>NC_089500.1:73111982-73764125 GCF_036850765.1 Saccopteryx bilineata | reverse complement strand
TTACACCTTCCATCGAGAACAGTCCTTGGGTCAAAAGCATGGGAGCAACAAGGCGAAGTGAATTTTTATTCAGAAGCCAAATCTAGACACAGAAAAGATGTTGGACAAAAATATAAAGCTAGAAGTGAATATAGAAAAGAAATACTATTTATTAAACAAACAGCACTATTCAACTTTTTTTTTTTTTTTACCAGATTCCCAATGATGTGTGCTGTGTGTTGTACATTTTCTTACATTCAAATCGCCTTTCAGAATTAGTATCGCCATCATCACTATGTTATAGGCATGGTACTGTAAGCCCGTGAACATTTCCCAACACACCTTACATTATATATATATTAATGGGAAACCTGGCTGCTGTTCAGCTACTTGGACTATTTTGTTTCAGGGTTTGTGCTCTTATTCAGTGAAAGGACCTAGACAGAAAACAGTTCAAGCTGAATGCTTTTATTGGTATTATTTTTTAAATAGAGCGCACACTAATGCATCATGAAGGAAGACAGACCTGGGGGCGAGGGTGAGAACCAGGGATCGGCTTCCAGGGGCCCGAGGCGACCTCGGGGCATGATGGAAACATTCTTCTCCTGATCGTGGCGATGGATCCGTGGATGTGTGTATTTATCGAAAACATCCAATTGTGCCCTTTGAATGCACATAATTATTTACCTCGTGGTATAAATAATGACATTAAAAAGACCAGTTTTTATTAGTTAAGTAAACTAGCACACACACACACACACACACACACAAAAGAAACAGAAGATTCTCAGACACGGAGAACAGACAGGACAGCTGTCAGAGGGAATGCGGGTGGGGGGCTGGGTGAAAAAGGTGAGGGTACTAAGCAAAGAAAGAAGCACTTACAGACACAGATGACAGCAAGGGGCTTCTGGGAAGGAAGGGGAGTGGGAGGTGGAGGAGGGTAGGGGGTAGATGGTGCTGGAGGGAGACTCGGGGTGGTGAACACACAACGCAGTGTACAGAGGATGTCCCCTGGAGTTGTGCACCGGAAACCTGTACAATTGTGTTAACCCATGTCACCCCAATACATTCAAATCAATTTAAAAACAAAATAGAATGAAGATAATATTTATCCAGAAGGAACCTCTATTTTCGTTTTCCTTTCCTATTTTTGGTACACATGAAAATGTGTGTGTATTTGTACAAATTGAAACCTCTATGAAATATATACACACCATCTAAAAATAGATTTTATATTTCAGCGGATTTGCTTGTACATGCATAGACGTCTAATGGCGGAGCTGCAAAGTACTTTAGATCTCTCAGAAATGAGAATATTTGAAGGCAAAGAAATCTAAAAACATATGTTGCAAACATGAAGATGTTCTCTCAAATGAGATGGATAATTCCAGCAACGGGATGATATTTTCCCATTAAAATATGAAATGACTTCATTGATAATGTTACAGTGGGATAGATAATGCATATTATAAGCTGCGAAAAACAAAACATAAGCAAAAAAAAGACAGCTTTTTAATGGCAATTTGTTTATACTTACCAAAAGTCGTAATGTAAAGTCATGTTTCCCATTTAGTTGTTTTACTAGGAATTATTCATGAGAAAAGTAATCAGTAATTCAGCCCCCAAACCTCTAGATTAAAGGATGTTAATGCTGCAGTTTTTAAGATAGCAAAAAATTTACATAACTTTATTGTCCAACAATACACGAGTAATTATTGTGAAGAAATTAGCCTCTGTAATAAGCAGAATTTCAGTGAGTGTGACAGTCTCAACTAATTCTGCCAAGGTTTGTATCATTGCCCCCCGATTTAAACCCCAGAAACTAGATAGATACGGAACTGAGGTGTTCATCTGCTGCACTAATCCTGGGACTGGTGTTATGAGCACCACATTCAGGAAGCTTTTTATAACCTTGTAACTACTAATCCATCTCTTTCCTAGTTGAGAATTTTTCTGGTTTGTTTTAATTGAGGATAGTTTGTCTTATATCTACTACCTGTAGTCACAACACTTTTTCCCTCCTGACCTCAAAGGCTAATAGTCTCAAAAGGGGTCCTTGATTCTCTTTGTTTACACAGAAAGTCAATGTGTGTAATGCAGGTACCACCGGGCACTGCTGGGTGGTGCTTCCTCCTCCCACCTCAGCATTCCGTTTGTATAAAGGTCAAGGTCCTGTTTTTATTTCCTAGTCTGTGGCAATGTTTTTCTCAATGTTTTTGTGTAAATTGTTTTAAAGAAATATAATAAGATGTGATGAAGGCATTGAGTCATAGTTTCTCATCTGTATTAAAGGGATTATAGAGAAATGTGACATAGAATGCCAAGTTAAAGTGGCAGCACCCAGTTCTGGGTCCAGCCTTAAAGGGGAAGTAAGGTCTGGTCCCAGGTTAAATTAGGAGCAAATATAACAGTGAGGGCTTGGAGGAAGAAGTAAGCAGTTGGCATGGCATTCCTAAATTATTTGTAGTTAAAATTGTCTTTTTTTAAAAAATTAATTTTAATGGGGTGACATCAATAAATCAGGGTACATACATTCAAAGAAAACATGTCCAGGTTATCTTGTCATTCAATTATGTTGCATACCCATCACCCAAAGTCAGATTGTCCTCCGTCACCTTCTATCTAGTTTTCTTTGTGCCCCTCCCCCTCCCCCTTCTTCCCTCTCCTGCCCCCCGTAACCACCACACTCTTGTCCATGTCTCTTAGTCTCGTTTTTATGTCCCACCAATGTATGGAATCCTGCAGTTCTTGTTTTTTTCTGATTTACTTATTTCACTCCATATAATGTTATCAAGATCCCACCATTTTGTTGTAAATGATCCGATGTCATCATTTCTTATGGCTGAATAGTATACCGTGGTGTATATGTGCCACATCTTCTTTATCCAGTCCTCTATTTTTTTTTTCAGGCATTCCTGAATTGTTTGTAGTTATAATTGTCTTTTTGAATTGCTTATGTGTTGGTTTTTTGGTTTTTGCTTTTGTTTTTAGCATGAGGAGAAGGTTGGGTAATGTTTCATTTCCTCTTCACGGACCAACTCCCCACCCTCCGTCCAGGGTCTAGATTCTGTTAGCCGTTACCATTAATTTGTACCATCCAGAAGAAGTTGCTTCCATTGGGTTTTGCCTCACACCTCACATGTTTTACCAGAGCACAAGAAAGCACACAGTTTAAATAATCTGCATCACTCCTAGTGATCAATTATGGAGGACCGGTTGTGTTCATCAAAGTGCCAGAGCAGTAGATTCTGAATGATCTAAGATAAGGTACAGTATCACTGTGAGAGGGCTCGCAAACCATCCTGAGCTACAAATACACATTTTAATGTGACATAAAAATGCTTGAAACAAGCAAAAAATGCATTGCTATTGAGTTCACAGAATGTATAACATATAGATGGGGAAGTCAGTAAAACTTTTTTTTTGGATAACTGAGTTTTGAAGGATGAGTTGAATTTTTCTGTTAAAGAAGCAGTCTAACAGGTGGGTGAAGTATGTATGTAAAGTCCTTCTCCTAGGGAGACTGAGGACATATTTAAGGAGGTACAATTCGTCCCATATGGCTAAAACAGGGAGTCCAACATGACAAGGAGACACAGATGAGGCTAAAGGAACAGGAAGCTGTCAGCCACAGAGGGATGTAATTGTTGTCAAAGTCATTTTGACCTCCTCTTGAGGATGGTGGAGAAAATGGAAGCATTTTAATCAGGGGAATGATACGGTCAGTTTTGCACTTGGTAAGGTCCTGCTGGCGATAGTGTGTGTGAACTTGAGGTCAGCAAAGGGTAGAAAAAAAAATACTCTCCTTGGAGGCTGTTGCAGCAACGTAAGTGGAAGGCAATGGACATCTGACTGTGGCAGAGCCAATAAATTAGAACAGAATAAATGAAAAAGATTGTAGTGATGGTAGCCAACGTGTATAAAGTGCTCATGGCATGCCAGGGTTGATACTAAACACATACAGCTGACGTAAGGCTCACATAGTATATGCATCAGGTACTGTGATTAATCTCATTTTATAGATGAGCAAACTATAGCATGGAGACATTAATTAATTTGTTCAGGACAACATAATTTAAAAGTTCTGGAGTCAAGATTTGAAGCCAGGCACTCTTTCTTTGCTCTGAACCATCATACCATTCTGACTTGCTCAGTGGAAGAAATACAAGACAGAGAACAGAAGACACAATTCATTCACTAATAAGAATGGGTGGTGAGCCCTGGCCGGTTGGCTCAGCGGTAGAGCGTCGGCCTAGCGTGCGGAGGACCCGGGTTCGATTCCCGGCCAGGGCACATAGGAGAAGCGCCCATTTGCTTCTCCACCCCTCCGCCGCGCCTTCCTCTCTGTCTCTCTCTTCCCCTCCCGCAGCCAAGGCTCCATTGGAGCAAAGATGGCCCGGGCGCTGGGGATGGCTCTGTGGCCTCTGCCCCAGGCACTGGAGTGGCTCTGGTCGCAACATGGCGACACCCAGGAGGGTCGCAACATGGCGACGCCCAGGATGGGCAGAGCATCGCCCCCTGGTGGGCAGAGCGTCGCCCCCTGGTGGGCGTGCCGGGTGGATCCCGGTCGGGCGCATGCGGGAGTCTGTCTGACTGTCTCTCCCTGTTTCTAGCTTCAGAAAAATGCAAAAAAAAAAAAAAAAAAAAAGAATGGGTGGTGAAGATCATGGACCATTTGTCTCCAGCATTGAGTTCATCAAAGGAATTATGCAAATACTATAAGTTAACCACGTATGTGAGGGAAAAGACTGTTTATTTAAGAGTCACGAGGCCAGAACCAGAATCTGAACCTTTCCAGTGGTCACTTATTCCAACTTCTTGAGGAGTCTGTAGGAAGAAAAAAAATTCAAAGAATTGCTTTATAAATTAAAGTCTACCAATGACAGTCAATACCACCACTATCTGATTGAGTGCACTTGCTAAATTGTCACTTTTTCATCGAGACTATGAAAATAACCTGCTCCTTTGAACTCTGTGTTTTCTCTTGACACCTAGAGAAATAACTCAGAAGTGCAAACCAATAGCCATGTTGTCACCTCGCTCACTGACGTGTAACAAGCTAATAGCTAGCAAATAGCGTGTGCTGCGTCTCTTCTCTATATTAACCCGGGTGTACAATACAGAGGGGACAGCCCATCTCGTGCTAGCGCTCTGCCTGCCAGTGTTCTCACGCATTTTCCTTCCAGCCTGGCGTCGTGCTGTTTGACATCCCCAACTACCACCTGCGGGGCAGGGGGGAGGCCCGCAAACACTGGGAACCCCACAGAAGTACTGCTTTTCCTCGCATCACTCCGTAGAGAGACGGAAATGGAATATCCACATCCTGAAAACAATCTGAGCGCAAACCAGGCTCTCTGTGGACAATTGTCATCTATGCTAGAAACGATGACGTCACACCCTGATTCCAGAGACCCTCCGAAGCGGAGTCCTACCGCTGCGCTGACCTAGGTTTGCTGAGAATACCTTCTGGGGGCGGATTGAGACCAGGTGTCGCCGCTCTTGGTCCGTGGCAGGTCCTCCCTGCTCACGGTGCCTTTCCCCTCCCGCCCGGTGGGTGCCGTTGGGAGCGCTAGACTGACTGGAGGGTGCCTGTTATCATCACACTTGCCGCGGAGAGCCGGAGGGGACGCTGCTACCTTCCTACCGGTGGTCATTGTTAGCCATTTAATTTGAAATCTACCTTCTGGCCTCCGGCACCTGTAGAAATCTGTCTGCCACAACGAACAGGACACATTATCACCTCTTCACAGCCTTCCTCACAGTGAGGCGCTCGGGGCTAGTGGATGTCCTCCTTGTCTGGCAGCCTGTCTCCTAAAAGCCCAGCCTGCCTTTCTTGTCCCGGTTTCTCCCTGCTTATTTATCTATATCAGAGCAGAGTTGTACTGGCTGCGGTTTGTGAGAGAGCCCGGCCTGGGGCTCGTATTGGAAAGGGTTGAGTGCCGCTAGCAGCCGAATCACTGCAGTCCGTCACCGTTTACATCTTAGGCTCCCAGTGTGTTCCCTGTTGAATAGGTGAGCGGCTTAGAGGGGGGGGGGGGGGGGGGGGGGGGGGGGGGATATTTAATCATCGCTGGTGTGTAAGTCAGGCAAATTTAAAATAAGCTTGTGTATAGATCCCTGTTCATCACTACCTTATGCAAATATGCCATATTTTATTACATCAAGCTCTTCTGCTTACTAGTTATAATTTTTTAATCTCCTGAAATAATAAGAAATAATACTTACTAGATGACGTGACACCTTTAAAACAATGGGAAACTTTTATGAATATGAATCTATAGGAAACATCCTTGGTTGATTTTTCAATTATAATTCTCATACTGCATATTAAGATGCATGGGTTTAGGGTAAAGTCTTGACTTTTTATTTTTAATTATCCTTTCTTTGACGGACGTTCGTTTCAATTGTTCAGATAATGCTTTAATGTAAGATGTATTTGCATAGCTTCCACATCCTCTTTGTTAAAAATCAATATAAGTTTATATATATATATATATATATATAAGCTCTGTGTGTTAGAGTTCTCCAGAGAGACCCTGGAGGAATCTATCTATACCTATATCTGTATCTATCTATATCTATATCTAATCTATATCTATATCTATCCATATATCTATATCTATACCTATCTATCTAAATCTATAGATTTATATCTAATTGATATCATCTATATATCTAACTATATGTGTATCTATATCTATATCTAATCAATATCATCTATATATCTATCTATATCTGTATCTGTACCTATATCTATATAGCTGTTTCTGTAGCTACGGCTATAGCTATATTTCTGTATCTATTTGTACATATCTGCATATACCTATAAATATAAAAAGATAGAGCTGATAGAGATAGAGAATGAAAGAGAGAGATTTCTCTTAAGGGCGTGGCCAGCAGGACTGGAGGGCCACAGTGGAGCCCAAAGGCACTCTGCTGGCGGAACTATTTCTGCCAGAGGGGAAGTCAGTCCTTGTTCTCGGATCTCCCGCTGGTGGGAAGATGCCCATCCCCATTATGGAGGGCAATCTGCTCTCCTCAAAGTAAATGCTATTCTCATCAAAAAAAAAAAAAAAAAAAAAATATATATATATATATATATATATATATGCCTTCACAGAAACATTCAGACTGATGTTCGACCAAATACCTGGGCCCTAGGGACCAGCCAAGTTGACACAAAGTTAGGCATCACAAACCCATGTGTGTTGACAACTATAAACTAAAATAATAAGAATAGATGTCAGGATTCTTTATTTTTTTGTGAAAGAGAAAGAGACAGAGAGGGACAAACAGGAAGGGAAAGAGATGAGAAGCATCAGTTCTTTGTTGAGGCTTCTTAGTTGTTCATTGATTGTTTTCTTGTATGTGCCTTGACCTGGGGGGGGGGGGCTACAGCAGAGCAAGTGACCCTTTGCTCAAGCCAGCGACCTTGGGTTCATGTCTATGACCCCACACCCAAGCTGGATGAGCCTCCGCTCAAGCCGGCAACCTTGGGGTTTCGAACCTAGGACCTTTGTGTCCCAGTCTGACGCTCTATCCACTACCCCACTGCCTGGTCAGGCTGGATTCTTAAATGCAATGTTTATTAAAAGATGCGGCATAACTAGTTTTCTCCTTCACTTTTAGCATATTTTTTTTCTTTATGGAAACATTGCTGGTTATTTTATATTCCGTAATGGTTTCAGTTCAACTCCACTAAATTAGACACGTGCCCACGAGCAATACAGGGTAAAGTCAGAGCTCGTATTTCCATTATTAAGAAGGGACACGATATCTCTCTGACCTCATAATTTTCAACAATTTGACAAATTGAAAAATGCATTCAGAATGCTTAGAGATTGCCCGGAATCCTTAATTCGCCCGACCCTCCCAACTTCACCTGGCTCTCCATCTGTGAAACCCCCTGGGGGCCACATCGGTTTCCCTTGGGAGGTGGGCTTTTAACACCCGATATCTTGTTGATTTTCTTTTGAAATAATATATATTGTCTATAGCTGTTGACCGCAAATCAGTGAATTTATAAAGAAATAAACACTGAACATGTAGATATGGCTTAAGTTCCTTTAAATGAACGTCTTTATTGGAAATCTCAGTTTCTATTCTGACAAAATGGAGAAATTGAAATGATTATTTCAAAGACCTCATGGCTCCCGATATCTGTGCTCCACTGTCTTAAACGTATCATGCCGAAGGTGGAACCCCCAGTGAAGCCTGGGGTGTTTGCTAATTACACTGCAGTTTCTTAGGATGTTAGCAAACAGTGTTTTACATAAACGTCTGTCTCTGATTGTCTAGACAGCAACTCTGTGAAGCAGTTATTATTCCCACTGTGCAGCTGATGACACTAAGTAATATAAATGACCACTGTCACACGGCTAACACTTTTCATAGTAGAGTCGTAACAAGGGTCGTAACAGGCTAAGTAAACTCTGTCTCTGAGGTTATACAAACAACAGAGGACTTAGTTACCCTATGACAGTTTTGGGTTACTTTATATCAGCGCTATTACTAGGATTACCAGATAAAACACAGAATGCCTGGTTGAATGTGAACTTCAGATAACAGTAATAGTGTATGGGACATACTTTTACTTAAAATCATTGTCTATCTGATAATCACAGGTAACTGGTCACCTTCTATTTTATTTGCTAAACCTGACAGTCATTAATATGAATTCAAAGTTATTTATGATGTAGAATTAATCAGTATATATTCTGGAAACGAATCTCAAATTTCAGCAGATAAGTTAACAATGCTCTTATTTCTCCTGTTTTTTTTTCTTAGGTACTGTGAGATCACAGTCACAAATCTTTGCATCTCTGACATCCCTCTGCTCATAACTTCTGCATTCCTTTGTCTCTTTCCATATTTTTTGGTCTCATTTCCTACCAATTCATTTGGTTTATTCCTCTCCGATTTTTTCATAGAGTGGCTTGAATAATTTAGACATCGCCCCTCGAAGTGGTTGTTCCTTGCTTTCTGGTTGATAAACTGGTCAGTAACATTGTGTGAAAAGAGTCCTAACATTTCTCAACTATATTTGTTACCGCTGAATAGTCAGGTTTTGTTTTCCTTATAATATTTCAGTTTGGCACTTTCTCATATGCCTGAAGTGGTCAGAAGGCTGGTCTCTGAAGAGCTAAAACTCTTGGGATCACTCTTTGCATATGCTTCAGTGGTTCTAAAATATGTAACAATTAACTTTTACTTGCAAGTTCCTATCACTCAGAAGAAATCCAAGGAGCATTTTAAGTTAAAAGGGAAATGATTATTTTTAGCTCCATTATTCCTTAACAATAGAAAGGAATTCTGCAACAAGTTGAACATTCACATGTTATTAGATCAACAAATTTTGAATTTGGTCAAGGTCCTTGGAAAAATGGTGGGATTTGCTTGTATGGGGCCTTGGTTGATAGAGTATCCTCTGTTAGGAAAAGCTCATCAAAGTATTTTATTTTTCATCCAAAATTGTATATTAAAAGATACCTCTGTTAGTTTCCTGCTGCATGCAGTCAATCATAACCATGTTCTTAAATGGACTTTCAATTTCCTTATAAATAAAAGGTAACAGAAATAAAAGTACTGGATATTTCCTAGGACGTAAGAATTAGAAATCAGAGTTTGTCTTTAAATCATATTTATGGAAAATGTGGATCTTCTCACATTAAAAAATGTAATCTCTCCTAAATTATCCTTCTTGTACCAAAACCCTCCATTGGCTCAGTATGACTAGTGGCTTTCCTTGATCAGGGACCCACGTAACCGATGTGTTTCTAGAAATGCTGCCCTCACTTCCTCGGACAAAACTCATGGATCGCCTCTTGCACAAACATTCAAGTTGCCGGAGAGACCATCAGCACTATGTTAGTAACCCCAAGATTTACAGAAAACCCAAGATTCCCAGGTCAACACTCATTCTCCTGCCTCATCACTTAGATACTTGTCTCCTTTGGGTTTTACACAGACTTAATCATACACTCCTCCCCCAGCCGTAAACCCTTCCCATCTACCATTCACAATCCCAGTCGCCAGAGTCTCCCTCGGTCATGTCCTCATTGGTGTTCCAATCACCTTCTTGCTTTAAGTGAGAACCTATCTTCTCTCGGGATAGTTGATGCCCCTTCAAGCCTCCCGATGAATTTTTTTTCTTTCCTACTTCCTAGGCCTATGCTGGTCTTAGAGATAGACTGAGTGCTCACCCCACTTCCTCTTTGCCACTTTCTGATTATTTTCCAACTTCTTTCACTATTATTGCTGTTATTATTATTATGTGAGAAGTGAAGAGGGAGAGACAGATTCCTGCATGTGCCCTGACCTGGATCCACCCAGAAAACCCACTAGGGGGCGATGTTCTGCCCATTTGGGGCATTGCTCCATTGCTCAGCAACTGAGCTCTTCCTAGCACCAGAGGCAGAGGCTTCTAATATCTTCTACGTTCTCCACTCATTCATTCTATGTAGCACTGCAACTCCAAAAAATTTGAATGCACCAACTTATTGAATCCATTCATTTTACCAGCTTCTCCTTGACCCTCAATTCATTTTTAATGTGGTTCCTACTGGACCAATCCTCTCTTTAATACCTACTGATATACACTTCTATCTCTCTGATGACCCACACTTTCCATTGTACATGAATAAGAAAACCCTGTCTAACTCTGTATCTCATACCTTCGTCTAATTAGCTAAATGTATGTGTACAAAGATAAAACTCCATCTTCGAGCGTCAGTGTATACTGATGAACACGGACGTCGTGCTGGCCCTCGTGATGTTTAGCAACACATTGCTTTTACTGAGCTGGTTCACTCGTCGCATCTCCTTGGTGACTGTTTCACACCTGTTTGCTTAGACCTTGTGTTCTTCTCCTCAGGTCTCTGTTCCAAATGATGGGAATAAAAGCTATTTAAAGAGAATAGGCACCATTCCCACCAACAAAACTATCAACTGTCACAGGCTTCACTTCCCATATTTTTCAAAGGACAAAGAGCTGGTGGTCATGTCTAGGAGGACACCCTGTGTATGATCACATCTAGGAGGACACCCTGTGTGTGATCACATGTAGAAGGACACCCTCTGTGTGACCACATCTAGGAGGACACCCTGTGTATGACCACGTCTAGGAGGACACCCTGTGTGTGATCACATGTAGGAGGATACCCTCTGTGTGGCCACATCTAGGAGGACACCCTGTGTATGACCACATCTAGGAGGACACCCTGTATATGACCACATCTAGGAGGACACCCTGTGTGTGATCACATGTAGGAGGACACCCTCTGTGTGGCCACGTCTAGGACACCCTGTGTGGCCACGTCTAGGAGGACACCCTGTGTGTGACCACATCTAGGAGGACACCCTCTGTGTGACCACATCTAGGAGGACACCCTCTGTGTGACCACATCTAGGAGGATACCCTCTGTGTGGCCACATCTAGGAGGACACCCTGTGTATGACCACATCTAGGAGGACACCCTGTATATGACCACATCTAGGAGGACACCCTGTGTGTGACCACATCTAGGAGGACACCCTGTGTGTGATCACATCTAAGAGGACACCCTCTGTGTGACCACATCTAGGAGGACACCCTCTGTGTGACCACATCTAGGAGGACACCCTCTGTGTGGCCACGTCTAGGAGGACACCCTGTGTGTGATCACATCTAAGAGGACACCCTCTGTGTGACCACATCTAGGAGGACACCCTCTGTGTGACCACATCTAGGAGGACATCCAGTGTGTGATCACATGTAGGAGGACATCCTGTGTGTGATCACATGTAGGAGGACACCCTGTGTGTGACCACATCTAGGACACTCTGTGTGTGATCACATGTAGGAGGACACCCTGTGTGTGATCACATGTAGGAGGACACCCTCTGTGTGGCCACATCTAGGACACCCTGTGTGTGATCACATATAGGAGGACACCCTGTGTGTGACCACATCTAGGACACTCTGTGTGTGATCACATGTAGGAGGACACCCTCTGTGTGGCCACATCTAGGACACCCTGTGTGTGATCACATGTAGGAGGACACCCTGTGTGTGACCACATCTAGGACACCCTGTGTGTGATCACATGTAGGAGGGCACCCTCTGTGTGACCACATCTAGGAGGACACCCTGTGTATGACCACGTCTAGGAGGACACCCTGTGTGTGATCACATGTAGGAGGACACCCTGTATATGACCACATCTAGGAGGACACCCTGTGTGTGATCACATGTAGGAGGGCACCCTGTGTGTGACCACATCTAGGACACCCTGTGTGTGATCACATATAGGAGGACACCCTGTGTGTGACCACATCTAGGACACTCTGTGTGTGATCACATGTAGGAGGACACCCTCTGTGTGGCCACATCTAGGACACCCTGTGTGTGATCACATGTAGGAGGACACCCTGTGTGTGACCACATCTAGGACACCCTGTGTGTGATCACATGTAGGAGGACACCCTGTGTGTGACCACATCTAGGACACCCTGTGTGTGATCACATGTAGGAGGGCACCCTCTGTGTGACCACATCTAGGAGGACACCCTGTGTATGACCACGTCTAGGAGGACACCCTGTGTGTGATCACATGTAGGAGGACACCCTGTATATGACCACATCTAGGAGGACACCCTGTGTGTGATCACATGTAGGAGGGCACCCTCTGTGTGACCACATCTAGGAGGACACCCTGTGTATGACCACGTCTAGGAGGACACCCTGTGTGTGATCACATGTAGGAGGACACCCTGTATATGACCACATCTAGGAGGACACCCTGTGTGTGATCACATGTAGGAGGGCACCCTCTGTGTGACCACATCTAGGAGGACACCCTGTGTATGACCACATCTAGGAGGACACCCTGTGTATGACCACATCTAGGAGGACACCCTGTATATGACCACATCTAGGAGGACACCCTGTGTGTGATCATATGTAGGAGGGCACCCTCTGTGTGACCACATCTAGGACACCCTGTGTGTGATCACATGTAGGAGGACACCCTGTGTGTGACCACATCTAGGACACTCTGTGTGTGATCACATGTAGGAGGACACCCTGTGTGTGATCACATGTAGGAGGACACCTTCTGTGTGGCCACATCTAGGACACCCTGTGTGTGATCACATGTAGGAGGACACCCTGTGTGTGACCACATCTAGGACACTCTGTGTGTGATCACATGTAGGAGGACACCCTGTGTGTGATCACATGTAGGAGGACACCCTCTGTGTGGCCACATCTAGGACACCCTGCGTGTGATCACATGTAGGAGGACACCCTGTGTGTGACCACATCTAGGACACTGTGTGTGATCACATGTAGGAGGACACCCTCTGTGTGGCCACATCTAGGACACCCTGTGTGTGATCACATGTAGGAGGACACCCTCTGTGTGGCCACATCTAGGACACCCTGTGTGTGATCACATGTAGGAGGACACCCTGTGTGTGATCACATGTAGGAGGACACCCTGTGTGTGATCACATGTAGGAGGACACCCTCTGTGTGGCCACATCTAGGACACCCTGCGTGTGATCACATGTAGGAGGACACCCTGTGTGTGACCACATCTAGGACACTCTGCGTGTGATCACATGTAGGAGGACACCCTCTGTGTGGCCACATCTAGGACACCCTGCGTGTGATCACATGTAGGAGGACACCCTCTGTGTGGCCACATCTAGGACACCCTGTGTGTGATCACATGTAGGAAGACACCCTGTGTGTGACCACATCTAGGACACTCTGTGTGTGATCACATGTAGGAGGACACCCTGTGTGTGATCACATGTAGGAGGACACCCTCTGTGTGGCCACATCTAGGACACCCTGTGTGTGATCACATATAGGAGGACACCCTGTGTGTGACCACATCTAGGACACTCTGTGTGTGATCACATGTAGGAGGACACCCTCTGTGTGGCCACATCTAGGACACCCTGTGTGTGATCACATGTAGGAGGACACCCTGTGTGTGACCACATCTAGGACACCCTGTGTGTGATCACATGTAGGAGGACACCCTCTGTGTGACCACATCTAGGAGGACACCCTGTGTATGACCACGTCTAGGAGGACACCCTGTGTGTGATCACATGTAGGAGGACACCCTGTATATGACCACATCTAGGAGGACACCCTGTGTGTGATCACATGTAGGAGGGCACCCTCTGTGTGACCACATCTAGGAGGACACCCTGTGTATGACCACGTCTAGGAGGACACCCTGTGTGTGATCACATGTAGGAGGACACCCTGTATATGACCACATCTAGGAGGACACCCTGTGTGTGATCATATGTAGGAGGGCACCCTCTGTGTGACCACATCTAGGAGGACACCCTGTGTATGACCACATCTAGGAGGACACCCTGTGTATGACCACATCTAGGAGGACACCCTGTATATGACCACATCTAGGAGGACACCCTGTGTGTGATCACATGTAGGAGGACACCCTGTGTGTGACCACATCTAGGACACCCTGTGTGTGATCACATGTAGGAGGACACCCTGTGTGTGACCACATCTAGGACACTCTGTGTGTGATCACATGTAGGAGGACACCCTGTGTGTGACCACATCTAGGACACTCTGTGTGTGATCACATGTAGGAGGACACCCTGTGTGTGATCACATGTAGGAGGACACCTTCTGTGTGGCCACATCTAGGACACCCTGTGTGTGATCACATGTAGGAGGACACCCTGTGTGTGACCACATCTAGGACACTCTGTGTGTGATCACATGTAGGAGGACACCCTGTGTGTGATCACATGTAGGAGGACACCCTCTGTGTGGCCACATCTAGGACACCCTGCGTGTGATCACATGTAGGAGGACACCCTGTGTGTGACCACATCTAGGACACTCTGTGTGTGATCACATGTAGGAGGACACCCTCTGTGTGGCCACATCTAGGACACCCTGTGTGTGATCACATGTAGGAGGACACCCTGTGTGTGGCCACATCTAGGACACCCTGTGTGTGATCACATGTAGGAGGACACCCTCTGTGTGGCCACATCTAGGACACCCTGTGTGTGATCACATCTAAGAGGACACCTTCTGTGTGACATCTAGGAGGACACCCTCTGTGTGGCCACATCTAGGACACCCTGTGTGTGATCACATCTAAGAGGACACCCTCTGTGTGACATCTAGGAGGACACCCTCTGTGTGGCCACATCTAGGACACCCTGTGTGTGATCACATGAGGAGGACACCCTCTGTGTGACCACATCTAGGACACTCTGTGTGTGATCACATGAGGAGGACACCCTGTGTGTGATCACATGTAGGAGGACACCCTGTGTGTGGCCACATCTAGGACACCCTGTGTGTGATCACATGAGGAGGACACCCTCCGTGTAGTCACGTCTGGGAGGACACTCGGTGCCTGTGCACTGGGTTCATTTATTCCTCTGCTCTTCGCATGCTCCTCTTGTCATTGTCCTCTCTTTCTCCCTAATTATCAACGATCCCCTCCCCACCCCCATCGGCATACCCCAGAGTTTCTCAGAACTTCTCACCCGTGCTGTCCCTCATGCCTCGGTAGCTTTTATTCAGAGCTCCCAAACCCAAACAAATATTGCACCAATTCTTTTGCCATGTAGTTCAGTCAAAAGGAGTCAGTAATGTTTCTGTCCTAAACAGTTAGCACCCTGTGCAATGACAGCTCTCTCACCTGTCGCTCACACCCCAGATCCTGACTCCTCTCTCCCACCCCACGTCCACACCTGCTGGCTCTGACTTCATGCAAACTTCTCGATTCTACAATCTAACAATTCCTCACCGGTTCCACCGCTGCCGCTCAAGTTCGCGCCAGCAGTATTTCTCACCGCGATCACTGCGATAGCCTCCTGCCTCCACACTGCTGGCCTGTCCCGGCCGTGCGACCACAGAAGTGACCCTTTGACACCTGACTCAGGTCGTGACACTCTTCTCTTTGAAGTGACCCAGCGGTTCCTCCTCTCACTCAGACTAAGAGGTGAAGACTTCCTGTGGCCTACGTTGCCCGTGGGTCACCCTCTTGACCTCACCTCCTCCCAGCCTCCACTTCCGGCCACACCGGCCGTCTCTATGTTCCTCCAACATGGGGCCGGGCTGAACTGCTCCACCCTGACGTCAGAGCTCGCCTCCCTTCCGCACTGTCCTCTACTCCTCACTAAGATCCTGGAGCAGAGGCACCTCCCGTTACTCGCCATCTGAAATAGACCCTGCGCACCGTGCGCCGTCTTCTTAGCCTGACGCGCCTTCTCTCAGCCCCAGGACTTGCCACACAGGAGTCTGCGCTCACTTTCCTATAAACCAGGGGTCCCCAAACTACGGCCTGCGGGCCACATGCGGCCCCCTGAGGCCATTTATCCGGCCCCCGCTGCACTTCCAGAAGGGGCACCTCTTTCATTGGTGGTCAGTGAGAGGAGCACATTGACCATCTCATTAGCCAAAAGCAGGCCCATAGTTCCCATTGAAATACTGATCAGTTTCTTGATTTAAATTTACTTGTTTTTTATTTTAAATATTGTATTTGTTCCCGTTTTGTTTTTTTTTTACTTTAAAATAAGATATGTGCAGTGTGCATAGGGATTTGTTCATAGTTTTTTTTTATAGTCCGGCCCTCCAACGGTCTGAGGGACAGTGAACTGGCCCCCTGTGTAAAAAGTTTGGGGACCCCTGGTATAAACTGTCTGTTATTCTCTGCTATCCCATTAAAAGTGTAAATCTCCCGAAATTAAAGGCTTTTCTGTTTGCTGCTGTCTCCCATTTGTATTGAAGTTTTATTAGCTATTTTGGGACTTGAATAACTTATTGAAAATGAAAGAACTTATTGAAACATTCTGAAGTCACACTGTGATGTGGTGGAAAAGGTCGTGGTGCGTGACCAGAGCCGTTTGGCAGCACAGTAAATATTGCACAGGACTAGCGATGGACTTGGCTTTGACTCTACTAAGGATTCTCCAAATGAGTAGTTCTTCAAAGTAAACGAAGAGGTCGCTTCAGTTGTGTTACCTCTGGTGGCCCATGCAGGGAGGGGCACCAAGACTGCCATTACTGCCGCAGAGAGGGGAGGGTGGTTAGTGACAGGGGGGAGAGAGGAAAGGGGAGGCCAGTTCACGAATGGCTTCGTAGCCTCTGCGTGTGTTTGTTCTTCGATGTCAGTGCCCGTGGGGAGTCCACTTCCAGGTCGTGACAAGTTGTACAGGAACCAGTGTTATCGTGACAACTCCTTTTGCTAATCAGGCTGAATTAAGAGTCCGTCACCTACTTGTGGAAAATCAATCGTGTGTCTTAATGCTTTCTGGTGTTACTATAGCGACTTTGCAGTCATATTGCCGATGAACATTGGGAAATCCCGTTTCCTGTCATTTCATATGGCAAAACTACATATAACAAGCTGATCAATTATTTTGATGACAGTAATTAAGCTTTCCATTCCCATAATTAGTGATGCGTAAGCATTCTTGGTAATGTATTTTCATGATCATGGCTAATTGTATCCATCTGCTAATTTTTAATGAATTTGATGGCATGTATGAGGAAATTAATTGACAATAAAACATGTAAATTTATTAGCTGAATTCAATTTAATGCCATTAGTTAAGTGACTTTTCCTATGCAAATATATTTAATATACTTTAATGATTACTATTTTACCTACAGCTCGGATCATTGACCTTAATATTTCAGAAGATTACTATTAAAGAAATATTGAATTAGTGGCCAATAACTGTAACTTAAAAGCACATAGGGACAAAGGGTAATGAACAGACATACAGGAAAGATGGTCAGTCTTACTAGTGGTAAGGAAATGCAATTTAAAATAACAGTAAGGTATATACCGTAAGTAGGAGAGAATATTGGGGTCTCCCACATACAAATTTGCAAATTATTCTCCTCAGTGTTGTATGGAAGTTCGCATGCGTGTAGAACGGTGTGCATGGAAGTGTGATGGGTTCTGCAGCACTTGGCAGTGAGCCACACCCAGGGGCCACTGGGTCCCCCTGGTATTTTTTGTTTTTTGGGGTTTTTTTTTGTTTTGTTTTTTTTACAGAGACACAGAGAGAGTCAGAGAGAGGGATAGACAGGGACAGACAGATAGAAACGGAGAGATGAGAAGCATCAATCATTAGTTTTTTGTTGCGCATTGCGACACCTTAGTTGTTCATTGATTGATTTCTCATACGTGCCTTGACTGCGGGTCTTCAGCAGACCAAGTAACCCCTTGCTCGAGCCAGCGACCTTCAGTCCAAGCTGGTGTGATTTGCTCAAACCAGATGAGCCCGCGCTCAAGCTGGCGACCTTGGGGTCTCGAACATGGGTCCTCGTCATCCCAGTCCAGTGCTCTATCCACTGCACCACTGCCTGGTTAGGCTCCCCCTGATATTTTTAAGTTCACTGATTCCTTCCTTGGCTGTGTCCAGTCTACCGATGAGTCCGTCAAAGGGATTCTTTATTTCTGTGACCGTGGCTCTGGTTTCTAGCATTTCGTTGTGTTTTTACCCTTAGTGTCTCCATTTCCACACTCACGTTACCCACCAGTCCTTGCATATGACACGCTTTTGCGTTAGAGCCCCTGGATACAGTCATCATAGCTCTTTTACATTGCTGTCTGAAAATACAAAAACCTGTGTCATTTCTGTGTCTGGAACTGACGCTTGCTCTCTCTCATTCTTCCGGTCGTGTTTTCTCTCTTTGCCGTTGAGTGTGCCTTTTGTTTTCTGTAAAAAAACAGCTCTACTCTCCCAGGCAAAAAACAACTGAGACAGCAGGCTTCATTACGAAGTTCAGTATTGCTCTGACTAGGAGTCAATATCACTCTGAATAGGGTTTGCTCCGGGTGTGATGGTGGTGGTAGCCAACAACCTCTGTGACCGCCATAGTCCTCGCGTTCCTGTGGTGGCCTTGTTTTTATGCCACTTCTCATGGTGGGCATCCGAAAGAGTGCTTTTCCCGTAGATCCTGCGTCTCGCAGCTGCGCCCCGCCTTTATTATCATGGAGCTCTGCTGGGAAGGAGAAGGGTAGTGTTTGTCACCTTACCAAAAATCTCACCCTTTTAAGGGACCTGTGTCCCTGGGTTGCGACTTTCACAGGTGTTTCTTAGTCTTCCCCTGAAACGGGACAGGGACGCCAGAGGAGCCAGAGTGAGAGGAGCGCCCGTCCCCCCAGGGAAAGGAGGCGCCGGTCCTGTCATTTCTCCACGGAGAAGGTCTTGGTGATGGATCCCTCTGTGAGCAGATATCACAGTGGTCGATCTTTGGTCCTGCTAGCGCCGGGCGAGGTTGTTTCTTGGATCTTCACCATGAGAACCTGGCAGGGCTGTTGGGCATGTGGACCAGCTTGTCCCCACACTTAGACTCTAGCCATTTGCCAACTTACCATTTGGTTGGTTTGACCAGCTGACGCTGATGGGGCCTCTAGCACTCCGGACTTACCTGTCTCTCCTCGTTTTCTGGGGTGGTAGTTTGTCCCCAAACCATTTTTAGTTTGTTGAGATGTTTCCTGTGTGAGAACTCAAGTGCTGTCTCCCAGGCTCTTCCCGTGTCAGAAACCTGTGTCGGAACCCTAGGCTTATGGTCCGTTATCCAGGGAAGTGAAATGGCGAATTTTCATGGAAGAATACTGATTTAGGAACCAAAACCAATCAAGTTCCAGTCTAGTCTTTTTATTCCAGTTATAACTATATGACTTCCTGCACATCATGAGCTTTTACGATGCATTTTCCTCATTAGGAAAATTAATATAAGGATACCGATTAAAATATCCGGTATTTTTGAATCCCGGTGCCATGAAGAAGGAGGCAGTGGGTCTCTCAAGGTGTCCGACTAGCTCTTTCTCTGCCTGGCTGGTCAGAGCTTGAGCAGAACTGGAAATGGCTGCTGATGGGCTGGGAAGGGTTCTGGAAAGTCCAAGACAAAGGCGGTTTTCCTCTAACAGGAAGCCACCTTGCAGTTTCCGATTGGCCGTATATTTATGGCACCGGAAATCTAGGACAGCCAACCTAGGCAGGTGAGCACAGCTGCCCCTGGGGGCAGTGTTGCATCGTGCAGTACCTTCCTGTAGCTGTAGTTGAACTGGCAGTAGATGTATCAGAAGTCTTTTTAAATTTTTTTGATTTTGTGTGTGTGTGACAGAGACAGAGAGACAGAGAGAGGGACAGATAGGGACAGACAGACAGAAAGGGAGAGAGATGAGAACCATCAATTCTTTGTTGAGGCTCCTTAGTTGTTCATTGATTGCTTTCTCATATGTGCCTTGACTGGAGGGGGTGGGGGCTACAGCAGACTGAGTCACCCCTTGCTCAAGCCAATGACCTTGGGCTCAAGCTGGTGAGCTCTGCTCAAACCAGATGAGCTCGTGCTCAAGCTGACAACCTTGGGTTTTGAACCTGGGTCTTCTGTGTTACAGTCTGATGCTCTGTCCACTGCGCCACCACCTGGTCAGGCATATCAGAAGTCTTAATGGTAAAGGTATTACTCCTAGTCAATTTCAACAGGTTCTTCGTGAAGATGAAGAGTTGGACTCTCTCATCCACACTATAATTACCCTATCATCCCACAGACCCACCGATCTGTGGTTGGGGACACCAAAAAATTGTCTAAAAGACATCTGGATTCCTTATTTTCTCAAAGTTCTGAGCACTCTTAACAGCTGTCCAGTGTTGGTGATTCCAGTGGACAGTCTCACTGTGAAAAACACAGTATTTTTCTTTTGAAATTCTATTTGAACCGGTTGGAAGTTTAATTAGCTTTCCAACCAATTTAATTTTTACATTTTATTCTTAACCATTTTTATCTGTTATTCTGGCTTCAGAGAAGCTAATCACTCTAAAGTAGTAGGTTTTGATTAAGTTGATTATTAAAATATTGCATTTTAATTTTGATGCTGAAGTTATAGTATCAAACATTTGGTCTTATACAAGAATTATTTCTTCTCTGATAGGTAAGTTCAATAAAGATCACCCCCTCCCAAAAAATCTGTTAGGTAGGGGTATAGAGGTGATAGGAGAAAATTAAAATAGAAGTACCTTTAAATGGTAGAAGTCTTAGCAGTGCAAGTGAAATATATTCTTAGAATAATGTAATAATCTCAGAGAAAGATGAACACCATTTTAATAAATGTTTTAAAATGATACCGAAGAGACTAAAATAGTCCCAAAGTCGATAGAACATTGTAGGCTTTGTTAATGTATTTGTCATCATGTCTAAGGAACAGGTCATGGATCACAGGCAGTATACCAAATTTAAACATGGCTCACCACAAATGCTATAACAGTGTCACAGGACATAATGGATACTACTAAAATAGAAAGAAGGCCCGCTGTTGCAAAAGTGTATGTGTACAGATTGATCTCAGAGGTTACTCTCTGAGTCACCCTCCAACACTTGCTTCTGTGGAATCAATTATTTAAGCCAGTTATAGTTATTTATCTAGTAAAAGGAAGAAAAATAGAAATATTTAGATTTTTATCATTTTTGCTTTTATTTCTTTCCCCAGTGCATAGAGTGATCTAACTGTAGTTGCATTGCAAATGTTTGGGAATGTTTTATGTATTTGAATTGTTTCTGTTAGCTATGTGAGATCTCATTTTGTTCAACTTACTTAACTGTAATTGTGGAATGTGCTCATAATGGTGAAAACTAAGGTACTAAAAATAATCATCATTTTATAGCCTGACCTATGGTGGCACAGTGGATAAAGCGTTGACCTGGAACACTGAGGTCTCTGGTTTGAAACCCCGGGCTTGCCTGGTCAAGGCTCGTAGGAGAAGCAACTATGAGTTGATGCTTCCTGCTCCTGCCCCCAACCCCCACCCTTCCTTTCACTCTCTCTCTCTCTCTCCTCTCTCTAAAATCAATAAATAAAATCTAAAAAAAAATTTTTTTTTAAATAGTCATCACTTTCTACTGGCTACATAGCATTTGAACTGGAATACAAAGTAGAACTTTCAACAATGTGGCAGATATGATGGACATCCAAAATAGATAACATAAGGATTGAATTTAAATAGGCCAGGTAGGAATCATCTGAATATCTTCTAGATAAAGAGTCAGTAAACGTTTTTCTCTAATGTGCCAAATAATAAATATCTATGTTAGGCTTAGCGATCTATTTAGTTTTGGTTACAATGACTTAACTCGGATGTTTTAGAATGAAAACAGACAAAAACAAGGTGTAAAGAAACAAGCATGGCTGTGTTTTAATAAAACTTTATTTATGAAAACTAAAACGAGCATTTAATATAATTGACCCTTGCCAAAATAGAATGATCCTAACCATTAAAGTGTTTCTTAAAAAGTCTTAAGTCATCGTCAGACCAGCACAATCCAAGGGCTGTACGTGTTTTCTCAATGAATGAATTTTATTTTCCATGATTTTCGATGTATGAAATATTGTATCCCACAATGGGTTATGAGACCCCCGGAGAACGGCGTATCTGATAGTCAATGCATTTCCTCAGTCACGGTCAGTGAAATTTCACCTGTTCTGAAATTTCGAAGCACAGTGGGGAGAGAAAAAAAATGAGTGGTTTGTTGATTAATTACGATTGTTAAGAAGGTCAGAAGAAGGTGGACATTGGGGGCGGGAAAGAAGGAGGAGGAGAAGAGGAAGGAGGGTAAAGAGGAAGAGGAAGGGAGGAGTAAATCATGGACTATTTGGAAAAAAGCATTTAGAAAGAAGCCTGTTGGTTGTTTTGAGGTGCAGCCTACCTAGAGGGACCATGTAGTTGGTGAGTAATAACAAATGAGGGATAAATTGGTAGGTGACAAAGTCAATGAGTCATCAGCGGTGAGACTATGTAAAATATTTTGGTCCATATTGAGGTTTTCAGAATTTATCCTTGGTGGGTTATGAAGCCATGGGGCCCTTAGGCAGAAGAACAGTATATTTCTGTTTAAAAGGATGGCTCTGATGGTTCTCAGAAGAGGGGCGAGAAGCAGGGAAGTCAGATAAGAGGCTATTACTCTAATCTAGGTGACAGGTGATAGTGGTTTGTTCTAGGATGGTCAGTAGGGACTGGAATAATTCTTTTTAAATTTTCTCAATTTATAATGTCTAAAATTTTCAAACAAGTATATTAAATTGTTAACTATGAGTATCATATACATTATTTTCTTCCTTTCTATATAGATAGATAGGTAGAGAGAGAGAGAGGGAGAGAGAGATCTGTCCATCTCTTTGCCTATGATTTCCTTAGTATAAAGTCAGGGAAAGCAGTGTTGTAAAGAGGTGTACCGTCAGCTCTCTCCAGCTGGTACAGGCCCTGGGTACCACTGCTTGCACTCCAACAACATGCATCTCAACTCTCAGGGTGTATCTGAACAGTTCAGTTACGGATATTTCGTACAAGTCTGTGCTAAGCTCCAAGGTAAATAGGCACAGCCACATGAAATTTGGGGAAAGAGGAAATAGTGAGGCATACTCAGTGTATGATAAAGTATTAGGGCCCTGACCAGTTAGCTCAGTTGACTAGAGTGTCATCCCAAAACACCAAGGTTGCAGGTTCGATCCCCGGTCAGGGCATATATGGGAGCCAACCACTGAATGCGCAACTAAGTGGAACAGTGAGTCGATGTTCCTCTCTCTCTTTCCCTCTCCCTCCATTTCTCTCTTTCTTTCTCTCTCTTTAAAGTCAATCCAAAAGAAAAAATAAAAAAGATATTAGGTAACTATAATAACTGTATATGGGCCTTGGATATAACACCGAGATTGTAAGTGAAACCATTGGTTGGTATTTGACCGGAATCCCGAGGTGGCTTGGCCTGCCTCAGTTCTCATCTGACCAGGAAGCTCAATCTCTTCCAGCCACAGGTCAGATAGGCACATACATGGACAGTGGCCGATGTAAAGACTGTCTTGATGTGAGACGGAGGATAATACACTGTGAGGGAAGATACGGACAGCTGGGATCTCTCAAACCCCTGAAGTGTATCATAATCGCTGGGATCTACATTTCTTAGTTCGCACCCTATGTCAGGTGATTTGAATAGTGTCCTCTTTATTTTAATTACCATCGGTTTTGATAACATACAATTCAAGCTCAGTTAAATCTACAAAGCGTTATTACACTTTTTGCCTTACGTATGTATTGCCCTGTCTGGATAGCTCGGTTGGTTAGAGAATCATCCCGAGCACAGAGATTGTGGGTTCGATTCCCAATCAGGGCACATACAGGAACAACTCAATGTTCCTGTCTCTTTCCCTCTCTCTCTCTCTCTCTCTCTCTCTCTCTCTTTCTTCCTCTCTTGCTAAAATCAATATATAAAAATAAAAATTAATAAAATATTCTTTACAGGCCCTAGCCAGGTAGCTCATTTGGTTAAAGCCTTGTCATAATACACCAAGGTTATAAGTTTGATCCCTGATCAGCGCACATGCAAGATCAATCAATGAATATAGTAAGTGTAACAACAAATCAGTGTTTCTCTTTCTCTCTCTCTCCCCCCTCTCGAAATATCAATCAATCAATAAAGTGAAAACAAAATTTTCCTTTACAAATAGAGGAAAGCATGCATTATTTGAAAATAAAGAGAAGGCAAAAGATTTGCTGTAAACAAATATACAAAAATATCAAGGAACAGAGAACAATGTGTTTCATGAGACAGTCTAGAAGATGTGCAAAAGTCAGTAATGACAGTGTCACCACTCTGTGCAGCTCATGCTTTTGAATACGTAGAAATTATCCTGCAGTCATAAAATTAAACATGTGCTCAAATTTAATCACCCTTTACCAGAATACTTGTATATTTCCACGAAAGATTTTCCAGAGACCTGCAAACTAATATCTGCAAATTAATGTTGCATGAGTTCCTGATCTCTCTCTTTGTCACAAGATTATAAAAGCTTGGTTTCATAACCAGTAAGGGATTATGCAGAGGATGAATTTAATCTGAGAATTATAAGAGGGAACACAGTTTTGTGGGGTTTTTTTTTTTTGAGTGTGTCTTTACCTGTAATAATTTAGGATGATCTCAAAGAGCTCTATTTTCTTGGTCTATTTTAAAATAGAAAAGCTCCAGAGTGAATGTCCTAGGGACTCTTAAGAAAAAAAAAAAATCGAAAGATAAAGGGAAAATTTGAAACACACGCGACAAAGGGAACGGGGAACGGAGAGCCGAGTGCGACCTCGTCGCTTTGGCTCTCGTGTCCCCGAAGGCTGCACTTTGAACAGCACTGTTCAGGGCCATTGCAAGTGCTCCATTTAAAGTGGAACAGGTTTAAACCGTTGGCACATAAAGTTTCTTCTTAGAATGGGATTTTCTGGTCACTGAGCAGACAACCTTTAAGACCGATATAAGCAGGTTATTTTCTTCAGGACGTGGCGTACATGGGAAGTAGGAAACGGGAGGAAGGCCAAGTTGAGGTTTGTGTGCTCATGTGGAGAAGGCAGAATTCACTACAGAATTGCTTCTCCCTATTTAGTGTCAGTTCCCTTCTTGGCCATGTTTCAAATGCAGAAGCCTCCCATTGTGTTCTGAAAATCACCTCTACTATTTCTCTCCCTCTTCTCTTTCATAGATTCTCTTTCTTCCATATAAACAGTAATCATGCACATATATTCTAGTCCTGTTTGCTTTTTATCTAACCCCTAGGATTTTACTGAATGATTTATTTTCAGTGATCCCTAAGAAAAAAAAATAAGATTAATCAATTAATTGGTTTCCTAACAATACACCAAATTCATGCCTGGAACTTGCTTACATAATGACAAAAAGAAAGGCATAACCCAGGGGTCCCCAAACTACGGCCCGCGGGCCACATGCGGCCCCCTGAGGCCATTTATCCGGCCCCTGCCGCACTTCCAGAAGGGGCACCTCTTTCATTGGTGGTCAGTGAGAGGAGCATAGTTCCCACTGAAATACTGGTCAGTTTGTTGATTTAAATTTACTTGTTCTTTATTTTAAATATTGTATTTGCTCCCATTTTGTTTTTTTACTTTAAAATAAGATTTGTGCAGTGTGCATAGGGATTTGTTCATAGTTTTTTTTTATAGTCTGGCCTTCCAACGGTCTGAGGGACAGTGAACTGGCCCCCTGTGTAAAAAGTTTGGGGACCCCTGGCATAACCTACGAGTCATTCTAGAGTCTACCAGGGTAGACTGGTGGGTCGCCTCATACAGTGCTCCTCTCACTGACCACCAATGAAAAAGGTGCCCCTTCCTGAAGTGTGGCAGGGCCGGATAAATGGCCTCTGAGGGCCACAGTTTGGGGACTCCTGGTAGATTCTAGAGAGGAAGACTGATAATAATCAAGTAGCTATTCAAGTAAAGGTGATCTTGCAAAGGGAGCGAGTGCCATGAATGAGAGCTACCTGGTAACACACGTGAGCATGAAGGCATTGATGTACTCAGGGAAGGCAAGGAAGTGTTCTCTTTGGAAAAGATGGTTGGACTTGGGTATAGTTATTAAGATGTTAATTTGAAGAAGGGAAGTAGGAATTGCAGACCTAATCACAAGTGCAGAGTTTCTGTATGTAGATAGACCTGGAATGAAAAGAAAGATTGATAAGGCTTGAGAAGTAAATAAATGTAAGCTCTTATAGAAAGTTTTGAGTCATCTTTAAGGAAAGATTTTTTTTTTCTCCTGTAAGTAAAAGGAACCCATGGAAGTCTTTTAAGCAGGAAATACTATATGACCGTGTGTTTCAGGAAGATCTGTCTAGCTGCAGTGAGGGTGAAAATGGAAGACAGTCAAGAATTGATACCATTTGACTCTTAGAGTCAAACTATGATATGGTCTCAGGAATAGATGATGGTAGCTTGGATTACACTGGGTTATGGAGAGAGACTTCCACGGCTTGGAAGAATGCCTTCCTTGTAGAACCACGGTATTGGCATTTTATGAATTTGTGGCTTAAATTCACCTTCTTATACAATTTTAATATGTGGGTGATCTTTGTATGCTTTTTATGTGTATAATCTACCTCCCAAACTAGAGTATACATGATTGATTAGTCAAGACCAAAGCATTTTATTTCATGGTTTCTTAAGTGAAGAGGAGCCACAGAGCTCCATGTGTCCGGACGGAAGTCCATTCTCACAACGTCCGCATCAATACCCGCCCGGTCTGCCTAAGATACTGTTGGGACAGTTCCCGTCAAGATCATCACATAGGCTGCCATCTCTAGACCTGTGTGTGTGCTAAGCTCTCTCCGATTCTCACCTCTTTCCAGCTCCCCCAGTTCTCCCACTGTGCCCTCCGGATCTCAGAGTCTGCCATGAGTCCATCATGCCACACCCTCATTCTCTTCTCTGGAATGTTCCTACCTCTTGTACAACTGAAACTGGGTTTCCACTGAATAAACTGTCCTTCAGCCATTGTTGGTCCCTTGACTTTGGTCCTGACATTGCAGCAGACAATGTTCTTCTAGATCTTTCTTCTTCTAGATGATTGTTCTTCCCTTCTCTCTAAAATCCATAAAGTTTGAAGGTTATATAGCTTCAAATTATATTCAATATTAACTTTATGATAATCTTGGAGGTATGGAATAGACCATATTTTCCCATGTAAAAGATATACCATTTTTTAAAAAATTGGGGGTCTAAAAACTGGGTGTGTCTTACACAGTGGTTGTAGGTTTATTTTACTTGCATTTCCCACTTTTTTCGTGCTTATTTTTGCACCTATTGTTAAAGACAGTGATTCGTCATCAGACACATCAGGACAAGCTAATGGAGGGGAGTTTTGACAGTGATGAGGAGTTGTATGAATTTTATGATGAATAAAACTTGAGTTCAATAACTATGTAATACATTGTTTTTTTCAAATTTTGAGCCCCAAAATTAAGGTGTGTCTTATACATGGGAGTGTCTTATACATGAGTAAATAATTTTAATAATCTGGCCCCTTAGAAATATGAAATCCTCACTTTTATTCCCTCTGTCCTTTATTGTCACTGAGGACTCTCCCTTACAAAATAAAAGCATCCCTTCAAGAACATACTTAATTTTGTAGGCTTTCATCAAAAACTCTCTGGAATCCTCCCTTTCTTTCTCCTCTCCTTCCCAACCCCACTGGGGTTTCTGTCTGCTGACTTGTTTAGGTTTCTGGGGTCCCCATGGCTCCTTCCTGCCTTCACTTCTGTCCTTCTGCAGCCTACACGAACTGAGGGTACAATCAGTTCTTTGCACACACACACTTATCCTTTTCTTCTGACCTGGCAAAACACCAGCTCAGAAGAAGTTGCATCCTAACTTCTGCCTACTCCACAATGTCTCCAGGACAGTGAAGCTAAACACAATCGAAGAAAAATGTGCGCTCTGTTGACAATTCTCCCTTTGTTTGTAATTACCAACATCAAATAGACACCCTCAATTCCATGATATTTACCAAATACACTCACTCTTTGCAAACTTCTCTCTTTAAACTTTGAACACCTACTCTCCTCTCGCAAGTGATAAAGATGCCCCCCATCCTCAATGAGAAAATAGAAGTAACCAGGAGAGGCTTTCCACCAGATCCCTCTACACATTGCATCACTACCATCTGCATCTTTAAACATGCACTCTGATTGTCCTTTTCATAGAAGGGATAACTCTCTGTATTGTGCTTCTGCACAAATCCCATCCATCCCCCTTTTTCCTTCTCAAGGACATCCCAAGGGTAATTCCTGCATCTCTCTTCTATCCCATTAATAGTCATTGTCCTCCTGAGTTATTTCTCTCAGCCTCCAGGCAACATGTGATCCCCCCATCCTTGAGAAAAGCTTCAATTAGTGCCAAAGCCTTCTCCAGGTGGTGCTTCCATTCTGTTGTGTTCTTTGTAAGACATTTCTCTATAATCATTTTCTAAACCAATTGCAACCAACTGTACTCTCATCCTCTCTCGACATCAAATAATAGAAGATTGTGTCTTATCACGTTATCAAACTCTACTCATCAAACCCGACATCATTTGCCACACTAACAAATGCACGGGGCAAGAAATTATTGTTTCCACATGAATCACCCCTTCCCAAACCCTCAGATGCCTTAATGAAAAATCAGTTTAGATGTTTGATGCTCACCTACCCAGAGAATCTGCCAACCTTCCAATTTTCAACACCTTCTTAAACACCTACTTGACATTTCTAGCTATACATGCAAAAACTTAGTCATTGCCTCTTTCCTCCAATTTCTTGTACAGTATTTTTTTTAAATTAATTTACTTTCATTTTTATGTATGTTTATGAGATATACAGGGAGCATTATAGTCAGAATACTTCTTCATAATAAGCCTTATAATATAATAAACCCTACATATCAATTTCTAGGATTTCCAAAGGGATGGCCCCCCTAGATTAACCATACCTAAATATGATTTTTCCCTAATTTTAACAGGTATTTATTCTTTAATATCTCTATATATCCTGATATCAACAAAGCTTGATATATATATATATATATCATAGCAGTTATAATAGGATTTTAAAAACATATATTTGTGCATCATAAATTTACAAAAATTGCACAAATTATAATGTGCAGCCAAATACATTGAAAATGTTCTATAACTATCATCCTGGTAAAGAAACAGAAAATTTTTGTCTACCCTAGAAGGGTCCCTTCCCAACAATAGTAACCTTTTTTCCCCAACTCTTTTGGCTTCCAGCGTTACTGTTTAGTTTGTTGTCTTTTAGAACTTTATATAAACAGAATAATGCAGTAAATATTTCAGTCATCATTTATCTGCTGGCACAAAATATCAGCATAAAAAATTACCCTCATTAAAAAAAAACTGCTGCAAGCACATGGCTGCAGCCTGCGTTTTCACAGGTATAGAAATTAAAAATATGTTTGAGTGCCTAAGAGATATCTAAGTTGTAGTGTTGATAGGCAGTTGCTTGTAATGCCTTGAATTCAAGAGACAATTCTAGGCTCAAGACATAGATTTAATAAAGTCTATGCCTTGAGCCTAGATAAGACCGAGTTTCCAAGCTACTTTGCTATTAAAGATTTCATTTAATAAATTGCCCTGAATTGATTATTAGCATTTTCAATATAAAAATAAATATTTTTGTAAGATGTCTGTCTTTTTCATCTTTATTGGTTCAGGGTACGTTGAATATTATGACTGAGAAACAATTGAAGAACAGCGTGGCTCTAAATTGGACTGTTCTTCTTCAATTTGTTTCGTACCGTAGCTGTTAGTCCTGCTGTGCGTCTCGTACTTTAAAGTGCTTATTAATTTCTCTTAGCTTGGTGTTTTCATTATGCGCAGGAGCCCACTTCTCTGGGTCACATTTAAAGTGTTGATGTTGACTTTCAATTAACAGGGACTGGCGTCTTTGTCAAGGATATCAATTTGATATCTTTGTGGTAGAGCTGTCTGTATACTCCTCCCCAGTCAACAGTAGTGATTTGTCTTTCTGAGTTTAAGCTCTTCTCGCCTTACCCATGGCTGTCATTATGAATAATGTTATTGTGAAAAATATATAAATATCAGTTTCAAGTTTAATCCAGAAACAAAGAGCCTTGAACACCACTCACTCTATTGTGCAGTCATTTTGAATATCTTGATCTCTTTTCCTCGCTAGTAGCATTAATAATAGACTTGGGATTACTGACAACTGTTTCTAACCTTTGCTGCATCCTAAGAATCCAACGATGGATAAAATAAATGACAAATGGCGGATCAAGATGAGAAATAATATTGGAGTTCGGTGTGTTCTGAGGTCAGCAGTAGAGCGCTGCAAAAGATAGGGGTAAACTTGAGCTGCATTTTGAAGTGTGAGTAATATTGAAGCAGCTAGAGAAGAATAGGTATGCTGTTTCCATTGAGCCCAGTGACAGAGTAGGTCATTTTGAGGAGACCAGAGGAGAAGAGTTTAGGGAGTCTGAGTAACAGGTTTTTATCCTTGAATGCCAAGTGCAGGTATCTCAGCCCCACCGAAAGCTTTCCAATCTGAACTTCCAAATGCATAGAAGTAATTTCAAGTCACTAATGTGTCTGCGTGATTTACAGTGAATCTCAGTGTCAGTACGCCAGTTAGGGATCAGAGCGGGTGTGGAATGCGGATGGCCCGAATGAGGGTCTGTGCCCAATTCTTATTACAGCTGCAGCATCAGGACTCTGTCTTTCACTTTTGCATTTCCAGGGAAAGCACGATCTTGCTGCATTTGTGAAAGGGTATTAATCAAAACTCCTTTTCCTTTCAGCACAGTTATTTGTATCAGATGAATGCTAAGACCTTAGTCCTATTACGTTAGAAAGGTCTCGACCACGAGATAAAACCCATTACGGAAAATTCCACTTGTACTGGAGACCATACTATCTTTTCAAGACAGGCAAAGTACAATAAATCTAAAATTCTCACTACGGTAATTACAGCTTCAGAGAAATTCTCAGACTGGATAAAGTAACAGAGTAACTTCTTATCATTTCTAGACTTTGAACAAAGGACAAAAAGTTAATTGACTAAAATGATAGAGTTTATCTTCAGAATGAAAGCACATTAACCTGTAAAGTCAGTCTACCTCATTGAAAAATGAATGATGTTACCACTATGTATTCACTGTAGAAATGTCTTGTGGGAAGGAAATATCATGAAACCATAAGTTGTGAGGTTTAACAAAATTCATTAATAACGATTCAATAAATTCACGTCCATGGCTTCCACTCAAACATGGCAGGCACCCAAACATGTTATTAGCTTAGAACTCGGGGAACATCATTAGAAGCATACACTCATATATTTTTTTTACGGTCTGCCCTAATCAGGGGAGCACAGACTTATAAGACAATGTGAGATAAGCAATAAGGGAATGTGAAGAGAAGCTATGAGTCAATCACGTTTGCGCCCTATTAAGGACTATAAAACTATATAGAGTGTTTCGGACTGCATATTGAAACATATATTTTTTAATAAGGACTGACTTGACTTAAAAGTATATTTCAGTCTACCTAGTGCATATTGGTGAGTAAAGGATCACTCTATTATAAACTCCATGTTTATTTAAGTAAAAATTGTTTTATGTCCCTGGGCTTTTCTTAGTTAACAACCTAGCCCACACTCCAGGACTATATTTGACATAAGGCTTTAGGTAAATATTAATTACATTTAAATTATCTGAAACTTATGGTTAAAGAAGTTTATGGTAAACAGTAACTGTTGAGAGAACACAGTGGGTGGGTCCATTATTTCTATCAGAGCCCAGTCCTTAGTGAGCATCTTGTGCGTTCTCAAGTGTCAAATGAATGTGAGTTGTAATTCTTATTGTAAATGTCGCTCCATCTCGCTACAGAGCAAGATGAATGAGTAGGAGGAATAGAATCAATAGAAGTTTGTGAACTTCTCTAGTTTCCGAGACAAGCATAATTTTGGCTTCCCGTAAAAAGAGAATATTTCCTATGGAAAGAAATGTTTGTGTAGAGGGTGACTCTTGTACGACTGAGCAACTGTTAAGTATGTTTGAGTAAACCTTGGATAGAAGAGGAAAAAAAAAAAACTGTAAAAAAAGAATAGCAACCCTATACTATAACTATTTGCATAAATAGCTCCCCATCTCCATGGAGCTCAAGGCAGAGTGTGGGAAAGTGTCGTGACCAAGTGATTTATTTCCTTTATTTTACTGGTGAGGCGAGAGAGACCAGAGACAGTATTTGGACTGTCAGTCTCTGCGACTGAATGTGAGACGCTTAGGGGTCACCACTGTGTCCTGATAGCAAGTGTAAACTGGAAACCAACTGAAAAATCAACAACTCTTCTTAGCTCCTTAAGAGAAGTGAGGTCACAGAGCAAACTGCTGTCCCCTCCCCCCCAGTTGGAGCAAATGCAGAGAATCACCCTTTCACAGAGCAGGGACTCACAAGCTGAGCCCTGGTGGGACCGGCGTGGGGTGACGGGAGCTGAACTGCAGTTGAAATGAGGAAATCTCAATGTGAATGAGACCGAGAGTGAAAAACTCTCTGGGGGCCTCGGCAGGTTGGCTCAGCAGTGGAGTGTCAGCTTAGCTTGTGGATGTCTCTAGTTCGATTCCCTGTCAGGGCACACAGGAGAAGCATCCGTCTTCTTCTCCACCCCTTCCCCTCTCGCTTCTCTCTTTCTCTCTATCTCTTCCCCTCCTGCAGCCATGGCTCAATTGGAGCAAGTTGGCCCTGGGCACTGAGAATGGCTCCATATGACCTCCACCTCAGGCACTAAGAAGAGCTCAGTTGCTGAGCAACAGAACAACACACCAGATGGACAGAGAATCGCCCCCTAGTGGGCTTCCTGTGTGGATCCCAGTCGGGGCACATGCAGTAGTCTCTCTGCCTCCCTCCTCTCACTGAATAAAAAATAAATAAATAAAAACTCTCTGGGGGTCCAGTGATAGTGGGTCCCCACTGTGCTTTTGTGAGTTTCGCCTCTAGGAGCTCAACCAGGTCCTCACAAAGAACATCAGAGAAAAGCCCCCTCTGTTTCTGACACGCAGGGGAGAAGAACCTTTGTTACACAGGCATTCTGTTCTTCCTGAGGGCTGCCCTCAGAAGAAACTCGTGAACCAGAGCCTGGTCTGCTGGGGTTTCATCAGAGACTGACCAACCTGGGGAATGCGACACCCAAGTCTAGCTGAATCTAGCCTTCCCCAAGGAGAAAGAGAAGCACCCGATCTGAGCCCCTCCAGCCATCCGATCCTGCCTCAGGGGTGAGGGCAGGAACGGAGAAGCTGGTGTGAGGTTCACAGTCTGGAGGCTCAGGCCCACTGAGCGACCCACACCTGTCCACGGGGCCGCCGAGCACTGCCCTTCCTCACACCGTGTCTCCACGAGACCGATGGTCTGTTTACAGACGTTCCTTCTACTGGTACATCCTGTCTGCCTCTAACAACAACAAGAAAATATGAGACATGTTTAAAAGGCAAATATCACAGTTGGAAGAGACAGAGCAAGCATCAGACCCAGAAGTAGACACAGCGAGGATATTGGAGTGATCAGATCAGGGATTTAAAACAGCTACGATGAAGACCCAAAAGGCTCTCTAACGGGAGAAGCAGACAGCCCACGAGAACAGATGAGCAAGGTAAGCAGATGTGGGATTCTAAGAAAGAACCCAAACGAGCTGCTAGAGGAGAGGAGAGAGAAACACCGGACCAGATGAAGAGCGTCTGCGATGGCCTTTTTAGTGGACTGGAGCCTGCTGAGGAAAAAACCTCTGACCTTGAAATTATATCAAAACCCCCAAAGCTGAAAGCACTCAGAAAAGAAGTCTGCAAACCAAACAGGAGAAGAGTATCTGAGCCCTTATGGGAGGCTACAAAGCTGTGTAAAGTAAGCAGACTGGGAATACTAAGGAACAGACCACCGGAGCTCAGTGGTAAAACCAGGACCGGAATATCGGCCTCTGAACTGGGGTTCAGTGTTTCATTCTACCCTGCGCCCCTGTAAACCCCAGCTCCAATTTCCAGTGGCCCAGTGACCCCGTGAGGCTGGCTGCTCATGAAACCTCGTGGGCTATCTCCCTGAAAACGTCTTCAATGTACTGGTGTGCACATGACCGCAACCCAGAGAGCATCACATCACTCTGATAAAACCCCACAGAGTGCCAGGTAACCGCGTTAAATGACAGGTACCAGGCTAACACACACGCGCACGCACACTATATATATTTCATTTTCTACAGCGCAGAAGTGGACGCCGATCTGTACGTTCTCTTAGTTGCATGCAAAAAAGAAGGTGGTAAGATGAACAAAAAAGTTTTCTGCTGAACGTGCTGAGGATTTTCTCGCTAACGTTCCGCTGAAATTAAAATAGCAGCTCATTTCCTGTTGGTGGAGATTAAAAAATAAAATGTCTGTTACTTACACTCCCTGGAAAGCAATATTCGCACTTCCTCAAAGTAATTCCGTCATTCCCAGGCGTGAATTTTGATTATGTCAACATTTTAATGGCGGTGAAAAGAAAAGAAAACTTGCCAAATGTAAGTAGCAGCCTTGGTGCCGGTTCGTGTCAGATCCAGAAGGACATGTCATACAACATTCCTGTCTGTCACTTTCGGCTTTGGAACGGATGACAGACATACTTGAAAAATATTTTACCTGAACTTTGGGAAACATATATTAGAGAAACGTATTATGAGGTTAGAGAAAAGGAATAGTCGTGAGTAATGTTGCCACTTATTTCCAAAGCATTACTTATTCTTGTGTTTGTGAAGGTAGTTTTATTTTCCGTAAGAGAGCACTTCTTATACAAGAAACACAGTTTTCCCACAAGGGGTTCCTAATTTCCAAAGTCAGCTTCTAATGTGTGTAGTCCCTTACCTTATATTTCTTTGAAGGTCGCACCTGCCTAAATATTTATAAAAATACCTCTCATACCACTGCCCCCTGAAGTCTCCACACAGAGCCATCTGAAGAAAGGAACAAATTGTTCCCCTCGTTAGGAGGCTTCATGGATGTTGGGTAAGGGGTACTTTTGGCTTCTGTCCGTGAGTTTCCTGTGCGACACACAAGGAAAGTTTGAACTCTAGTGTAAAGGGTATTATCCTTGTTACTTTCTCAGAATAATTACTGGTTATATTTCCTGAGAAACTGGTGCTAGGCCTCCAACAATGTACTGCGTGCTGGGTAGATATCATTAATTTCGCTTGTAGGTAAGAGGGCTGAGGTTTGAAGATATTAGCTAACTTGATCAATCACAGGACATAAGGCCCTTAAGATGGGCTCAAGGAAGAGCACTTCCAAACAGGGTGACAACCAGGTCCTTAAGGCAAAGAATGAAAGGCTTTGTTCTGACTGTGTTCCCCATGGCATTGGCGGACTTTCTCAGGTGAAGGAATTGGACAGTTTCTCAACATCATGCATAGGCAGGGAGATGCCATTCACCCTTGAGTTTCACTATATATATGATACACACACGTATATGCATATGTGTTATATGAGTATGTGTGTGTGTGTGTTCATTTAGTTAGAACTCCCGCGAGAAAAGCAGAGTCTGAGGAAACGGGGAGATGGGCGGGTCTTCGATGGGACAGGGGCAGGAAATCGTGGGGGGTCTGGAGCTCGTGTAGGGGCTGCGTGCCCTGGTGACGGTACCCCGGAGTGACCCGGCCGCGGGGGAGCAGGAAACGAAGAGGGAGGGCTCTGGGCTAGTTGGTCCCTATTTACTCTCTCGGTGTTTCTTATTGAGTATTTTGAGGAAAGATTTGGACAGGTAAAAAGAATTTGAAAACCAGGCGTGGGGGGGGGGGGCGAGATGTGGACCGAGTGCGCGACTCAGCGTGCCGTCAGTGGACTCAGGCGGGACCGTGAGAGGAAGGGGCACAGTTTGTGGCATCAGACTGTCCCTGGACCCATGCCAATGGGAGAGCACTGTCCTACTCAGAGGAGGGCAGTAAACGCAGCTCCCAGAGGCTCACCAACACTTGGAGGGCGAGGGCCACGGGCCACGGCTGCTCACGCTCCTCTTGGAGGCCTCGGCTTCACTACCCAGATCCGCAGTCCGAACATGGCATCTGCTAATTTGCGGGTTAGCACAGTGGCAGCAGGGTTTAATGCTATCATCAAAACAAAGTAGAGCCTATGGTGGCGCAGTGGATAAAGCATCAACCTGGAAATGCTGAGGTCGCCAGTTCAAAACCCTGGGCTTGCCTGGTCAAGGCACATATGGGAGTTGATGCTTCCAGCTCCTCCCCCTTCTCTCTTTCTGTCTCTCCTCTCTCTCTTTCCCTCTGTCTCTCCCTCTCCTCTCTAAAATGAATAAATAAAATAAAATAAAATAAAATTATAAAAAAACAAAAAACAAAACAAAACAAAGTAGATAACAGTCCCGGAGATAGGGCGATGAAGCCCTGTTATATTTGTGTGTACAAAGACCCTGGCCAAGGGGACACATAGGAGCTGAAATCTAGTTGGCACTCAGGTCACCAAAAATTACTCCCTGGCTCAGAGTGCCACACGGAGCAGTGACAACCCTGCCCTGCACAACAGTCCCCTCCACACCCCTATGGCATCTACCTCTCTCATGGCATTTCACACATGGCAGGGTAACTCCCTGTAGAGTTGGGGCATTTTTCCTTGTTATGCAATACCATAAGCATAATGGTTTGTTGTTATGTCTCCAACTTCTTAGTATTGTTTCTGGCACATTCTGTACACTCTCTAATTGGCTCTGAAGTGTTACTGAATGAATGGTTTGTTGTAAAATTCATTCACATAATTCTCAATATAGAACTTAAAAAAATATGGGTGTGCTTATGGACTTTAGGACATTTTTTTTGTGTGTGTGTTAACCCCAACAAGATATTTGACGCACAGGGTGAATTAGATGGCTCATATAACATGTATTTAAGTCATTCTAAATTCCAGCATCAAATCAGGTTGTTTTTTAAAAAAAATTTTGAGTTGCTTTTTGGGATTCTTTAAACCCTGTGATGCTCTCCATTGGCGCAGATGGTACAAGATACAACCCAGAGGGAAGTAATCTAATCACATCCTGTGTTTGGAAAAGGGAAGAGTTTCTTCTATGTGATAGAGTCTGTGTCCCCTGCAAATCATTCTGTTCCACTTTCAAATGTCAGCCACACTTTGTAAGAAAAAAATTTCAAGGAAGAGGTAACTGAATATCAAAAAACTTAAATGACGAGTGAGAGTCACTTGTTCTATAAGTTGTAGAGTTGGAGAGCCCAGCGTTCAGAGGACAGACTCATTTGTCCAGTTGATATTTTACTTACACTGACAATACCTTCACAATGATGAAGTGTTTTGTTTACTTGGGAATTTCAGCTAATTATCTCAATTTTTTTTTTTTTCTACAGAATGAAAAATGACCAATTTGAGTGATGGTATTTTTCTTCAGTTGGGTGATTTTTATTTTTATTTATTTTTTTTTACTATTTACCTGAATATATTGACACCATTTTCGCATAGTCCAGACCATTGTGTTTTTCCATTCAATGCAGGTACATGAAGGGAAATACCAGGACATGTGTAGGCCAAGGACAGTTTTTATGACCAGTCCTCAGCAAATGTGTCTACTTCAGAGGTCCCCAAACTACAGCCCGCGGGCCACATGCGGCCCCCTGAGGCCATTTATCCGGCCCCCGCTGCACTTCCGGAAGGGGCACCTCTTTCATTGGTGGTCAGTGACAGGAGCATAGTTCCCATTGAAATACTGGTCAGCTTGTTGATTTAAATTTACTTGTTCTTTATTTTAAATATTGTATTTGTTCCCATTTTGTTTTCTTACTTTAAAATAAGATATGTGCAATGTGCATAAGGATTTGTTCATAGTTTTTTTATAGTCTGGCCCTCCAATGGTCTGAGGGACAGTGAACTGGCCCCCTGTGTAAAAAGTTTGGGGACCCCTGGTCTACTTCCTTTAATGAAGTGATTCTCTTTCCCTATATTTGTTCATGCAGAACATCTCAATTTCCATTGTTTGAAAATGCCTCCCTGCTTCAAACGTTTTTTCATCTATTGCTATTATATTGGATGAGATTTTATTTGACATTATTGTGTGATTGATTCTCAGTAATTTTATATACTATATGCACTTTCTTATAAAAATTCAATTATTAAGTCATGCCCAGAAGCATGCCAGATGATAAAGTAGAGCAATCAGTTATATATACATATTTTATATATGTTTGTAATATACACAAAGAAGGATAGAGAATTTAGACCTCCAGAAATATAAACACCAATAAGGGCAAATTTTCAGACTGCTGCCTTTGCAAGTATTTTATTTAGAAATAAACAAGTTTCAATTAATTTAGAAGATTCAAATCATATAAAGTGTTTTTCATACATATGAAGTTAACATAGAATATCAACAACAAAAGGGTCTTTGGAAAATATCAAATATTTGTAAATTAAACAGCATCAAGTAATCTATGGATCAAAGAAGAAAGCAAAAGGAAAATTAGAAAACTTATAACTTAAATATAAATAAGAATGCAACACGTCAAATACTGTAGGATGCCACTGCAGCAGTGTTTAGAGAGAAATTTATAACACTAAATCCCTGTCTTAGAAAGGAAGATTGGTTTTAAATCAATGATCTCCGCTTTTGTTTAATGAAAGTAGAAAAAGCAGTAAGCTAAACCCAAAATAAGTATAAAAGTAGGTACTAAATATCAGCACAGAACACAATGGCATTGAAAAAAAAAGTAGAAAATAAATGATTCTTTAAAGGGGAAAAAACTGTGTGTGTGTGTGTGTGTGTATGAAATCAATGAAGTCTGAAGTTAATTACACTAGAGAGATCAATAAGGAAAATGAATAGAGAAAACACACCTTGGTATTTGGTCCTGTTCAAAAGCTTGATGGAGACATTTGGCCCCCACCCACCTGTCCACCTAACCCCATGTGCCATTGACCTGATAGGCTTTTAAGGCAAGAAGGATTATTGTTAGTAATGTAGCCACAACACAATTATTGGACCAATAAAACATGACATAGTATTTTTTATGTATTAATTCTGTAAAGCAAAACTGTATATATAACCATTATGGGCTATTAGAACCCAGGGATGCTTTCTTAAGTGTGGATACTCTGGACTGGACAGAATATCAGGGCCCCTTGTCTTGGACCAGATATGCTCATGGAAGTTTTTGACAGGACCATATTTTGAGGACTTTTTAATGTGAACAAAATGTTTCAGTGGACATTTCAGCCAGGACTAATTGTCCAGCAAGGATTTTAGAAAAGAGACAGGTGATATTACTAGAGTTTCTACATTTACTAAAAGAATAATAAGAAAATATTGAATAATTTTTGCCAATACATAAGACAATTGAAATGAGAAGGAAAAAAATATCATTGAAACAAGCAAACTAGCGAAGCTTATTCAATAAGGGACAGATAATCTGACTGGTCCTATATCTATGAAAGACATTGAATTTATAGTTAAAAATTATATGACACAGAAAACCGCAAACCCAAATAATTTCACTGCTGCATTTTGATAAATATTGGAAGAAGAAATAATAGCAATTCTACACAAACTCTTCAGAATATTTAAGGGAATGATAAGTAATGAAATGGAATTTAGGTCACTGGGACTGATTATAGACATCGGATCCCTAGAACAATCTGATGGCAAGTTTATGGGGTTTTTTTTGTTTGTTTGTTTGTTTTTGTATTTTTCCAAAGCTGGAAATGGGGAGGCAGTCAGACAGACTCCCGCATGCGCCACCCGCACGCCCACCAGGGGGCGATGCTCTGCCCATCTTGGGGCGTCGCTCTGCTGCAACCAGAGCCATTCTAGAGCCCGAGGCCAACTTTGCTCCAGTGGAGTCTTGGCTGCGGGAGGGGAAGAGAGAGACAGAGAGGAAGGAGAAGGGGAGGGGTGGAGAAGCAGATGGGCGCTTCTCCTGTGTGCCCTGACCGGGAATCAAACCCAGGACTCCTGTATGCCAGGCCGACGCTCTACCACTGAGCCAACCGGCCAGGGCCATGTTTATGTTTTTACTAAGATTTTGGTTATTTGTTAAAGTAAAACAAGGAAACTAAAACAGGATAGTATTGATTTGTTCCAACAGAGATCTCACATACAGAGGTGATGAATTCAGTTCACCTCTCCTACCTTCCTAAGCCGTTATGTTTCTTCCTCCACAGTCTTCCCCAGCTGCTCTGGGAGTTCACTCTCATTGACTGTAGTCTTCTCATGAGTCCAAGCTTAGGTCACCCACCCAAGATGGCTGATAGAGTCCCATCCAGCAGAACAAGCACATGTGTTTACTCCAGAATCTGTTATTCCTATAGTGAGTCCACTGACTATAGGAATAACAGATAAAAGAACAAGTGTAACCCTTAGTGGTGATAGTACCCAGGTAGTGGTACCCATCTACACACACACACACACACACACACACTCACACAGAGGCTTCAGTTCAAGATCTTGTTGAGGGGGCAGAGAAGTCACTGTGATGAACTTGCCAGAAATCTGCCCTCCAGGGTGCTGGTCAAAGCTGTGAGGGGCAGGCGCTCTGCTAAGAATATCCCAAGGGGTGTTGGGAGGAAGCCATAGGTGGATGGGAGCCGCTGGCCTCTGTGCAGAGCGGGGTCCAGGCCACGGGGAGGCGGGGAGCACAGAGGAGCAAGCTGCTGGAGCAGGTGCAGCCTGGGGCGGGAGTGTGTCCAGCAAGCACAGCAGGGACTGGGCTTCAGGGGCTGCTGTTCATGGAAACGGTGTAAAGAGGTCGGATTCATTTTCACAGAGTGGGCAGAAAGGGTGACTTTAGAACGGAGGGACAATGAACCAGTCACTACCACACCGTATTAAAACACCAAAAGTAAAGCCCACAGGATTGCCTCTCAGTTTCCAGTGTTTTTCACTGTAAACTCTTAGGCACTCATTGAAAAACCTTTGGAATAATGTAATCCAGATAAGTATCAGTTTTATTTCATAAGAGCAAGCTGTCCACTCTTCGTATGATATTACGATAAAATATGGCCAAAGGGTTGTGATTTGTTTTCTTGGTCATGCTGTTTAAGTCACGGCATTTACAAATTGGCAACGATGGTTCTTCCATTTGTTTTGCTGTTTTGAGCTGTAAACTCAATTTTAAATTAAAAAAGAAATATCTTTTGCTTATGTAAAGTGTCACAAAATGGCACTTGCCGATATTTTGGCACTTTTTTTTTTTGTATTTTTCCGAAGCTGGAAACGGAGAGGCAGTCAGACAGGCTCTTGCATGCGCCCGACTGGGATCCACCCGGCACGCCCACCAGGGGCAACGCTCTGCCCATCTTGGGGTGTCGCTCTGCCACAACCAGAGCCATTCTAGCGCCTGAGGCAGAGGCTACAGAGCCATCCTCAGCACCCGGGCCAACTTAGCTCCAATGGAGCTTTGGCTGCGGGAGGGGAAGATTGAGACAGAGAGGAAGGAGAGGGGGAGGGGTGGAGAAGCATATGGGCGCTTCTCCTGTGTGCTCTGTCCAGGAATCGAACCCGGGACTCCTGCACGCCAGGCCGACGCTCTACCACTGAGCCAACCGGTCAGGGCAGGCACTTTTTTTTTAATAAATAAAAAAGTAAGCACATGTCCGGCAAAATTTCAAGACAGAGACAAATGATTGGATTTGATCACGGGGGAGATCTCCTTTGCTAGAAAGGAGCAAATTGTACATTCAGAGAGAATTCTCCCTATTTTAGATAGTTACGTGTAAAGAGTCCTGGCGTGTCAGTACCGCAGACAACAGCTCGAAAGTGAGTGCACGGCCCCAGCACAGACACGGTTTCTGGCAATTAGTTTTTTGGGTTTTTTTCTGTATTTTTCTGAAGCCGGAAACGCGGAGAGACAGTCAGACAGACTCCCACATGCGCCCGACCGGGATCCACCTGGCACGCGCACCAGGGGGCGTCTCTCTGCTCACCAGTGGGCCATGCTCTGCCCCTCCAGGGGCCACAGCCACTCTAGCGCCTGGGGCAGAGGCCAAGGAGCCATCCCCAGCGCCCGGGCCATCTTTGCTCCAGTGGAGCCTTGGCTGCGGGAGGGGAAGAGAGAGACAGAGAGGAAGGAGAGGGGGAGGGGTGGAGAAGCAGATGGGCGCTTCTCCTGTGTGCCCTGGCCGGGAATCGAACCCGAGACTTCTGCACGCCAGGCCGACGCTCTACCACTGAGCCAACCGGCCAGGGCCGAAACACTCTTAACGGCAATTAGTTTTTGTTTGGAAAAACACTGAAGAGAGGACAGTGCAGGGATCAATATGTCTTCATGATAGAAGGTTTTTTTTTTATTTCTACAATAAATAACCAATATGATATTACTCTTTATTTGAACACAAAAAAATCTTGCTGAGTTATATATTCATGCCCCAGAATACCATTTAAATATTATTGTATTATTGCATATTTGTTAGGTATAAGTAACTAATGAACAGGCTAAAATAAAAAATTTTAAGAAGACGGCTGAGAGGATTTTCTGTTAAACAGATACTATTTTAGCATAATGTTAAAAACAGTAGATCAATACATTGGAAAACAGTCTTCTCTCCTTAACCAGTAAACAAAATGTGTGACTCAGATTATTAACGCTAGTGACTCAAAATTATACTCTGTGAATAATTTGGGCAAAATATTTTTTAGACAAATGCAATGAGTTTAAGTAAGTTAAAAGTCTAAATTCTGGCCAGGCGGTGGCGCAGTGGATAGAGCAGACTGGGACATGGAGAACCCAGGTTTGAGACCCCGAGGTCACCAGCTTGAGCGTGGGCTCATCTGGTTTAAGCAAAGCTCACCAGCTTGAGCCCAAGGTCGCTGGCTCGAGCAAGGGGTTACTCGGTCAGCTGTAGCCCCACAGTCAAGGCACATATGAGAAAGCAATCAATGAACAAGTAAGGTGTTGCAACAAAAAATGATGATTGATGCTTCTCATCTCTCCCTGTTCCTGTCTGTCTGTCCCTATCTATCTCTGTAAAAAACAACAACAACCCCCCCCAAAAAAAACAAAAAAACCCCTAAATTCTGGAGAATATTACGGCATAGAGTAGAGTCATATATATTGATGTACATATTCTGAACATCAGACATTATGGTTTGCAAGTTTGCTCTTAAACATCTTTCAGATCTGAAAAGAAAAAACATAAAATATATTATTCTGAGAAATGTATCATCTGTTTTATCTCAAAAGAAAATAAGAAAAGCGTGGTAATACACTGACAAAATGTTTATATAAAGAGTTATTTTTTAACATAGTCATTAGGCCTTTTCTATAATTTTGTTTGCAAATCACTAAGAGAACATGGAGAGGAACATTTTTTGCTATTTTAATATAATTAGCTGTCATTATATAATTTCCCCGAATAAGCCTCTTTCTGAATACACGGTCTGCATCTCTATTCTTTCCTTTGTAGGTAGCTCGGAGGCCAGAGATTCCGCGCTAATAAAGAACCAAGCAAATCCTGTGAGTGCTGTTGGAACTGGAGATGAGAGGAACAGTGAGTACAACTGCCTTTATTTTGCTCTCACACACAAAAAAATAAAAAATAAAAAGTGAGTCAGAGCCCTAGAGAGCCCGCAGTGCAATGAAAAAAGAAAGCTCTCTGAGCCAAATGCCTCCTTCACATGAACTAGTCAGGGCCGAGTCACTGCCACCACCCAGGCAAAGATTCAGTTTCACTTGATATCGGTTGTTCGCTAATTAGGACACTGGAAACAGGACATGGACATCTACGAAACCTCAGAGCTTCCATTAACCTCAGAGCTGCCATTAACTTCATATGAATCCGTTCGTGTCCAATGGCTGCCTCAGAGGGAAGGTGTAACGAGACAACTCCATCATCTTCCTTTAAATGGAGGTGGTGTGATTATAATTCTACCTAGTTTCTACATTTGGAAATTAACCTGACCCTGTGACGAAAAACAATGCTATTATTGTCCCTGATAGTCACCACAGAAGAGAGATGTTTGCAATGGTGCTGAAACCAGTTAGTGTTTCTCCTGAAAAGGATTGATACAACGTGGCACCCTATCCCCCCTCCCACCTCTGTAAGGGAACGCAAGCCCTTTATCCCAGAGTTTCTAAAGGCTTTCATTTCGAAAGCAGGTTTGTGACAGAATGTCCTTCCAAAGTCAAAGTTCACAGTGGTTGTTGGGAGGATAAATATTTAAAAAAAAATCTAGAAAGTTCAGTAATAGTATTTGCTTCTTTAAATAAAGTTATGTGGACTTAGTGTGTGGCTTGCCCATATATCTACTCTCATTTATTCTGCATGTCGAGTCTAAACAAACAAACTCTAAACTCTAGAATGGAGAGTTGGTGAATACAGCATGACCGCCTCACATGACTTGAAGTTATGTAAACCATTTGCTCTCCACACTCCAGCAAGAGTTCTTTCTACCTCCACCTCGGTTCCAGTGTAAATTTTAGCTGCTGCAGAAGGCTAGTGCTTCACAAAAAACTAAAGATGACTGAGGTTTCAACTCAAAAAAGAGAATGGGCTATTAGAGGAAAAGTAATGAGAATAGAAATGAAAATATATTTATCGAATTCTTTCTGAAGTTTCAATATTGCAGTCTGTAAATACCTTCACTTACATTAATTATTTTAATTTTTTCTGTAAGGGAATATTATGCCTTACATTTTTATTTCTCATGAAAATATTTTTATGAAACTATCTTTTTTCTTTGTTTCTGTAATATATGTTTATAATTCATTTCTTTTTTTTCTTTCTTTATTATTTATTATTAATTTTAATGGGGTGACATTGATCAATCAGGGTACATAGGTTCCGGGAAAACATCTCCAGGTTATTTTGACATTTGATTATGTTGCATACCCATCACCCAAAGTCAAATTGTCTTCCATCACCTTCTATCTGGTTTTCTTTGTGCCCTTCTCCTCCCCCCACCCCCTCACTTGCTCCCCTTCCCCATCCACCCCCACCCCCGTAACCACCACAGTCTTGTCCATGTCTCTGAGTCTCATTTTTATGTCCCACCTATGTATGGAATCATTTAGTTCTTAGTTTTTTCTGATTTACTTATTTTACTCCGTATAATGTTATCAAGGTCCATCCATGTTGTTGTAAATGATCCGATGTCATCATTTCTTATGGCTGAGTAGTATTCCATAGTATATATGTTCCACATCTTCTTTATCCAGTCATCTATTGAAGGGCTTTTTTGTTCTTTCCATGTCTTGGCCTCTGTGAACAATGCTGCAATGAACATGGGGCTGCATATGTCTTTATGTACCAGTGTTTTTGAGTTTTGGGGGTATATACCCAGTAGAGGGATTGCTGGGTCATAGAAACCATCTTTTTAAACTTACTTAAATCTTAATAAAAGTTTGAGTATCACTATTCAGATCACTTGGCCACATCATACTAACTTAGTAACTATTGAGTATATATATTGATATATCTATAGCCATATATCTATATCTATGTTTCTGTGCATCAAATAAAATCATACATGTATTTTATATATAATTACATGTAATCATGTATTAGTAGCAAGGTATATATACAAGTTGAGGTCATTGTATTGTGAGAGCAAGTGACTCTGGTACTTGGTTTTTGCGTTAAAAATATTTTACGTTTAGACATTTGTAGAGTCAGCTGGCTCCTTTGTAAGGAGCTAAAGTGTGCACCTAGGGAAATAAGTCATGGCTGTTCAACGAGAAAACACCAATTACATCTTAAAGGAACTCATCTCCTTAACAGCCGGAATGTTGACTGAATGTGGGAGGAAGAGATGGAGTGAGATTGCCCATTGGATGTCCCCGTCTCCCCACCCTAGATCTCTTATCTAATGACACCAGAAGGGAAGGAACAGGGCCCTAAAACATGGGCTGAAGACATTTAGGCAGCCATGGGTATGGCCAGGAATATCACACGGGCACTCCCTGCAGCTCCCTTGCCACCAGAGGCAGCCCCCGCCTTTGGAGGGAACCAACTTCTCTGATGGACAAAGGCCCTCCCGTCACTTCCTCTGGAGAAGATGCTCCAAATGCCAAAGCTGGTTCTCTGTGGCATCTATCATCAATGATTGGATAGCCCCATGCCTAGCCTGACCCGTGATGGCGCCGTGGATAAAGCGTCGACCTGGAACACTGAGGTCGTTGGTTCAAAACGCTGGGCTTTCCCGGTCAAGGCACATATGAGAAGCAACTATGTGGATAGCCCCATGCCTTCAGTGGCATCCCCCCCAGCACAGCCCCCATGAGGGTTGACGCCTGTTGTAAAGACAGCCTCTGTGTCTCCTGTCTCCACTGTGATGGGAGTCTGAGGCGGTTAGGGTGACAGAGCAAATGGGACAGACTAGGAGGCTCAACTGGGTGCATTTCTGGCCACAGATGTACTTTAGCCAGGGTTTTGGATTTAGTGCATTGTCTTAAACACCTGGCAGAGAGCTAAGTAGTCCACGGTGTTGGTTAATTAAGGCCTGGACTCACTCTGGGCTAGAGTTAATGAGGGAAAAATTTGGCACTTGTGTGGCACAACTCACAAGAAAGCCCCAAGGCTCAGGAAGTGGACTCTCCCACCCGCTGAGATCGTCCTGTCCCCTCCCAGGTTGTGGGGGATGACTGATAAAACTGACGTTAGAGTGGGGACACCCAAAGGGAATCCTGCCGTGTCCTGCTGGTGGGAACACCTGTAGGCCCACAGGGAAATGTCCATCTGAAACAGGAACTACATAATGAAAAGACAAAACCAAATGGAGATTCTTTTTCTTTTAAAGTAAGCCGGTATACAGCAAGCTGACGAGCTAATATGAGATCTTTTGAAATACGTTGAGTGTGGAAATTAAAATTGCACCAGGAGAGACCACTCCCGCATTCAGGACCTGCCTACCAAACCAAACCCTGGTTTCTTTTCATTCTAGACTTTTCCTCCATACCCCCCCCCCCAGTCTTGGTTTATGAAATGTAATGTTTTATTTTCCCTTTTGGTTTGAATTTTATTTTAAAATCTATATCTGCCATTATATCTAAAATAGGGATGACAGTAGTCTCCGCTGCGTCCGGTGCTTGTAAGGATGAAAGGACGCAATACCTGCAAAGCACTTGGAGCAAACAGCACACTCGATACTTCTCACTTAACTCTCCGTGCTAATCGGATTATGTTTATTACAGAGGGGGCATTATGGGCTCGATCAGTCTTTTCTCTTTCTCGGGACTACATCGTTTCATCTTTGTCTCCGCATTTTATCTTGCAATCTGTGTCTTAGATAACTAGATCTCAGTGAATTAGCTGGAAGTCAATGGATTGGTGCTTATTTTTATACTTATCCTTTTTTTTTTAAATTGCTAAAGCGATTGATGTATAGATGGCTGATATAACTGTGGAAAGAAAACCAGAGCTCAGCCATTGAGTGGTCTCAACAGGTTTTATTCAGGAACCATTTGAGTAAAAGAAAGAGATCTCTGTATAGAGCTAGACAGGGTTGATACGACTCCATGGCTGTCATGAATGGGTGAAGGCATAGCCAAGCAGAGTGGGGGGGGGGGTGTCAGTGAGTGGAAAATTAAGGAATATCAAGAGTAGGGGGGGGGATTCTGATTAAACAGACCTAACAGGATTCTTGCTGAAGACACAATGTCTCACTGCCTTTGAGCCATGCAGGCTCTGGGGGAGTGGAGGTCAAGGTGGACGCTTGGAGGCGCTAAGGGAGCCTGTCTGAAGCCACTCTGGGTCCCGGGGGTGTCTCCTTAGCTCCTCCTCCCATACAGGGGAAGGAGAGGCACCCCTCTTTCCTTTGCGTGACGTAAGTCATTTCTCATCCAGTCCTCTTCCCTTGCTGGAAAGATCAACTGGACTGTCTTCTGGGACCTGGCAGGAGAGGATTCTTGCTGAAGGGTGCAGAGTAAGGCATATACTGAATGGAGTTTCTGCACAAATAAGATTTATAGTTGGACACTGAGTTTCTAGCTCCAGAGGGCTATCCGCGGGTGATTTCTAGATGTTGGGCTAGAAGCATCTTTAGATGGTGGCGGGAGGCCAGTTGGAACCACCTGATGGCTTCCCTGTTTGTATTTGATTGTGACATTGGTTCCAGTGAACTTTCTTTTTTCTTTTTCTCTTCTTTTGTGACAGAGACAGAGAGATAGAGAGAGGGACAGGTAGGTTCAGACATATATAAAAGGAGAGAGATGAGAAACATCAACTCTTCATTGCGGCACCTTAGTTGTTCATTAATTGCTTTCTCGTATGTGCCCTGACCATGGGGGGAGCTACATACAGCAGAGCGAGTGACCCCTTGCTCGAGCCAGTGACCTTGGGCTCAAGCTGGTGAGCCTGGTTCAAACCAGATGAGCCTGTGCTCAAGCTGACGACCTCGGAGTTTCAAACCTGGGTCCTCTGCATCCCAGTCTGACGCTGTATCCATTGCGCCACCGCCCGGTCAGACCCAGTAAACTTTCTGAGTGCCTTGCGCAGCATCAGGCGTAAAGCTGCCTGTGTTTGACCTGTTGAGGTGACTTTCTGAAGTTATCCGAGTCATCCAGCATCAGCCTGCCGGGCGCTTCAGGACAAGGGCAGTTCTAGGTCTCAGGTGTGCTGTGTCGGGGGGGTGGGGTGGGGGGTGGGGGCAGGATTAAAACTGGAAAGGCAGATGACTGACAGAATGGATACCAGGCTGGGTGCAGACCAGTTCACAGGTAGATTAAATAAAGAAAAAGTAGAGAGTAAAATCAATTTAGCTGGAGATGGAAAGTACCTCAAAGATAATAAATAAACCTATGATCTAATAATCCACTCAGGCATCATAAAATATCTATCGTCATCACCAGACTTTTACAAATTCTTGCTTGCAAAATAAGTATATACAATTATATGTAGTCTGGCCATTTACATAAGTATAGCAAGTATGTAGCACCACATAGGACTCTTTAAGAGTGCAGGGGGTAAAGGGAGTTGGGAGGTCGTGCAGGAGGCGTAGACGATGAGGGAGGGGGACTTGGGGTGGTGAACACACAATGCAGTATGCAGATGAGGCATTATAGAACCGTGAACCTGAAACCTGTATCATTTTAATAACCAAAGTCCCCCCAATAAATTCAATAAAAATATATTAAAAAGAAGTTTTCCTACAGAATCTCAGGTTAGACTTTAAAATTTTTTTTATTTTTATTTTTCTGAAGTTGGAAACGGGGACGCAGTCAGACAGACTCCCACATGCACCCGACAGGGTGGACCGGGATCTACCTGGCATGCCCACCAGGGGGCGATGCTCTGCCCATCTGGGTGTCACTCTGTTGCAACCAGAGCCATACTAGCGCCTGAGGCAGAGGCCACAGAGCCATCCTCAGTGCCTGGGCCAACTTTGCTCCAATGGAGCCTTGGTTACGGGAGGGGAAGAGAGGAAAAAGAGGGGAAGGGGTGGAGAAGCAGATGGGTGCATCTCCTGTGTGCCCTGGCCGGGAATCAAACCCAGGACTCCTGCACGCCAGGTCAATGCTCTACCACTGAGCCAACCGGCCAGTGCCTCAGGTTAGACTTTTCAAAACCTCTTGAGCCTAAGACACCACCCCAAGAATTCCCCATCAGATTTTCTCTGCTTTGCTTCCATTTTGCAGAATCCCTTTCTTCTCAAGGTCCACCTTCGTTTCACCGCTATAAGCCGGGTACCAGTCCGGTTTTTCCAAGGGTGCTTTGTAAGCATTGGTTCCGTCAAGCCAACCTCAGTTTTTTAAAGCTATCTGGTCACATCCAATCATATACATATATGACATTCCAGACGCACCTTGATTAAATGACTGATGTTTCCAGTTATGTCCTGTTACAACAAGAACAGGTTCTTACCAAACCTTTCACAAATAATTTATTTCAACGAAAATAAGAATACTCCGTAATTGGTTCTGAATTCTGGAGGGAACTGTTCGGGAGAAAAATGAATGTTTTCATTTTTGTTTATGTAACTATCAACCACTAAATCGTTACGACTGACTAGATAGCTTAAGAAAAAGGGGACAGGGGTTCCTCACGGACAGAAAATAGAACGTTAAGGGACAAGTCATGTCAAAACCAAAGACTCTAATCACCCTTTGTCAGCCCGTTTCATTCCCAGGTTATATTTTCTGGTTCCGCAGATGTTGGGTTAGCAGTCTTATGAATATTCATCAGCCGCTCCACTGGCGGTCTGGAGATCCTTCCGCAGTCCAGAGTGGTTCAAGTTATTTCCACAAGGGTGTCAGGAGCCTGTAGCCCAGACCAGCTGTCATAAACCTTTTCCGTGGGTCCCTGTGACGGTCACTCTGCTGGACGTGATTGCAAACGCGTTCATGAAAGACGCCGTAAGACAGACACTATCTGTGAGTGAGAATAGAGTAAACATGGCCGTGGCAACAGATCTGAGAGTTCCATCTGACCAGGACTTTCTGGTAGAACAGCACGAACTTGAATGAGTCAATATCTTTGAAACAGGGTGCTGTGCGTGTTCTTTATTTTACCCTCATTCCGTCGGTACCTTGACTTGAAAAGAATGTGCCAAGTCCTGAGTGTCTTGTAGGCATCTTGTGCTCTGAAATAAGGTCATAAAACAATGATCAGGAGTTGAGCTTTTCAGTCAAGGACTCCTGGCACTGAAATCTCATTGAACTCATTTACTTGTAATTAGAACCCTAGGGCAATTATTATTGCCATAGTAATTAACATATTTTCAAGAACACAGTACTTAGGCGAGGCAATTATTTTTGTTTTCAATCTGTTCCGACAGCAGCCCCATCACTGTCACGTAAACATCTGAATGATTTGGGCTTTAATCCACTCCTGTTTCTTCTCCTGGGCCAACTTGGCCGCATTCGTGGCTTGTGCCTACTTCTGTGTTTCTTCTGATGTTTGAGGGTGTTGATCCGAGTGCTCCAAGCGAGTGTGGATGCTCTGGGGCAAATACAGATTTACAAATAAGAGGCTTAATTCTCCCTGTTGAAACCAAAGAAAGAGACGTTTCCCTCCCTTCATTTTCTTAAAGCATCTACTTTAGAAAACTTATAATGCAAGTGTTTTCTTGAGCTCTTGGAAATGTATATAAATCCCTTTAAAAACTAAACAAGCCTCTTGACAGTATTGTGACCCAGGAATGTCTTTCTTAAGGACCTGAGAAGTATGTCTTTGAAAAGACACTGCTCCTAGCTGCTCCTGTCCCTCCGTTTCCTTCAGAGGGTTGTAAACTAAATTTAAGGGCACCATACTCCAAAGTTATCTCTTGTCCTTAAGATGTGATACTTGCAACAACAGATGAAGCCCCCTCTTACAAGTGTTTAATAAATGGGTATTTGGAAAACTCTTACAATAATATCTGATCTATAATAAGCCGAACAATAGTATGTGTTAAATAAATAAATCAGTGGCTTGTTACAAAGTAGATTTCAGAATTATCATACAAACACAAAGGTTCTTGTGATTTCTTAAAAAAGAAACACAACTATTTCCAACAAGAACGGCAAAGAGATAAGTGATCCTTAGGGGGGCAGAGTGATGAGTATCTGATCTGTGATGATTGAACCCTTTTTCTTTCTCTGGGTCCAGTTCAGTGATCATCTGTTCTGGAAAAATCTCTAAGCCTGTCCCTTGAATATTCCAGCTACACTACCCAGATTTCAATAGGGCAGGCATTCTCTGGCATTTTTAGTCTTCCATAGTGTGTAGTAGGGCATCTCATATGTGGATGACCATCCAGGATTGGCTGGCATTTGAAGGGGGCATTGAAATGGAACAGTATTAAACAGAGTAAATATTTGAGGGCTGTGGGCACTAAGTGGAAGATTAGCAAAAAAAATCACAAGTAAGTCATTGATGTACAAGTAAGGCATTGAGCAATTAGTCTCACACATACTATATCTGAAGAGACTTTGTTTTACATTGAAATATGAAGAGTTTTGCGGTCAGGTCAATTTGAAGCACTTATAAACCAATTAAGCAATAAAGTCAATAGACATATAGAAAAATTGAACTATACACATGTTCTGATAAATCTTCTAAAAGCTCTTGAAAACGATCTCTTCACAGAGCTCCCAGATAAGCTCCGTGAATTCAAAGGGAAGCTTTGCATAGATTGCACAGCAATTGGCCAGGAAACTCTTTTTATGTTTAGCTCCATAATTTAGTACTGTACATTAATTGTTTTGATGTACTATATAAAGTATGGATTATGCTTAATGCACAGTGTCTAACAAGATGAAAAGAGGATAATTGAAGCTTAACACTTCCGCTCCCTTCGACAAAAAGGTGAACACAACAGGAGAGAGGAAGGAACACGTGTGTTATGCATGTGGTGGAGGGAGATGTGTGAAGTTTGATACAGTGGGAAGCTTTGGGCAGTGATAATAAGGGGCAGCCCGGAGCTTTCTTGCAGGGAAACTTTTTTTCAGCCACTTAATACTTGCTGAGAGCTTGCTTAGGGGTTCACTGATCTCCCTATATACAGCAAGGGGAAGGTTTGATTTTTTTCCCATGTCTCAACTCTTACAAGTTGAAGATGGATTCAGAAGAGTTTGCAACTAAAAATTTATAACTGGCCTCCTCAGCTTTTGCCCTTGTATCCCAAGTGGTGGCCAGAGTGAGCCAGAATGCTCAGAATGTTCAGGTCCCGTGTGTGTGTGTGTGTGTGTGTGTGTGTGTGTGTGTGTGTTTCTGAACTGAGAAGCAGGATTGAGGGTGCAGACAGACTCCTGCATGCGCCTGACCAGGACCCACCTGGCATGCCCACCAGGGGGCGATGCTCTACCCATCTGGGGTGTTGCTCTGCAGCAACTGGAGCCATTCTAGTGCCTGAGGCAGAGGCCATGGAGCCATCCTCAGTGCCCGGGCCAACTTTGCTCCAATGGAGCCTCTGTTGCAGGAGGGGAAGAGAGAGACAGAGAGGAAGGAGAGGGGGAAGGGTGGAGAAGCAGATGGGCGCTTCTCCTGTGTACCCTGGCCGGGTATTGAACCCGGGACTTCCGCACTCTGGGCTAGCACTCTACCGCTGAGCCAACCTGCCAGGGGCTAAGATCCTTTCTATCAGATTCGGGGTCAAGGCCAAAGACCTCACTTCGGCCTGCGAAACCCTAAATTACTGAGCTCCTGTGTACTGACAGAGCGAAGCACCTGCTTTCGCACCATGGCCTCACTCTGCTCTTTCAAACACAGTAGGCACGTTCCTGCATCAGGGTTCAACGCTGCCTGGACTGCTATTGCCAGGGACTTGGTGGTTCATTGTTTACTTCCTGCAGGCCTTTAAACAAAGATCACCTCAAAGGAGACTTTAATCGTTCTGTTTAACTGTGTGTAATGACAACAGCCCATTCCCCACTGTCCTGACGTTCTCTGCCGTCTTCCCTGCTTTACACTCCTTCCAAACACTTATTACCACCATCAGATGACAGGTTTTACTGACTTGTCCACGAGTGTCAGGGTGCATGCGTGTGTGCATGTGTGTGTGCATGTGTGCAGTTCTCCAGCTACAATTTAGGATTCGTGAAAGCAAGGTTTTTGTTTGGTTCTCCGAATCACACAATTCCTACGGGAGTCCCTGGCACATCTGAGGTGCTCAGTGTGTGTGCGTGCAGGGGGAATATTTGAGAAAAGTACAAACACGTGACTTCAGAAAGAAGACAGTTTGAATCATTAAGTGGTCAGGTTTTACTTGAAATAGATCTCATCTATATCATTCATCCTTTTAGAGTTTGGACAAAATAATGCTATGTTTTTCTTTCTATTTCTCTGTTTTATCTCCTTTTCTGTTCTTTAATAACAACAACATGTCTATAATACAATGATACAGAAATCTGAAAGTGGAATGACCTCCTGGGTTTATAATATCCATGGATTTCTTTGTGTCTTTGTAAAATATGCCCATGTAAAAATGCAAGAACCAGACAAACTTTTTTTTCTCTTTCATTGTGTGATTGGCCGTGTGACTTCTACTTCCTGGAATGTGCTCAGTAGATAAGGTTGGGGCAGCATATGGTGAGTGATTGTGTTGCCTAAGCTGTCCATTCAGTGTGTCCTCGTAGGAAGGGAGTTCGGAAGCCTCCGGTGTCGCCATCTTGGTCTACCTTCCTGCAAGAAATGCTCCAAATTCTTTTCTTAATTTTTATTCTTCAACTGGACTTTCATGCTCTCAAATCCTATTTTTTATTTCATCCAGCTCTGCTTTTGGTTCAGTATTGCTCATTCATTTCCGAGATGCTTTGACTTATGTCCTGGATCCTCCTGCCACAAGCCCGAGGGAGCTCCTCCCACTTGGTTTATCTTCCCTGGACTTCTTTCTAGACAGTGGGAAACTGTTCTTGTTATTTTCTGAACATTTTCTGTTTAGCCACATAGACCGCAAGCAGAGGAGGTCTTGGGGAAATCACCTGTGAGCATTGAGCATTGGGCGAGTGGACAGACTCTACAGTGAGGTGGCACCCTGGCCTGTCGCTCTCCGTGTGGTGACCGTATCTTTCAGTCCTCGTGGAGAATGGAAAAGTGAGGGGAAGTACGTTTTAGAGAAAAGGCTGAGATCAGATTTTATCAGTATTATATAGAAATTGTAATTGATGCCATGAATCCAAGAGGGCTTATAGTCTTCCAGCCTGAAGTCAGGGTGCCTGGTGTCCAGGGGACAAGTGCGGATTTGGGAAAGGAGAGGCTGTATAGGAGCATTACTGCACTGAGCAGGAAGGGACTGTGAGACTGGTGAGCAGGGCCGTTGCATGAGCCAGGAAGCCCTGAACACAAGCTCTGCAGGTGTCTGCGGGGTCTGGCAGCGGGCGGGCGCGTTCTTCCATGGAGGAGACAAGCAGGGCCAGGAGGGACTGCGGGTGGGGAGGGGGCGAGAGCGCGGCACAGCTGGACAGCAGGTCAGAGAATGTTTTACCCTGACCCGTGTCTGTTCTCAGAAGAGCCCCTGAGTCTGTTCTTGGCTGTGTGCTGGCTTGGGAAGAGGACGGCCCGAAATTCAAGCCCCTGGGGAAGGAGAGAATCCTAACCAGCATTTGGTTAATCAACATTTGGTTCGGTTCTGATGGATCAGTGGGGACCAAGCAGTAAAGCTAATCATTTCTGAGGTAATAATGAATGGAGATTTGGAGGGTCCTTGGTCTGGCCTTGTCATAGATAGACAATGTAGGGGGGGGCATCCACAAGTCTCCTCTGTCACACGTATAAGGCGGGGCCATGCAACAACCCATTTGCTGGGACATAAAATTGTGGGAGAATTTGTTAGCATTTGTTCTTGTTTGGCATCTCAGGACTTGAGTCAAGTTCAACACGGCCATTGAGAAACAGGAGAGAAGGTCTAAGCAGGGCAGGGAAATCCAGTTTGGTTTCCTGTTAGTAGGTTACACTCAGGAACATGTGCTGTAAACAGTTCAGGAAACAGAGCTCAGCTGAGAGGAGAGGGTTCCAAATACCCAAAGCCATAACCAGGGCCTCAAAGGACGCGGCCATTATTTTTTCTTGAAGGAGGCAGCCAACGCGTTAATAAAAATGGGCAATATCACCACCAGTGAGAAAAACAGGTCTGGCAATCCATCATCTTATTGATTCTAGTCCAGAAAGAAAACACATGGTAGAGGTTTTTATTTTTGTCCATTTAACACTTTAACTTAGCAGACAGACATCTCAAAAAGAATTCTCAATTCCAGTCATTGCAGGCACTACTTCCCACCGAAAAGGAGTTGGTGGAACCGGTTCTTCCCAGTCTCCTCAGTAGGAGGGGCCACTGTTCACCAGTCTCCCGTGCCCACAGCTGGGCAGAGCCTCGCTCCCTTCATTCCTACTCCGTGTTCCCTCTATGAACAGGAACTTGTGGGGCTAGCTTCGAAGCTGTCCGGAATTTGATTACGTCCACTCAACTTCTCCTGTCCCCACAATCTGTTCCCGCCACCACCTGTCACCTGCACAACCGAAAAACTAACTGGTTTTCTTGCTTCCAATTGGGTTTGCTTAGACTCTGCTGTGTTCCACACGGCAGCCAGAATGATCTTTTTAAAAGTTTAATCACATCACCCCCTTGGCCCCCTTTTTTAAACCAATTTATAACTTCCCACTGCTCTCAGAATAAAATTAAACCTCTTACTGTGGCCTAAGAAGCTTTACAAAATCTCCCACTAGCATAACTGTGGGACCTGTTCTCTGACGTCCTTATTCTTGCTCACTGGGTTTGATCCAGGTTGACCTCCTAACTCATCTTTGAATCCCAAACTAATTGCAGGTGGATGGCCTTTAGTTTTGCTCTTCTCTCTGTCCAATGAATTGTTCTTCAGGTCTCCTCTTACCCTTTGGTGGAACCTTTATTTCCTTTTTACACAATTGTATATCAATGGTTGTTCTAGCATTTACTGGAAATTCCCACAGCCTTTTAATTTATTTTATAATGTTTATCAGTGCCTCATTTTCTCATCTTTAAAATGGAACGCAGATGTTTTCCTCTTTGATCTCATTGTTAACCCATTCATTATTTAATAACATACTATTTAGTTTCCAAGTGTTTGAGTGTTTTTCAGTTTTTCTATTGTAGTTGATTTCTAATTTCATGCCATTGTCATCCAAGAAGATGTTTGATATGATTTCAATCTTCTTAAATTCACTGAGACTCGTTTTGTGTCCTAGCATGTGTGTCCTAGCATGTGGTCTATCCTAGAGAATGTACCATGAGCACTTGAAAAGAATGTATATTCTGCTGCTTTAGGGTGAAAGGTTCTGAAGATATCTATTAAATCCAATTGCTTTATTATGTCCTTTAAGTCTGCTGTTTCTTTGTTAATTTTCTTTCTTGAGGATCTATCCAGTGATGTTTGGGGTATTGAAATCCCCTATTATTATATATAGTATTGCTGTTGATCTTGCCCTTTATATCCATCAAAATCTGCTGTATATATTTAAATGCTCCTATATTAGGTGCATAGATATGTATAATGGTTATCTCTTCCTGTTGGATTGCTCCCTTTATCATTATGTAGTGACCTTCTTTATCCTTTAATATCACCTATGTTTTAAAGTCTATTTTGTCTGATAGAAGTATTGCTACCCCAGCTTTTTTTCATTTCCATTTGCATGAAATAGTTTTTTCCATCCTTTTACCTTCAGTCTATGTGTATCTTTTGTTTTGAGGTGTGTCTCTTGTAGACAGCATATGTATGGATCCTATTTTCTTATTCACGCAGCTACTCTATGTCTTTCGATTGGAGCATTTAATCCATTTACATTTAAGGTTATTATTGATATGTAGTTGTTTATTGCCATTTATAAAAAACTTGTAAAACTCAACACCAATAAATAAACAATCCAATCAAAAAATGGGCAAAAGAAATGAATAGACACTTCTCCAAAGAGGACGTACAGATAGCCAATAGGCATACGAAAAAATGTTCATCATCACTAATCATTAGAGAGATGCAAATTAAAACCACAATGAGATATCACTTCATACCTGTCAGAATGGTGCTTATTAACAAAACAACACATAATAAGTGCTGGCGAGGATGTGGAGAAAAGGGAACCCTCCTACACTGCTGGTGGGAATGCAGAATGGTGCATCCACTGTGAAAAACAGTATGGAGATTCCTCAAAAAATTAAAAATGGTAACTGCCCTTTTACCCAGCTATCCTACTTTTAGGAATATATCCTTTGAATACCAAATCACTGATTCAAAAGAAGAAATGCACCCCCATGTTTATTGCAGTATTGTTTACAATAGCAAAGATCTGGAAACAGCCCAAGTGTTCGTCAGTGGATGAGTGGATTAAAAAGCAGTGGTACATATACACAATGGAATACTATGCAGCCATGAGGAAGAAGGAAATCTTACCCTTTGTGACAACATGGATGGACCTGGAAACTATTATGCTAAGTGAAATAAGTCAGGCAGAGAAAGAAAAATATCATATGACCTCACTCATTTGAGGAATCCAATGAACAATATGAACTGAGGAATGGAACAGAGCAGAGGCGGGATCAAAGGGATCAGAGGAAAAGCAGTCAGCGGGAAAGTAGAAGAGAAGATGGGATCAGGGATGGGAAAGAGATTAATTAATGAAATTATATATACAGGCCTGACCTGTGGTGGCGCAGTGGATAAAGCATTGACCTGGAAATGCTGAGGTCGCCGTTCTAAACCCTGGGCTTGCCTGGTCAAGGCACATATGGGAGTTGATGCTTCCAGCTCCTCCCCCCTTCTCTCTCTCTCTCTCTCTCTCTCTCTCTCCCTCTCCTCTCTAAAATGAATAAATAAAATTTTTAAAAAAATTATATATACATAACACAGCATTATAGAGAATAGGACAGCAAATCCTAGAGGAAAGAGGGGAAGGCATTGGGAGGACGGGCATGGGGGGGGCGAGAGGAATAAGGGGGTGGGGCAATATATATTTGGTGGGACACTTGACTCTATGTAAATACAAATTAAAATCATAAATTAAAATTTTTTTAAATAAAATGGAACACAGGTGGTAACTACATGCAATATGACAAAAAATACATGTGATCTTTCTGAGCACATGATAATATTTATCATCACCGTCATCTTCGATATCATACCTACAAAAAAGTATTTTGCTAGTGTCTAGGCATCAATTTTTAAAAATCTGTCTCTTAGAGTAGATGAAGTCCTATGAGGGCAAAGACTGTCTTGTTTACCCTTTATCATGAAAGCCAAGTGTAATATCAGGCATGCAGTGAGGAGTTGATAAATATTCATCAAATGGTCTGCGGAAGAATTATAGTCTAAATCATCCCTCGTCTCTGTGTTAGTGCTTCTAGGTCACAAGAGACACAGGTGTTTCCCTACCACTCAGGTGGTGGTTATTTATGTTAAGGGAGCACGGGGAAGTCAAGGAGTTAGAAAGCCAACACTATATCAAAAAGGCCAGATAGCAAAGAGCACTGGAAAATCATTTATCACCACCATTCAGGACATAAAAACAGCTCCAGTGACCCATAAGCAACTCTGGTGACCCAGACAGTAGATACAGTGAGCCAGTAATTTGGTTGTTGCCTTTGAATCAGACAGCTATTGCTTTTTGGTCTAGTAACCCACCGCACTCACAACTCTGTCTTCCCTTGTCTGCTGTGATTTCTCCTTTTCGTCCTTCTTACCTATAGTTTTCCTCCTGCTGTGTTACCTAGTTAGCCTAGAATTGATGTTCCCTAATGTCGTTTTGCTGCATAATGGTCATCTGTGACGGATGGTGACATCCTTTGTCTGTCTCCTTGGATAGCCGTCACTCACATTTCTTGCCAACAGAAGCTCTGTCTTGTTTAGGCAACAGCAGTCAGCTCTTATGATGGCTGTAGTTCAGTCATCCATCTTGGATTCTTAACGAAATTGACAGTGAGTGAGGAATTAGGGGGAGCCTATGAGAGAGCTGGATTCTAGGAAGGGGCTTGTTCCCAAATAGAAGATGAGAATGTACCTAGGAGAAGATCTTTTTGATCTTATTGACTTCCATTTTCTACCGTATACTCTATTGGGACCACGTAATGCCTGACACTGTGACAGCCATCTTAGAACACGCTGAGAAAGGTGTCATGTCGTGACAAATAAAGTCGTGCCCTCAATGCTATTTTTGAGTAGCTGTACAAGTCCTGGAATCACCCTCAGCCTGACATCCTGTTAGGTAAACAACACATTTCGTAGGGGTTCAAGCCACTTAGTAGAATTTTTATTATGTGCAGCAGAACAAATCCTGACCCGCCACCTAATGTATAATAACCCTAAGGGATGGATTTCTCTAGATGAGACACAAAAGCATCATGGATTGTCCTTTAGTTTCTAGGGGGAACAGTTGTTATGTTGTGATCGTGATAGCAGAGTCACAAGGCAATAAAGGACTGTCCATGGCCTCCACTCTCAGAAATGGCTGTGGGAAGAACGGGAACTGAGAGATACTATACCTTCTTTTCCAAGGCATTGTGACTCTTCATTTTCTAAAAGTTGAAGAATTAACCTCTTCTATAAAACCCGTAAGTGATCACAAAACAGTGCAGCTGTCTCAGCGTTTGTCCTCAGTGTCCTGACCCCGTGCCCTCTTAGCCAAATTTTACATAAACCTCCCGTAGGAGAAGACAACTCAGAAGTGTTGTCACATGAAAGTGGATGTTGAAAAGGCAGAATTAAGGAGAAGCAGATTATTGGGTCCAAGAGAAAGCTGCGTGCTCTCATCTAAAGACAAAAATACACATATTTGATAACGCCAAGTGATTAATGGCCACTGATTAATACATTTCTATTTTTCAAATCCAAATCACCCAGATAGGCTCAGTCTTCTGTATCTAAATAGGCAAGTATTCGTAGATTGTTAAAGGGCCACAGAATAAGTGACATATAAAAATGGCCCAATCACTGGCCTGTTCTACTTTTGACTATTTTTAAATGGACTTACTGTTTGTGTTCCCTCGTGTACTCAGAGTTAATCAAATGTCACCTCTCCTCCTCATAAGTAATAACTAAAAAACCACTTAAAGCAAATCTGATTATTCTACTGGATAACCACTTCCTAGTTAGTATCTTTTTGTGTGTGTGTGTGTCTGAATCAGGCGTTTGTAGTGCTTCATGAAAAGGACACACCCTCCACCGAACTGAATTATTAACATTTCCAACAGTTCTGTTTTTAAAGGATGTCAGAAAGTGACCTAGAGGTTCTAGGTCATGACCCCAAGCTGTAAATTGGCCGACCAGACTTCAAAACCTTCGCTTTGTCATTCGTAGAGGCGTTTTTTCCCTCAAAAATGGTGTTTGGGGAGAATCGATCACTAAAATGACGCCGACATCAGATAGTGCGGACAGGTGGAAACTGTCACCGCGTTCCTCCAGCGCTGCAGGCTGCTGAGGGTTTGCGCAACGAGCCCCCGTAACGGGGGGGAGGAGACACGCTTTTATATGCCCAGGTTTTTCTGTCTGTTTTCAATGAATAACAGAGTGTCGAGTTTCAAGGCTGTAGTTATTACTCTTTGCTACAACCAAGTTATATATAAAGTGCAAAAACCCTTAAATGCCCAACTCAGTCTTCTCTACGGTACCGCGTGTGCAATGACCACCGCGATTGAGATGCAGAACATGTAGACACTCCGCTGGTCCCCTCCTGTGAATTCCCTGTTGGTTTGTCTCGGAGCTACCCAATTATTCCGACTTCTATACCCGCAGATTAGATTTCTTTGCCTTCCCTCTCCCCCGCCCGTTTTTCCTCTCAGGACTTCTCTTTGTTTATTGTTGTATTCAGTTGCCTTATGCTTACTGATCCTGCATTCTGGTTAAACCCACTGAATAGGAACTTAGGTGTATTTCACTGTTCTAAAATGTCCATTTGGGTGTTTTTTTTTTAAACATCTACTTTAATTCTCTATTAAAATTCTCAGTGTTCATCAGGTGTTGTTTTTTTTTTTTTCCATCTTTTCCTACGTAGTTTTTTTTTCAGTGTTATTCACGCACGTTAAAAAAAAAATCTGTCTGCTAGCTCCAGAGATAATGTTGCCTATGCACGTGTTTTCTTTTGATCGCTCCTGTGATTTCTGGTCCTATTTCCTTAATTCTTCACATTTATCATGTTTTTTATTACATGGCTAAAAAAGGAACCGGAGAAGCTGTAACTGACGTGCTCTGTAGGGTAGGTTTTCCTGGAGGCTGGAGGGCCGCTCACGTCCATTCAGTCAGAGCTGGGTGCTTTGTAAGTAAGACCCCAGTCCACTGTCCTTCAAGGTGACTCCTGGTGTTTCTTTTGTGACAGAGACAGAGAGAGGGACAGATAGGGACGGAGAGACAGACAGACAGACAGGAAGGGAGAGAGATGAGAAGCATCAATTCTTCATTGCCGCCCCTTAGTTGTTCATTGATTGCTTTCTCCTATGTGCCTTGACCGGGGGGCTACAGCTTAGCCTCTTATCCTTCTGGTCCCACATGGCTGCCAAATTCACTGGGGGAAGTTTTATTTCGTTTGGTTTTATTGTTTCACGCCAGATGCCTTCCTTCCAGGGGAAGCTTGTCTACTAAGTGCCGCTAGCCCGTGGGCGATCTCGCTCGATCTTGCACATTCAGCCCACCGGTCTCCCCCGCTGTCCCCCTCCCCCGACGCCGATGTTGTGGGCAGACCAACTGTGCGTCCGAGGCTCTGCCTGGACGGGGTCCCGCCCAGCTGCCCGAACCTCGCGGCTTTCTCTCCAGCGATAAATCTCTCTGCCGAGGCCAAGCTGCACCTCATCCATGCCCAGGAATGGTGAATGGCTCCAGGATTTTTATTCCTCTGGTCCACATTGTTTCCACAGCCCTTCAGTGTTTTTCAAATAAAGTTTTTTATTTTTTATTTTTTTTCATTGAGTGAGAAGAGGGGAGGCGGAGACAGACTCCTGCATGTACCTGACCTGGGATCCACCCTAAAAGCCCACTTGGTCGGTTGAGCCTGCCCATCTGGGGCCACTGCTGTGTTGCTCAGCAACCAAGCTCTTTTTAACGTCTGAGGCAGAGGTCATGGAGCCTCCCTCCTCCTCAGTACCTAGAACCAACTTGCTGCAATTGCTCCATGGCTGCAGGAGGGGAAGAGAGAGAGAGAGGAAGAGAGAGAGAAAAGCGAGGGGAGGGTGGAGAAGCAGATGGGCACTTCCGTGTGCCCTGACTGGGAATACAACTCTGGACATACACGTGCTAGGCTGACACTCTACCACTGAGCCAACTGGCCAGGACCCAAATAAAGTTTTAAAGCTCATTTATTTGTCTTCTGTAGCAGTTACATTGGGCAACATGAACTTTGATTTTTTTTTTTTTTTGCCATAATAATGATACTTTGGGCCCTGGCTGGTTGGCTCAGTGGTAGAGCATCGGCCTGGCTTACAGGAGTCCCGGGTTCGATTCCTGGCCAGGGCACAAAGGAGAAGCACCCATCTACTTCTCCACCCTTCCCCCTCTCCTTCCTCTCTGTCTCTCTCTTCCCCTCCTGCAGCCAAGGCTCCATTGGAGCAAAGTTGGCCCAGGCGCTGAGGATGGCTCCATGGCCTCTGCCTCAGGTGCTAGAATGGCCCTGGTTGCAACAGAGCAACGCCCGCTGGTGGGCATGCCGGGTGGATCCCGGTCAGGTGCATGTGGGAGTCTGTCTGACTTCCCCCCTGTTTCCAGCTTCAGAAAAAAAAATAATAATGATATTTTGTATGTGACATTTTGTACTCCTCCCACATAAGCCTTTGCCTGCTCAGAGCACTGTTTAAGAAGTATAACTTTTAAAATGGTTACTAAACTAGTGAGTGTGTAATGCCCGCGTGCATGCATATGTATGAAAGTGACAGGAACAGATGGAAGATCCAACAGTTTACCGGACCATCACCATTTGAAGGTGCTCCAGAAGCAAGCCTGGTTCAGGGTATCAGAATTAAAGTTCTTCATCCCCATCGTCACCCCCGCCTCCCTCCCAATTTTCCTTCTCTTCCCTTTGTGTTGACCGGTGCCCATGGATGTTACGTGAAGCTGGACACGTGGGCGATGGTCTTGTTCACCTTTCTCATGGACTTTCTAGGTCAGTCCTGCTGTTCTCTTTGCTCAAGTTGTCTCTCGACTCCATTAGGGCTCAGTCCAAGTTCATTTATTTATCTTCCTTTTATTGCAACAGACTCCCAGGTTGGGAGTTTCCCTATTCCAGTTTGGTCCCTTCTGACGATGTCCCCAATTTTGGACAGTTCTGTGTAGACAGGGAACACTGTGTATACAGGGAACACTGTGTCACTCTTTGATCTCCAGGGGTCCTCAAACTTTTTACACAGGGTGCCAGTTCACTGTCCCTCAGACTGTTGGAGGGCCACCACATACAGTGCTCCTCTCACTGACCACCAGTGAAAGAGGTGCCCCTTCCAGAAGTACGGTGGGGGCCGGATAAATGGTCTCAAGGGGCCACATGTGGCCCACAGGCCATACTTTGGGGACGCCTGATCTAGACCTTTTCTTATACATGCATGCTAATAAACAGAAACACGTTGGCTGGCTGGGCATATACTCCATTTGCTCATCTGGTTCTTGCTCACTGATCTCTCCTCTCTCTCTCATCTTGTCTCCCCTTCACTCGGAATCGGACTTCCCCTGCGGGGTCCCAGGAGCACAGTGTCCCTACCCTCTGCATTCCTGTGATGCTCTTCCCTCCACCTGAAGTCCATTTCTAATGTCCTTGCCTGAGCAATGCCTACTGTTCCTTCGAAGCACCCCGCATGCCTGTCCTGACCCCCGGGAGTCACGATCGCTCCCCTGTTGAACCCCCCCCCCATGCTTCTGCCTGGGTTTTCTCGTGGTTGTTTTAAGTGTGTGTGTTGCATTTCTCCTACTAGAGTGTAAATCATTTGAGAGCAAGGACCTGATTTATTGGACTTTATGTTCTCAAAACCTATCACAGTATCGGTTACAGAGTATTTAATACAAGTTTGTTGAAAAGAGTGGGGTTAGATTGATGAAAAGAATCTGCAACTTGGTCGATTGAGCCTTTATCCTTCAAGAGTATCTTTATTTCTACAGCGAACTCCACCCGATTGGCCCAGGTTCTCCAAGTGCTGCTTTCTGATTAGAATTGACAAACAGGTTTCTGTCTGAGCCATAAAATTTTATAATAGTCAATAGGAAATCATCACGGTCTAAACAAATGGTTCGGTTTTTCTCATGACCACAATTTGAACCCTTTATAAACGTGAAAGTAAATTATGCTTTGCTTTTTTAAAGCGAAAGATAAAATTTTATCTCGCCACATCTCTATTCCTGGATTAAATATTAGAAGCTGGTGGCACACTAAACTGATGCCATCTGCTGTGAAGCCAGAGGGTCAACATTGTGACAACAATGTCATATCAAGTATAAAGATGGATGGATCTGAGGAAAATCAAGTAGTGTAAAAGGAACTGTTGAGACAATTAGTAAATGTGTTTGCGAACATTTTAAAGACATGAAAAGTAAATGGATCCTCTCTGTAGGATCCAGTTTCAATTTCTTGATTTTCTCTTCGGCGGGCATACAAATGAATCCACCATGTTTTATTGCAGGAGTATTTCAGTCCCATGAAAATGTTTTCCCATGGCGGTAGATTTGCTCTCCACACCTAGCCTTCCATGGGGGGTGATTTCAGATCCATCCTCTCAGTGGTAGTCAACCTGGTCCCTACCACCCACTAGGGGGCGCTCTAGCTTTCATGGTGGGTGGTAGCGGAGCAACCAAAGTATAAATAAAAAGATAGATTTAACTAGAGTAAGTTGTTTTATAAAGATTTATTCTGCCAAACTTAGCAAAAATCTGACATAAAGTACTTGGTAAGTTATTATTATTATATGCTTTCACTTGCTGTAAACTCTGCTTTATAAATTTTATAAAGTAAAGTTACTTCCCTACTTTATAAATCACCATGACTGTGGAACCAGTGGGCGGTTAGAAAATCTTACTACTAACAGAGATACAAAAGTGGGCGGGAGGTATAAAAAGGTTGACTACCCCTGCTAGATGATCATTGATCCACACAAGGGGACAGACCTGGATTATAGAACGACTCTTCTGCGTAAGCGTAGTGGCCCTACAGAAAATCAACAATAGCAGTTATATTAAAGATTACTATTAAAGAGTATAATGTTGTACAAATAAAGGACTGTAGCCGGTACCTAGAGACATTAGACCAGGACAGTCACTCACGGGTCTTGGGTCTTCATTTCAGACACATCCTCATGCCCCACACTTAACATGAATAGAGGACGTTTAATGCCAAAGCACATCTAAAAACACACAATGAAGAGGAAAGACATCTTTAAAGCGGACACCGTTCAGTGTGTCGACAGATGAGACACAGGAAGTGGGGTTTTCAGGTCCATGACTGCTGACAAGATACGCTCTCTAAGACCCGGCGCGTCTGCACAACGGGTGTTAACTTTAAAATACGTGCAGATCACTTTTTTTTTTTTTTGTATTTTTCTGAAGCTGGAAACGGGGAGAGACAGTCAGACAGACTCCCGCATGCGCCCAACCGGGATTCACCCGGCACGCCCACCAGGGACGACGCTCTGCCCACCAGGGGGCGATGCTCTGCCCATCCTGGGCGTCGCTATGTTGCGACCAGAGCCACTCTAGCGCCTGGGGCAGAGGCCAAGGAGCCATCCCCAGGGCCCGGGCTATCTTTGCTCTAATGGAGCCTTGGCTGTGGGAGGGGAAGAGAGAGACAGAGAGGAAGGAGGGGGCGGGGGTGGAGAAGCAAATGGGCGCTTCTCCTGTGTGCCCTGGCCTGGAATCGAACCGGGGTCCCCCCGCACACCAGGCCGACGCTCTACCGCTGAGCCAACTGGCCAGGGCCGCAGATGACTTTTTCATGAAATCATTTTACTGTTCACCGTAAATGCCGAATTTTGTGGTACAGATGGGTGTTTATAGAAGGGAGAGACCCGCGTTGGTCGAATATTTGGAGGTTTTATAAAACAACTCGGTTTCCAGCTGGACCCAACATAAGGTATAGTTTTTGTCAAGTGGGTTAATATGAGGATAGATGACTACAATATGAATAAACACGAGGTAAGTTTTGTACTCAGTACATGCGCAATAAGTATTGTAGATGGCAAATACGCAATAAATATTATATAGATTTGTGTTATAGTAAAAGACACGTAAAAATTTGTTTGACGTATCTTACCTGTTTTGATCAATGAGTTTAGACAATGAGATATACACCTTTGTAACCAAAACACCCAAAGCCAGATGTATAGCCCTCACATCATACTAAGCATCTCCCGCCAGCCCTGTGCCTGTGTTCCTGCTTTACCGCCTCCTGCGGTTCCTGGCACACACCCTCCGCGGCCTAAAGCTGGGTTCTTCTGGCATCTCCTCCTGTCATTACCCTCTGTGGCGGCACTGGCTTTTTAACCATTGCTTGGGAAGCTTTCCATGGCACTATATGTTTAATCCTTTCATTCTTGGAGTGGGATACCAGCGACAGATGTTTTTCTTCGGGCTGCTATGGTGATAAGCAAAAAAGTAATACCTTGTGTGGCAGATACAATTCAGACCAACCCGGCCTTACTACTCTATTGTGAATTCATCTTTCTGGTTATCATTAGATATTCCCTTTGCCTATTCACAATAAAGATTACTAGAAATATTCAATTGTACTACCTCCAGGCCTTCCTGTAAATACTATTCCCAATGTGAGCGGGGGGGGGGGGGGGGGGGGGGGGGGGGGGGGGGGGGGGGGGGGGATGGTGAGTATCTCGTTCAAATAGGGATTGCTAAGTACACTGCTGTATTCCTCAAGGCATAGCCTATTGTTTTAAACATATGACACATATTGGTTTGTTTCTTAAGATCTTCCTTTCTAGGGACAGGAATTTCAGGAGGCAGAATTGCTATATTCTGCATCATTCGTCAGATCGATTTAGGAAAGATGTTATTTTGAAAATGTCTAACTATTCCTTTATTTTTATTTTATTTTTTTTGTGCCAGTTTTATTTGGTATTGCTTTTGGGTGTCTAGCTTAGTGGTTAGACAGTCATGTACCTTATCTAATGTCCCCCTGGACGCCCCCGGGTACCCACCTGGCACCGAGCCTGGTGACCGCAATGTTACTGACGACATTCCCTCTGCTGGTTTACATCCGGTAACTGTTCTGTAGCTGCCAGTTTGTACTTCCCCCCTCTGCCCTACTCACCCCGTCCCCTTGGCAACCCCCTCCCCCGTCCCCCTGGCAACCCCCGGTTCACTTTCTGCCTATCTACCTCTGTTTCTGTTTTGTGCCTTCATTTATTTTGGTCTTTAGATTCCGCGTGTTAAAGTGAAACCGTGTGGCCCTTTGTCCTTACCTTTCGTCCCCAGCGGTCCCCATATCGCCTCTGCGGCCACCTTGCCGTTGTGGTTTAAAATGTAACAAACACCGGGATGAAACGGTTTGCATGCGTGAGCCTCATCTGCCCGATGCCAGAGGCAGATGCCAAGGGATCTGTTGCTTCAGCTCTTTGTTTGCCAGAAAGCACAAAGATACAAGATAAAGCTGTGTTCCAATTAAATATCAAAGGACATCAAAGTCATTAGATTAGTAGAGACCACACAGGGTTCTTCTGAAGAAACTTCTGAAAAGGGTGTCATGATAAATCCCCTAAAATATATTGACTTTGCCAGCCTCCGTCCCGCAGCCCGGCCGCCTCGTGTTGAGATTAACCCGGTGATCCGAATTGAAAGCGGGCGCTCCAGGACTTCATTCACATTCAGGCCTCCGCGCTCTTGGGGAAAGGCCGGATAATCCATACAAATTGCCAAGCGAGGAAACCAGGAGCAGAAATGGAAATGACAACATTGTCCCTGATTTAACTGCTCTCGGAAATAAAACTAAATAGAAATCGGTGCAAGTGATTATGCCACTGTGAACTCATTAAGGGCCAGGACTGGGGAGAACACAACATTCTCAGGACAATATGGAAATCTTTGTCTGTTAAATTAATATTTTCAGGTCCTAACCACTGACCGTCCTAGGCTGCCCAATATTGAATGATTGTAATTATGTTTATAAATTTATTTAAAAACTGCCAACCTGTATTATTTTTAAAACATCGAATGGGGCCTGACCAGGCAGTGGCGCAGTGGATAGAGCGTCGGACTGGGATGTAGAGGACCCAGGTTTGAGACCCCGAGGTTGCCAGCTTAAGTGCGGGCTCATCTGGTTTGAGCAAGGCTCATCAGCTTGAGCCCAAAGTTGCTGGCTCAAGCAAGGGGTCACTCGGTCTGCTGTAGCCCCCGGTTAAGGCACATATGAGAAATCAATCAATGAACAACTAAAGAGCCGCAACGAAGAATTGATGTTTCTCATCTCTCTTCCTTCCCGTCTGTCTGTCCCTATCTGTCCCTCTTTCTGACTCTCTCTGTCTCTGCCACAAAAAACAAAAAAACAAAAAAAAACAAAACAAAACATTGGATGGGGAGAATTTCCCCTTAATAAGACAATGGAAGACCAAAAACATTGTGTCAATGTAATATGAAATATATGACTTTATTAAATGAAACTCATCTTATAGCAGGTCTGTAATACAGTTATGCAGTATCTATTTCACATACACAATACATAGGTCCAGGAAAACAATTATTCAATTTTATAGAATGGTAAGTTAACATATATAAAGTTAATATGATATAAATTATATAAAATGAAAAAGTAATTGATGGTGAAAAACCGTAACATGTGAATAGATTAGTATATCTTTGAATATATATGCGAACAAAATCATTTTCCACTTTCTTTGTCTGAAGAACCACTTTTTATGGGACACAGACCTCCAGCGCTAACATGTCGCATTGCATATTTCAGAAACATTGTGTGAGTCATACACTTTGAGAAAACATGGGCCAGGTATATGTGAATGTTACAGGATGATTTTAAAAAAGTGAGTGGGCTGCTCTATCAATGATCTTAAAAGACAGTGGGAAGGAAGAGCCCCCCGTGAGGAGCCGCAGTCTGGGAGTGAGCGGATAACTGGCCTCAGAAGTAACATGGTGACAGGAACAGTGGAATCCCAGGCCGGGGGGGGGGGTGGGTGCTGCGGAGAGAGAAAGCGATGCTCTCGAGCAGTGGTCCCCAACCCCCGGTCGTCGGACCGGTACCGGTCCGTGGGCCATTTGGTACCGGTCTGCAGAGAAAGAATAAATAACTTACATTATTTCCTTTTTATTTATATTTAAGTCTGAACGATGTTTTATTTTTAAAAAATGACCAGATTCCCTCTGTTACATCCGTGTAACACTCACTCTTGACACTTGTCTCGATCACGTGATACATTTACCCGTCCCACCCTAAAGGCCGGTCTGTGAAAATATTTTCTGACATTAAACTGGTCCGTGGCCCAAAAAAAGGTTGGGGACCACTGCCTAGAGCCACGGGCCTGGCCGGAGGCAGCGGTGAGAATGTGTTTCTCTCTGCCTCTGCACGCCTATGCTCCTCTGTTTCCATGGAAATAGAATTGCAATGCGCTAAGGAGTTACGACGTTGAATCGCGCTGATGGCACTTTCTGTGAACCAGTTCCCACAAACCGCGTGGCAGGTCCCCGTCCTCGCCAGGTCTGTGCGGTTTCCAGTTGCAGCAGGTTGGACAGGAGGTGCTCGGATCTGCTGAGCAGTGGGGATGCCGCCTGTGCTGCGTTGGCCACGCCTCCATTTTCTCAGAGGCGGGATCTGAGCCATCTATCCAAAGATAGCTAATTTGTGTCAGGATAAGAGAGAAACACAGTCCGCCAGTCAGTCGGTCAGTGTTTCCTGTTCTATGAATCTTCATACAAGTATCTGTCCTATGTATCAGGGCAGGCTTTGAGCATCCTATGTTCATCAACTGGTGGATAGCCAGATATTAATAGTTGTTAAGAGGAATTAGATAGAAATAAGGCTGAGCTGTGTTTGAAATGGAAAACTAAATAACTCTTGATATCTCTGTTATGATATGAAATCCTAAAAAAAAAAAAAAAAAAATTCTTGAGTATTGACTATTTACCTGGTTACTGATAGAATGAATTTGGAGTTATGACAAGGTTCATGGTAATTAAATTTGTTTATTGATTTTCCTTTAGGAAGTATAGATTAAGAACATGTAAGGAACTGAATAAGTTAGAATTTCACAGAGTGCCACCTCATTCCCTACCATTGAAGAAACTGATAAAAGTAGAAAGTTTGATCACTTTTCTGTTGTTACTCTCTTCGATGCTGCCTTTTTGCATTTTCTTTGTAGCCTTTTCGTCTAACACTTACTGGACGTATTTTGTAATCTCCTAATTACATGATTAGCTTGAGACAATTAACAGATTTTTTTAAATTTTCATAGAAACAATATTAACAGGTGTGTTATAAATTTTATCTGTATGTTACCTTTTGCAATCTGGTGTGTATGTGTATGTGTGTGTGTGTAAAAATCCCCACTGCTCCTAAAGTTGGCCACACCTTAACATGTTAGGCAATTTAGTAAAAAATCAGTGTGTCTACTTTTCTGATTCTGAGCCTCTACCCTTGCACCTGCAGTCTGAGTGACAGAGATATTCATTATGACCACCAGCCCTTTGAAACAAGAGTGGTTCTAAAATTCATTTTAAAAAGTTATCTTAGAAGATCTTAGAAGCTTATTGTGAGCCAGGCGCTGTTTGGGCTAATTAGGAGCTAAATAAAAATGGCGTCTCCAATAGCTCTGCCCATCTAGAACTTATATCTGTGAGTGGGGAGAAATTGATTTGCTTAATGTTCTTCCTGCACTACTCTGGTGTATGTAAGAGGGTACACCTCTATGTACAGATGAGAAATGAAAGATAGATAGATAGATAGATAGATGATGGATAAAATTGATATCCAATCTCTGTAGGTTGTTTCAACCAACAGTATGCCCACAGAACATTTTGTACTATATAGCAAACACTGTGCTGCCCCAGTCACACTCCTGTTTGCTGGCACTGTTGGTAGCCTGCATCTGTCCCGATGTGTGTGTGCACAGGGTCATTTGGCCACACCCAGCTGCTCTGCTCTACTGCTCTGAAGGATGACACCGGTTTCTGTCCATGGCTCCCTAAGTTTCTCTCACAGAGATGTCAGTTCTGTTGCCCTTGAAAAGTTTTCCTGTCACCCGCAACATTATTCTCGTCCATTAGCCTTTGCAGAAAGCCTTTTCCCATTGGCCGGTGTGTTGTTATGCCCCTCAGTCTGATGTGTAGAGTCTATCAACATCCTCTGTCTTTTTAGCCCTCAGTTGTGCAGATCTAAGACTTACTGATCCTCAGATTGGAATCTTGTCCAATATCATGTGTGCTTATTCATTGAAAAAGTGAAATTAAGATCAATCACTTTGCAAAATTAGTACCCTAAATATACAAATATAGAAACATTTGAAACATGTAACTTAATGAAATATTCTCAATGAAAACTTGAAGATAATGTACAATCCTACTATGCTTAATGGAAAAAAGGTACATATAAACCCTTTCAAATCCTCAAAATGAATATTAAATATTTTACACAGAACCATCAAACGTCTATCAGTGACATTTGTAATTTCTCGTACTGAGTTTAAAAACAGACTGAAATTCAGACAGTTTTTTTATTTTTTATTTTTTTAGTTTATGTAGTATTGAATATGCATTGTATTCATTAAAACAAAATTAAAAATAGAAAATGCAATAATACAGTGAAAAATATTGATTTATAAGGAACTTAATATTTAAGTCTAAGGTCTATTGTTTACTTAAAAAAAAAATTGGCCCTGGTGGGTGGCTCAGTGGATAGAGCATCAACCCAGCATGTGGACGTCTCGGGTTCAATTTCCTGTTAGGACACACAGCTGAAGCTATGATCTGCTTCTCCCCGCCTCCCTGTTCCCACCCTCTTCCACTCCCGGAGCCAGGGGCTCAACTGGTTTGAGCATTGGCCCTGGGTGCAGAGGATGGCTCTGTTGGAGCACATCAGCCTCAGGCACTAAAAATAACTTGGTACTCAAGTATTGGGGAGGGAGGTTGCTGGATAGATCCTGGTTGAGGCACATGTGGAAGTCTGCCTCACTATTTCTCCTCCTCTCACCTAAAAAAAAAATTAAAATAGATAAATAAATTCAAGTATCCTATGTCCCTGTCACTCCCTGACACTATCTCTAAATGTCAATGAAGGTCATATGGAAATACAGATTAATTGGTTTACTTGTTATCTTGCATATTTTTCCCCTTCCCATCCCATCTAGGAGTTTACCAGGGAAGAAACCTTGATAGATTCCATCACAAGTCTATACACTGCTCTTAGTAGGGGGTCTGAATCCAGAATAGGGGCTCAGGAGACACTTAGTGACTGAATAACAATGAATACATTTGGCCATGTTTGCAAAATAAAACGTAGTCATGATACATTTGGAGCCTTTATAGACCATACGAAAAGAAAAGATGTACAGGTCCATAGTTTATGTTAATAGTTTTATTGAGCATTCACTGTGTAATTGTTTCGCATGGAAACTCAGCAGAGTTTGATTAGAAGCAGAAGCTCATCCCAAAGTCTCACAGAGACTTTTTTTCTAAAATCATGATGAATGAACAAGTGGTAACTAAGACACTGGTGATGTTTGTGTATAATGTGAAGCAATCAGTCCGACTCGGAAACACACGCAGGCCAGGGCAGGAGTGTGGCTGTGTGTGTGTGTCTGTCCGTCAGCAGGGACGTTAGGGAGGTGATCAAGAGATCATGCATTTGTCGCCTCACTTTATCCTTGATGTCATTTATAGTTGTACAAGTTTAATTTTTATTACTTTGCCTCAGGAGTTCATATTTGGCCAAATATATATATTCAATATATACACACACATACATACATATATATTTATACACATACACACACTAAGAACTCTCTCTCTCTCTCTATATATATATATATACACTAAGTATATATATATACATACACTACTATATATATACTAAGAACTCTAGATTCAAGAATTTTTGGTACATATTCTTCATCACTGAGCAAAATTATCTGAAGACAGGGATTTTTCATTTATTGTGCACCTGAAAAAAAATAATTGTGATTATTTATCCTCTAAGTCATCGGTAAACAGTGGGCCAAGGCACGTTGCCTATTTTATTAGCTATGGATTAATCTATAGCTTGAAGCACCAGCAGAGAATATAATCAATTAAATTGCTAAATAAATGTATCTTTTCCTAAGCTGGGTACCATTTAATATTCAACAGTGACTGAAGAAGACTTTCATGTGTTTCAGATGATGAGCCTTCCTTTACCATTCATCCTTATTTGACATCCATTCACTAAATATCAGTGCGTTTTTCATTTGTCCGTGAAGATGCTAATGTCACAGAAAGGGCCCAGAAAAGGCAAGTCTTTAATAGGAATTTAACTCAATCTTAAAATTTCTGAATTAAGCAATAAGAGCAGGCATATCCTTAAGAAGTTCGGCGCACAATAATGTGTCATTTGACATTCAAGAATCCATTGAACTCACGAAGCAGGAAGTGATTTTCACGTCTAGCTTAAAATTTTTCTTTGAACTACATGACTATATTTGAAGTGATTATAAAACCCACGGGATGGGGCAGAATAAAATTATCCAAAAAAAAATTAGAAAATGCTTTTTTTTTTTTTTTTTTAGCAGTCTATATAATCTAAATAATACCCTTTTTAAAAAGCAAATAGCAGTCCTCTGAAGAAAGAGGTCTATCATTTGGGGCAGGTGCCTAAAATTCCCTCAGGTTGCAACCTTTTTCTTTCTAATTTAAAGCATTGGCTCTATATCAGGAGATAAGGCCTGGGTATCTATCTGTATCTGAACATCAAAAGGAAGACTTGATGGAAAATATTGAATTGGGCATTCTCACTAGGAAGCGGAGTGATTTCCCAGGTAGATCGCGGGGGTGCTGGATGAGTAAATCTGGGGTGGAGAGCCGAGGAGCCTCCACATATGGTGACCAGGTGGACTGATTGGTTCCATTAGATCACCGGCATCCATTTATACATTTGATCAAATTACAGTTCCACCCTTAATGTTACTATTTATTTTATGTAATGATGAATGCCAGTAAGAAATGCAGATTTATGATGCGTAATTACTAAGAGTATTAATTTATAGAAACAGCAAATACTTCAACGTACTCTTGTTAGAAAAGTTGATAAAGACATTAATATGATTTATGCATTGCATGAGAACGAATGCAATGTTTTGATCAATTTGAAATTTCATCTTTTTATTAACATTTGTGAAGCTGATCATCAGTGTGACCTTTGTTTAAAATAACTGTTGTATTAGAAATAATATAAATTATAACTCAGTGAAGTATTCAATACTTTCTATAATGTGTGTAAATCAACTATATATTTGAAAGTCATGAATAAAAGGGCATATAAGGGATACATAGGCAATGCATATTTACTTTTATCTAAATATAGAAATTGACTTAATGCTACATAATTATTGCTTTCCAAAAGGAAGGGTTTTTTTTCAATTCAATGAAATATTATAAAAATTCCAGTTCAAGCCTACAATCAGCATTTTAAAATCTATTTTAGTTTCAGTAAATTGTACCTGTACTTCAACTCTGTAGCATATTACTAGTTGGTTGTAAACAGACTTCTTTAAGGAATGTACATAAATCATTAGCCATAATTCTTTTTTAAAAAGAGATAATAGGCCTGAACTGTGGTGGGGCAGTGGGTAAAGCGTGGACCTGGAATGCTGAGGTCACCAGTTCAAAACCCTGGGCTTGCCCAGTCAAGGCACATATGAGAGTTGATGCTTCCTGCTCCTCCCCCCCTTTCTCTCTCTCTCTCTCTCTCTCTCTCTCTCTCTCTCCTCTAAAAAGAATAAATAAAAATAATTTTAAAAAAATAAAAAGAGATAATAGCCTAATGTTGCTATTTCATTAAGTGGTTGGCTTTAACTTAAAATTTACATCCTTGAATGATATATTTCACACTTACAATATGTAGTCTTTCCCCAGATCCAACTTAGGTCACTATGAGGGGCACTCCGTAACAGCGACTGTGGTTATTGCCAGATATGTGCAGCTCTCCTCTCTTCTATTAACATGCTAGACTTGTATTTTCTGACTTGCTTATAGATTATTGTAACTGTGTGATTAATTATGGCTAATGAGAATGTTGCTTCCAGACTTAGCATTTAATTGCCTTTTTGAGTCTTTCCAAAATATCCTGTTTTTCCTTTCCATGGAAACCAGCAACGTGTGAGATTGTGCCCAGTCTTTCATCCTGAGAGAATTCTCTGTCCCTCCTTGGTGGGTTTAGTGTGACCAAGAAATAAATTTTTATTATTCTAAGTAAGCCTCTAAGATTGTGAAATTTATTTTTTGTTACTAGAATATAACTCAGCCAACCCTTATTGATACAGAAATTGGTGCCTAGACAGGGGATGCTACCCCAACAATGAATTCCAGGCCGTGTAGTGAGCAGAGCAAACGCTGTGATTCAAGGATTGGAGAACGGAGTTTGGAAGGCAGGGGCTAAGCATGGGCAAACTTGTCCTGCAGGGGTGTTAAAAAACAAATAACGGCGCTCAGGCGTTCTAGTCCAAAAGAAGAGGCTGGGAAATCGCCTGTGAGCAGCCTTTGCTTGTGACTGCTGGCTGAGCTCACAAAATGCTCCAGGGAAGAGAGGAACATATGAAATAACTGGCTGCTGTCGCCAAGAAGAGTGAAAAGGAATCCAGAGATCGGGCGAGGGGCCAGTTGGAAGAAGCGACCCCTTCTCATCGCCAACGCGGGCAATGGAAACTGAGAAGGTTTTAAACAACAGAGTCTGCTGAGAATGTATCCTTTCCTACGGTAGGAATGAAAAGCATGGTGGTCACATCCACACTCCACATACTCATCGCCACCGCCTCTTGTTTGAGGTGATGCCCGGAAAGTTCTTTCACGGGGAAGGATTTCTGGCTCTCCTTCCAAAGACTGATGGGTCCAACGCACCGCAGATCTCCACAAGTTAAAGAGAAGCCCGTCTCCAAACAAATAAGTAAACAAAAGACACGCGGCGAATTTATTATCGCATTGGAACTGACTCGGAGCTCCAAGTTGGAAGCTGAGATTGTGGAAGGCACCCAGAAACCCGTAAATGGAGATTAAAACAGTGTGTGACTTCAAGTCTAACGCAGCCCTTGGCTGAGTCTTCTGCAGAGGAAGCTCTGCCCAGAATGGGCGAAGAGACTGGCGTCTGCCTGCCCTCATGACTTCCTCCACGCCTGCTTGGCGCGCGGGCACTGGATCGGCTTCTGTCTGTTCCCCTGGAGAGGGTGGGGTGGGCCATGGGTTTGGGATGCGGGAAGGAAGGTGAAGGGAGTGTTTGATAGAAAGGGGAGGTCTAGTCGTCAGCCTTTGGGTGTTGGTTACCCAATATTTCTATCCCCTTCCTCTTCTGCGGGGACTGGGGGAGTTGGTGGGATTCTACTTCTGGTTCCGGGTGTGGTTGTTTGTGTACTTCTAGCCCACGAATTATATAAAAGCACAAGTCACGTGTGACATCTCCATGCCCGGCATTCCTCGCGCAGTTCAGGAACCTCAGGAGTAACACTTCCTCCGCAGTGGGGGCTTCTCCATCGACCTGGCTCGAGGACGACTGATAAGGGAGACCGCCCCTCCTCCGCCGATTGCTGACTTCCAGGGCTCGGTAGCAGCAGGAAGAAATGTGCTCCTGTTGTTCTGTGCCGCTGAGATCTGGGGGTATTTATCACTGACATGTGATCAAGCCTTTGGTGGCAGCACAGGAAAGGATGTTAGTCTGGAGAATTCTCCCTTCCCGGTTCACTCAACCTCGCCACGGCCCGCGTCGACCTGGAGAATGGGGGCCCACGCAGTATGACAAGACTGCAGTACATGCGTGTGGTGAGAGAGGGGATGGGTCAGGGAGCTGGCTTCCCGTGCTGGGCGCCCAAAGGCGGGCTCCTGGCTTTTCAGGCTGAGCGGTCCAGTGCTGCTCCAGGTATCGCTAAGAAGAAACGCTTCCGTGGACTCCGGAACTCATGGACGGGCAAAGCAGAATCCCTACCAACTCTGTGACAGAACTTGTTAGATGCGGAGGAACAGTGTCCTGGTACAGTCATCGTGACACGGCGCCTGTAGCCCGAGGCTTCCTATGTCGTGATTAGAGAGGCCGTTATTGTTTTCCTCCCAATTATTTAGTGAATTACAGAGTATAATCTTGGCGCGGTTATAGACCTAAGATAAGATTAACCAGAGATCTATAAGGACGCCGGCCAGGTAAATTAATCTAATCTTTAAGAAAAATGTCTGAGTCAGAAAGAAAATACATTTAAATAGCCAAAACAAAACGAAAAGTTCCAAAGTCACAGGCATGTGTACCTGTAAATGTTTCCTACTTCTCTGGTAAAACAGGATTTCTAGTAGATAAAAAAAATATCTTCAGCCTGAGCTGTGGTAGCGCAGTGGATAAAGCGTCGACCTGGAAGTGCTGAGGTCGCTGGTTCAAAACCCTGGGCTTGCCTGGTCAAGGCACATATGGGAGTTGATGCTTCCAGCTCCTCCCCCCTGTCTCTCTCTCCTCTCTCTCTCTCTCTCCCTCCCTCTCTCTCTCCTCTCTAAAATGAATAAATAAAATAAAAATTAAAAAAAAAAATATCTTCAGATAGACTAACAGGAAATTACAGGAGTTTGACCAAATGAAGAGTGTTTTTACTCTTGGCAGTATGGCCTCTTGTTGTAACACATTTAAAAAAAAACAAAAACAAAACTAATAGATGCAGAAAGGGTGTTTCCAGTTTTCAGGGGGAAGAGGGGCTGGGGGACGGGTGGCAAAGGTGAAGGGAGGGAGAAGTGTGGACGGGTGGCTCCAGAGCAGCCACAGGGATGTGAGTGCAGCAGAGAGAGTACAGTCAGTGATGTCCTTGAAATTCCATGCCGTGTCCGGGAGGTACTGTATTTATCAGGATGGTTACTTACTAAGGTATATAATGTCTAATCACTGGGGTGGATGCCTACAATTAATATATATATAATATTGTGTATCAACTATAGTTGAAAAATAAAAAAAAAAGATTTAAAAAATAAAATAATGTGAAAAAAGAAAACAAGACTTAAGTATGATTAGAAAGGTAGCCCATGTCAGTTTCACCCTTTGATCTGCTTACAAAATAAAATGACAAGGAAATTACAGTTGGAAAATGACAGGATGGAGAGGATGCAGGGTGATTTTGAGACTTTTTCTTTTTTTTTCTGAAGTGAGAAGCGAGGAGGCAGACAGACAGACTCCTGCTTGTGCCTGACCAGGATCCACCCGGCATGCCCACCAGGGGGCGATGCTCTGTTGCAACCAGAGCCATTCTAGCGCCTGAGGCAGAGGCCATGGAGCCATCCTCAGTGCCTGGGCCAACTTTGTTCCAATGGAGCCTTGGCTGCAGGAGGGGGAGAGAGAGAGAGGAAGAAGACGGGGAAGGGTGGAGAAGCACATGGGCATTTCTGTGTGCCCTGGCTGGGAATCGAACCCAGGACATCCTCATGCTGGGTGGACGCTCTACCACTGAGCCAACCGGCCAGGGCCATTTGGAACATTTTGAAAGAGCAAAAGGTCAGATTGTCTTTGGTGACATTTCCCTTGAGGAAGCATCATTTCTTGTTAGGCCACTGTCCACAGCTCAGGCAACAATGCTTACCCCATCAGTGCTGTTGGAGGAAGTGGACAGAACAGTTTCTTAAGATGAGATGTTTTAACCTCCTTTGAATAATACTTTGTATAAATGCCTACACCCTTTAAGTAGCATCAACAGTACAATTCACAAATTCATTTGAAATGAATTTAAGAAAGTCTAAAAAAAAAAAAGTAAAACCTAGTATTTTTAATCAATCTTTAGGCTGCCAGAATAAATCTCTTAGTTAATCTGGTATCAGTCTTCCTGCACATGAACAGAGCACATTTTGCCATATTAAGGAAGAAATGTGTAGACTTGTTTTCTGTAAGGAAAGAGATTACTTGTATAGAGAACCAAGATTCCTGTTTGTTGCTCTGGCTGGTTGGCTCAGAGGTAGAGTGTCGGCCCAGCGTGTAGATATTCTGGGTTTGATTCCTGGTCAGGGCACACAGAAAAAGATATCATCTGCTTCTCTACCCCTCCCTTTCTCTCCCTCTCTTTCCCCCCTGCAGCCATGGCTTGATTGGAGCGATTTGGCTCCAGGTACTGAGGATGGCTCCATGGCCTTCGCCTCAGGTGCTAAGAAGAGCTTGGTTGCTGAGCAATGGAGCAATGCCCCAAATGGGCAGAACATCACCCCCTAGGGCAGGGGTCCCCAAACTTTTTACACAGGGGGCCAGTTCATTGTCCCTCAGACCGTTGGAGGGCCAGACTATTAAAAAAACTATGAACAAATCCCTATGCACACTGCACATATCTTATTTTAAAGTAAAAAAATAAAACGGGAACAAATACAATATTTAAAATAAAGAACAAGTAAATTTAAATCAACAAACTGACCAGTATTTCAGTGGGAACTATGCTCCTCTCACTGCCCACCAATAAAAGAGGTGCCCCTTCCCGAAGTGTGGCGGGGGGCCGGATAAATGGCCTCAGGGGGCCGCATGTGGCCCGCGGGCCGTAGTTTGGGGACCCCTGCCCTAGGGGGCTTGCCATGTGGATCCTGGTTAGAGTGCATGTGGGAGTATGTCTCTCTGCCTCCCTTTCTCTCACTAAAAAAAAAAAAAAAAAAAAGATTTCTATTTGCTTGGTTTTTTTATTTCTAACTAAATAAGTAAAATCATCCTTCCAGGCTAGAAAAGGAGACAATTCAAAGTGGACAAGATAAAGGCACAGTGCCTGCAACCATCCAGAGTCTGCAGTCATTCGGGTGGGAAAAAAAAGAAAAAAAAGAAATCGGGTTGGTATACCTGAAAATAATTTAAAACTCTAAAGACCCAAAAATTGCACAGTTGAAACTTCCTGAAATTTTAACTACAAAAAACAAACAAAGTGAAAACAGCAGCACTCTCTCAGGAGTCAAATTTCCTGTGGAGAGAAACAGAGTGTTCCGTTTGGCCTTGCAATGATTTGGCTTTTAACACAAAGATAAAATGTAACCTTTGATTTCCAAATCTTCTAGCTACCTGGATAGGAAATTAATGTATTGCACTTACTATTCAAGCACATTTTCCTGGAATGTATTCTACTGAATGTTAGGTTTTATTTTTATTTTTTGGTTAAAAATAGGCATGCATGATTGTTATGGATTCTATCCTTATGTATAATATTTGTTATGTAACCGACTGCATCAGGAATCCTGATAAAATACAAATTGATAATTATTTGATATACTTTATATTTTCTGCTTAATATCTCCTGGAAATAATTCTTTACAAATATACAAAAAAACTAAATTCATAGAATAAAAATATGCCTGAGTCTTAGTATGCAATGCCTGCATTCCCCTCAGTGTTTATTGGCTTGATCAGGTTATTTGTGTTCAGGACAGTGGCGTATTAGATACAGATGTTAGGCTCTCTGTTTTAAACTATACTTGTTAGAATATTTATCTGGTAATTCAGTAATACTTTTAGCTGTATAAAATCATTCTTTTAAATTTTATTTGCAGGCCCTGTCTTCATTTGCAAATTTAAATCTATTATATTTGGGGGGGGGTTAGAAACAGAATTGAAATATGTCAATTAGTTAATCCACTAAAAATTGCTTATTGAGAATTAGGCACTGTGCTAGTCTAAGAAAATCATTCTCAACAAGAAACATAGAACTTACAGTCTAGGTAAAGAAGTAGGCAACTGATGGTAACAATGACACAAATAGACGTTTACTTCTGAGAAGACGCTAAGAGACACATTACAGGAATCTTTTATGTGGAACGTTTATCAGGAAAATTTTTTTTGTGCTCTAACTTCCGAGCTGACAAAATAATATGAAGTATGCAGGAGAAGAGGCCAGCATGTGTCAAGTGTCCACGGTGGAAAGAACTTGGAAGGAAGTAACGAAAGCTTAGTTAGGGTAGAAGCCTGGGAAGAGTGTCACACGAATTGGAGTCAGGCAGGTGACATCACACAGAGCCTTGACCAAAAAAACAACAACAAAGATACAGAGAAACAAATGGGCACACGCTGAAATTATGTAAAGCTGAGGATGTACGTGTGTGTGCATAATTGTTTAAATTATGCATAAAACCTAGGCTTGTAGTGTTGACGTTAAAAAACAACAACCAGAAACAAGATTTTCCGAGTTCCTGCCTAGATGTATGTTGCCATACGAGGGAAGAAATGTGTAGACTGTTCTCTGTAAGGAAAGCGATTACCTGTATAGAGAACCAAGATTCCTGTCCATTGCTCTGGCTGGTTGGCTCAGTGATCGGTGGAATCGTGTCTGCGTGTCTGTGACTGCCCGTGTGTCCACGGACCCAGCGTCTTGGAGACACAGAGGTCTCTCTCTCTCTCATTTCCTTCCATACTGGTCCCTCCTCTTCCAACTTGACGTAGAACCTCAGGCCGAAGAACACGGGAGGTTAGGACAGCTCCTCTTCGTGAGAGTTCAGTCTCCCATCTTGACCTGAAGACACGGAGATACTTAGCAGACAGAAATTCAGAGTCCCTGGTACTACAGTGAGCCTCCTGTCTCTCCTTTCTCTTCCTGCTGCACGAAGCAATGGCCTGTGCTAGGCCGGAGGGCACTCGCTTCATGTCAGGGTTTCCTGTTCACGATTTGCTTAGGTAGGACTCGAACACAGATCAGATGGGGGATTTCAAAGACGTGCCACTCACTAGACTTCTCCTCTCCTCTGAAACCCAGTGCAGACACTCTCCTGTCCTTTGTGAACTACGACTTGAAACATATAGAGCGTTAGGCAAAGGTAGATTTACAGTTCATATAGAAAGTAATACAATAGATAATAATACAAGAATAAATGCTGTGTTTCACGTACTCACAATCGAATACCTACTGTTGCCCCACCCTATATTTTTAGTTATGTATATATACACTGGAAAGCACCATTTCCCTAATTATTGTATCTTGCTTATTTTCTCTGCATTATATTCTTCGATTCTCCATACTAGATCATAGACTAATCTGTATCTGTTCACTTTGCTTTAGTTTTGTACTAGATTCTCCATGAATAATTTCTAAATCTCTCCAGATGTAACTGAATTGTGCAATTCTTGTCCAGGTAAGACTGGTCATACTGCTCACGAGTTTCCTATGGAGGGTAGTCTTTATGTATGTCTGAGGGAATAGAGCGTGCTCACGGGCTTCCCAGCATTATATAAGGTCTACTAAAGATAGCATATCAATGTAAATAATTCATTGGATTTTACCAATGAATAATTACTCTGATTTGAAGGGAAAAAAATTAATGAAAAAATGGAGAAGGAGAGAAGCTAAATGTAACAGTAAGGAGACCTCACACATACAGGTTGACTTGGCAAGGTTTTAAAGAATAAATATCAGGTATACCAGAAAGATGGAGAATTCCATCAATGCATGGGCTGCATCAAGTTCTTTACGTGATATGATAAATACAGACCTGTGACCAACCATTTCTGAGAATGCAGCTAATGCATCATCAGGTCAGCCAGTCAACCCAGCTGCCTCTGTTAAGCGAATTCTAAGACACACCTAAACAGGAGTCATCTTTCCAGTGAATTCTCAAAAGAGCTTTCCGGATTATCTGGTATTTGAGCTAGGTGTTAAAAAATACAATGTTATTTATGAAGACACTAGTTAACAGTATCAGCATCTCTAGAATAATAGCCAATTTTATTGAGCCCTTAATATGTGCCATACTATCCTAAGAAGTCCCTGGGGATAAATTCATGGTGTGTATGTATCTGTGTGTTGTGTGTGTGTCAGTATCCTATGTAAGGCCTATCACTGTACATTGAATTTGGCAGATTTTTAACTCATGTAAATTACGCTAAATGAAGTAATTTTACAAAGTTATGAAGATTTATACTTTAACAGTGCTTCTAGAACTGAGATACTATCAGGAAATTATTTTATATAGAACTGGATACAGTGTAAACACGTTCTCAAGAGAGGAACAACGTTCAGAAGAATGCGAAGTCCTGAGCTGGGACATGGTAATGTGTATAAACCGAACGCCGTGACTTACTCCCTCTTGGCTTCGAGGAGGTTCTGTCCTCACTCTGCCTCAGGCTCCTGCACTCTCCAATGGGTACGAGGTTTACATTTAACCTACAGAGGTCCCATACGGGTTATTGAATGAATCTGTGACAAGTTCTTAGAGCCAGGACCATCCCAAGTGCTCGATTAATGTTAGTTATGAAGGTGGTGATGGTTGTTATGATGATGACAATATACAGAAACATTAAAACATGAAATAAAATTCCTTTGTGTGCCTTTAAACCCTAGAAACAAATGCCTTGCTGTGATGCATTTCACTCCGCAGTTAGAACTTCCAGTCTTAGATTTTCATCCTGCTTCTATTCACCTGTTCTCGTCTTCTCCCTTTTCAAATATCTCTCTGGGTCTACCACTGTTTTTGTAACAACCAACCAAACAAAAGACCTCTATGTCTTGTTTCCACTTAAAACTGCAGCTTAGCCTGACCTGTGGTGGCGCAGTGGATAAAGCATCGACCTGGAATGCTGAGGTCGCCGGTTCAAAACCCTGGGCTTGCCTGGTCAAGGCACATATGGGAGTTGATGCTTCCTGCTCCTCCCCCTGTTCTCTCTCTCCCCCTCTCTCTAATAAAAATGAATAAAATCTAAAAAAGTAAATAAATTTAAAAAAACTGCAGCTTATAGGTGCTAAGTCTTTATCTTATATTCCTCTTGTAAACATGAGTCACAGGTGTTTAATACCCAATACTCAAGAAATTGAGACTAACCCCAATGTTTGTGACTGCTGAGTCATCCGAGTCATCTCAGGTGATGAAAGATACAACAAATAAGCAAGTTTTATATATTTTAAATGCCATGACTTTATAGAAGCACACAGAACATAACCTGTCTGAATTTTGTATATCTTGAAAAATCAGGTAAGCTAAAATACCAATATATATTGGTATTTTAAAATAAGTGTGTGTATATATATATATATATATATATATATATGAGCCCTTGAACAGAATTTCAGAAATGCTCGTTTTGATTGGGCACAGGACAAAAAGGGCATGGCTTAGAAGCCAGATCTCCAGTTGAGGGCAATTGTGACTTGTGAAGAGCTTTCTGTAAGTCAGTGCCTGTTTCGTACTGTTTTATTGTATCTCTTCTTCTGCATGTGGAAGCTGTGAGTTTTAAGTCAGGTCAAAAAAAAAAAAAAAAAAAAAAGGAAAGGAAAAAGAAAGGTATTTCTTAAAAGAAAAAAAAAATCTAGGCCACATTTAACTTCAAAAGCTTCTTTTCTCATTTATTTGACTGATGGCCTAAATTTAAAAAGTCACATTTCAAAGAAAATAGTGCTTTTTTTTTTTTTTTTCTGGCTTCAATTTTGGAATTACAAACAAGGACACGAATAAGAAATGTCATGGGGTTGATGTCTTCAAATTTCTATTATATCTCCAGTGTTTATTGCACACAATCAAAGCTTAAAAACAGGCGTCCAACCTGTAGTTCAACAGTTTTGGCCTGGCAACACTGAATTTGTAATTACCTTGTTAATTTAACCCCATCCATGGATTCTGTGTTAAAACCTCACTCTACGGAGACTGGAGACCAGGGATACGGTCTATTTCATCATTATATCTTCAGTCAGTACCCTGGCTTAGAGAAAGGGATCTGGACCACATGCATGCTGAATACAGCAATTATTTAATGAAAGACATTATGTAACATTCGCATTCTCATTAGGCAAGTACTGAAGGCCTTATTCATTCAAGTGCCTTGCCAAAGGTAACTTCAATGAACTGATGAATGTTATTGAGAAGAAAAGAGGTCCTCCGGACTCAGGCACAGGTGAATCTAAAGGCTCACATTTGGTCACCAGGCTCTGTCTCGAGATTGATTAAGCAGCTTCTTGCTCCCAGGGAGCCAGATGGCTGTCGCCCAAGCACACCTTCGCAGACACGCCTTTCTTCCCAATCCTGCGCGAGCAGGAACATTCGTGCTTCGTGTCTCTACTGCGTGCTAAGAATTGACGAACTTGGATGCATAGCTCAGGCGTGTCACTGCCTACCTGCGAGATGTTCAGCTAGTTACTTTCAGGGGACCTGAAGCTGTGTTTAGGCATCTGTAAAAATGGGAATGATAATGATAGCCACCACATAGAGTTGTCCAAAGGATTAAAATTTAATGAAATGATCCAATGGGGAGGGCTGGTTTCACATCTAATAGTGAAGAATAATTGTTATGAATATAGTTATGATGATGATCATTCCGTGTGCAGTTAAAAAAAAAATCTTCACCAATGCTCAAAGGTAGCTAACCCTAAATCTCATGATTTAAATCCAAAATCAAAGGCATGGGCAAGTATTCTCTGAATCCAGGCTTCTCGGTATATTTTCCTTGAATCAGGGATGGTTGTACTTTACCATGGTCTAGAAACCTTTGGCTAGATCAGAAACTTAACCACTCATAAGACCTCTAGTATATGATCATGGGGAAACTTCAACCAAAGCAACTAAACAGACAGGTAGGACAATTAGAGCATCAAATACCATTTGAAGAGAATAGAAGACACACAGCTTGAAAAATTCATATTTGTACAGCCTATGATGTGTTTGCCTGGAGTGGAAGGTGAACTATCCCCTGTCTTGGGCAACCACCATTCTGTTTTCTGTCTTGATGAGTCGCTACTCTAGGTAACTCGTATAAGTGGAACCATACAGCATGTATCTTTTTGTGACTGACTTATTTTCTTTAGTATCCCATCCTCAAGGTTCACCCTGTGTTAGAGAATGTTGAATAACTTCCTTTCTTTTTAAAGGTGTATAACATGTCATTGTATGCATAGACCACATTTCACTTCTCCATTCATCTTGCATGGACACCAGTCCCTTCCAACTTTTGACTATTGTGAATGATCTCTGTTTTGAATATGGTTGTAAAAATATCTCTTCAAACACTTATTACAGGTGTTTTGTTTATCTAAGGTCTGCCGGAAAGTTCTGTTCGTTTTTGGAATAAAACAAAATACAAATTTTTCTTACCGTCAATAAACTTTATTAAATAATATAATTGCCATTATTATTAATGATATCTTGCCAGCGTGAGGACAATTTGTATATCTCATTTTTGAAAAATGTTTTATCTTTTGATGCAAAAAATTGAACCAGTGCTTGTTTGATATCTTCTTCATTTTTTGAATTTTTTGCCCTTCAAAAAATTTTGTAAGGACAAAAACAAGTGATAGTCAGAGGGTGCTAAGTCCAGGGGAATATGGTGGATGCGACAGACATGCTTCTGTAGCATTTCCTCCTTGTTGAAATTTGTAAAAATTACAGTGGCGTAAATGAACTTCATCAGTAGCCATGGGTACACTATGGCTTCACACATAAGACTAACGTGAATCAACTTTGTTTTAGTTAATTTGCTACGTCAGTATGTATACATTAAGTGATAAAAATAGAGAGGCACACATGCGCCAAATAAACATGTGCTTCCGTGTCGAAACTTGTGATAGAAACGGACAGAACTTTCCGGTAGACCTGATATATACCCAGAAGTAGACTTTCTGTATTTATGGGAATTCTATATTTAATATTTGGAGGAATTGCCATATGTCTTTTCCATAGTTGGCTGCACCATTTTGCATTCACACCAACAGTGCAAGACTTCCACTTTCTCCACATTCTTACTAATATTTGTTATTTTTTAGAGCAGTCACCTTAATAGATGTGAGGTGTTCTCATTGGGATTTTGGTTTGCATTTTCTAGTGATTAGTAATTGTTTAAATAATCTGCATGTTAATCCCTTATCAGATATGTCCATTGCAACCTGTATAGGTCCCTATTTACTCTGGTGTACTAGTGGATGCACAAACATTGTTTAGTTTTTCTGTAGCCCAGTTTAGCTAATTTTACTTTCATTGCCTGTGCTTTGGTATCGTATTCACAGAAACACTGCACATCCAACAGCAGGAAACATTTCCTCCTTGTTTTTTCCTAAGTTTTATACATCTAACTCTTACATTAGGTCTTTATTCTGGATTAATTTTATATATTTTGAGGTTCTGTTACTAGGCACACAACCATTTAGCTCTATTATCTCTTCTGAATTAAATGATGCTATATGTCATTATGAAATGACACCCTAAAGATAGTATTATAAATCAAAATTACAGTTGAATTTAAGGAGTTTGTAACATGTCTGAGGATGGAAATAGGGGGATAAAGGTAATACTGAGAGAAATTAATCTATAAATACAATGCCAAGCCCACAGATCAGAATAACTGATATATTATATACACCATGACTATATATAATACAATATATTTATATATATGACTGCCATTATATATAAGAGAAAGGAAGATAGTGAGGCAGACACCCACATGCCCTGATCCACCCAGAAACCCCCTTTTGGGGCCAATGCTTGAGTACTGAGCTATTTTTAGGGCCTGAGGCTGAAGTGCTTGGACCAGCCTAGCTATGCTCAGTGTTGGGGTCATGTTCAAACCAATCAAGCCACTGGCTGTAGAAAGGGAAGAGGGAGAGAAGGGGGAGGGGAGAAAAGCAGATGATCACTTCTCCTGTGTGCCCTAGCTGGGGATCAAACCTAGGACATCCATACACTGGGCTGATGCTCTATCCACTGTACCACCAGCCAGGGCCCACCATGACCATATTAGTGAAGGCAGTGAGCAAGGATTTTGACTGAAGAACTTCTTTGGTTTACAAAGAAGTTTATTACCGAGTTACTTATCAAAGAGCTTAGAATGAAGAGGCCTCAAGGAAACGTTCTTCTTCCCAGGTTTTCTGCCTCCCCATTCTTCAGCTTGACAAAAACTTGAGTTTAGCTACATAAACATCATGGTAATTAATTCATTTATGCAAGCTGCTTAACATTTTGCCTAATTACTATGAAGCGCAATGAGGATTAGTCATCTTATTAAATATGCTAGATAATTTAATCACATTTGATTAAAACCTTAAATCCTGTTCGTATGTGTTCAGACATCATATTATGTTGCTCAGAAATCACAACAACTTTCAACTTAGGAAAGAAATTTCACACCCTCCTTTTTGTCTTTTTCTGATGTCCTGCCTCTCGGAAGTTCTCGGAACGGCTAACCCGGCCTTCTGTTCACAGGTAGATGGCCCTAGCCTGCCGAGGAAGTGTGTAGGCAATAGCTCCTTGATAACGTCCCTCCTTTGGACTTGTCCACCTCTTTCTAGGCTCTGGAGTTTCTCCGGCCATGTCACAGTCCCTCTTCTCTTCATTTGGGGGTGCATCCTGTGGACTCATCCTTTCTCGTGGCTTTACGTTCCATCTACTTGCGAAGGATTCTGAATATTTTACTTCTGTCCAGACTGCATACCTACCCTCCTGTTTCTCAACTCTGATTAATTCACATCTCTATTTTGTTGGTTCAAAAGCATTTGTGTCCAAATCAATGTGTCCAAATGTCAGCTGGTGCTATTCCACAGGAATTCCCCACCCCACAGTTGTCGTCACCTCCATACATGGTGCTGCTTACTTCATTCCGTAGGGAGGTGTTAGTTCGGTGCCTGCCAGATAACAGGCATTGGGGTGCTAGGTGACGGCTCTAAACAGAGCAGGGACCTTGGCTGTCCAGTGCTTGTGCCCCAACATGCCCAGTTGCTCAAGTTATACAATTCCGAGTCTCAGGAATTCTCTTTCTCTTGAACCTTATAGATTTAACCTCCAATATACTATCAAATTAGTCTAACTTCTCTAGTCTTTTACTATCACCGTGGTTGTTTAAGACCTCACTTCAAACTTTCCAGTGGTTCTTCATTTCACTTACCTCAAATTCCTACCAAGTCCTGTGCGGTCCTATGAAACGTCACCCCTAAGGAAGCAAGGAAAAAAGTGTGAGGAGGGCCTTCTTCCTTTTTTTTTTTCCTTCTATGAAAAACTAGGTGATTTTCTACTTGTTTATTTTTCTGATTCTTTTCTTGCTATCACAATAGATTCTTTTGTGAATGCCCCCCCCCCTTTTTATTTATTTTTTTTTATATTTTTCTGTAGTTGGAAACAGGGAGGCAGTCAGACAGACTCCCGCATGTGCCTGACCGGGATCCACCTGGCATGCCCACCAGGGGGCGATGCTCTGCCCATCCGGGGTGTTGCTCTGTTGCAACCAGAGCCATTCTAGCGCCTGAGGCAGAGGCCATAGAGCCATCCTTAGTGCCCAGGCCAACTGCTCCAATGGAGCCTCGGCTGCGGGAGGGGAAGAGAGAGACAGAGAGGAAGGAGAGGGGGAGGGGTGGAGAAGCAGATGGGTGCTTCTCCTGTGTGCCCTGGCTGGGAATCGAACCTGGTACTCCTGCATGCCAGGCTGACGCTGTACCACTGAGCCAACCAGCCAGGGCCTCCCTTACTTTTTATTGAGTTAATTGTTGCCACACATTGTGTTCTTGTTAGGATATAAGATAAGCTAAACTTCTCTAAAAATAACATTCAATTTTTTTTTTCCCCTTAGTAAGACAAAAGTGTTTCTCCTATGGGAAAGACCAGAGGTGAGCCCTCCTGGGTGGCTGAGGCATCTGTGTCATCGCTGATAGGAGGCTTTCCTGTTCAGGTTCATGGTGGCTCTTCCATTGTGGCCATTCCAGTGGGAAGGGAGAAAAAAGGATGTGGAGAGAAAGAAACTTTAATTTTTCAATGACACCATCTGGAAATTGCACGGGCATCTCGTCGGCCTGAATGTAGTCACATGGCTATCTCTAGTTACAGGGAGATGTTGGAAAATGGAGCTATAGTGGGACAACCATCCTGCAGCTAAAACATGCTGGAGAAATGGGTTGATGTTCCATCATGGAAAGAACTGAGAGACAATGAATCTGCCTGTATCCCAATTAAACTTTTTTAAATTAATTTTGCTTTGTAGAAATTGTGCGTTATCTCTGCCTCTTCCTCCTATTTTTTCTTCTGTGATTGAAGCACAAGGCAGAGTGTATTCAGTGATCTCGACTAAATGAATATTTCAAGAAGGACCTCTCAGAGCTACATTTTAAACCTAGAATATTATAATTTTAAAAATATAGTATAGCACATTTAAATTCTAAAAATAGTAGTTTATAATAGAACATAAGAGCTGTGGGAAAATGTCATTATGAAATTGGCATAAACTTTACTTTTTGATAAGAAAATGATATCTAAACTTCATGCAAATTTAGTTTCATTTATCATATTTATTAAAAATTAGCTATGTTGATATGTCATCAAACATGATAGTGGGAAGCCACATTGTAGATGCTTAATATATTATGCCTACTTAAATGATACCTCAAAAATAAATTAGAGGAAAGGTCTCTAGTGATTATTAAACAACCAAAAGACCTGCAGCCTATGTTGTAAAGTTTAAGAAGCTAAAATCCCTGGAAAAGAGAAGAAAGAGTCCAGGTCAGAGTGGTGACATTATATTCAAGTGCCCATTTACCAAAATTGGGACTGAAGTGTCAAGAAGACCCTCAAAAATGTCATCACATTTCCCAAAATTCGAACAGAACTTGATTGGTTGAGTAAGTTTGGGGGTGGGGGTGGGGACAGTTAAATCTGCTGCTGCCACCTTACAAGTGAAATGGTGAAGGTGGACGGTAGAGACGGTTCCGCCCGGCACTGAGAGAGTAGCCCCACTCCTGAGCATGCTCCTCTACGGGAATGAAACAGTTCCCACCTCAGCTGAACAGGCCAAGGGGAGAAGACGCAGCTGGGGTGGCCCACAGTGAGCTCTAGCTGAGCCCCCTTCCTCTCCATGGATCGCTCTGGCTAGAGGACGGTGTGGACTCTCCCAGTGTGAGCCAGCAGCGAAGACACAAGGTCGCAACTGATGCAGAAAGAGAAAGAGCCGTCCACAGCTCAAAGCCAACAGGCCGTCTGAATGGGGCCCTCAGCGAGCAAAACTCAACCATAGGGTCCACAAAGACGCAAAGGCATATGACAGTTGCCGATATTTTACAGAAAAGGAGAAGGACGTCTAAAAGTTAGGTGGAAATACAGGGTGGGGCACATGCAGGTTTACAGTTCACATTGGCAGATAATATCATAATTAATAAATGGTAGCCCTGGCCGGTTGGCTCAGCGGTAGAGCGTCGGCCTAGCGTGTGGAGGACCCGGGTTCGATTCCCGGCCAGGGCACACAGGAGAAGCGCCCATTTGCTTCTCCACCCCTTCGCCGCGCTTTCCTCTCTGTCTCTCTCTTCCCCTCCCACAGCCGGGCTCCATTGGAGCAGGGATGGCCCGGGCGCTGGGGATGACTCTGTGGCCTCTGCCTCAGGCACTAGAGTGGCTCTGGTCGCGACATGGCAACGCCCAGGATCGGCAGAGCATCGCCCCCTGGTGGGCAGAGCCTCGCCCCATGGTGGGCGTGCCGGGTGGATCCCGGTCGGGCGCATGTGGGAGTCTGTCTGACTGTCTCTCCCTGTTTCCAGCTTCAGAAAAATGAAAAATAAATAAATAAATAAATAGTAATACAAGAGTAAAATATGTTTTTGCGTACTCACAACGGTAAACCTACGTTTGTCCCACCATGTATATGGCGAGGAATAATGAAGGCGTTACCCAACATGAGAAAATTCCCCAGTGATAGCTTGATACTGTAGACTAACTTAAGGAGATAATGAATGTTATACATTCAAACGACAGAATGAGATGAAAATGGAAGTTGCAAGACTACAGAAGCGAGATGAAGGCAAAAATAACATCAGTATAGATTTAACACATAAGGGAAGGTAGTAGGTATGGCCACCATTATGTTCACTGGTAAAGGGAAAATCTTGGGTTAATACCTGGACATCCGAGGGAAAAAGTCAAAGATGTCACATCTCAGCGGTAGAGCGTCGGCCTAGCGTGCGGAGGACCAGGGTTCAATTCCCGGCCAGGGCACACAGGAGAAGCGCCCATTTGCTTCTCCACCCCTCCGCCGCGCTTTCCTCTCTGTCTCTCTCTTCCCCTCCCGCAGCCAAGGCTCCATTGGAGCAAAGATGGCCCGGGCGCTGGGGATGGCTCCTTGCCTCTGCCTCAGGCGCTAGAGTGGCTCTGGTCACAACATGGCGATGCCCAGGATGGGCAGAGCATTGCCCCCTGGTGGGCAGAGCGTCGCCCCTGGTGGGCGTGCCGGGTGGATCCCGGTCGGGCGCATGCGGGAGTCTGTCAGACTGTCTCTCCCTGTTTCCAGCTTCAGAAAAATGAAAAAAAAAAAAAAAAAAAAAAAAAAAAAAAAAAAGATGTCACATCAATTCACAAAAGGTTAATATAGAAGATTGGCAAAACCATTGATTAGAAATGTTAATAATTGCCTGATCAGGAGGTGGTGCAGTGGATAGAGCGTCGGACTGGGATGGGGAGGACCTAGGTTTGAGACACCATGGTTGCCAGCTTGAGTGCGGGCTCATCTGGTTTGAGCTAAAAGCTCACCAGCTTGGATCCAAGGTCACTGGCTTGAGCAAGAGGTTACTAGGTCTGCTATAGTCACCTGGTCAAGGCACATATGAGAAAGCAATCAATGAACAACTAAGGTGCCACAATGAAAAACTGATGATTGATGCCTCTCATCTCTCTTCCTTCCTGTCTGTTTGTCCCTATCTATCCCTCTCTCTGACTCTGTAAAAAAAAAAAAAAATAGCCTGACCTGTGGTGGCGCAGTGGATAAAGCGTCGACCTGGAAATGCTGAGGTCGCCGGTTCAAAACCCTGGGCTTGCCTGGTCAAGGCACATATGGGAGTTGATGCTTCCAGCTCCTCCCCCCTTCTCTCTCTCTCCCTCTCTCTCTCTCTCTCTCTCTCTCTCTCTCCCTCTCCTCTCTAAAATGAATAAATAAAAAAATAAAAATAAAAAAATATATATATTAAAAAAAAAGTCAATAAAATAAAAATGTTAATAATTATACAAGACTGGCAAAAAAAAAAACATGGGGGGAAGGATAATTGAAATATCCAATGACTTGAACAAAAACAAGATAAATGGTTTCAACTGTATAAATGGAGAAAGTTGTCTTGAAGAAAAATTACACCTGTGAATTAAAAGGACAGAGAAAATTCTAGGAAAATTGGGTGTAGCGTGACTGACAGCAATACAGCTTTTGTCAGCTACTGACTTAAAAGAGTAAGATATAATCCAGTGTCCAGATAGGAGGAGATAGAGCCTAAAGTCAGCCTGCTCTTTGAGTTGTCCGCATAATAGTCAAAGTCTATAAGGTTTACATACGGAGAAAATATTTGATATCATTTAAAATTTCTAATAAAAGAAGCTGAAGCTTTGCTATCCACCATTTTTTTTTTTTGCAAAGTATATTTAGTCGAGTAGTAGGGAAGAACAAAAATACCCGCACAAGGTGTTGTTCAGAAATCTACACAGAACAGCATCTCCATATTTCACGACGTGCAAACTTAGGCTTGGCTACAATATTTTAATTTTATTTCCAAGGAGACTTTATTTGTGCATTGCTGTATGATTTAAAGTGATATAAAATACTTGTTCTTTCAATTATAAAAAAAAACAACAAGAGGCCCAGGCCAGTTGGCTCAGCAGTAGAGTATTGGCCCAGTGTGTGGAAATCCCAGGTTTGATTCCCGCTCAGGGCACACAGAAGAAGTGCCCATCTGCTTCTCCACCCCTCCCCCTCTCCTTCCTTTCTGTTTCTCTCTTCCCCTCCTGCAGCCAAGGCTCCATTGGAGCAAAGTTGGCCCGGGTGCTGAGGATGGCTCTGTGGCTTCTGCCTCAGGCACTAGAATGGCTCTGGTTGCAACAGAGCAATGCCCCAGATGGGCAGAGCATCACCCCCTGGTGGGTGTGCCGGGTGGATCCTGGTCGGGCGCATGTGGGAGTCTATCTGACTGCATCCCCATTTCTGACTTCAGAAAAATACAAAAAAACCCCAACAAAACAAACAAAAAACAAGAAACAAAACATTGAGAACTTTGGAAAGTTAAGTAGGAATCACTATGATGCACCTTCTTTTCTTCCCTTGAATTTGTGAGCGCGAGAAAGGACAGAGCTTGCACTTTGTATCTTGACATCTCTGTCTTTTAATAACTAAATAAAAAAGTGGTCAGTACCATTATAATACAGCATACCTTCTCCTCCTGGACCTGGGTAATTTTCCCATGTTTATTATTGTGCTTTAACTTAAAAATCCTATCCTTAATAAGCTAATGTATTACATGCTCATCTAGTGAGTACTTTTTAAATCGAATTGGTAACAGTGTGGTGAACAGTGCCATCCGTTAATGTCACAGACCTGGCCCCGCGCCCGCCCGCACGGGACCAGGTGTCTGCTCCCGGGTCGGTCCCTTCGCTGGTGTGTGCACACGCTCACTGTCAGGGGGTGTGTGGAGAGGGGCCACTGAGCGTCAGCCCTGATGCTTCCTCAGGCCATTTTTCTCATGCCACGTGTGGTCCTCGCCTGCTTCTTCTCCGTATTTTAGATTTTTTTTTTTCCGTAGACTAGGCAGAACCGCCTGAATCACAACCTCGCAACCCTATGCCGAGGATGCAACTTCGTCATGTATCGCTGCCCTCGTCACGGGAAGTGGGCGGGAGAGCTCCTTCTCCTGAGCCGTGACATACAGAACGTGCTTCCCCGGGCAGCTGTCACATTCGAAACGCACCAGAAGAGCGGAAGGTGACACTGAAGAAGCAGCTCGGCGACAAATTAGACCAACATGAGAGAGGGAGGGTCCGAAGTGCCTAGGGTGGGCGCCCAGGACACCGCTGCTCAATGGATGGCGACAAGAGGCGCTGAATTATGGCCACGGGGCTAACTGTGCATCACTGGCTCTTGAGTTGAATCTGCTAATCAAATGCCTTACTCGATGAGGATTTGCGTGGAGAGCGAACGGAGCCTGGCTTCAGGAGCATGTCAGTTCCTGCATTTTATCGCAGACACAGTAGCAAGCATTGACAGGCAGGTGTGCCGGGAATGCTGAGCTGAAAACAGAGGCAGTGCCGCAGGGCACGTCCACTCAAGAAGGGCACCCAATGATGACAGGTGTCCTGTGAAAATGTTCCCTTTCCGGTTTGAAATTCGGGGCCGTCCTAGCCAGCCGGAACTGTTTACTTCGCACAAAATACTGGGATAAGCCTCGCTATCACCAAGTCCTTGCCAATAAAACAAATACTATGAGCTCTGTATTTTGGCTGTTGAAATGATACCAAATAAAACATTAGGGAAGTGTGTGTTATTTGAAAGAGGTAGTTTGGTAAAAATACTCTATCCATATTCACTTCTTACTTGTTTCTTGTTTGTTTTATGGAAATGATCATTGACATCATGATCCAGAAGTATTTCCTAGACATATCTGGGTTTGAGTATTGGCTACACTTCATATGATACCGGCTATTAGACAGGCAACTGAAACGGAAGTCTTCTCTTCTATACGGGGGAATACTTTTAACGGCTAGTTAATTTTTGTGCTAATAAAAAATGACTGTTATGTGTGACAGTTCCTTATAAACCTATGATACCCTCCACAACACTCATATTAGTTATTATTTTTGAGTCAGATTCTATTCAAGTTACTTAATCATATAATATAATTATTATTATTATTATTAAAAGATTATTAAAAACTTTAAAGTTAACAAGTATAAACTATGGACTTTGAGTGATAATGATGTTATCACCGTTGAAGATCATCAACTGTGATAAATATTACTCTGGTGGGGCATGTTGATAATGGGGAAGGCTTCGCATATATGGTAGCAGAGGGTATATAGGAAATCTGTGGCCCTGGCTGGTTGGCTTAGCGGTAAAGCATCAGCCCAGCAGGTAGAAGTCCTGGGTTTGATTCCCGGTCAGGGCACACAGTAGAAGTGACCATCTACTTCTCCACCCCACTGCTTCCCCTTTCTCTCTCTCTCTCTTCCTCTCTCCTTCTCCTTTACTTCCTCTCTTTCTCTCCCTCTCCTGTCCCTTTTCCCTCCCTCATCCATGTCTCATTTGAGCAAGTTGGCCCTGGGCACTAAGGATGGCTCCATGGCTTCACCTCAGGTGCTAAAATAGCTCAGTTGCTGAGCAACAGAGCAATGGCCCCTAGTGGGCTTGCTAGGTGAATCCCAGTTGAGGCATATGCGGGAATCTGTCTCTGAGTCCCCACCTCTCACTTCATTAAAAAAAAAAAAAAAATCTATGCCTTTCTCTCAATTTTACTGTGAACCTAAAACTGGTGAAAAAAATGAATCTAATTTTGGAAATTGAAAACAAACTCTAAAATACATATGTAAATGCAAAGAACCTAGAGTAGCCAGAACTATTTTTAAGATGAAGATCAATACAACCTGATTTCAAGTTAATTGGAGTGACCAGGTCTTCTTTAAATATACTACCGAAAGCCCCGATTTATAGAAGATGAAAATGATAAATTAGATTTCATCAAAATTTTAAACTTTCAGTTTTCAATAGACCCTATGATGAGAATGAATAAAAAAATTACAAAGTGAAATACTTTTAAAAAAATGTATTCATCCAAGGAAAACACCAACCTAATAAATTTCTCAACACTTATCAAGTTGTAACTTTTCTGGGTTTTTTTTTTTCCTCTTTCCCATTAAATTCGAACCGGAAAGAATCTTTAATGTCAGAATCATGCTACCTCTCTGTAAAAGAGAGACCTAAATGTTCCTGGCCGTTGACCATGCTCACCGTGCAGCGTGTACGCCCGTTTCTGGTAGGAGGTTGTCACGCTTCAGATAGTTAGCCCTTCAATCAGATCGCCTACGTTGAAGTCCTGACTCCTCCAGTTACCATGTGACCTTGGATGCGTTATTTTACCTCTTGTTACTCAGTTTCCTCTTTTGCAACATGTTCATCCAGAGGGAAAGTAGAAGAGAAGATGGGGTCAGAGAAGGGAAAGAGATTAATGAAATTACATATACATAACACAGCGTTATGGAGAACAGGACAGCAAATCCTGGAGGGGAGGGGGGAGAGCATTGGGGGGAGGGGGCATGGGGGACCAAAGGGGAATAGGGGGTGGGGGAGATATATTCGGTGGGACACTTGAATCTATGTATTTAAAAAAAAATGTTCATCATCATAGTACCTAGATCATAATTACCTTAGAAGATTGAAAGATAAAATAAATAGAAAGAGCTTAGCATAGTGCCTGGCACATACGGGGTATGAACGAATGGAAACCAAATCTGACGCTGCCTTCTTCACTAATTAGCTGAGCAGCTTTGCTTAAGTCACCTGACCTCTCCGGGATTCAGTGTTTCATTTGTATTATAAAAGCCTTAGTTCCTAAAATATTAATAAATCATTTCTTTTCAGTGTCCTAGCACATCATACCACTTTCTTTGTTAGCACCATCATCATCACCACCACCATCATCATCATCATCTAAAATCTATCATGTATTTATTGTTTCCGAGATTCCTGGTTCTGCACTAAATGTTTTCTATGAGTTATTTCAGAAAATCCTCTGAGCAGTCCCACAAGGAAGACACAGTTTTCTTTATCTCACGCGTGGGTAAAGCGAGGACTGGAAGGCTAGGAAAAGCCCTTCGGGTCAAAGAGCTGCAGTATCTGATTATGAATCTGTCTCTTGTCTTTTTTTTTCCCCCTTATCACCTGACCAAACGTACCCCACAGTTATTGCACCACGGAAGAATTATTGAATCAGTGAAATGAACACGAAAGGAGCAAAGATTGGCATTGGCCACTCAACAAGTCAGCAAGACCAGAGCTCGCTCGGTGAGTGACCTGCAGCCCAGTGACCAGCCCGGAGTGTGTTGTTTCACACCTGTCTCAGTCCTAAATAGCCTGTCTCGTCCCGTGCCCCTTCCTCCCTCACTCCTAGACTGTCAAGACGACCTCTTCCTGATCTCTTTCTTCCTTTTCCTGCTGCTGCTTCTGGAAACTGGTGAATTGCCATTTAGGAGGAATGTTAAGACCCTAAACATCACTTACATATCAGTAAATCAATACATCACAGTACTTAAGAGGTTCTCGCCCTGACCAGTTAGCTCAGTGGATAGAGTATTGGCCTGGCATAGAAACATCCCAGGTTTGATTCCTGGTCAGGGCACATAGGAGAAGTGAACATCTGTTTCTCTCTCCCTATCTCTCTCCCCTTTCTCTCCTTCTTCCCCTCCCACAGCCAGTGGCTCAATTGATCCAAGGGTCAGCCCCAGGCACTGAGGATAGCTCAGTTGATTCGAGCATTGGCTCCAGAAGGGTGGATCCTGGTCAGGGCACATGCAAGAGTCTGTCTCTCTATCTCTTATCCTCTCACTTAAAAAAAAAAGTTCTCACTAGATTGTTCACATATACACACAAGCATACAGAAAAATGGAAGTCGTCAACTTCTATGGTTTTCGTTCTCCCTGCCCTATTTGCAAATCAACGTTCATTCAGACATAGACTCCTTTTCCAACAAGAGCAACAAAAAAGAAATAGAATAATTCATAAAATCGGATCTATTGAGACTAACTTCTTCCAAGAGAGCTTTTGAAGATGTAATTAAGATCATCAATACCATGATCATTGCTTAGTGACTACTATTATGAATAAAATTATTTATGAAATATGACTCTGCCCAGATGGTTGGTATTTACTTCTCACTCTCCTCAGTGCTTTCTGCCTTTTCTAAAATGTGTTAACACAATGTGAATTTCACTTTACTAATGGAATCACATCTGAAGAAATAAGAAATAATTGCTTCTAATTGTGCCAAAAGATATTCCTGAATTAGCCCGTCTTCTAAATAACATCTCCTTTGGTTTCATATTTAGATTTGCGGCAATTTTAAATTATATCCATGGCAGCGTGGATCACAGCACTTTTCTGCATTCTGTAAAATGCTGGCTGACTTCCCCAAGTGAAACCCTCTCTTTGTCTAGCGGGAGCCGGCTAATTACAATGCGTTTTCCCCTCGCTTTCTTTTCTTCTTTCCAAAGGTGTTTTTATCTGACTGGAAAATAATGCCTTCAGTTCTCTTGCAAGATTAAAATATCTTCGTAGAAACTTTCAGATTTGCTGAATAGGTTTTTCCTTGCTAGCTTTTTTACTTATTTTATGGGACCTTAGACTAATTTCCAAGTAAAAGGAAATTGTCCTTTTTGGGGGATGCATGGGCGAAAGCGGGTATTCCTCTTAAGCTCAGCTGCCTTACTGAAAAATGGAAGTCGTCAATTTTTAGACATGCGCACTGACCAGACAGAATTCCAGTCACCGCAAATTCCTGACATGTGACCCAGACATACTTAGGACCACCAGGGGATTTTTGTCATAAAGTTATCCATTATCCCAGTAGATTTTCTGTATTCTAAAATCTACAAAAACTGTTTTACAAAATCTACCAGCTTTTTGAAAATACACGTTATAGATGTAATCATTGTGGTGTGATTTAAAAATGAAACAATCTGTATATATATATATATGTATATATAAGGTCTACTGGAAAGTTCTGTCCATTTTTGGAATAAAACAAAATACGAATTTTTCTTATCGTCAATAAACTTTATTAAATAATATAATTGCCATTATTATTAATGATTTCTTGCCAGCGTGAGGGCAATTTGTATATCCCATTTTTGAAAAATGTTTTATCTTTTGATGCAAAAAATTGAACCAGTGTTTGTTTGATATCTTCTTCATTTTTGAATTTTTTGCCCTTCAAAAAATTTTGTAAGGACAAAAACAAGTGATAGTCAGAGGGTGCTAAGTCTGGGGAATATGGTGGATGTGACAGACATGCTTCTGTAGCATTTCTCCCTTGTTGAAATTCATAAAAATTACAGTGGCATAAATGAACTTTATCAGTAGCCATGAGTACACTATTGCTTCACACATAAGACTAATGTGAATCAACTTTGTTTTAGTTAATTTGCTACATCAGTATGTATACATTAAGTGATAAAAATAGAGAGGCACACATGCGCCAAATAAACATGTGCTTACATGTTGAAACTTGTTGTGATAGAAATGGACAGAACTTTCCAGTAGACCTTATATATATATTAAGATTTGCATTGATTGATTTTACAAAGAAAGGAGGAGGGAAGTGAGAAGTAGCAACTCATAGTTGCTTCTCTTTAATTTTTCACTGACTGTTTGTTATATGAGCCTTGGCCAGGCAAGCCCAGGGCTTCGAACCGGCGACCTCAGCATTCCAGGTCGATGCTTTATCCACTGCACCACCACAGGCCAGTCCAATCTATATATTTTAAACTTGCATATACCTAGGTAATTAAAAAAAAAGAACCATAAATAAAATTATTAGTATTATTCTTTAGAACATTAATTTATTGATTGGATCAACTAAATCCATGTATTATTAATGAAAAAACGTGTCTCATCTGTCTCTGTCTGTTTGGTCATGGTGGAAAGCATGTGACCACCCAACCAACTCCTCCTGCCATAACCTCTTTCTTCACCCCACATCCCGTTTGGTTGGAGGAGTGCATAGTGGGAAGGCGAATTTCCATGTTCCCTATATTTTCATTTAAGAAAAAAAAATATGTGTGTGTGTATGTATGTGTGTGTATGTATGTGTGTATATATATATGACCAAATAAAGAAGATGTGGCACATATACACTACGGAATACTACTCAGCCCTAAGAGATGATGACATCGGATCATTTACAACAACATGGTGGGATCTTGATAACATTATATGGAGTGAAATAAGTAAATCAGAAAAAACCAAGAACTGCATAATTTCATACATTGGTGGGACATAAAAACGAGGCTAAGAGATAGGGACAAGAATGTGATGGTTATGGGGGGGAGGGAAGGAGGGAGAGGGGAAGGGGGAGGGGCACAAAGAAAACTAGATAGAGGGTGATGGAGGACAATCTGACTTTGGGTGATGGGTATGCAACATAATTGAATGACAAGATGACCTGGACATATTTTCTTTGACTATATGTACCCTGATTTATCGATGTCACTCCATTAAAATTAATAAAAATTTTTATGTATAAAAAATCGCATAATCAATCATTTGAGAGTGAGAGTCAAGGTATTGATTGTCAGTTTTAAAATTCAATAATTTTAGTTATTAAATATATATATATATATACACATGTGTGTGTGTGTATGTGTGTGTATTTATCTCCTCAGTCTGTGTTCTTCTCTGTACCAGGTAAGGGAAACACTTTAGATAAGTCACTGTTCACAAACGTAGTGTTCATTACTTGTAGGGCTTCTGAAAATACTTTCTGAGCCCCCTCCCCCACAGCGTCTACAAAGAAGCTTTCCTGGGTTGGAGTGGAATAGCTCGCATTTTTACTAAGTTCCCAGGTGATGCGGAGACTGAATTCAGCACCCTACTTTGGCAATCGATGGAATAAATAGAAGAGAAGAAGTAATTCCCTACTTCATTGAACTTACAGTCTAGTTAGGGTTTATTTATTTATTTTTTTATTGAGGTGACATTGGTTCATAAAGGTTTGAAGTGTGCAACTCAACAACACACCATGTGCACACTGCGTCGTGTACCCATTGCACCGAGAAAAGTCTTTCTGTTCCCATTTTACTCCCCCGTGCCAACATTCACTTTCTACCACCCTTTTCCCTCTGGCTGTCACCACACTGTCATCTCTATCTATATGTTATAGATATATACACATATATACACATACATACATACATACATATACACACATATATACATATACATACATACATATATATACATATACACACATACATATATATACATATATACACACACATATATGTATATAATGTATATGTAGTTCTATATATGTATATATATATATATATATATATATATATGCAGGAGTAGTCAACCTTTTTATACCTTTGGCCCACTTTTGTATCTCTGTTAGTAGTAAAATTTTCTAACCGCCCACTGGTTCCACAGTAATGGTGATTTATAAAGTAGGGAAGTAACTTTACTTTATAAAATTTATAAAGCAGAGTTACAGCAAGTTAAAGCATATAATAATCATTACTTACCAAGTACTTTATGTCAGATTTTTGCTAAGTTTGGCAGAATAAATCTTTATAAAACAACTTACTCTAGTTAAATCTATCTTTTTATTTATACTTTGGTTGCTCTGCTACCGCCCACCATGAAAGCTGGAATGCCCACTAGTGGGCAGTAGGGACCAGGTTGACTACCACTGATACATATGTGTACTTTTTTTTTTTTTTTTTGCTTAATTCCATCACCGTCTTTGGATTCCTATTGTTTCTGTAACAGATCACTGCAAACTTAGTGGTTTAAGACACACACATTGGTTATCCTACCGTTATTGAGGTCGGAAGTCTAAAAGGGGCTGCAGGACTGTGCTCCTTCCGGAGGCTGTAGGAGCATTTGCTCCCCTGTCTTCCCCAGTCTGGAGGGCCAGCCTGCATTCCTTGGCTCGTAGCCCCATGTCTAAGGTGCAGCGTCTTCACGTCTCTCTTCTCAGCGACATCATCACTTCACCTTCTCTGACTCTAACCCTTCTGCCTTTCTCCAATAAGGAACCCTGTGGTGACTTTGGGCCGACCCAGATAATCAGGATACTCTTCCCGTCTCAAAGTCCTCAGATGTTAAAAGTTCTGTAAAGTAGCATATTCAGAGAGGCTCGAGATTAGGATGTGAACACGACAGTTCTGAACCGTAGGAAGTTATACTTGCCGGCGGTACGCTGGAGGTCATGTGGAACAAAAAGCTATCTTTTGCCATCTAGTCCTGCCTTTTAACCAACCAACAACAACTGTCCAACCGTGACTAAGTCAGTAGATTTCTTGGAAAACATATCACATTAAAATGGAGTAATTGGCCTGACCAGGCGGTGGCGCAGTGGATTGAGCGTTGGACTGGGATGCTGAAGGACCCAGGTTCGAGACCCCAAGGTTGCCAGCTTGAGCGTGGGCTCATCTGGCTTGAGCAAAAAGCTCACCAGTTTGGACCCAAGGTCATTGGCTCGAGCAAGGGTTTTCTCAGTCTGCAGAAGGCCCGCGGTCATGGCACATATGAGAAAGCAATCAATGAACAACTAAGGTGTTGCAATGAAAAACTGATGATTGATGCTTCTCATCTCTCTCCCTTCCTGTCTGTCTGACCCTATCTATCCCTCTATCTGACTCTCTCTGTCTCTGTAAAAATAAATAAAATAAATTAATTAAAATGGAGTAATTGATATAGTTTTTTTCTAAAATGCTTAATAGATCTTAATGTAATTCTATATGTAGAAGCTAGCTCTGATTATTCTGACAGTCATAGGTAAAACTAAATACTGATATTAAAAATGTGGATAGTGCAAATTTTATGATTTCTGTATTTATATTCTAGTTCACATGTGTCTTTTCTTTATGAAATTCAAATGGGAAGGGGATTCCATCAAAGAATCTAATTCAATATTGCTAATGTCATTCGTAAGCGGTAACATAGTAACACTTCTCACGCAGTGAAATTTGTTTTACTAAATATCTAATAAAATGAAATGTCCCAGACAGTACCCAGAATCTTTAGTTTAAAAATTCCAGTTTGTTTATGTGAGATATAAGGTTTTAATATTTCTACTCAAACATGTAAATGTGAGATTTGTGTAGCAACAAAAGGGTGTTTTTAGTGTCCGTCACCATTTATTAATCACCACTAGAGGGCAGGGTTCTTTCTCAATTGTACTTAAACAGAGTCCCTTAATTATGAGATTAACAAAAGAGTATCATCATACTTCCATATTTTTGTCAACTTTTATTGAAAGGCAATTTTCATATGATGGCATTTGCAGACTATTTTTATGCTAACGATCTGTTAATATATCCTTTTAAAAAAGTCTCAAATTTCTTCCTACTCCACAAATTATCTTAAACATAAAAAAATAATCATAGTTTAAGGACAAATGCTATTTTAAGTTTAAACAATTCCTTGGTTATATAATATCGGAGGAGACCTTTTTTGTTTTGTTTTGATATTATTTTCTTTGAGGAACCGATCATTATTTCCCCTTCAAGAAATAAATGAGGATACCTTCCCTGGGCTTATCTACTGCCTCCATCGCAGAAGGTAAAGTGCGATGCTATATGTTATTGCACACCCGCTCTGTCCCCTCGTGAGACTTACGAGCTCCTTCTGTACACATCCAAGGTTTGGTCAGCACTGAATCCCAGCACGCACGAGAGAACTCGCCAGCGAGCAGAGATCCGCAAAAGGAACTTGTAGCTGCATATGACAATAATGGTAGGGTGTAAAAAAAAAAAAAATCAATCAAAAATTAATTATTTACTCTGGTAATATCTGTACTGTGTATTATTTTATTTTATTCAATCTCACATCAATATGCTATTGATTTTTAAATTATGTATGGAGAAAATTGAGCCACCAACGACTCGGTTGTCAATTAAGTTCAATTCAGCCAGCATTTCTGGAGGACCCAAGGCATGCCATGTACTGTGCCCAGAGCCGGGTATCAAAAGGTGGCAGAAATAGTCTACGCCCTTAAAGGACCGGTGCAACTGTAAGCACATCAAGCAGGTAACTTCAGTCACTGTAGCTGAGATAGCCTTTTGATCTACTTCTAACTCGTCCTGCTCAGGCTGAACTTGTGGGTTGTGCAACATCTCAAGAAATGGGAGAGCAGGTGTCCTGCAACATGACTCTGTAACATCACAAGTTCGAAACATCGTATAATACCTGTAATAATAATAAGCGTGATGTCAAAATACTGAGCTGACCCCCCAAACAGGAATGCTCTTCGGCAAGTGATGGTCTTTACAAAGTGCTGCTTCTTAAAAAGCAACTACAAGGACCTCTCGGCTTTAACTGTAGGAGATTATGTGATTAAAAAGTCAGATCCTTCTTTGAAAAGATTTGATGAAAACTTAAGCCAGGTGTTGCTAGGATATATAGATAGATGATTGATAGATAGATAGATAGACATGATATGTATATACACATACACAGTGGTATATAGAATATATATATATATAGGATATAAGATACACACCAGTATGTAGGATATATATAATATATAGGAGATATATATATATATATATGTGCTTGTCATGGCTTAATTCAAATTTCCCCCTTTTATCTTGTTTTCTGTCATTTGCTGGAATTCTTGTGTCTGTGATGTTCACTTTATTCACCCTTTTCTATAAGTTGAATATCTTCTTGTCTCAGAACTGTGTCTATTTTTAATTGCTGTAAATTTATATTTTCATATACAGGGTCTTCAGACATGCTGGTTTGTTTTTTTTCTTCCAGTCATTTCTACAGGGGTGGGCAAAGTAGGTTTACAGTGATGAGTCAGCAAAACACAGAGTTTATTCTTGTACCATTATTTGTTAGTTATCTGTGTTATTTATAGGTATTACAACTGCAAACCTACCCTGGCCCACCCCTGTATTTATGGTTGGGCCTTGTTCCAATTTATTAAAATTCGGGGCAATGAATATGAAGACGTATTTGAAGTGCTGGTCTACTGGGATTACTTTAAACAGGAAAGGAATGAAAATTAATCAGACTAAACCGAGGGGAGGAACGAATATGCAAGTAGTTTAGGAATAGAGAACTGTCTTGTTAAAGGAGCAAATAGACTGGGAATAACCAAAGAAAGAGCGGTGTGGGGAAATCTCATAATCAGAGAGGACTGTGATCCTAGAGTTAATGAGCTGTCTGATTAAAAGAAGACCACAAAATATCTTTCTCCTACCAGGGCATTCCCTGGAGCGACAGGGACTCTCTCAGGGTGACTTTAGTGCCTCTATTCTCAGTTTCAAGGGTTGTGCTCCATCCTGACTTCCTGTCTCACTGTTTCCTGTCGACGCAGCAGCAGTGAACACTGTCCCTGGCTGTCCTCAAGGACTTTGTCAAGTATAGAATATACGTAATAATACAGAAAATTAATTCCATTATTAACCTAGAATTATGTACATAATTAAGCATGTATGTGTGACTATAAATGGGAGGAAACTTGATGGAAGTTTCTTGGTCCACGTGTTCTGTTGTGTGGGGGAAGAATCCGCGTTGCTGGTTAAGCAGCTCTGATCATTTGTGACTGCTTAGAATGATTGCTCATGTCCTCGAATGCGTTGATGAACATGGACAGTAAGTATGTAGAGCATTACACAGGGGTTTAGCCTTGTGATCCCCATTATTGTGGAGAAATAGAAATATTTACAGTAAATGTATCCCGTGATGTTTTTCCTGGGATTCAGTATAATGAAACAAAGCAACTATTAAAGTTATCTGCGGCCTTGAATAAATTTGTAACTTAACGCGGTAGAAGACATTGTGTCTTCCTACTTTCGCAGAACACTCTAAAACATCATCAGTCTGTAAATAGCCAACACTTTTGAAAGACAAACTTAAAATTGATGCTACCTGTCATCTAGAAGTGGTTTATTAAAAAAGAACAAAGTGGGAAAATAGAGAACTAGTTAATTATTTATTCTCCACTTTATTCCATGAACCTAGAAAGCTAGCCTGATGCATTTAACTGACTTTTTTTTAAAGGCAGCATGCTACACACTCCGCCCGTGTAGAAATATATGTAAATTAATCTTTAAAAGGCATGTTCTGAAGATATATCATGTTCGTAGAAGATAAGAGTAAGTCATCGTAGCATAGCTCCTGTTTTTAGGATAAGAAAATCATGCCGTGTTTGCTTTCTCTGATATCTTTTTTTAACTCACAGATCTAATTTGAAGGGATTCAAAGTTAAGGCTCTGCCTTTTAAATGCGGGAGAACAACAGCTCTTTGGAGATTGGCTCAGACACCGACATTCGTCTCCTTGCTATGAACTTGGCTGCTGTCGAAATTATTTCTGGTTCTCCGACTTAGCCGTGTTTATATCAAGTTTCCTTAGGTATAAACAAAACAAAACAAAAAGCCCCGTAGTAAGAAAGCTGTTCACCAGAATGTGTTCTGTAGGTGGTCGCCCACCTGCTTTGTCTGGTTCCGGGGACCGGCTGGGGGACCTTGCCTTCCAAATGCCTCCCTGTGGCAGGGAAGCCTCTTCCGTGCCCCCACCAGCCATGCGCCCTTCACTCCCCTTGCTCTCAGCACTCTAATTTATAATTATTTATATGGACGCCTCATCCACTGGACTGGGAACTCCTTGACACAAGGAATGTGTCCTAAATCTATGTGTCGCCAGTCCCTAACATTATGTTGACATCAGATTCTAGTCAATAGATCTTGGACTATTTATAAAGTTGTTACCAAGATCTACCTGTATTCATAACCCTGTCCTGAGTTATGTTAGAAAACATGGCTTAGTTATGGAACCTGGATTTTTATGAACATTCACCTTGCCTTGGATGAACCGAACGCCCTCTGGCTTGACACAAAGGACTACTGTCTACATCAAATTCCAGACCACTCTACAGTCTTGTAATTCAGGCTTTACATGGTCAGTGCTCACACACACACACACACACACACACACACACACACACACACAACTTTCCCAGTTGATTCTCATGGGATAATTTACCAGTAAAGTAACCTGTGGTATAGTTTGTGTGTGTGTGTGTGTGTACAGAGTTATAGTGTATTGTCTATAAATTAATGAACAAACAGCATTATTTCTTTAGAATAACACAGTAGAAAATATTGGAAATATTCACTTACTAAAAGACTGTTTACGAGCAGCAGAGACAAAATCAAAATGTCATACATATGTGCATATATCTACCCATTGTCCGAGCCCTGGGGAAATGTGTTAGTGGCCAGTAGGTAGCAGGACGCTGACATTGTCCCTACCAGGGAGCGTCTAGGCACAAAACACTTAACATACCGCATCTCAGACACCAATTCACGACCACTGCTCTCCGCCACAAGGGACCCAGGCTCCCTGAAGGAATGATTGACTTCAAGGCGAGGGCGGGGCAGCACAAGATGAATTGGGATATCTTTATTATGTCAGAAAGTAGAAAATACCTTTATTTTTTTAGAAAATAAACATTCGCTGTCAAAGAATGATAGGAAGCTATCAAAGAACACAGCACCCAGTTTAAAGGGGATCCCACTGACCAAATCTGAGACAATGTGGACATACATTGCATACACCGTAGCATAAAATGAAAACCTATGAGTCTACAGATAGGTAGCAACTAAATGAATAAGTAAATGTTTGCTGAGAAACGGGACATTTATATTAGACTCTCCCTACAAAACACTAATGATGAAAGAAAAAAGACTGGAGAACTCTCACGGAGGCCTTCTGAACGACCCGGGTGAGAGAACTCTCACGGAGGGGCCTTCTGAACGACCCGGGTGAGAGAACTCTCACGGAGGCCTTCTGAACGACCCGGGTTAGAGAACTCTCACGGAGGTCTTCTGAACGACCCGGGTGAGAGAACTCTCACGGAGGGGCCTTCTGAACGACCCGGGTGAGAGAACTCTCACGGAGGGGCCTTCTGAACGACCCGGGTGAGAGAACTCTCACGGAGGGGCCTTCTGAACGACCTGGGTGAGCAGTGCCAGTACGGGACAAGCTGCCCTTGTGTGCTCTCCGGCAGGTACGCATGACAAAAAACACAGCCTCGCGTCTGTGATATTTTTGCCCCAGGTGCATAATCTGCATGTGGTCCAAAGGAAATCTCAGCCAAACTTAAATCTAAGGGCATTCAGTATAATACCAGGCCTGTAATCTTCAAAAGCACCGTGGAAAGAAAGACTGAGGGAGGTTGATTAGGGAACAATTCTGTTTTTCTCCTGGACTGATTTCTTCCTTAGAAAGGATTTGTTTTAGCAGGATGGCTGGCAATACACGAATGGGGGGTGAGGATTAGTTGATGGTGATGTCTTCCGGTTATCGATTGCTCGTGAACTGACTCCTAACGTAGTGGCGTAAAACAGCGACGCCTTTGTTACGCTCAGAGATGCTGTGGGCTAGGAGTTTGGGAAGGACTCGCGGAGATGATATTTCTCTCTGCTCCAGGGTATTAGGGGCTTCATTCAGCTCACAGCCCGAAACACTTGCTGGCTGTGAGCAGGAATCCTGTGAAGGCTTATTTATTCACATACCCGGTGGTCAATGCTGGCTGTTGGTATAGGACCCAGCCCTCACCGTGGACTCCCCACGTTGATAACTGAGCTTCCCACAGCATGAGCAAGCCCACAGTGAGGGCTGCAGAAGAATCGAACAGAAAGTTCCACCATCGTCCGTGACTTAGCCTCAGAAGTCCCAGAGCCACCTCAGGCTCAAGGACAGGGAATCGGGACATGCCCCTTTCCTTCCGCCCCAGGACAAAACCACAGACGTGATGGGAGGATCCGCGAAACTCACACTATAGGAAGAGCTTGTGAGAGGGAAGAGTTACCAGATTTTATTCATCTGTGGAAAATAACATTTGTTTTGTGTAGAATGATAACTTGATTTTTATAGTTGTGTCATGGCTTTATAAGACAGTCACCTTATGGATTAAAAAAAAAAAGTCATGGAAAACATTCAGGACTGATGAGGCTCACAAATGATTCCTGTGCCACGTGCTGGCTGGCAGGGGTACATCCTCTGTGTGGGCAGTGCCTGTTCACGGTGTCTTGCCCAGGATCCCAGAAGCTCAGGAGGGCAGGGGCCATGTGTGCGTGGTCACAGTCATGTTGTTTCTGCCCAGCGCGGTACCATGGCACACAGTCAGTAATGAAGTTGTGAAGGCAGAGCAAAAGGGAGAGTGATCCTGCCGGTGGGAACAGCTGGGCGTGGGGTGGGGAGCGGCCTCGCACACACATTAGGCAGGTAGGAAGCGCAGGACTCGTGGGAAAGGAGATGCCGTTTCGGTGGAGCCGTGAGGAAGGAGTGGGGTGTGACTAAGCCTTGGCGTGGACTGGAGGCAGTTAGGCAAAGGAGCAGCACAGCCATCAGCAGAGAGGTTGTGGGGCACTTTGGGATACTGTTGGGTACTTACCCACAAATGGTTCAGGAAAAATATTTTAATGGAAGTGGCCAGTGCCTACAAACCTTCTGTAACTTTCTGAATTGTCTCAATACAAAATAAAGCAAATAAACAAACATCTAAAATTATAAATGGAGGTTTCCAGGAGAGTTAAAGATTTTTTCTTTTTCCTTTTTTACGATGCGTGCTTTTATTGAAGTCAAGAAAAATTTGTAACCAGACAGAAAGTACTTGAAGAAGAGAAGCTGCTCGGGAAATTTGAAGTGGAAAAAGCCAGCTGAGATTACGCCTGTGTTATGTGCGACAGGTGGGGGTAGATTGCTGTCTCTTCACAGGGGACATTAAGCTGTCATGGTCAAGCTGTGAATATAAGGGTGCAGTTCTGTGTGAACCTTTGAATCGGACGTTCAGTGATGATGAAGCATGGACGGACTCTGCTCCCCGCCCCCCCTCCTCCGAGGTGTGTAGGAATCCATTGGAGAGTTGTCAGTTGTCACAATGAATGGGAAAGAACAACCGGAAGTTAGTGAGGAAGGAAAGCCGTGGTCAATACCGTTCTCTGAGGAGTGACTTGTGTACCCAGAATGCTTTGGTGCCGCCTTCAGTACACTGGCGAGGTCAATAAGTGAATTAAGAGGAAGAGTTGCATAAGTATATTTTAAACAATTAGAATTATTTTTTTAAAGAGAAGTAGAAATATAATAGAACCCTGGGTTGTTGTTTTTTTTATGACGATGAGCCATTAGGCATTAATAGCAGAACCATAGTTAAAATTGTTAATATAATTTTTCAGTCGCACAAGTTAAAGTTGGGTATCTCAGCACTTTTATTGCCGTGATAATACTGGATGGTAAATCATAGTTATTAAGGGGCACAGGTTTTCTGGGCAGATCTTGTCTCTCTTACTACTTTTGTGACCTTTGATTCAATTACTTACTTGTTTTTATTTTCGTGTAAAACTGAGTTAGTACCATGTTGTTTTGTTGTAAGAAAGTGGATCTGAAGTACTAAGGCTAGTAAGTTCAGATATTATTTTGGATGATGGTGGTGGCGGGAGCTAGTAAGGAGAAGACTTAAGGTTTACCCAAGGGGGAACTTGCCTGTTGTTTCACAGAAACGCCAGGTTGGCAGCTTCTATTTAAAGTCTGAAAGAGTCTATCCTGCCAGTAAGCTTTAAAACACGTTTTCCTTACCAACTTGGCGGAAAACAAATATGCCTTTTACGTCAATATAGAAAGACAGAGGGAAAGATTTTCAGGTTAAAAAGATGGAGTTGAAGAATCACACATCGAAATTATCTTCTTAGCTATAAAGGTTAAATGTTGTTTTCTTAAATTTTTTTTAATTTTTTTTTCATTTTATTAAATTTATTGGGGTGACATTGGTTAATAAAATTATACAGGTTTCAGATGCCCAGTTATACACCCCATCATCTGTATGCTGCACTGTGTGTTCACCACCTGTAAGTGTTGTTTTAAACCGTTTCAATCCCCTTATGAAGGAGACATTATAATTGCTATCAGAATCCACTTTTTACCCTCCAGAACAGCTCTCCACAATGGACATATATTGATAATTCTATATGTGATAAAATCTAACAGTAGCCACATCATAAATAAAAACTGAAAAGTAGTTAATACTAACAACATATTTTAACCCAACATAATCAAAATATTTCAACATGTAATAGTAAAAATAGTTGAGATTTTGTTACATTAATATTTTGGAATGTGTCTTCAAAATCTGAAATGTAGCCTGACCTGTGGTGGCTCAGTGGATAAAGCGTCGACCTGGAAATGCTGAGGTCGCCGGTTCGAAACCCTGGGCTTGCCTGGTCAAGGCACATATGGGAGTTGATGCTTCCAGCTCCTCCCCTCCTTCTCTCCCTCTGTCTCTCCTCTCTGTCTCTCCTCTCTAAAAGGAATAAATAAATAAAAAATTTAAAAAAAATCTGAAATGTATTTTAAATGTAGGACCTATCTCAGTTGGTCACACTGCATTTCCACAGTGGTCAGGGGCCCTCGAGGACCAGTAGTGGACAGTCCAGCTCTGTAGTATTTGTGTACACAGCACCGGCCATATGGTTCTTTTACTGAGTATGGATTCGGTATTTGTCAGTAAACCCTTCTGTTAGACTTAAAGTCTGGGTTGAAGAATTCTATTCAGGTCCTAGTACAGATGACCCTAGAATAATGTAGGCATTAGGCGTGCTGATTCTCACATAGTCAGAAACCATGTCACTTGGAAGGAAGATCAACCATATCTACTTCTGTAAGTATTGAAGTTTGGGTTCAAAGAGAGTTGAGGTTGGAGTGCATTTCCTTATAAACAGAATTAAATGTTTCATATGCAGTTGTTTATATAACCATTACAATAACTTTTAAAGGACAATATAACCGTTAACCGCCAGAATTTCCTATGGGAAATTGGAGGTATAGGGAAGTTAATGTCATTGGCCAGGTCATACAGCTAGTAGGAGGTACTGCCAGGATTCAAACTCAGATTAGCCCAACCCTGGCTGGCATCAGTGACCTTAATATCTACACTACCTGCCAAAAGATTTGAAATTGTTTTCTTCATAGACCCACGGGCTGATTCAGTTATTTCTCTGCACACATTCTTTGGGATATGTCATAGAAAAGAATTTTCTTGGTCCAATCCTTTGACGACATATGAATAAAATTTAAACTGATTTTCGAGCTTAGAACCCTTCAAGTTATAAACCTCTACCAAGTTGGACAAAATATTCTTTCACAGTGCCTACTGTCCCTCCCCTCCCTCGGCCTTGGGACTCTCCCAAGATTTTCTAGTTTGTGACCACTCTGGATCTATATATGCTCTTCCTCTCCATGTGACTGAAGCTACTTTTTTTCCCAGCTTTGAAACCAGGGGAGATTTAGCACTTCAGTCTCCCTCTGTGACTGCTAACTGATGTCTTTGTTCTGCACCAGCAGTAGAAGGTCTCTCTGGCCCACACTGTCCTTGCTTATTCTTGATTCTACCTGCTGTGCCAGAGACTCCCTGCCTGGCATTCCGCTGTGCCCCTAGCAATGTAACAGTAAGCAGAGTAGAGCTCAGGGTACTCCGCCCATCATCGCTGGCACAAGCCTGGAGTCAGGCATCCAGAACTCCAGGGGGTAATGGTGTGTTTCCCTGGCATCTCAGCAATGGACCCCCGTTTATCTCAACACTCAAAAGATCATTCTGTTCTGCCGACAACTTTCCTGACTCTCAGTCATGTTACTGTTTTTCTTCTTTTCTTTTTAATGTATGGCCATACCCCAGTTTCAAACTGTGTGTTCTCTCCTTCTCTCCAAAGGCTTCAGTGTCCACATCCCTTTGTTCCCCTTTGTAAAGTAGGCCCTGGGAGTCTTAGTTTGCAGTGATGACCTGGCTACTTAAAATAATCACCCGTGGACACCTAGAAAGAGAAAGGAGAATGAGCACAGGACAAGTCGCTGCTGTCACGAAGCAACGTGCGTGAATACAAGCAGTGCAATTGAGTTGGTGGGTTGCTTACAAATACGCCGGAGAACTTGGGGAAAGGACATGATTGGCTCAGGGCTATAAGTTCTCAGCTCAAGTCCACGGGATTGGAACACCTCTCTGACTGCCCTTTAAGAAACGCTTCTTCCTTGTAGCTACATGGCTGCAATTTCTGAAAGTTAACCCAAAGTCTATTCCTGACACTCGCTGAATTACAATGCGATGTAAATCTTCCTGTTCGTAGGATTTCTTCTATTACATAAAGGGCATCGATGCGGAAGGACTTCGTTTCTGAAAAATGAGAATGGAAACATACAGACAGGTTTTTACAAAGTTGGGAACTGTAATCTCCTGAATTCTACTGAGCCTTATTTCGTAGAAGTAGCCGCCTTTCCCTTTGTCTTAGGAAGTTAGTCGCCTCTTGCCTTGAAGGTCCTGTAATGTCTGTTAGAGAATGTCGATCCTCCTCAGCAAGATCATAGCTTCTAGATCTATCACCAGACTGAAGTCCGCATTGGTCTCAGAGGACGAATTATGGAGGATGAACAATGGGTAGTGTAATGCACACCAATATAATTACATTATTTTCTCAATTGATATAGACAGAAATCTGGAGAATATATTGTACAAATGGGTCCTGAGGGTGTTGGGTTCAGTTGGAAAGACCATAATGTTTGGTCAGCTGAATTTCTTGATGTGAAATTCTCAATTGAATCTGTGAGCTCAAATAGAATGGATGGCTGTAACGGTTCCCTGATTACGCCATGTCAGGGGCCCAGATAGAGTCCTTCTAATGAAATAGAGATTCAGGCCTTTAGAGCAGAGACCATGCTACATGGCCAAAATTGTATTAGCTTCCTCCTGGCCTTCTTCTGTGCCACCTGAACCTGTTTATCTGAGTCTTTGCATTGTGTAGAGAAATGATGATAATTTAGGATGATTATCAGACATAAGTTTTGAACTGACACACCCTCAGACCTAAAATTTCATTATCATAAAAGGGACTGAGGGAGGTCAAGAATCTAGACTTTGGGCTACGTCTGTCTCCAGTCAGCCCGTAGCTCTGCCAACACTGCATTCTACCCCTCAGCCTACCCGGGGGCCTCTTGGGGAGTTTCATATTATCAGTTGACTGAGAAAGAAAACAAATCAGCCTTGATTTATAGATGGTACTGGGCAGTATGCATAAAACAAAACGATGTCCTCAGCCCGGCAGCCCAAACGCCAGGGTTGCCCCGGAAGACGATGGTGACGGCAGATCCTTCGAGTAGACAGAATTCCAAGCAATGTGCTGGGTTATGTCTTTTTCCCGGAAGAAGAGATGACCAGAGATGGAGATCTACAGATGATCACGAGCCGTGGCTGGTGGTTCTGCCGAATGGTCAGAAATCGTAAGGAAGATAAGTGGAACTTGTTGAGACGGAAGCATGTAGGTGGGTACACCTCTCTGAACGGTCAAGAGTGTGCGAATGTGCTGCATGGGAATGCTCACCAAAGAGCATCTCTTAGGAGAGGAGGAGTTTAATGGGGGAACGAGAAGACCCATTCTGTGGATGTCAGTCGGCCTCTCACGCCAGCCAAGCCGGTCATTTCTCAAGGAGCTCATGAACAAAGTTGTGGCTTCAGAGAAGGAGCTCAAGTTTGAGTTCAACAGCATGGTCACCCCCTCACTAAAGCCAGTCCAACTTCATCGCTAAGTGGCGAGCTTGTGAGGAGACAATGCTAGCTCTGAGATCCCATTAGGACTCCACTCCATAAAAGATTTAGACAGGTGCCATGTGTCACGTTGATTACATGGACTACCTCTACCACAGAAGGAGTGACTTCTCCCCCCCCCTCACTGTAATAGACACTTAGTGTCTGGGATTTGCTTTTGCCAAACTCCATGGACTTATAGAATGCCTAATTCATGGTAATAAAACAGCTTTTTACAGCAACTGGACGGATAGTAATATAATCATATGCATGGAATTTGCCCCTCCTCGATGTTTCCATCACCTTGAAACAGCTTGCCTGACGGAACAGTGAACTAGCCTGTTGAAGTCTAAGTGAGGGTACTGCATTGTGGTAATGTTGTCCAGGGTAGAGTATATGCTTAAAATCAGTGATTGATTTACATTGACTTTTATTTTTAACATAGCCATGATACACAAGCCCAGGAATAACTTAGAGTTGAGACTTCAAATAGCTGCTTTGTGTCATACCGCGCATGAACCCTCCTGCAAAGGAGGTTAGGACTGGGGTAGTCGATCCTGACTCTCAAGTGGTCTCAGATTGCTGCTCTACAGTATTGGTGACAAGTGGGATCTCTGGAATGCAGGAGCTGCCGTGGGGTGCCTCTTAGAATTCCATGAGTTCTGATTAAAGTCAGTAGAACACCACCACACGTTAACCTTACAGAACTTCTAACGATCTAGGTCCTCAGGAATGGAGGTTTGGGACAACCCACCCTGTAAGAAACCACGACTAGGCAAGGCAGTGTGTGACAGCTAGCAGAAGAGCTTTGGGCATGACTAGTTGCAGAAACACGCACTGTAATAAGGATGAGGGATCCTTCCTGGTTGTGACGTTACATCCGTGCACATATGATTCTGTCCTTTCTCTCCCTTCCCCATCCCCCTCCCTCTTACATAAGATGTTACATAAGATGCGTTCATGGTAGCTTTTCTTGTCATCTCAGTCTTTCTGTTGTACAATTCCTAAGGGTTATGACTCAGCTAGTAGGACTTTCTTTTGGAAAGAAACCGCCTGCTTGGGGGGCCATGCTTAGCATTTTTTTCAGTTGTACGAGGAGGACTTTCAGCACGTTACACAAAAGAACAGCTTGTTCTCATCCTTATTTGAAAGTTGTTTGGCTGAAAAATTGCATGGATACAAATTTTCCAAGGAGGGGGCTTTGGTGAATTAATACTCTATCAATTTAGCTAAGCAAGGACTACATGCCTGTCCCCACGTTTTCTTCACTGGGTCGCTCTGTGTCAGCCTTGTCAAAAGAAACATTCGAATGCCATTGGTAAGGTAGAGAGAGCTAGCAGCTGTGTTTGGTGCCACAACAGCTAGGATACAGCATTGCTGACCTGTAGCTCCCATTACTGGTGTAAGAAAGCACCTAGATCCTTGGCTCCTGCCAAATCTTGAACTTCTTGGAGTCCTGGGCCGAGTGCCTATGAAGGTCTGTGGGGAAGCGTAGCAGGTCCTAACATGTGAACCATGACATCTAAGTTACAGGTGGTGAAAGATAGCTGTGACTTCTCTTTCATCCTTTTTGGGTACATTCTGCCATGATTCTGTTCCACAGCCAACTCGTCTTTTTCATTGCTGTCTGGCCACGCCGTAGTGACTCAGGGCTAACACTGTACGTGAAGACAATAGCTCATAGACACTTATCTACCAACTCCCATCGTTGCTTAAGATCTAACCCTTTAAATAAATCATCTGTATCACTGATTTCTGGTAACTTTTCTTTGTAACCTCGACTGACACAAACGTCAGTGCACGGGCAGGGAATTCAGTAGTCCTGAGCCTCGGGAACTTGAGCTGTGGGAGGTGTTCATTCAATGTGCTGAAAGCTTGCCAGTGACCAGGATAACCATAGACCAGCTTCCAAAGGATGGCCGCCTCCTAAGAACTTGTCATAGAAAAACAAATTTATGGTTGGTTGGTTTATCCAAAGCTCTTCAGCAACTAGTAATAAGGCAGAGAGAAAAAGTTAAAATAGAACAGAGGTTGGGCAGTGAAACTCACTGCATTTTGACTTGCAAGCGATAGTATGTTTTATCCTCGTTCCCTCTTCCTCCTTCAGCCACCAACTGCAAAGCAAAAAGCTTAAATGCTAATCCCTTATGAACTGTCTCCTGAGAACCACGTTTCCAAGTGCCTGTTGTCCTCTTCAAAGGGACACTGATGCCACAGAGACTGTAAATAGCTCACAGGCCTTGTTTAGATCAACTTCTTTTTTTAATGATTCTCACCAGCCTATACAGCGTGGCCCCTCCCTCCACTCTTGCTAGGGACCTCACTGATTTCTTTCTCACGCTGCTGCCTCAGGTCTTAGAGATACTGGAATTAGTGTCCTTTTCCAGGTGATGTCCCAAGTGTCAGCTCCCATTTGTGGAGTAAGTTAACACTGTGTGGCTTCATCTACTGATTCTTTGTTTAATCCTTTCTTTACCTCTCTACTTTTCTTCCTCTTGATGGGTCTTCATAGATGTCTAATAATGCTAATGTGGATTTCTTTTCTCTCCTTTTTTTTTCATTTTATTTGAAAATACATGAAACTTTGCATCCTGCTATACGAAATTCTTATCATACTTGAACTCAAATTCTTCTTTGTCTTGTTTTTTCTTTATGACAGAGACAGAGAGAGAGAGGCAGAGAGAGGGACAGATACAGACAGACAGACAGGAAGGGAGAGAGATGAGAACCATCAATTCTCGTTGTGGCACCTCAGTTGTTCAGTGATTGCTTTCTCATATGTGCCTTGACCAGGGGGTTACAGCAGAGTGAGTGACCTTGGGCTCAAGTCAGCAACTATGGGCTCAAGGAAACATCTATGGGATCATATCTATGATCCCATGCTCTAGCCAGGGACCCTGCGCTCGAGCTGATGAGCCCACACTCAAGCCAGATGAGCCCTCGCTAAAGCCGGCGACCTTGGGACTTTGAACCTGGGTCCTCTCCATCCCAGTCCAACACTCTATCTACTGCACCACTGCCTAGTCGGGCTCAAACTCTTCTTGCATGAGCTCTGAAAATGTAAGCAACCAAAACAAACATAATCTGAGGAAAATTCTGGGTTTTGTTGTGTGTGTGTGTGTGTGTGTGTATGACAGAGACAGAGAGAGGGACAGATAGGGACAGACAGACAGGAAGGGAGAGAGATAAGAAGCATCAATTCTTCATTGCGGCACCTTAGTTGTTCATTGATTGCTTTCTCATATATGCCTTCATGGGGGGGGGGAGCTACAGCAGACCGAGTGTCCCCTTGCTCAAGCCAGCGACCTTAGGTCCAAGCTGGATGAGCCCACACTCGAGCCAGATGAGACCGCACTCAAGCTGGCGACCTCGAGACTTTGAACCTGGGTCCTCCGCATCCCAGTCCGACTCTCTATCCACTGGGTCACTGCATGGTCAGGCAGAAAAATTTGTTTTTTAAAAATAATCCCCACCCACACTGGTCTCCGCCAGCAAAATTACATTTAAAGATCAGGGCTCAGAATAAAGCGGTGCACCGCAGCCTCATTAACTTGGAAGGAAAATGTTTTCATTTGGCATTGTTTTTATAGACAGACGGTTATATATCATTTTTAAATTAGACATCTTCTCTTTGCCTTTTTTTTTTCCCCCCCTGAAAGCATGACCTTTGTGATATATTCTGAATGTTTTGCCCTGGAGTGTTATATCACTTGATCTTTCTTTTTAACTGAAAGCACAGTGAGCCTCCTCTTTCTGCTGACACGGGGTCAGCGTCCATGCGGGGACATCAGTCCCGCCCCCCCACCCCCCCACCCCCCACAGCCAACGCTGACAGCTGGGCAGGCTCAGCTGCTGACCAAACTGAGCATCATCTCCAGGTGTGACCCGGTCCCAGGTGAATTCTGGGCTTCGGGGCACCAGGTGGCGTAACGCGTGTGGTTGGGAATCTGATGTGTCACCAACCGTTTGTCCCCGCTGCTGTCCCCTCCTTGTCTCCCTGAGGCGCAGCGGGGCCCGGAGGAAATGACGGTGAGCCCACAAGGGCTAGGCTGGTATCAGGAAAGGAGGAGGCCGTGGAGATGAGCTCGGCCGGTCACGTCTCTGAGTAGGGAACGACGCGGAGGCCAGGGGAAGTGAACTGACAGGTAACATCTCAGGGGAAAGATGGCAGCCACACCGCTCGTGTGGCACGTGAAGGCCACAGAGCCGGTCACAGGGCCGGTCACAGGGCGTCAGGGCCGTGGTCCAGCCGCCTGCGCAGAGCTGGGCACGCAGGCAATGGGCCCGTTTTCCGAGGAAATGGTTGAGATCTCAGAACTATGTACGTGACGTGGAGGCCACCCTGGGAACTGGCCGAAATAGGAGGTCGCAGCCTGGCCGCCTGCCCACCCACCCACCCACCGAGCCCTGCTCATCAGCTGCAGCTAAAGCTTCCAGTCAGTCAGCTCTGTTCGTGGCACGTGCTATTCTAAAAATCATCATGTTTTCCAGAATCGCGCAATAAAAACAGTAGTGCTTATGAGGAAAAAATGAGGTTAGGGGCACAACTGTCGGAACATTGGGACACCGAAGAGCGTAAGGCAGAAACCTCACGAAAATGAAGCGCGGCTGCTCCGGACACGCTAAATGGTGCAGAAGGCACAAAAACCAGTCCGTGCGCTATTTTACTCTGCAAAGGACCTCATGGTTCCTGGTGCAAGTGGATGTCCGAGGACATTACGGTGAGGCAGGGCAGGAGTGTTAGAACCTGGATGGAACGCTGTGATCCAGATACGATTGGACGTGGCACGTGCCACATACAGTGGCCCAGGTGACTGCGGGATGCTTGGTGTACGTGCACGTGTGCACGCGTATGAGTGTATCCCTGTGTGCACAGATTCGCCTAATGCAGGGGTCCCCAAACTACGGCCCCCTGAGGCCATTTATCCAGCCCCCAATGCACTTCTGGAAGGGACACCTCTTTCATTGGTGGTCAGTGAGAGGAACATAGTTCCCATTGAAATTCTGGTCAGTTTGTTGATTTAAATTTACTTGTTCTTTATTTTATTGTATTTGTTCCTGTTTTGTTTTTTTACTTTAAAATATGTGCAGTGTGCATAGGGATTTGTTCCTAGTTTTTGTTTTTTTTTATAGTCTGGCTCTCCAACGGTCTGAGGGACAGTGAACTGGCCCCCTGAGTCAAAGTTTGGAGACCCCTGGCCTAATGTGTCTAGGAGACATCATTGCACACGAGCAAATGAACTTGGGGACCTGAAGCCTGATGCTCGTTTTTTTTTCATAAAATAGCAACTGCATTGGAACCAATATGTATTTAAAAACAAGCATCACAGAACTGACTATCATTTAAAAGTCTCCCACAACCACGAGGTTCACACTTGGCAGTCCAGGGTGTCAAGCCCGCTGGGGAGGGGGATATTTCCGAAGTCGTCCATGTAAGTGTGATGAGATGTTAAGCCAGGAGATTTCGGGGAGCACGCAGAGACCAGCAGGGGGCCCCCCACCCACCGGGCCCCTGGGCCTGGGAAGAGGAGGCTGAGGCTCGGAGTGTGTGCGGCAGTCGGGGAAGCGAACAGACAGAGCGAAGACCAGGGCTCGGCCCCCAGAGCGAGTTCACACGGCCTGTCTACAGAGCGGGTCAACATCCGGTCACATCCTCGGCCTGACTGGCAAGGGGGAGGCCGGACACCCCGAGGGCGACGAGCTGGATCATCTCAGGGCTCATCCGATAGGTGCTGCCTCCCAGCGTCCCTGGCAAGGAGCGAGCTTCCGCTCTCAGCTCAGCGGAAACCTCCGCGGCTGGTGCACCGAGAGACGTCTCAATGGACGAAGCTCTTGGACAGACGGTGCACCTCACAGTCTGGGACACGGTTTGGATGACAGCAATAGGGCAATCGGGGAGGCGAGTGTGGCAGCGCCGGCCGGCCCAGCACCGGAAGTGAGGCTTTCTTCTTAGCATGGAGTTGCAGCCTATTCATTCCCCCGCCTTCCTTTCCCGGCTGAGGCGCACACCCCAATTCTTGCCGACATGCTGTAAGTGGAGGTGAGGAGAGCAGTTCCTGGGCCCGAGGTTGAAGGGTCTCTGAGTCCCTTTTTCCTCTCGCTGGCTGGATGCAGAGGCCACCAGCAAGCGCAGGGTGGAAGGAGGCTGGGTCCCCGGATTCTCCACGAAAAACAGCTGACTGCAGACCAGAAACACTCCAGTTGGAATATTAGAGGAAGACTATGATTCTTCTATTGGGCTTGATTCATGGCACTTTAGGTCGTAATTCAGGAAGCTTTTCCCTTCCCCTTTTTCCCCTCTGACAGCTAGACATATCCTGACCTACATAGGCAGCGATTTGTTACAATAGTGCAAATCTGAGATAAGGGATGGATGGTGGGAGTGTGAGCTGAGATGCAGAGATATGAGTGAATTCAAGGAAGAAGATTTGACTTTAGATGGTAAAGACACAATGCACTATAGATGATATATTATGGAATTGTATACTTAAAACCTGCATACTTTTATTAACTCATGGCACCCTAATAAATGTTATTAAAACTTTGCCATAGATTTGGGGGGGGATGGTGAGAGAGAGAGGCATCAACTCATTGTTCCACTTAGTTGTTCCATTTAGTCATTTAGTTGTGTACCCATCGGTTACTTCCTGTGTGTGCCCTGACTAGGGATGGAACCCATGACCTCAGCATGCTGGGATGACACTCTATCCATTGATCCATCAGGCCATGGCCTAAATTTTTTTTTAAACGAATATTTAGAAGTTTGCATGACATTACTTCACAACAGATAGGAATAAAAGAGGAGGAATTAAGGGTGCAGTGGAACAAGGGGTTTACAAATCAGCTCCAAGAGACCACGCCTATCGCCCCCCCCCCCCACACACCTTCCCCTGAGAAATTAGACCAGTGTCTCCCATCAGTTTCCCTGGACAATGTAAGTTTCTAGTAGGTCTGGAAACATTCCGTATCTTCTCTACCCTTGTTCTTTTTTTAGTTGGGGAGGGCATCATTGTTCTAGGAGATTTAACATCAATAATTTTTGTGATTATGTCTAGAAATGTCAGACTTCCTGGTTCCTGGGACTATCTCATAGTGACTGCGGCACCTAGTTACCCTAAAGTAAAAACCAAGTCCATCAGGGTTTTCCTGACTCTAACCTTTCAACCTGCATCAGAGCATCCTGGAAATCTTATTCACCCTGGCTTCCCTGTTTCCGTCCTTTCATTTCTCTGACGACCCATCTGAAAGGTACAGACAGGATTGTCTCTGTCCATCCTGTCCAGTTTTCTCTCTTCTCCTGCATGTTCTCCATTTTTCTATTCTAAAACACTCACACTGGTATTCTTTCCATTTCTCTGAAATGCTGCAGTCCAGCCAACCCCACAGCCAATGCACGTGCTGTTGCCTAGACAATTTCCCCCGTAAATTGTCTATCCTTCCTCCATTTGCTCTGACATGGACTTCAGGTGACAGCTCAAATGCATTTGCTCATAGGAGACTTACTTGACACACTGTATTACATGAAGTCTCACCATTAAATGCACTCACCAACTAGCTGGTAGTTGCAGACACCCTGGGATGTCTCTCTGGCACCCATTTCTCAGATTCCCTTCCAGCAGAGCCCAGTCGGGTTCAGGTGTGCCTGGCACCAGCACGTTGACTCAGGGAACTGTGTTCCTCACTTCAGCCCCCAGGGTAATCCTGCCTTGATGTGAGTCAGTCATCATCATTCAGTTCCCCTGGCAAGTGACTGGCTTAGCCTTGACATATGACACATTGTATCCACTGAGACTTGCAAATGTACTTAGGGATCTGAAGGAAAAAAAATTCTTCTCTTAAAATTTAATACATGAGAAGAAACAGTTCCTCTTCTGAATCCTTCTTGAGATCACCAGGGAACAGAAGACCCAATGAACCCTGGTAATAGTTAACATTGTTGAAGCTTCCAGATTAGTCCATTTTGAAGCTACATTCCCTTAAAAATCTTGCCTGACATCAAAAATTTTTAAAGAAGAACTCTTTGGTCCCTGCAGATAAGAGGATCCTAAGATATTTATATGTAACCAAAAACGACTTGTTGAATGAATGAAAGGTGTGTACATTTAGCACCTGCTAAGCAGCACGTACAGTACAGGGCATGTTTCCGAGCGTGGCAGGGATGCGTGTGCAGCCCAGAGTAGCTTTCTTACTCTCGCTTGTCCAACTCCCAGTCTTTCAAGACTCAGAAGACATCCTCATCTCCAGAATGTCCTTCCTGCCATATTGTTAGGGTAGATGAAGGATAAAGAAAATGTGACACACACACACACACACACACACACACACACACACACACACACACTGGAATGTTATCCAGTCATACAAAAGAAGGAAACCCTGCCCTTTGTGACTACATGGATGAAACCTGAGGACGTGTGCTAAGTGAAGTAAGACAAAGAAAGACAATTACTGTATGATCTCATTTATAGGTGGAATCTTAGAATCTGAACTCATAGAATCAGAGTGTGAAATGGAGGGGCCCAGGTGGAAGCATGCAGGAAATGGGAGAAGGAGGTCCAAGCTTCCGATTATAACCTATATAAATTCTGGGGATCCGATGTGCAGCATGGTGACTGTAATTAATGGTATTGTATTATATACTTGAAAGTTGCTAACAGTAGGTCTGAAATGTTCTCAACATGCGCACATGGAGAAGGTAACTGTGAATTGATGAATATGTTATCTAACCGTATTGGGGTAATGAGTTGACAATATACACGTGTCAAATCATCACGTTGTACAGCTCAAGAATACACGGCATTATGTGTCAATTATATCTCAATGGAGCTGGAAGAAATTCAATACCAACTCCACACTCTGCTCTTCATCACTTGACTGCCAGACAATCTATCAACGAAAAAGGAGAGTGTGTGTGTGTTTTCAAGGAAATTTATAATACAACTTCTATCTAAAAACAAAGGTTACTGATTAAATATAAATTTTAATTATTTTTATTATTATAAATTTAAGAGGCAATTTACATTCATAGAAATATTAGTCAAGTCATACTCCTCTATGCCCTTGAGGGAATGTGTCCTGACCTTTCTACCATTAGGAAACTTTTGAAAATCCTAGGATAGGGATAAAAATCTTTGGTTTTATATTTAACCCTGTCATGAACTTATCACAGAATCAGTCTTATGTGAGCCTCTTAACTTCGCTGACCCCACTCTCATAATTTGTCAATGAGGAAGGCCGTTAAACGATGACTAAAATACTGCCCATGGTATCTGTAACATAGAGAATCATCTCTGGTTGACGGCATAAGGAAAGCAATCGTGTAACACCAATAAAACGGTCTGTGCTTCATCCTGGAATTGTGTCTCTTGGAGAATATTTATAATTGATAAGTGAAAAACTCAAAATTTTACCTTCTTGAATCAACCTAAATGAATGCTCTACCTACCACCTTTCTCATTAAACGTTGGTTTCCGGCTAAAGGATGTTAAGTCACCATCACTGCTTGTTTGCATTTAGAAGGATCTGCATCCTTCTCATGCCAAAGGTTTTGTCATGCCTTTATCCAGAGCAGGGTCACGTTTGATCCTTTGCTTTTTTATCATTTGACAACACGTCTACAGGCAATGTAGTGATCTCTTACTCAGGTTCCAGCCTTCACTTTGAATCAGTTGTTTGCCTTTGTAAAATGCCCACAGTTTATCCCAGTTATTTGGAAGGTGAACTCCTTTGCCCATGACTCCCCACATTTCCAATGTGCAGCCAGGAAAATCTGAGAAATTGTTGTTTTCGCTGCTTATATCTGGAGGAAAAAAAAAGGTTGCATCAAAACGTATTTTCGGATCGTTCTAATATCATTTCAATAATAAGGTTTGGCCTAAATATTTCTCACTTCTTCCTTTATTGCTCCTATCTGTCATGCACAGCCATGTGCGGTAAGCACTTAGAGAAGAGCCTTTATGAAATTGCGTTATGTTGTTCTGTGTTCCACGTTATACGTAACCCAAGGCGTTTATCTTGACAGCGTCGAATCAATTAAAAGAATGTGGCATCGTTGGAAGATAATAAGAGCAAGTAATTCAACAATTTGACATTTAACTGTTAGGATTGATTCTCAAGGTTACACCGAATACAAAGCGTTTTCTGTCTCTTTCTTGTCTTTGTGCTTGGAAACCCGAGGAAACAAACAGTAGCAAAGGAGGCGCAGACCTCGTTTCAGCTGTGAGCAGCTTCCATTGTGCATCGAGAATTCATCCAAAGCGTATCTGGTTTAAGCTTTTTTCGCTTTTAGTGTAAAACCGGCAACATCTGACCTCATCGTAAGTGAAGACAAGGTGATTGTATTTTTTTAGGGAGCCACATAATTTTAGATTTCAGGAAACCCCGACAGGTTGCAAAACGTAAGGAAGAAGATGAACCTCATAGCTTTCCAGGTTCAGAAAACTTGAACCTACATCAGAGTGCCCTATGAGGTGCCCTCCTTACACGGGGACATCAAGGTCACCTCTGTGGTTATTCTTCTCAATTGTGAAGAGGCAAGTAATTTGGTGCACAGCCAATGTGGTGCAATTTTCTGGAGGGCGGTGTGTTCGAGGACTCAAGTCCCCCCCCCCCAGCCAGCCATTTTCTGGAGGGCAGTGTGTTCGAGGACTCAAGTCCCCCCCCTCCCCCCAGCCAGCCGTGCTCACACCTCTATTGACATCGCTGGTCCCAGCGCCTCCGTTCAGAGCTTCAGTATGGGGACCATGGTGGAGGTGCCCGTCCCCATAGGACCCTACCCCCGGCCCTCCCTCTCTCTCCTCCCCTTGCAGGAGACTTTTGTTCGAGGCTCCTTGGTAGTGAGACAGTACCTCCCATTGGTGCAGACCCATGTGACTCTTGCTTAGCGCTGCTCCGTCTCTGGCGGAAAATGCAATGTTAGGAAGATGACGCCATCTTTTGCCTCCTGTTTGCACTGTCCCGGGACATGAACAAAGGTTTGGTTGTTCCTTGCCATTGGCTTTTTGTCCTGATAGACAACTGCTCAGATGTACATATCTAGCCCCTGGCGTAGAAATCGCGCACGTGCACCACAGAGAGGAAAACACCCATGCCAGGAAGCTGACTCTTCTATTTTACAATACGTGTTTGTTCCCAGCCTTCAACGTTCCTCTGCTCCATTTGCTGGGTCTCTAAGGCTCCTCTAATTCCTTAAGACTTTTCTGACCGTTCATTGACTTTTGCAGGCAAGTCAAATAAAACACTATCAACTTTGCAAAAGGAAATTTGTAAATTTTACTTACTAAGTAAAATTACAAAAGGAAAATTAAAATGAAGTAAAAGTAAAAATTGTAAATTTTACTTATTAAGAATAAATACAAAAATATATATAATATTCATTAGCCATTGCAAAACTGCAGGTCAACCTGCAGGTAAAACGTGATATTGTTCTAATATATGCCAATTGTTGATACCACTTTAGTTCTTTGGCTCAAGTCAAAATATAGCCCAACCACTATGGCTATTTTAGTCTCAAAAACAAATAAGAATAAAGTTATAGGTCTAGATATAGAGCTAGACATGGTGAAAGTAGCAGGAGCAGGAATAGACCTGGCTATCAGTACCCATCTAGATATACAGCAGATGTGAGTGTGGTTGTAGATAGATACAGATATGTATAGAGATAGAGGTAACAGATATCAGAGCGTGTGCAGATGGGAAAATAGGAGTGCGTGCAGGTGTAGGATTGGGTAAGACTAGCTATAGCTAATGGTATGTGTGGAACGAATAATAAACATTAAGTGATAAGGGTCCATAATGAGTAAGGCAGCTGTGTTCTAGAAACTGGAAGTAAGCATGAAATTTACTACCATCTTTCTCAGATACCATTTTTAAATTGGGTTGTGTTTTTATATTTATATTTATATATTTTGATAAGACCCTTATTATATAAATGATGTGCAAATATTTTGTCCATTCTGAAGGTTACTTTTTTTTGTTTTTTACTTACATGATGGTGTCCCTTGAAGTACAGTCATTTTTAAGTATTTTTATTTATTTTTTCTTTTTGGTCAGTTTGGCTTTCAATGTCATAGCCCAGCCCAAAGTCACAAATTTACTCTCAGGTTTTGTTCTAAGAGTTTAATTGTTGCCTTTAGATTTAGGACTATGATCCAATTTGCTGTTCATTTTTCTATATGGTTTTTGAGGTAGGAGTCCAAATATTATTCTTCTACAATGTATATTTAGTCCCACCATCGTATGTGGAAAACTATTCTTTCTCAGTTAAATTTTCCTGACACTTCTGCCAGAAACCAGTTCATCATAAATATGAACGTTTATTTCTGGATTTGCATTTCTATTCTAATCTATATGTGTATTCTTATGCCAGTATTTTGACTTCTACTGTTTCCTAGTAAGTTCTGAAAGTGAGAAGTCTGGGTCTTCCAAATTTGTTCTTTTTCAGTTGTTTTTTGTTGTTGTTTTGTTTTGTTTGTTTTTTGTGTTTTTTTTTGTTTGTTTGTTTGTTTTTGCTATTCCTGGTCTAACACATTCCCATATGAGCTTTGAGGTCAAATTGTCCATTTTTGAGAAAAGCAATTCAGTTTGGACATTGATAGGGCTTGTGTTGAATATGGGACTTTATTGTTAGGTATATATAGGTTTATGATTGCTATATATTATTAAAGATATTATTCTTTTTATCACTATGAAATGGCCTTTCTTATATCTCATAATGATGTTTATCTAGAAGTCATTTTTTTATATAATTGTAGCCACTTCAGCTCTGCATGGTATTGGTATGTATATATTTTTTCATTCTTTTCTCTCAACCTTTCTGTGTATTTGAATCTAAAGTGTCTCCTTTGTAGACATCATAGAGTTTGACCATTTTTGAAATGAAGACTACCAAACAATTCATTTTGATTGAAGTGTATACTCTGTGTAAAGTTTAATGTAAGTGCTAATAATGTAGGATTAAGGTCTGCCGTTGTTTTTAATGTTTCTCTTGTATCTTCCTTGTTCATTTCCTCTATTACTGCCTTCTTTCGTGTTAAATATTGTCTAGTATTAACTATCTTTTACTATTCTATTTTAAATTCCTTCTTGTTTCTCTTACTATCTGCTTGAATTATTTTTAATTGTTTTCCCTGGGGATGACATTAACCTTTGTTTTGGACAGAATGTTTATATTTACCACCTCCCTCCAATGTTATATGGTAGGGCCCTACCCCTCAACACAGTGATATATGGAGGTGTGGTAACTAGGTTTAGATGAGATCATGACGGGAGCGCCCTGTGGTGGGATTAGTGTCCTTTTACCAAGAGGAGAACAAAGCTTATTCTTTCTGGGTGCACACGGGGGAGAGATCACATGAGGGAGAGATCACGTGAGCACTTAGAGAGATGGTAGTTATCTACTGGCCAAGAGAAGAGACTTCAGAATAAAACCTATCTTGCTAGCACCTCAATTTGGACTTCCCAGGCTACAGAGCTGCTAAAAATAAACTATTGTTTAAGCAATCTAATCTGTGGTATTTTGTTATGGTGGGTCTGGTAAGAATAAGACAACATCTTAACCTAGAACAATCTAGTTTGGATTAATACCGACTTAATTTTCACAGTGTGTAAAAACTTTCCTCTATGTAGCTATGGTGTCTGCACCTTGATCCTCCTTGTACTATATTGTCATACAAATTCCATCTCTATACGTTACGAACCCAGCCACCTGGTTTAACAATTATTTCCCTACGTAATTGCTTTTTTAGGTCAGATAGGCAAAGAAGAGAGTTAAGAATAAAAATTCATCTGCTGTCCTTTATAGTTAACAGTCTGGTTACCTTTACTGATACTCCTGGTGGTGTGTGAGCATGTGTATAGTGTAGATTTCAGTTACTGTGCGGTGTCATTTCAAACTGAAGACTTGCTTTAGTGTTTCCTGTAGGGCATGTCTGTTAGTGACAATGTGTCTCAGCCTTTGTTTGTATTAAACTATCTAAATTTCTCCATTTCTGAAGGTCATTTCGTGGCATGGAGAATACTTATTTGACGGGTGGTTTTCTTTCTTTCAGCACTTCGATTATGTCATCCCACCTCTGTCCATCCAGCCTCCGTGGTTTGAAGGTAAGTCTCGTATTAATGTCATCACGGATTCCTGGCCTGTGATAAGGTAAGTCCTTTTTTTTTCCTTGCTGCTTTCAAGATTCGCCATTCATAATTTGTCTTCGCACCGTTTGATGATGAGGTGTTGTGCTGTGCATCCTACTCGGAGTTTGCTGTGCTTCTTGGATGTGTCGTTGATGGTTTTCATTTTGGTCATGCTTTCCTATTTGCCTTTGCACCTCATGTTTTTTGTTGTTAAAATGGTGCATTTTAGACAATACGAGATGGCTGCTCGGGAAATGAAATTACTCAGTGCCTCCACTGGGTTTGTTGTTGGTGCTGTTGCCCCTGTGTGTTGATTTCATTGCTTTCCTGAACTAAGTCTATAAAAGTCTAAATTCTCTGCTGCGTGCCACCGCGTGTGGACACTGAACTCTGTGCTCAGTAAGGTGAGTGGCCGGCCAGTGACTGAGCAAAGCTGTCCTTAAATGTGTGGAACCAATAAGGGCCCCGCCCTTTTGCTAAGCACTCCGTGTGTGTGTGCGCGCACGGACACAATTTGAAAACTCTAGCAATTTGTTGCATTGCCTTGTGCCTCACTTCCCAAGCACACAGGACCTCAGCGTGAGCAGCAGTCGGGGAGAGGCCATCTCAGCCCTTTCCTATGTCTGAAGGTAAGTCACACATTAATGTCACCACAAGCTCCACACTCCTGCAGGTGACGGTCTCCATCCAGGTGCCCAGGAATCTGTCATGACTTCTTGAAGCCCCAGTGAGTATCTCATCTCATCAAGTGTCCTTTTAAGTGTTTGCCACATTTCTTGTTTGTCCAATTGGTATTTCCTTCATAGGCACCTGCAACAGGAAACCATGGCTCCTGATTATTTTTTGACAAAACCCTGGAGATAGGGCTTTTCTCACTGAGCGGGGTGTGTATACGGTCCATAGTACCAGTTCGCTAGCTACGGAGCTTTGCAAGGAGCTGTAACCCCATTTTGCGTCTCGCAGTTGCTGCTAGGATACCAGTTTTCAAAGCTTGCTTGGTTCCCCGGTTGACGGTCTTCCAGGCAGCCCTGAGCTGGGGAGAAGAGGGTGGGGAAGGACAGGTGGAAATGTCACAGAGTTCACGGTTTTGCCCGAGGTCCAGTGCCTTCCCTTAAGAAGACACTCCTCGGCTTATCGCAATCCTGGGATGAACTGTCAGCGTTCAGGAAGAAAATTGATATTGACCTTTTTTGAACAACGTTCTCCTTTCTTTTATGGAAGAGTGAACTTTAGGATATTTTTACTGTGGCGTCTCAAAAAGTAAAAGGGACTTTGGCAGCCAACAAGTGAAGTCTATCTGACAGGTTAAACTTGACATTAACATGTTTGGAAATAAATAAAAAACGAAATGTATGCTGGTCGATGATAAATTTAAAAATAAGTCATAACGTGGGTGTTTGGAGGTCCATTCGTGGTTAGAAATGGCAGAGGGAAAAAGACTTTGAGAACGGCATTGAAAGGGAAGGTATTGACAAGTCGTGCGCCTCAGTAATGTCGCACACTGTTTTTCCATTTTAGCTATTGTCCTCCAAAGTCTACAATAGACACCCTCACATGTATATTTTGAACCCTATGTGGCTGTATCTATATGGGGCCAGCAATAAAAATGAAGATGAAATAATTTGTTTTTCGTCAAAAAGGAGCACATGCTGGTTTAATCTTTTAGCTTTAATACAACTGATTACTGAGGGCGAGTCAGTACCCCCCCAGGGGCCTTCGTGGTCTCAGGACAGCGATGTTGAGTAATAAGTAAATCATTTTTCAGGATTGTTAATTAATTGCCTGTCCCGTAATGCCAATTCACTATTTAGCATACTTCCGTTGAAATTCTCACCTAATACATCTCTGGGTGCCTCGGTAGAGATGAATGAGGGCTCCTCTAAAAGGACTGTTGGAAATTGTCCTCCTGTATAAAAATAATGAGGTCCTGTCTTTAGCCATCATCCACACTAGTCATCTTGCGTGACCCTGGTCGCTCGCCCTGCCACTATTCAATTAACCTGTCATCCAACATTCCAACAAAGGACACAGAGCACTGCACACCACAAATGGCTCTCAAGTGAGCTCACTCAGCTATGGTAAGTGCATTCTGTGGACCTCAGGCAAGAAGGGGAACTCATAAAGATACAATTTTGCTGGCCCTTTGTGTTCCGTTAAGTTCCTCTCCATAATCCAGTTCACCATCCTGTCAACTCCCCACAGTGCCTCTCATCACAACGAGGGCTCATGCCAAGAGAGTATTAGACTTCGAGATGCCACAGTCTCATCACGTTTATCCTCTTATTCCAGGGAAGCCCCGACATGACTGTTAAATTCACAAGCTGCCCCAATTACTTATCAGCCCTTTCTATCCAATGCTTGTCCTCAAACCTTTTGAAATTTTATTCACTTACCGTTTTTGCCGCTACCAGCAGGGATTTCACTCTTCACTTTTTGAATGTAAACACCCATTTTTCTGCTTCTGTGTAAATAGGTTTATGTAGGTAAAATGGCTTAGTGTTCAGATTAGATTGTCAGCATTCTCTTTCTTTTTAATTTGAAGGTTTCTTTTTTTTTTTTTCTTTCTCAAATTTGCATGAGTGAAAGGCGTGGGCACAAAGGTTAAGTGTGATCACTCAGGAAAGCAAACCCTTTAACTTGCTGATTTAGAAGGATTCAAGATCATCATCTCATTGGGGACTCTGCTTGGGTAATATATTTCAAAAGCTGCCTTTTTTTGGGTTTTTTTTTCTTTTTTTACATTTGAAGAGCTACTTTCTGCTCCATTATTTTGCTTATGTAAATATAATTAATTCATTAACTCTTGCCAGAAAGCAATGTGACTGATATTAAGTGATTTTTCTACATGGGATTTCATAGATCATTTTTTAACTTCCCAATTAAGAGCCAATTTGCAGTTAATCATGGAGCCATCTGTGTGGAGCTCAGTGTCCTTCAATCTGACAAATGAGGAGTTTGTGTGTCATGCGAGAAGGGGTGACACGGCTCAGCCTTCCCCCTGGGGACGACGTTAGGAATCTGACAGATGTGGAATTGGAATCCTGGGTTATCATTTACTAGGTGATCTCTACTGAACTACTTTACCTTTCTGAACCTCCGTTTCCCCTTCTGAAACACAGAGTTGGTGGTAGAATTTGTATCATAGGTTCCTTGTGTGGATAAAATGAGATAACACATGTAGGATTTCTAGAGCGTGGGAAAGTATGGGTGCTTGACAGTCTATACATGATAAACATTTTAAAATTAGCTCCTAAGCCCCGTATAGAAAATGTATATACTACAAGGTGAAAATGAATCTGTACATCCAAAAATCTATCTTATTCTTCTTGGGAAAGTATCCTTTCCAAATATCTTCAGTTTAATGGTCTTCACCACAACAACTTAAGAAGCTCGGTTGTAATTCCTATCAAACTAACCTTAGATGATCGATGCCTATTAACTAATCAAAGACTTGGGAGAAACAAAGTTAATAAGTTACATTTCAAAATCAGTCAACGACAAGCTAGTTTTGTTATGACATATTTTCTGTGCTTGTGTCTCCTAGCATGTCATTATCTCTTTTCACTCGGAGAATAAGAGAAGCCAAGCAGTGGGTTGGGAATTAATGCTCAGGGAAGAGAATGTCGCCCAGAATCAAAGGCTGCAGTGTGGGCGAAGCAGAGGTGCCAGCCAGTGAGCCTGGCATGATGTTCGCTGCAGATACTGTGAACAGAGCGGGAGGGACCCAAGTCAGACTGAACAGGCTGGAGAGGAAACACGTGGGGTGGGAGCAGGAAAAGCGAATTTATGCTTAAGGACAGTTTGATTATAGAGGGAAAAGTATAAAGTAAGACCTTGAGGGGAAACAGAAGTTGCTTCTAGATTTTTGGGGGGGCAAGGAGAGACTTAAAAGTCTTCCAGTGAAGTGAGCTGCCAGTTGAGAGGGAGAGAAGAGAAAAGAGAGAGGGGGGTTAATGCTTTAAAATACCATCGAAAGCAAACAATTTGGACAGAAAAAAGATAAGGTCGGACACAAGGCTGGGGAGAAAATGAAGTATTGGCACTATATTTTGTGTTCATTTATTTGTGACGCTACTGTAGGAGACTGATGGCAAAAATGTCCCCAACTCTCCACCCACCCTTTGGAGTACTTGCACTCTTTAAATACGATTTTATAGCCATTCTCTTAAAGAAGAGGAGTCTACTGACCCACTCTATGAATACTGACCTTATGATTTGTTTATTTATGACAATGAGGCTGTTGGAAGGTGTGACAGTTCCAAGCCTTGTTCTTCAAGGCCTGGCACACTTCCTCTTCCTGTCTCTCCCCTGTGCTTTGGCCATGGGGACACACCAAGGAGAGTCTTCTCTTGGGTGTCTGATTCGACTCTTCTAACCAGCCCAGGCTAGTCTTCCGGAGAAGGAGAGACGACATAAGTCAAAGACAAGTTGTCCTTCCTAAGGTCATTTCAGAGCACCTCTTCCTTTGGTCACCACAAACACATGGGACATGCCAGTGGAGATGAGCTCTTCAGGGCTCAGAGCAGCAAAGCCATCCTGCTGACCTAGAGAGTAAGGAACAAAACATAATGTTTACTGTACATAGTGTACCAGCAAGGGTTCCGAGGTTGGTTGGTAGGCAGCATCGCAGTAGTTACAGATTACTGATTGTTCATTTAAGACCCATATCCCTTTGAAACAAAAACAGTATATTGGTTGCAGCGATAGCCCTAGGGTCTATTATAGGACCTGACATAATAATTAGAGCTTAAAAAATTGTTTCATAAGTGGATAGATGGTGAGTGGATGAATGAATGGAATATTGAAAAAAAAATAGTAAATATCAGAAATTTCCTGCTGGGTATTAGGTAAAGATAGAATCTGATTTTACAAGGTCTTCTACATCAGGATTAGTAGTTAATATACTTCCTATGTGATAGAGGGGAGATATTTTAATGTTTTCACTTTTTAGATGGGTACAATTTGATAAAAACATTAATGTTATTTTAAGATTCTTATAACAGTTTAAAAATAGCTACCACATTTTATTCTTCTTTGATTTCATAGTAAATTTGTGTGTCAGATAAGACATGAACGAGTATTGTCTAGATGTGAAAAAGACATTTTAAGGAGATTAAACTAATCACTTTTAGCTGACTATTCTAATATGATATATTCTAATCTTCCCACTCTATCTCTAAGACTACTACTGTTTCAGTAAAAACAACTTGGTGGAAGGAGAGATGTATGAGGATTTCAATGTGAGACACTGATTAATATTTTTAGAAAACCATATGCTAAAGCAACATCATCTCATAGGAATAATGAATAGGAAAAAGAGTGATCACATGGTAGATAATAACATGTAAACGGTTTTGTTTACTAAATTAAATACATTTGATGCAAATACCACTCTACGTCTAGCCTTATATAGGACAAATGACAAACAGAAAAACTAAGCAGTTGGATCCAATATTGCTAACACCAAGAATAGGTAATTAGAGAGTGTTTTGTTATTAAAAAAATAAATTCCTGTATACATTTTAAGCATTCACATTTCTGTACTGCTTTCCCTAAAATTTTGCAATGTTATTAAACTCTTACTAATTTGATAGTTTTTGTTTTTATTTAAAAAAAATCAATACAGTCAACAACAGAGAAAGTCAATATATGTAAGGGGTAATAAAAATAAGACTTGAAGGCATGAACATGACTATTTCTAAATAATAGTAAAATCTTTTTAAAAACTCACAGCAACCGTTTATTGAAACTTGATACATAAATTTGATTCACGTAAAGACCTACAAAAAAACCCGACAAGTCGCTTTTGCTCTGTGTCACCTCCATTGTCGCTGCCTACCTTATTTCTTACTACTTGTATTCCAAAGAAGCTATGAAAGCCACCCAGAGTCTGCAGATCAGCAATGTGTGAATCTACGAAGATAGGATGATAATCTCACTGAAAATCTCTTCGGTGATTCGTGTCTGTTGTAATTACGTATTTCTCAGGAGGCATCTCAGGAATGTTACCGTAGGTAGATAGCTAGATTTTAATAAGGGAAGAGAGCAAAAGGAATTGGACATTACATTTTATAAAACTGGACAGCCTGCTTTAATAGCAGGCTGTAGCATTCAGAGGCTCATTTGCACATTCCAGGAATCCACTGTGCCCTCCCTCAGCCTTCCTGACTCAACTGCAGGGGGCTGGGCGGAACCTCTTTAAGGTACTGCTGTTCCAGGTGCTGGGGGAAGCAAGGAGGAAAGTCTTCTAGTGGGCATGTGCCTTGGGAGCCAAGATGGCAGCCGTAGAGGCTTATCCGTCTAGGCTAGAAGAAGGATCTGATTGGTTAATGGGAGGAACCTATGTAAACCCGTGAGATTTTAAAAGAAACTGGATGGCTTAAGGGAAATCTAGTTCTTCCCACCCAAAAATATAAACAGAGGTGGGAGAGAGGCCTGGCCCTTCTGTCTGCCTTTAGGCTTGGAGATATGCTCCACCACCCCCATTTGCACCCATGTGACGTGGGGTGGTGGCTGTCTGTGTACCAGAAACCTGGTCATCTCCCAAGTCCCCAGTACAGGCTCTGAGCAGCACCTAGGCTGGACTGGATTGATATGGGCTAAACCAGGGCACAGAATATCTGGACCTGGCATTTATACTGGGCTTCATAAAGACTAGACTGGACCTTTTTACCTGGTGGGGCAGATGGAACTGGGACACTGAAAACCAAAGGCACCCTTCTGTTTCAACCCCAGATAAATCTTACAGCGAGAACCTGGTCTTCTCCAAATGTGGGCCCTGTGAAATTCTTTCTCTGCAGCTCCAAACAAGAACCACATTTCCACTGGCGACAGAAGTGTATAATGAACATGAGCTGCAAAATAAGCTACCCTCTTTCCATTCCTTCTTCTCAACTCCCTGGTCCTCGCCTCTGAAATACATTGCATTGCTTCCTAGATTGATTATTGAAATTTATAACATATTTTACTTCCTGCCTCTCACCGCCGCCCCTCCCACCGGATTGCCAGTAACAGCTATCTTACTGGCAACTCCTTGGTTCTTTCTGTTCTATAAGAGATTATGCCCACCTGCCTCTGGGAAAAACTTAAATTGCGAAAGGATTTAGGCTCCTTCAGTTTAATTTAAAACATCAGAATAAAACCTTGGTGAGAGAGTAGCACTCAGTGAGATGAGTAAGTAAGGCAGTTGCCTGATGATAACTTGAAGACATGAAGAAGTGGAAGCACCTTTCCTACCAGACCCTTCTTTCATAGACTAAATCGTTCTTCCATGCCACAATCTGCTTTTCTATAAATGGCCTTTAGCAGCAGAGAGATTGCTATGAGATGAGACAGTAATGACTGAGAAACTTGGTTGGCTAATGGAGCATAGAATTCCGGAGGGGTAGCAGACGTGTATAGAGGAAGTAAAAATATGTGATAATCCTTTGATGGTGGACAGTCCCATGTAATTAAGAGTTTGTTTCAATGAAGGGACAGAAATTAAGCAAGGAGGGAAGGGAAGACAGGAGGGGAGCTTAGTCTTATGTTACATATACAAATACATTGAGGAACCCAAACCACAAAAGCCCACAAGTCCCCTGATAGAACCATGAGAAGAGCAGTCTCAGATGGGAGAGCAAGGGCTGGTAACTGTTCAATAACACAGCTCCACCCCCCGTCCCCATTTCAACTTCCCTTTAGACGCCACATCAGCTAGATCTCGTCCCTGCACCTGCCTCACGGCTGCTGTCCGGGTGGCCCATGGGAACCATATATATATGGTCTATATATTATATGGTCTATAATATATATGGAATCTCATTGCATTTAAGGAAGAACACAGAAGGAAACAAAAAAGAAAGAAAATGATAAATTTAAATCTATTTCATTATCTGCATTAAATAATCCTCAACTCCGAGATTCCTAAGCCAAGTTCATAGGGAAATTACCTCTAAAGGTGCTATGACATTTTTTTTTATGAACAGACCAGTTCTTCCAGAGTCATATTATTTTAACCTAAAAGGCTGACTTACTGTGGCTATGAGTTTAGTCTATTTGTTTTCTTTTCTTTTTTTTTTTGCGTTTTTCTGAAGTTGGAAACAGGGACGCAGACAGACTCCCGCATGCACCCGACCAGGATCCACCCAGCATGCCCACCAGGGGGTGATGCTCTGCCCATCTGGGGTGTTGCTCTGTTGCAACCAGAGCCATTCTAGCGCCTGAGGCAGAGGCCATAGAGCATCCTCAGTGCCTGGGCCATCTTTGCTCCAATGGAGCCTCGGCTGCTGGAAGGGAAGAGAGAGACAGAGAGGAAGAGAAGGGATGGGGTGGAGAAGCAGATGGGCGCTTCTCCTGTGTGCCCTGGCCGGGAATCAAACCCGGGACTCCTGCACGCCAGGCCGACGCTCTACCACTGAGCCAACCGGCCAGGGCCTAGTCTATTTGTTTTAAGTTACTTAGTATATGCCCTAGTATTCTAACATGCCTAAAAACCTTTATTAAATGATAAACTTTAAAAACAAAATAAAACATTGACTTCCTATAATATTCTCTTACTCAAATGGCAGATCTCCTGTTCTCTCATCTCAGTCTGTCACAAGCCTCAGTTCGATGCTTAGATTGATCTTTGTGAAATGTTATCTTTGACTGTTTCCTCATTTGCAAAACTTGATTGCTGTTTCCTGCCTACAGAATAGAGTTCAAATGCCCTAGGGTTTGAATCAATTAAGACATTTTTGGCATATAAAGCATTTAATTGTTTTTATTTTTGTCTTAAAATACCAGGAATTTCTATTTCACGTTAGCAAAAGTCATGTGATACTTGCCCCAGAGCTGCCTGATTCCAGGAACTCAACACTATTATCCAGGATATGGGTCTTACCCATCAATCCCAAGAATCATTTAATGTCTACTGGCTTTCTCCTGGCTGCCCCCCTCGAGGTCATGAATGTACCCCACAGTCTAGGAGCAGGTACTGCTGTGCCTGGATATAGATGGACTCCACCCCATAAAATAAGCATTTGCCAGTGTGTGTATGTGGGGGTGGGGGGTGGATAGTGTCTTTAGCACAAGAATACAACATTGTTTTTCAAAGCCAGTTACAGAAGACCGTCCCCAGTGTAGTCCCAGCAAACATCAACTGTCCCCCTTGGTGTGTCTTCCCCTCTCCCCTTCCCTCTCATGCCCAAAGTGTGACCTGCGTTGGTTAGGAATGGGACAGGAGGGCAAGTCCCTGTCCCTAAGGAGGGTCCAGTTTCTCTGAGAGGATGTGGAGGAGGAGCCAGAGTGTATTTTAGAAAGCATTTCATGCAATCTGTAATATCATCCATCTTATGCGTTACAGAAAATAAAGCCTGGCACTATGTTTATTCTGGGGAACATACAAAGTAGATGTGTCTTATTTAAAGGGAGCTAATAGGACAATGGGTTTTTGATATATTACATTTTGCTACGGAGGTAAGTGGTTGGAATTCAAACATTTATAATATTAAGGTATATTTGCAGAAGGAATTCACAGACCTGTTATTACTGATCCTTCATACATACCAAATTATTTTATTTTAAAAATTATAATAGGTAGTGAATTTAATATAAAGAAACACATTGTAACTTATTGAAGTAAAAAAATATATAGATATTGAATATTAAAACAATATATAGGTAATACACATTGAAGGGGAAAAATCACATTTTAAAAGTAAAACACAGGTAAAGGATGTTTAACATGGATTAAAATCTGGAATACTTTCCAATTTAGTCACTCATTATAACAAGTGGGCTTTGGGGACATCACTTAGAATAGGCGTGGCCAACAGTTTTTGCCCCGGGCCAGATTAGAAAGAAAACTTTTTTCATGGGCCGACAAAATATTAAAATGAAAAAATATTAAATACAAAAATGATTCAGTTAAGTAAACAAAATTTTATTATGTAATTTGCTTATGAATAAATGTAAATGAGTGAAAAAAACTTTAATATACAATATTATTTTAATAAAAATATATTTTAATAAAAGTATAATTACATACCGTATAAATATCCAAACTGTATCACAATCAATCGAAACAATATTTAATTAATAAAATGAACTTGAAGGGATTATATCGCAAATAAAATAATTATTTCATTTTACAAACAGCCTGGACACGTTTTCAGTTATCAATTGCAGATATTGTCTATGCTACAATGCCACTTGATTCAGCACACTTGACCACAAAAATAACAAATTGTTTGACCTTGGGTGCACACTGGCAAATTCCGCCTAAAAGAATGTAGGTTTCACATAATTGCTAAACGTCAAACAGTTCATATTGAGTACAGATGAGTACAAAAGTTGTAAATCTTTATAATAGAATTAAAAAAAAATAATGTTGGGCAGATAAAATATATTATGCTCACTTTGTTAAAGATGGCACTGCCCATGTGGAAGCCTGTTGCCCAGGTGATTGCTTGGGAGGGGCGTGATTATGTTAATATGTGTTGGGGGAGGGCTTTCGCACCAAAAGGTTTTAAAAGAAAGAGAGATTACATTGTTCCGGGAGAAGAGTGATTACATTCTAGGAGGAGCCCATGCTAGAGAAGAGCAGAGAAAGGCCACGTGGAGGAGAGGAGAAGCAGCCAAGATGGCGGAGTGCTGAAGGAGAAGCCAGTTTGTGTAGAGTTTGTGCAGAGAGAAGGAGATGGGGAACAGAGGTAAATAAGGCTAGTGAGCTAGAAATCTTTGATTCTAGGAAACTCGGATAAGTCAGTAGCTTTGTGAGCACTGAATGAGTGGCTTTTGGAGCCCAGTGTGTGTTTCTGCTTGCCCACAGGGTGCAAGCTAGGATTAAAGGTAATGGCCCACCAGTTCTTGGCTCTGTTGTTTCATTACCGTCTGTCCGAATCTAATGCAAACCTGCATGGGCCAGGCGGCTGTGATGGTGGCTGTGGCTACTGACTTTACAAATAAGTATCACGAATCCTTTCGACCAATTATTGGAAGTTAACCCTAGATTAGTCACACGCGGAATTCTTTTCCGCATATCACTATCTTCTTAAATATCTCGATTTCCAATAATCAAAGACACTTCGGCTTCTGAGTAGCTGATATTTTAAAGTAGCAGAGAATATTAAAAATTTAATCACGGGCCACATAAGCTCATTACGCGGGCCGGATCCAGCCCGCCGTATGTTGGCCATGCCTGACTTAGAATCTTCAGTTTCCTGTCTTGTAAACTGAAGAGTGTTTTAAAATCTCCTTCCATTTCTGATAGTCTAAAAATCATGCAAACTGAAATCAAATATATAGATGAAGACATTAAGAGGCAAAGTCTCTCCCCTTATTAAAAAAAGGGGGGGGGCAAACTCTTATTGGCTGTTTTTCTTTCTCTGGTTCCATGGTAAAATATTCACATTTATTTAACTTAATATCAGATACTTTCTATAGTCAAAGTCACTTGCTTGATAAGGTTGCCTTTAATCTCTCTCAAGCTAATTTTACTTTTTTTTTTTTTTTTAATATATCCAATCTGACAACGTTTATCTCTCATTTTAATGCTCCTGCCGGCAGCAGGCCAGAGATCAGTGCCTTATTCCCAGCCAGTGTTCGGTCCTTATCACCTGTGCATATCTCTCTGCCTCTTCCTTATCGTGCAATTACACAGTCTTCCGTGGTTTCAGCACTCTCCCTCTCTTTCTCAGAGCTGGACTGACTCTCACATGTCCGTGTGACAAGTCCCATCTCAACTGGAGCCACATGTGGTTGGTGTTCACCAATGGCATGGGAAAGCTAATTCATTTAAGATGGAGTCAATGAACCACATTCCTTCCAAATTATGATGTTTATTCCAACAATGGGGAATAAATGCATTCAACCTGAATGCATACAAGTGTATCAATATAGTTTTAAAAAATTAAAAAAAAAGTTTGGTGTTTATTGAAAGAAACGATGGCCTATGATTTGCGGTTCTCTTTTCCAACGCACGGAGGATAAGCTAGCCTGGCAGAGCAGTTGAATAATTCATGAGAGAAGAATAAAAGATTTATCAATGAAAACAGGGTCAAGCTCCCAGGGCGGAGCTTTAGAATATAAATCTATGCTGGAACCGCATCAGAGGGGTGTTATATATTTGAATGCTCCGTTTAAGTCTCCGTCCCGCGCTGGTCGGTCTTAATAACTTAATGTAGGGAATTCCCACCCGGCCATGAAGCCTGTGATATTTCAGAATCACTGATTTTTTAAATATTCCTCTTGGGGAAAATTCCCTCATGCCTCGGAGATCATTTTCCACTCTACCAGTTTTTATCTCAAGTGTCCAGAACAGAAGAAGAGCAGCGTTTGCTCCCTGCAGAGGTACTTGCTCAGCCTCACACAGCCAGCCTGGCACGGCACGAGGCTATCACAGAGCGTGCTTGTCACCTCCATAGGCTGTGGGTTGTCTTGAACTCATATACACGTGTGGCTGTGATATGTTTCTGCCGTGGAACTCTCAGATTGGATGAGGCTGTAGGTGAAGGTAAAGCCAGACAGGCTTCCGTGTACCTGTTTCCCGGGAGTAGGGGAAAGAGCTGTCAGCTAATGTCCCTGCAGACATTATATATATAATGTGCCGCAGTCAGAATGTCCCCTGACAGGCTGTGGCGGGTGGCGGGCAGGGAGGGGGCATTTCAGAGATGTTGCAGCTGTCAGAAGCAAGACAGATGCTTTTCACATCGGTAATAAATCATATCCGCCGTCTCGGACTTCTCCTGAGTGTATTGACGATAATTAAAAGAAACTAATTAGAAGTGGAATCATGACGTACATAAATGTTGGGCCCACAGATGTCAGCAGAGGCACGGTGGACTCTCAGGGTGACGTTTAACAAGGATGAGGACGATCTGAGCTTGGGAGCCTCAATGAGCAGCATGGAGAGGTTTTTTTTTTTTTTACACCAGTATTCTGACCATAACAATCTCCTTCTGAAAGGACTTTTTTTTTTTAAACTTTAAAATTCCCCCTCCCAGGAAATTTCCCCTCCAGGAAGGTACAATATGCCATTTAGTTGGTCACTTTTAATCACATTGTTCTAAGTGTCCCATAAAAGTGTCACAGCTCAGGTTATTTTAAAATTATTATTAATTTTAATAGTAGTCAAAGCGTGTAAAAGGGGTTTGCAGGGCATATACCTGATCCTGCACTTTACAAAGGGCTATATTGGTTCTTAAACGTCTCATCATGATTTTTACCACGATAATTTCCCTCACGTTTGACAGTTTCTTGTTTGTGGGCGGGAATCATGAAAGGCAGCTCCTGAGACCAGGATTTGCTGAAGTCCCTAAAATGATTTGCTCTCAGTTTAGCCGCCACAGGAGACACTGCAGTTTACTGAGTGTGGATCTATATTATTGGGAGCAGGATATAATCATCAGCATTTACTTAGACGTGGACTGCAAGGACTGCCAAAGTAAATAACAATGCAATATCACTATCTATGACTATTTACAAACTGGCCGTGTTTCCTCCTTGAATGTTTTTCATTAACCTACCACTTATTCAGAATGTGACATACAGAAATATTAAATTTAAAAGGAATTCCATAATCTGCCTTGCTGAGAATGTTTTCTCCCTCCCCCCCCAAAACAGTGGACTGAGAGACAGTGAGTCAAGTTCTTATTGCAAATAGTATTTCATGAGTTATACCTACAAATGCTAGGAATTGTTTTCTTAGGGTTTTTTTTTTTTTTTTTTTTTTTAATTTTTCTGAAGCTGGAAATGGGGAGAGACAGTCAGACAGACTCCCGCATGCGCCCGACCGGGATCCACCCGGCACGCCCACCAGGGGCGACGCTCTGCCCACCAGGGGGCGATGCTCTGCCCATCCTGGGCGTCGCCATATTGCGACCAGAGCCACTCTAGCACCTGAGGCAGAGGCCACAGAGCCATCCCCAGCGCCCGGGCCATCTCTGCTCCAATGGAGCCTTAGCTGCGGGAGGGGAAGAGAGAGACAGAGAGGAAAGCGCGGCGGAGGGGTGGAGAAGCAAATGGGCGCTTCTCCTGTGTGCCCTGGCCGGGAATCGAACCTGGGTCCTCCGCACGCTAGGCCGACGCTCTACCGCTGAGCCAACCGGCCAGGGCTTTCTTAGGGTTTTAATATATTGTTGGTATGCTGTCAGCAAGGGAAGAATTGCAATTTTAAAAGTTGCTTAACTTGTCGTTAGGAGTGATTTTTTAATTTAGTAAGATCTGGTAGCAGGTATAAAAAAAGTTGTAACTTCAACTGAGCAATGAACTTTTTAAAAATTACACTCCAGTGTATATATGCATTGAATTAAACTATGATGTTGCATCGGCGACTATAATTTGCTGAGTAATGAACATCCATTCTCTTAAAATTAACCTGATAATAGTAATAGCTGATCCAGTTATACAAATACTATGTGCTAAGGCCTGCACATGGGCTTTTATTTATTCCTTTCATCCTTTATGCCAGTGGTCCCCAACCCCCGGGCCATGGACCAGTACCGGTCCACAGAGAAAAAATAAATAACTTACATTATTTCCGTTTTATTTATATTTAAGTCTGAACGATGTTTTCTTTTTAAAAAATGACCAGATTCCCTCTGTAACACCTGTCTAAGACTCACTCTTGATGCTTGTCTCGTAAGTTCGACAATTATATTTAAAAATACCAGTTTTTACGCCGGTCGCATAATTTTATTTTGTGTATTTATCCATCCCACCCTAAGGGCCGGTCCGTGAAAATATTTTCTGACATTAAACCGGTCCGTGGCCCAAAAAAGGTTGGGGACCACTGCTTTATACCCTTGTCTATAATGTAGATGCTATCCCGGATTCACCCGGAGTGATGAGTCTTGCCCAAAATAACAGAGCGTCGCAGATTGGACCATAATGTGGATTCAAAACAGGCTTCGAAACAGTCTTTCGTCATAAACATAAAAGGAAGGCTTATAATAGGTTAAGGTTTAGAAGATAATATAGCCTATTATACCATTAATCCCCGAATGTACTCAAGAACAAAGCTACAGTCCTTGAATGATGAAAGCAAGGATTCACAGATGGTTTGGGGTGAAAATAGTCTTTATTAAATATATCAGCAATTGACCTAAGGGCTTCCTTATAATTAAACACCTGCTCACTTTTGTTACTATTACATACACGAGCCCTTGAGGATAAAAGCCATAACATTCGCCTTCCTTGAAGTACTTTAGCTTAAAAAATAAATTCTTGGAAATGTTTAAATAAACATAATTTGTTATGGGCCTCCATCAATTCAGCATGCACACAGTAAGTATTTTTAATGCATAATGCATCAACTTGGTCTATTGCAATAAAAATATAGATAACTAAAACCCCAGGCTCGCATTACCCTCAATGCAGCGAAGGAGAGAGAGGAGCAAACGGTCAGACCACTTGGTGAATGCAGAGGTAAAGGTGTGGCCACAGTACCAGTGAAGAGAACATTCGAGCTCAGTTTGGAACTGCGTTTTCAGTCAGATTTGGGACAAGATGCCTAACCTCTCAGAGATGACTCAGAACCACTGGACAGGGTGGTCTGGAAGGGAAAATGGGTATGAAATGAGGGGAGGGGGAGCAAAGGAAATGGGGACCCTGCAAGGAGAGGGCTGAAATTACGGCCGTGGACAGAAAGTTGTAATGCGCTGACATTTTTTCCATCTATATTTATGAGTGATAGTGGTTTGTAGCTTACTCTTTCTGTCATGTTTCTGTCTGGTTTTGTTATGAATGTTGGCCTCGGACAGTGTGTTTGGAAAGATTCCTAGCGCTCCTGTATCCTGTAAGAGATGGCAGGGGATTGGTACAATGTCTTCCATTCAGTATTCGGTCGATTTTACCAGTGAGCCCATGTGGGCCTGATGTGTTCTGTTAATGGTAGGTTATTAATTACTAACTCAATTTTTTAATAGATAGAGGCCGATTCAAATTGTTATTTCTAATTTTGTGAGTTCTGGACAATTCTCACCCCTTTATTTTATTTATTTATTTATTCTTTTTGTATTTTGTTTCCAAGTGAGAAGCAGGGAAGCATACAGACCCCTGCATGCGCCCAACTAGGATCCACCTGGCATGCCCACCAGGGGGCAATGCTCTGCCCATCTGGGGCTTTGCTGTGTTGCAACAGGAGGCAGTCTAGTGCCTGAGGTGGAGGCCATGGAGCCATCCTCAGCACCCAGGCCAACTTTGTTCCAATGGAGGCTTGGGTGAGGGAGGGGAAGAGAGAGACAGAAAGGAAGTTGAGGGGGAGGGGTGGAAAAGCAGATGGGCGCTTCTCCTGTGTGCCCTGGCCAGGAATCAAACCTGGGACTTTCACATGCCGGGCCAACGCTCTACCACTGAGCCATCTGGCCAGGGCTTCAGCCTTTTATTTTCTTGATAATTTTCCTTGGTCTGTAGTAGATTCTGTCTGAAATTAATCATAGCTGCTCCTGCTTTCTTGTGATTACTGTTAGCATGGTGTATCTTTCTCCATCTATTCATTCTTAATCTGTGTGCATCTTATATGGAGAGTGGGTTTCCGGAAAACGACGTACAGTTGATTCTTTTTTCGTGATCCACTCTGACAGTTTCTGTCTTTCATTGGAGCATCTGAACCATGAATGCTCAGAGTAGCCACTGCTAGAGTAGAATCCACACCTGTCACATTTGTTACCATCGTCCACTTATTTCCCTTGTCAGTTATTTCTACTTTGGTCTCCTCCTCTTCCTCTGCCTTTCGTGGTTTTCACTGAGCGTTTTTTTCTGATTCTGTTTTCTGTCCTTCCTTAGCACATCACATGGACTTCTTCTTTTCCCGTTTCAGTCATGTATCAATCATTTCTTCTTATTTGTATTTTTGGTAACTAAAATATTGTTTGGCCTAAATTCTGATATGACATGTTTAAGGAGCACATTTATTCATCTAAATTAAGCTGGGTTTTTTTGTTGTTGTTTTTTTGTTTTGTTTTATTTTTTGTATTTTTCTGAAGTTGGAAACGGGGAGGCAGTCAGACAGACTCCCGCATGCACCCGACCGGGATCCACCTGGCATGCCCACCAGGGGGCGATGCTCTGCCCATCTGGGATGTTGCTCTGTTGCAACCAGAGCCATTCTAGCGCCTGAGGCAGAGGCCATAGAGCCATCCTCAGTGCCTGGGCCAACTTTGCTCCAATGGAGCCTTGGCTGTGGGAGGGGAAGAGAGAGACAGAGAGGAAGGAGAGGGGGAGGGGTGGAGAAGAAAATGGGCGCTTCTCCTGTGTGTCCTGGCCGGGAATCAAACCTGGGACTCCTGCACGCCAGGCCGACGCTCTACCACTGAGCCAACCAGCCAGGGCTATTATTTTTCATTATAAAACTTATTCTGACATGATTAGCTTTAAAGAAAAAGGAGGTATTTTTTTTAAGAGTTTTTGAAGATTTTGTTGTATATTACATTATAAATGTAAGCATTTATTTTAATGGGATTTGTATTTTCATTAAAAATTTTGAATGCTCACTACTACATGTCTAACATCTTACCATCCCCATCTTCAGTATCTATTCATCTATTTTAAACCCACATGAACATCTGAGCAGAAGTGGACATCTCATTCGATGTTGGTAACCTGAACCTTTCTAGGGTGGAAAACGTTGCACTCTTTTGCCTCTTGCGAAACCATCCTTTACAGACTGAAACTGTTAGACGTCTGCAGGCTGTGGAAAGTTGGGGACCTGGAGCTTTGCTTAGATCACCGCTTCTCGCATTGCCACGCCCCCTCCTTACTGCAGGTGTCCCATAGAATGCTCCTTCCACTTTATTTCCGTGATGCCCACAGGCTGCCTTACGTTTTACACAGCTGTTTTAATCCTGCTACCTCCGGTGATGTGAAAAATCACATCCCTGATGACATCCAGTCCCGGTGGACACATCATTCTATTCGACCTTCCTTTCTTCACAGCGTTGTGTCGTCCTCTATTCCGTTCATTCATTTCCTCCTGCAAAGTTTCTGGAACTGGACACCCTCCAAGTTACTGCTGCTGAGAGCCATTCCTTATAAATTTTGCTTTAGAGACTCTCATCTTTGTGCCCCCCAAACCCCTATTTGTAGCTAACTACCAAATCTATACATTGTGATGTATATATGGATAAATGTATACATATGTAATATAAATATATATTAAGTATCTAGGCATATGTATTAGTATCTATAAACTTTCTATGGCTTTATCTATAACCATATCTATACTTAAAATCTTACAACCCTTCTCTTCAACCGGATATCTGCTTTTCCAAATAACTTTTCTTGAAGTCGAGATGTGCCATCCTAGATTTTATATATATAGCAGCCTAGCTACCACATAAAATCTCACATCTTCTATTGCTATAATTCTAGATTTTACAAGCTTTGCTAAATCATGGTACCCACTCCAATGATTGATTGAACCATGTGAATGAAAATAATATAAACTTCTTTGGATATTTGCATAGAGAATAAACTGAGCTCCTTCTGACTTTTCCTAGACTGTCTGGGGAGTCTTAGCATCTTACCCGTGTGTAAGATCCTGCTCTACTCTCCCACTCTGGCACCTTCCTGTCCCATATCCTCTGTGGTAGAGTGGGGGCTTGGGGGTCTTCTTACCACCCACATTGCTTCAGGAAGTATGAAGTCTTGCCTGACCAGGCAGTGGTGCAGCAGATCGAGTGTCAGCCTCAGACACAGAGGACCCAGGTTCAAAACCCCCAAGTCACCGGCTGAGTGCAGGGTCGTCCGGCTTGAGTGTGTGGTCGCCGGCCTGAGCATGGGATCCAAGACATGACCCCATGGTCGCTGAATTGAGCCCAAGGTCGTTGGCTTGATCAAGGGGTCCCTGGCTTGGCCGGAGCCTCCCAGTCAAGGGTTGTATGAGGAAGCAATTAATAAACAACTAAGGTGTCACAGTGAAGAATTGACGCTTCTCATCTCTCTCCCTTCCTGTCTGTCTGTCTCTTTCTCTCTCAAAAAAATAAAAAATAAGTAAGAAACTTTTTTTTTTATGTCATGGGTTGTCCCTCATCTCTCCTCTGAAGACTTAGAGGGTCACCTCAGCCTCTCAGTCCTCACTGTAAACAGGTCATTTTGGAACTGGGACAGTCGATGCCTTTTTTTTTTTTTTTGTCCAGAACCCCAGGAGCAGGAAGTGATCTTGTATCCTCAAAAAGTATTTCATCTTTTATTTGCAAATTTTTTTTTATAAGTTTTAGACCTATGCCCGGGGAGTATCTGGAAACAAAATCTTAAAAAAAGGACAGTTGGTTCTCTGTATGCTCTTCAACATGACTCTGCCGTTACAACACTTCACAAGTATTTTAAAAAATGCTTCTGTAGCGTCCGGTCTATAGAACCTGGCTTGGCTGGACTGGACATTTCTGCTGCCATGTCACTTTTGGAGACACGGGATCCAGCCTGGGCTAGCTAGAACGAGCTTAACATTTCTCCTGTCCCTGGGCACCATGACTGTACATTTCTTTGGCTTTTAGCTTCACAACAATGATGTGACCCACTGCACTTTTTATAGGCGGGTCTTCCTTTTCTTGAAGAAGCACCTCATTCATTCTTTGACCATTGAACTCACTCATGGCCAACAGCCCTGGAAGTCCTGCCTGAATGAAACTCGTCTGCTAATTCCCGCCTTCTCCCCATAGGGGCCCCTCACAGCCCTAAGTGACTTAAATTTATTTCTGCACTTAGACACGATTTAGGCATTCCACTTACAGGGCGTTTTAAACAACAAAATCACCAACTATATATAAGTACAAAAATGCAGCACAAGAGGGGGCCGTGACCAGATCAGGGGAAAGACACTGGATCCCAGCCTGTGCACTGAGACGAGAAGGAAGAGGACAAGGCTCCGCCTGACCTGGGAACAAGCGGGTTGAGTGACGCGTTTTTCTCCCCTCCGAGCAAGTCTGCGGATTCCTCCGCAAGAGCTGCGAGTGTTGCGTTTGAGGCTTCAGATGCAGTTGAGTGAGCAGGCTGAGCTGCAGGCACAGAAGCTGTGAATAATGAAGCTTACCCGTACTATGCTGGACCCTGTCTTCTAATTCTTGGATATTTTATGAGGTTTAATATGTTTTATGCGTCCCAGGATAAAGAGGAAAACCAATATGAAATGCATAAAACGCACATCTCTCCATTCTGTCCCCGTCATCGACATGATCCTAAAGCATAAATTCTGTTTGCGATTTTGTGATACTATGTAGAATCTTTTTCCATTCAAAGTGACGTTTAGAAAATCTCAGTTGATCAAATATGCTGACGTTTCTACTATGGAAGGTTTGTGGGTTCTGTTCTACTATTGCTTTCTTGTTTTATAAACATAAATGAAGTATTTAGAGGTTACAGGGTAATGCTATAAATTGCTTATTTTTATTTTTATTTTTGTAATACAGTATAAAAAATACTTTTCAAATAATCGATTTGTTTGAAACTTAAAGCTACAAAGAGATGGTAAGCCGTGTTCTGCACAGTGGAGCTGCACTAAGCAATACAGCCGGGGAAGAATGAATGGTCTTTGTGTAAAAACATCCACATCTTCCCAGAACACTGCAGTCCCACCCTCACACCGGGTGTCTCTTGTGAGCATATTTCTAATGTACTTGGAAGACTTCTTGAGTTCAAATACACTGAAGGAGGGCAAGTTGGAAAATGAGACTTAATTCTATGGGAAAGTAAATCCATGGGTACTTTTTTCATCTTGACTACTTCTTCAGATTATTAATGGGGTTGTTTTCTATATAGATCTTCCCGAAGTCAAAAAACCATTGGAATATCTGCCTGCTGAGAATCAGCTTTTTCTAGGAGAACATATTGAGTGTTCCTTTTCTTAAGACTTCTGTGGTCAAGTGACATGTGAGCAATTCTGCACACAATTGTCCCCCTTGGAGATTAAGAAAAAAACCTTAAATATTCCAAGGTGTCTTTTGTTCTGTCAAAGCCAGTGTTCTCCAAATTGCTTGAGCAAAAATATCATTGAAGACAGTGTGGGTGAATGTTTGACGTCACCAGAGATGGAATCAGACTGCCTGGTCGTGAATCCTACCGGGCGGCTGGTTTCACCTCCCCGAGGTCAGTTTCTTCACAATGCGGTGAAATCACAGCGGCTCTGACCCCCTGAGGTCTGTGAGCATTCGGTAAGGGCCGTGCCTCTTCCAGATTAAACCCACACAGCGTTGCCCGTTCAGAAAGGAAACAGCCTTCTGCAGAGGGCAGATCAGGAAACAGCATCAGGGGACGCTCGGTGCTTTCGGTTCCTTCGCCATGACTTAAATGCATTTCAGGAGTGAACATAGTGCTGGGCCTTAGATACCAGTTTGGTTTGTGGAAAAGAAAGTAAACTTGAAAAACGTCCAAGCGACTTGCCCGAGGTCACACAATTCACGTGTGGCACAATTAGGTTAAGAAATCAGGACAGATGGTGGGGACACAATGCAATACACCAGTGATTCCCAACCCCCGGGCCATGGACCGGTACCGATCCATGGGCCATTTGGTACCGGTCCACAGAGAAGGAATAAATAACTTACATTATTTCCGTTTTATGTATATTTAAATCTGAACGATGTTTTATTTTTAAAAAATGACCAGATTCCCTCTCTTACATTCGTCTAAGACAGGTGTCCCCAAACTTTTTACACAGGGGGCCAGTTCACTGTCCCTCAGACCATTGGAGGGCCGGACTATAAAAAAAACTATGAACAAATTCCTATGCACACTGCACATATCTTATTTTAAAGTAAAAAAACAAAACAGGAACAAATACAATATTTAAAATAAAGAACAAGTAAATTTTAATCAACAAACTGACCAATATTTCAATGGGAACTATGCTCCTCTCACTGACCACCAATGAAAGAGGTACCCTTCCAGAAGTGCGGCGGGGGCCAGATAAATGGCCTCAGGGGGCCGCATGTGGCCCGCGGGCCGTAGTTTGGGGACCCCTGGTCTAAGACTTACTCTTGATGCTTATTTTGGTCACTTGATACATTTATCCGTCCCACCCTAAAGGCCGGTCCGTGAAAATATTTTCTGACATTAAACCAGTCCGTGGCCCAAAAAAGGTTGGGAACCACTGCAATACACAGATCATGCATCATAGAAATGTACACTTGAAAACCATATGGGTTTCCTATTACCCAATATCATCCCAATAAATTTAATCAAATAATTATTAAAAAGTAAAACATTACTAAGCAATTTTTAAAAATCGGGTTTTCCAATTGTTAATTGAATAATATTTTCTCTGCACCTGGCTGCCTCTCATATGCTCAGATATTCTCATATTGATTCTCTTTCAAGCTAAGGAAAAAGACATTATGCATTGGGAATAGTGTTAGGAAATCAATTTCATAGTACGTTTGTCATTAATGATATTGAGTGTCATGTTTTTCATTGCTAGTTATATCTTATCATTGAAACACTTTAAGGTTATGGTTCATCATGACACAAAGATTATTTTCAGTCCAAAATACTAGGCCACCAAACTTTGTACTATTCCAGTTTGTACTTCTTCCCAGAGTAGACTAGTTATTAATTATTCTTTTACATTTATTTTGTAATGTTAGTTTTTTAAATGGTCAGTTTTAATTTTGAACTTATTTCACAAAAAGCGCAAGCATCGCCTATTTTTGGCATCTGTATTTTGTAATTTATTCAGTTGTTTGACTAAATAATATATGCTCTAGATGACCACTAGATCATTTCCTGTTAAGATGAATTCATCCATCGCAATGGTTTGCATGTAACATTTAAGTTGTTCAGTTGTGTGATTGATTCTCTTAAAGTGCAGATTTCAGTATGGAGTATCTCACAGAGCTCAGAATGAGAAATTTACAGACGTCAGTCTCTATCAATGTACACCCAGGACACCTCCACCTTCGTTACAAAATGACAACTATGCCAATAAAAACAGACAAACAACTTAAACAAGAAATGTTTCTCTTAGAAATTCTGTAGACATATTGAAATCATCCCCCTTTGAAAACCAGAAAAATCAAGCGAAAACAAAAGAGCCTGTTTAATGGGATAATAATGCATGCAAAGAAGTAGCCACCTACAGAAACGCTGAACAGCTACTCTTGCGTGAGCTGCGGAGCACACGTTTTCTGATGGCCATTTGAGCGGCCTCTTAGCTGCTTTAATGCACAAAGCGGGAGAGGAGATGTGTGGATACAATAGCGCCTCTTACCAAGTTTTTTATAAAAATCCAGATTTAGCATTTACTGAAATTTACAACATTAACAATATCAATTAAATACTTGATGGTACATAGAACATGTCAAAATACTATAAAATACAGGGGCAGAAAGAATATTATAGAAATTTGCTGCCTGGTTCATTTTTACTTTTAGGTATGTATGAAAATGCCCAGATTAGGCATCTAGTTTCAGATCTTACCACTTCCAGCCTCTGGGTAGTATGTTTTTCTTTTTTTATTATTATTATTTTTATTTTTTTAATTAAATGAGAGGTGGGGAGGGGGAGAGACAGATTCTCGCATGTCCCCCCACTGGGATCCACCCGGCAAGCCCCTTACAGGGTGATACTTTGACCTTCTGGGGCCGCTGTTCCAAGCCATGGCTGTGGGAGGGGAAGAGAGAGAGAGAGTGAGAGAGAGAGAAAGGGGAAGGAAAGGGGTGGAGAAGCAGATGGTCACCTCTCCTGTGTGCCCTGACCAGGAATCGAACCCAGGACTTCCACATGCTGGGCCAACACTCTACCACTGAGCCAACTGGCCATGGCCAATAGGCTTCTCAATACATTTTATTTTCTTTTTTGCTCTTGAGCGTGTGTAATCTGATGATAAAAATATGTCTGCTTAAAAATATAACACCATAATAATTTATATTATATTACTTCTCCTTGTAGAGAAATCAGAGGCATAATAATCAAATCATCATCCATTTTTAATTATTTCAAAAGTGTCATTAAAAATTAGAGTGTGAAAATATGGCTTTACTATAAACATGTAAGAGAGCAATAACAGGGATGGACATAGACAAAATTTAGTTCTGACCATTTTTAAAGTATGTAACTGTAAATTAGGATTCAGAATAGCTTTTATTTAAATTATTAGCTTTATCAATTTCACTAGTATCTTAAGTGATTGATAAATAATATAGTTAAGCTTTTGTTTGCTTTCAAGTGACCCCTGCAACAAACCACTGGTATGAGGAAGGGTTGTTTTCTTAACAATTGAATTAGGACTTGATATTTTAAAATTCTTTAAAAAGACAACTTGGAGTAAATTAAGTGTAATTGTTGCTATTTTTCATTCTATTTTATACAAAACATCATCCTTCACCTATTGTGTTCTATAAAACTTCCCCATCACGCCCTTTCAAATGTCAGCCTGGATGCATCCCTCAGTGTGTCCTGTCCACTCCCAGGGTGTGTGCACAATGGAATGGGATGGTCCTGTGGTTTTGTCCAGTGACTAAACTTTTTAATGATGATTTTATTTAACGCAAGCCTTTGTACGGAACAAAAATTGTCATCATTTTAGCTTTTATTCAATAAGCAGGCCATTTTTTGCCAGGGATTATTGTTATGCATTTCATAAGCAAAGGGCCTTAAAAATCAGAAAGAATGATAGCAGATAGTAGTCCATGGTGGGACCCACCTAGTAGGTGAGCAGCTGGGGAACTCAAACATTAATGATAAAGTGTTGTATTTTGTTTGAAAATGGGATGATTACTTTATGGTAATATATACCATTCCAAATACAATCAAAGATTAATATGGGCCCTGGTCAGGTGGCTCAGTAGATAAAGCGTCATCCAAACACACCAGGTACACTGAGGTGGTGGGTTTGATCCCCAGTCAAGGCACATATGAGAAGCAACCAGTGAGTACACATTTAACTGGAACAACTAAGTGGAACAAAGATGCTTCTCTCTCTCTTTTTTTCTCTCTTTCTCTTTCTCTTTCAAATCAAGGGGAAATTTTTTTTTTTTTTTTTGTATTTTTTTCTGAAGTGAGATGCGGGGAGGCAGAGACACAGAATCCCATAGGTGCCTGACCGGGATCCACATGGCAAGACCACCAGGGGGTGATAATCTGCCCATCTGGGGTGTTGCTCCTTTACAACTGGAGCCGTTCTAGTGCCTGAGGTGGAGGCCATGGAGCCATCCTCAGTGTCTGGGCCAACTTTGCTCCAATAGAGCCTTGGCTGCAGGAGGGGAAGAGAGAGACAGAGAGGAAGGAGAGAGGGAAGGGTAGAGAAGCAGATGGGCACTTCTCCCGTGTATCCTGGCTGGGAATCAAACCTGGGACTTCCAACACTCGGCCACTAAGCCAACCAGCCAGGACCAAGGAAAAAATTTTTAAAAAGATTAATATAGATATTCTATTAGCACTTTGTTCTAGTACTTCTCATAAAATATTATAACTCATTACCAAATAATAGGAAAGGGTAATATTCTTTGCATATGAACTATGCTGAACACTTTTTTGGGGGGGAAAAAAAGGTCTCTAAAAATTATTTGGAAATGGAGGAAAAGGGCAGAGATAATCTTATTAATGTTAGCAGGAATTTAAACATAACAGATGCCAGATTGTTCAACCTATACATAATCCATCTTCTTGGGAGCTGCTGACCTTTTGAAAGGGCAATGAGCGTTGCCTAACTACACAGAGAAAAAATGTCTTCTATAAATAACCCGTGTGTTACAAATAATTGGGCTTCACAACATACTTTGTATTCTTATCATCATCTAATATATGCATGTTGATTTGTAAAAAGTTCTTTGCTTATCCTTCAGATTTTCTAATTTCATTCATATTAAGACACCCTACTTGGTCTATATTCTCTGCTGTATACACACACATGAAATATATCCATTTAGATAGTATTTTTGTTTCTAAATCTATAAAACTTTCTAAATAAATCCTTAACTTGGGTAATCTCCTTCCCATTAATGTTTCTTATTGAACACAGTTCCAGCAGAATGTTCTCTCAATACAACAAGAAGAGTTTAAATAGCAAACAGATATTTTGTTGTACAAAATCTTTAACCTCTGATTGTTTTGCAAAAGAGTTTTTAGTTCTATTACTGGATAATCTCTCATAGAATACTATTTTCCTTCAAAATAATGTGGCTTAGTTTTTAATTGCTTAAATTCTATATCAGTGGCACAGCAGCAGTACATTTCTATAAACAATACCTACAAACACATTCATCTCAAAATAGATTCCTAACGGGATTCTAACCATCAAAGCAGGGATAAGAGGGACTGATTAGACCCCTAGCCAGTTTGCTCAGTGGATAGAAGATTGGCCCATCATATGGACATTCTGAGTTTGATCCATGGTCAGGGCACACAGAAGAAGCAACCAACCGCTTCTCTTCCTCTCTCCTTCCCCCTTCTCTCACTTTTCCCCTCCCACAGCCAGTGGCTCGAATGGTTTGAACATCATCCCGGGCACTGAGAATAGCTCAGTTGGTCGTAGGATCAGCCTCTGGTGCTAAAAATAGTGCAGTTTATTAGAGCATCGGACCTAGATAGAGGTTGCTGCGTGGATCCTAGGCGGGGTGCGTGAGAAAGTCTGTCTCACTATCTCCTCTTCTCTCACTTAAACAGAGAGAGAGAGAAAGCTCAGGGACATAGACAATAGTGTGGTGATTGCTGGTGAGGTAGGGGTGGGAGGAGGTGGAAGAGAATATGAGGGAACAAATGGTAAGAGACAGAGGCTTGACTTGGTGGTGAACACCAATACAGTATACAGATGATATGTTGTGGAATTGTATACCTGAAACCTGCATTATTTTGTTAACTAGAGTCACCCCCTATAGGTTCAATAAAAAGGAGGAAGCATCAGTCCAGAATGAAAGAAATTCAGATTAAAAGAGCAAACACTGTCTGACTAGGCAGAGGTGCAGTGGATAGAGTGCTGGACTGGGATGCAGAGGACCCAGGTTCAAAACCCTGAGGTCGCTGACTTGAGCGCAGGCTCACCAGGTTGAGTGTGGGGTCGCTAGCTTAAGTGTGGGATGATAGACATGACCCGATGGTCGCTGGCTTGAGCCCAAATGTCACTGGCTTGAAGCCCAAGGTTGCTGGCTTGAGCCCAAGGTCACTGGCTTGAGCCAGGGGTCACTTGCTCTGCTGTAGCCAACCCCCACCCCCACCCCCTGTCAAGGCACATATGAGAAAGCAATCAATGAACAACTAAGGTGCCACAATGAAGAATTGATACTTCTCATCTCTCTCCCTTCCTATCTGTCTTTCTGTCTCTTCTGTCCCTCTTTCTGTCTCTGTCACACACACAAAAAGAGCAAACACAATACAAATGGCATTGCCCACCACTTTTTTAAAGAAAGTTTTCCCCTTTCAGTCCAACTGATTGACAGGTGACAGCTGCCTCCTAGGAAGGATTTGAGGCTGCATCTATTAATCCTCTGACCATCTCCCCTTAGAAGTTCTCTAACAAATAACATTTCTTCCCATTATCACTTCATTGCATCTTGTGTAAACCTCTGTTATAACCACAAAGGATTGCACTCTAACTGTAGTTTGTATGGCAGTCTAGTTCACAGGGTAGATTCTGAACCAGACTCAGTGGCGTTCACCCCTCAGTTCTCTGTTCCAAGCTTAGGGCTTAGCCCAGAGAAGCCACTCAACAAACACTTTTGAGTAGTCGAATGAACTGAAATGGGAATTAATATAGGCCAGATTATCTGGGGTTTTGATTTTTATGCTCAGAAGTTTGGACGACACCATGAAGGGATTTAATCAGGGAGAGGAATTCCATTTAGTTTTTTTTAACCTGCAGACCATCCTGTTGATCACCACTCGCTGTTTAAATTTGACTTAAATATGAAATAAATGGAAAGTACGCCCCGCTTGTGAAACTTCTGTGGAGAACATTTAACAGGCTTGTTACCGATGAGAGTAGTCCCAGTACAACCTTCTGAGAGGTGTGAGCAGCAAGTATTATTTTACCTATTATGACATTTTATGTCTTTTAAAAAATGGCCTATCTCGTGACCGATTACCTAGTCCTCATATGTATATATCTTCCAGAAACTAGGATAAGATTCCAGACAGTGGACAGGCTCAGAAAATGCACAAGCCACCCTCCTTGATCATTGCCCCATTTGTCCTTTTAAAATATGAACTGCCCTCCTGTGGATTTGATAATGGTGCGATAACCGAGCTGAAACAAATGAATAGAGGATATCTTCTCCGATCCGCTTTGTATCTTGCCAAATGAAAAACAAAGTGTGGGAGAAAACATGATACTAATCTACATTATAATGTCTATATATACAACTCTAACTATCTTGCAAATATTGTTTTTTGTTGTTGTTGTGTTTTTTTTTTCAAAAACACGAGGCACTTCATACACAAGAGAAGCATCGGTAATGATGAAATATCAGTGTTTTCTTTTTGGTGGGATGGGTGGAACTCCTGGCCGGGTCCATCCACTGCCCACTCTGCCACACAACCCAACACACAAGATGGGAAGAGATGTTAATCTAGAGGCACATCTGATTCATTCGAAGAGCGTTACTTTGGATTTGCACACACACAGGTTGACGAGAGCGTTTTGAGACAGTTCCTGTTGTCGAGAAGCTAGCGCCTCTCTGTTCTGTTGCGTTAGCGAGGTGGCTCTCCAAATCAGAAACAGGTCCTGGCCCCGTTTCCTTCACAGAGTTATCATGAAAACAAAATAAAGAAAAGAGGCGAGCCCTTTGTTGACATTAGCGCATGAGTCACTGTAAAAAATTTTAGGTTCAGTTGGTTTTATTTAAGTTTCTGTACGTGTGCGTGTGTCTTCATGAGCCATTTGAAACGTGCCGGGGTAAACGGCATGTTGCATTCTGTCGGGTTTGTTCTCATAATTTCCTAACAAGAAAACTACCAATCGCCTTTAACTTTATACATCGCTGTATAAGTTTGTATATAGCATGTACACACACACTCAGATATATATATATCTTTATCAGAAATGGAATTGGGTTGTTCCTTTATAATAAAATGTAGTTCTAAGTGCTTCAGGTAGTTCTAAACATTCAGATATTGTCTTTGGTACTTTTGATTATAAACATGAGGGCCAGTCAATAAGCTCTCATTACCCACCTTTCAAGCAGAATTAAAATACAAGAAAATTGTGAAGCAAGTTTCCAGTGATGTACCTGAGTTTGCACCCGATCTGTGGCTGAAAAATGAGCAAGGCATCAACAAAGTCAACCAAGTAAATACGATTTGTCTTTAAAACAAGTAACTAATGTTGTAAATCTTATTTATTAAAATCTCTGGAGATCACAGCGAGGCAGAGCAAAGGCTGCAGTCTGACACACTTTGTTTAGACTGTGGGGACGGAGCGACATAGCTTCCCACAGGTTTTTCCTTGATTATCCCAAGAGCAGCCCTTCACAGAGGCCTAGGGAGATGGAAGGCATGATATCATGGATCTCAGAAGCAGTTCTAGAGTGCTGTTTCTTTTCCTTTCTTTAAAAAAAGTCTCTTCTTTTCAGTAGAGACTCTCTGGGGCAAAATACATCTACCCTTTTCACAAAATTTTCAAAAATCAAGTGACTTTTATACTTTCTTAAAACAGAATAGGAATGTACACCTCTGTGCCAGATGATGAATTTACATTTTTTTTATGAAAACTCAAGTCAAAAGTCTATTAATAAATGCAAATGAGTTACCTGAGTTCTTTTCTTCTTTATATTATAAATATATCTATCTATCTCTATATCTATCTCTATATCTACTTATAGATATAGAGATAGATATTTGCCCTTGGTTTTTATGTAATACACTGTAAACATTTGGGGAAACTTCATTGATTTCATTTAGTTACTATGCTTGCTTTACTTAAAATAACAAAATAAGTTTAAATGGAAATTACATATTTAACAGATTTCAAATCTCAGTTTGACTCTTTTGGTCCCATTTTCTTTCCTTTCTAATTTTCTTTAGTATTGACGGTTGGCCATAATCTTGTCTTTCTTAAAGTATTCCCTGTGCCCTCCGATGTACGACTTTAGCGCCGAGAGTGATGGTGATGAGCCCTCCGTCTGTGCAGGAGAAACCAGCATCCTCAGAGGTTGTCGCACAGCCATTTTTCTGCTATTTCATTTGTCACCGATCTCCTGCCTTTCTAATATTCTTTTCTCCCCCCTCTTAAAAGTAGAATTTACTGATCTTGGCTCTGTTAATGTTCCATACGCTATGGTAAGCTCTCTCTTTGAGCACCCTACTTATCTAAATACCCACAACTAGCCCAAAGCATGAATATTACAACTGGATACCGTCCGAAAAAGATGCATTTTCTGCCGTATGTTTTAATTATCTCCTTTGCTGTATGTAACCCTCTATTTGTAGATACTTTTAATAACAACTGTTGACTTTTCACATTGCATTGATTTCATACACGGTCGTATTTTATCTGCTCAGTAGATCTATGAACCAACCGTTATTTGAGTTTACAGAAACTCTGAAATGCTGTTGATGTGTCCGGTGTTTGGACAAGTCAGTGCACAAACCCAAGGAAAAGTAAAGTTCGGTGATGTTTTCGAGGGGTCTCACATCTGCCTCCTAAGAAAGGGGATGTGTGTCTTCACCAGCTGGGGTCACCTTGCAGTCAGCTCATTGTGTATGAGAACCTCATAAATACGGAGAATTATAGTTGACACTGTCTTCATTAGGTGATTAAGAAACAGAGTAACTGATAGAGATATAATGGAAAGCTGTCAAAGAATGTAACACATGTCATTTTACAAAGGGTTCTTGGCATTATTTTCTGCACATGCAGCTCGTTGACGCAGACCCTGGAAGGCACACTGCTAGGGACGCTCTGACCTCGCATTTAGAATTCCCTTAATTTACCTCCTATGTTACTAACCTCTTCCGCCTCAGGAAATGATTTACAGAATTCTATAATAGAAAAGGAATCCAACGATCACTATGAATAGTACTTGTTATAGCTACTGTATGAAATTTTAATCGTATTGATATTAGTTTAATAATGAACTTTTCATTAGCCTCAGGTAAAAGAGTGTACATTTTCCCCAGGACAGAGAAACTTTTACTCATTGCAATTCAGGTCTCACCATAGTATTCTCATATTTTCCAGTATTTTCCATTTTCACTGGAGTGAACGAGTATCTTTTTCTGTGCTGTAAATAACTCAGTAAATTGAATTCCAATTGAATCAACAATCTTAGGAGTTTAGAAAGCATTAAATATAGAATGAGTATCAAAAATACTCATTTTCTCAATTTATTTTTAGTTTACATAGTTGCTTTGAATTTCATTTGTGAAATTCTAGAGATTAAGGGGAAAATATTCCAAATGACATTTCTCTTTTTCGGGAGCTGAAACATAGTTGGAAATCCTTATTTTTTACATAGTTATTTTAACCTTATATTTTCTTATTTTTATGGTACCATTCAATGCAAAGTGGACAAAAATTTCAAATTCTTTCCTGAATAAATAATTTCTTTAGAGTCATACAATAATATCTTTTACACTAGAAATCAGTTAAGTAAAGTTAACTAAGTGATTACTAATGTTGGGCACAGAAAAAGCCATTGAATCAATGTCAACGCTTATAAATAAAATTTCGGGAAATAATATGAGTATATTTATAGTATGATATAATATATGATATATAATCTGATACATTATAGGTATAAATATAGACTTAACACATAAATAGTTCTTACAGATCAGTAGTAAAAATATCACAATTCAATGTACTATTACATGAACAGACATTTTTAAAAAAATGATACCCATGGTGATTAAGTACTTTTTTTTAAATCAGCTCTCTAAAAATCAATACAGTGATTTTCTTATAAAAGCCATTTCTCTATTATACTCACAGTCACCTCCTCACACATACACACTCTTGGAAAAGGTGGTAAGAACACACTTAAACAGAGTTAAGTGTTTCTTAACCAAGTGGCTTTAGAGACCAGGCACTTGACCATGTGTGATAATATGTGTACACAAGTTTTAGATATATCAATACTCTTATATCTATTAAGTCTGAGAACTCATCCAATGGAAATAATAGTAGCAAAAATGCCCCCAAGTAATTGTAACCAAGAATCTTCAGCACTGCATTATTCATGACTGCATAAATGAAAAATAGGCTTAATAGCCAAAATATCTAATATAGTAAATAAAGCATTATGTATCTATATAGAGAGTCTTAGCTATCACATTTTCAAAAATTAAGAAATAAAGTATAGTATATAGGGAAGATATAGCAATGAAAAATTAAGAAATTAAGCTTTATATAGAATAAAGGACACATTTTATAAATATACAAGAGATATCCACAGAATAAAATATGCCACATTTCTGGAGTAGAGGACACTGGGTGATAGTCACATGTTTTTCTATTCACTAAATTATATTTCCAGTTTTTTTATTCAACTTTCATCAATAAATGTATTGTATTTTATAATTGGAAAGAAAAATATTACCAAAAAATGAAAGCCATGCTTTTCATATTGAAAAAAATAATAGAGTGACATAAAGTATAAGATAAATACAGTGGTAAGAATTTGTGAGAAGCTGCATTGAAATCAATTTTAAAGTGAATCTCTGGGTAGTGAGGGTGCACACTAGGAAAAGGAGAAGCAGGCAGAGAGCAGGAATAGAAAACCCATCCCAATACCATGATAAACATAGGAAGAGTGTTCATGATCTTAAGCAATCAAAACTATCTAAATGTGAACATGAAATTCTCCACTCCAAATGTGACACACTTTAAGTACCATGCGCGTGCATGCTACGCAGTGTCGGAGAGGGGGGCTCTCTAACACACTACAGGTTGAAAACTAAAAATGGTACCATATTTCTAATGTAAGTAATTCGGAAAAGAATGTTAATGGTTTGTTTTCTGAAAAAAAATAAAAAGGAAAAAAGAATATGTTTTTCATCTACTGAGAGCTAGTTTATCGTGGTCAAGTGCATGGTCTCTGCAGACACTTGGTTTCACTGACCAGCGTGGCATCCACAAGTGACTCACTGAAACATTCAGTGGCTCACTAACATATCCGGAAAATCAGAATAAAGATCATGCTTCCCCTATCCTCTTCTCATGAAAATTAAGTGCCTTTTATTTCTTGGACTAAAGCTTGTCGTAAGACCCCCTCATTCATTTTCCCATGAAAGTGCTGTAACGATGTATTAATAGATGCATTTTACTTTCTGGAGAACAAAACATATGAAATACACGGAGCGTTATAGAGAAATCTTTATTGTGTCTTATTTTCTAAGAGTGACTTATCTATAGCTTGCAGGATGTCTCCAGGAAGTACAGTCCTCTTTCCCATCAAGCGTTGACTGTATTTTTGAAGTAGAGATTCAAAAGGATGCTTCCCTAGACCATGTGTTCTCTCCAGTCTCAGACCAGATTGCCTCCTTCCTATCAACAGGGCCCTCATCAGAAACCACCTGTGCAGAAGAGACCGCTCCCTCTCTGAAACGGGCTCTGAGCTAACTCTACGGCACCCGCAACACAACATCAAACTATTGCACAATAAGGGTAACATGTCAACAATAACAAATTAAAAAAAAACAAAACACTAGAAGCAGTTGTATTTTTACACATATGATTAAAATTAAATATATTTATGGCAGTGTTATTTACTACAGTCAATAACTGAAAATCAACTGAATGTCCAACAATAAACAAGCTATCATGCATCCATAGGATGCAATATATATTTATTAAAATAAGTTTTCAAAGAATGATAATAGAAGTTAAAAAGGGCATAATATCAGTGCGTCTCTGCATTGCTAAATCTATCATATCACTTAAGTGTGTGTGGGTGTGGGTGTGTATGGAAAAAAAAAGACAGAAAGAGTGTGTCAGGGTGTGTGTAGGGGAGAAATGACTTATAACAGTGGTCCCCAAACTTTTTTGGGCCACGGACCGGTTTAATGTCAGAAAATATTTTCATGGACCGGCTTTTAGGCTGGGACGGATAAATGTATCACGTGACCGAGACAAACGTCAAGAGTGAGTCTTAGACGGATATAACAGAGGGAATCTGGTCATTTTTAAAAAATAAAACATCATTCAGACTTAAATATAAATAAAACGGAAATAATGTAAGTTATTTATTTTTTCTCTGCGGACTGGTACCAAATGGCCCACAGACCGGTACCAGTCTGCGGCCCGGGTGTTGGGGACCATTGACTTATAGGATACATACCATATTTTAATGGAGATTTCATTTAGTTTCTGGAATTATAGACTGATTTTTTCTTTGTATGATTTTTACATTTTCTGATTTACTATCAGTCAGAGAAATACCCAAAAAGCTTAAATTACCTACTGTCGTATTTTAGTTGTAAGGTTGATTTTTTTTTTTTTTTTTACAGAGAGAGAGAGTCAAAGAGAGGGACAGACAGACAGGAACAGAGAGAGATGAGAAGCATCAATCATCAATTTTTTGTTGTAGTGCTTTAGTTGTTCATTGATTGCTTTCTCATATGTGCCTTGACTATGAGGCTACAGCAGACTGAGTAACCCCTTGCTGGAGCCAGCGACCTTGGGTCCAAGCTGGTGAGCTTTTGCTCAAACCAGATGAGCCCACGCTCAAGCTGGCGACCTCGGGGTCTCGAACCTGGGTCCTCCGCATCCCAGTCCAACACTCTATCCACTGTGCCACCACCTGGTCAGGCGTATAGGTTGAAACTTTTCACAGAGGTTTACCAAGACTCAGGTGTGAAGGAATTTAAAAACATATTGACCAATAAAAATGGTCAATATCATTCATAATTAAGCAACTTTAAAAAAGCATGTACGTTATTACCATTTGTATCTGTCAGATTGGAATATTAAAAATATTATTACCCAGTATACAGAGAAGCACACATAACACTGCTGAGAACATTCACGGACAGGGCAGTTTTGGAGTGGAGGATGGACTGGGAGAGTAATCAGCTCTGAACATGTATATCCTTTTGCCTAGAAGTTCTACTGTTAGAAATTTATACTTTTCCTGATCAAAATAAATGTATAAACATAATAGCAAAAATACATATATTACACAGTAGCAATGTAATGCTAAGTGGGTGTAAAAATAAAAGTGGGGTGTAAGTACAGATGTAGGTTACTCTACAAGTTATTTTGTTAATTTAAGAATATCTGATTTTAGAATGATACATAAAATGTTTCTAAATGTTTACCTAATTTCTAGATTAAGCAGGAGTATTTCGATCATTGGTCAAATGCAATTGTATATATTTTGTGTCTGTATAGAACATTTAGGAAAGAATGCATTAAAGATCTTTGAGAGTGGTTGGTTACCTCTGCATAGTGTTGCTTGAAGTCTGGGAATTTGTACTGTTCATTCTTTTTTTTTTTTTTTTTTTGTATCCTTCTGAAGCTGGAAATGGGGAGAGACAGTCAGACAGACTCCCGCATGCGCCCGACCGGGATCCACCCGGCATGCCCACCAGGGGGCGATGCTCTGCCCACCAAGGGGCGATGCTCTGCCTATCCTGGGGGTCGCTCTATTGCGACCAGAGCCACTCTAGCGCCTGAGGCAGAGGCCACAGAGCCATCCCCAGCGCCTGGGCCATCTCTGCTCCAATGGAGCCTTGCTGAGGAAGGGGAAGAGAGAGACAGAGAGGAAGGAGAGGGGGAGGGGTGGAGAAGCAGATGGGCGCTTCTCCTGTGTGCCCTGGCCGGGAATCGAACCTGGGACTTCTGCACGCCAGGCCGACGCTCTACCACTGAGCCAACCGGCCAGGGCCTGTTCATTCTTTTTTCCATGGTATATATTACTTTTATGAGGGTATTATAATTGGTAGTGATAAGAAAACCACACTTCCTATTCACTGCTATTAAAGTAGAAGCTGATTTAATTTTTCTTAATTGTTATGCTGAATCTGAAGCTTTCTGATACTGGAAAATAACAAACACCATTTTTTTTTTTACAAGGGAATAAAAAGTCTCACTTTGAGAAAAATGACCTGCTTTGTATGGTCATACTTCATGATTGTTAGGTTGGATTTCATTAACCCCTCCTGTGTAACCTGGATAGTATGTAGAATTATAAACATTTTATTGCATTTAACTACTTTAGCACTTGAAAGATCACTAATAACTTTTTATTTCTACCCTTTTATTTTTTAGAAATCATCATTTTCATCCAGTCAGTAGTAACTCGTAAGGAGATACCAGTCCAATGATTTTTCATTATTGATCAAAAGATCGTAATACATGGTGTTTTTTAAGCTTTTAAAAGAAAGAAGAAAAAAATGTTAGTTTCTTTTTTATTTCCAATTAACAGGGCAAGAGAGGAGCTAAGGTGAGAAATAGTTCCAACCTGAGTGTTACATTTTAGTCCTCAATTCCATTTTCTTAACTGAAACTATTGATTAGAAAATGATAAAGTTAGACCCCAGGGCCCTATCCATCTTCTTGTGTTAAGAGGCCAGCAGTAGCGAAGTTGCTATTAAATATAGGTGTCATTTTTATTCCTTTTGTACTTATTTCTGCTCTGCACAGGTTCCTGAGACGTGTGAAAATAAACATACTTAAGAGATTTCACAAGAACTGTGGGTATTACTTCAAGGTGATGAGCTGCAATTTGATCTCTCCTGCTTACTTTTAAAATAAATCAGGCCTCTCCTCCTTTAAAATAAATCAGGCCTTTTATGATTGTATCATTTATTTATATGTTGGACTTTTAATCTGCAGTTGTGACTGTGTCCAGGATATAAATACCATAATTAATATGATAGACATTTAAATGGAACAGCAACTGATATTGGTTAAACAATTCTACTGTACCAGAAGCTATATCCCATGTGTGATAGAAATACAACTAGAAATTCAGTTAAATAGTAGTGTACATCTACCACAAAAATAGGCATGCAGAGTGTGTGCTTTTCGTTTCTGAGTGTATCACAACACAACAAATATTTAGATGTTGTTTTATTTTGGATTATAATTTTATTAAATCATAAACAAAGGGAAATTTATATGAACTTGATGCATTTGAAGATTTTTGTTTGATAGGCCTTTGTGACCTGTTACTTAAGAGAAAAGAGAATGTCCTATATTTCAGGGACAGGATTGGCACGTTTATCTGTCTGTCAATCCATTCATACCCAGACATATAAAATCACATTTTAAATTTTAACTGTTCAACTCTCATATTGCCTCACAAATATTTTAAGGCTTTATAAAATCATTTTATTTAATTTGTAGTTAACTCATGTTTTGTTTATCAGTCACTGAGACAGAAGTGTGAAAACCTTCCATTGTGGTTGTGGATTTGTTCATTTCTCCTCTTAATTATTATCATTTAAATATATATATATATATGTAGCCTGACCTGTGGTGGCGCAGTGCATAAAGCATCGACCTGGAACACTGGGGTCACTGGTTCGAAACCCTGTACTTGTCTGGTCAAGGCACATATGTGAGTTGATGCTTCCTGTTTCTCTTCCCACCTGTTCTGTCTCTCTCTCTCTTTCTAAAATGAATAAATAAAAATAAAAAAACAAAGATAATATATATGCAGTAGTAATGTTAATAGCATTCTTGGTGTCGTGTATATCAGTGGTTCCCAACCCCCGGGCCACAGACCAGTACTGATCTGTAGACCATTTGGTACTGGTCCACAGAGAAAGAATAAATAACTTACATTATTTCTATTTTATTTATATTTAAGTTTGAACGATTTTTTATTTTTAAAAAATGACCAGATTCTCTCTGTTACATCCGTTTAAGACTCACTCTTGACACTTGTCTAGGTCACATGATATATTTATCCGTCCCACCCTAAAGGCTGGTCCGTGAAAATATTTTCTGACATTAAACCAGTCCATGGCCCAAAAAAGGTTGGGGACCACTGATGTATATGTTTGCTATTAGAAACATTTTTCATATATATATATATATATATATATATATATATATATATATGTGCAAACGATGATTTCAAAGAAGGGTTAACTTACAATAACTTACATTTTACTGGGGGATGGCCGAGTAGAGCCAGGTAAAGGCTGTGTGATGCCAAACCTCTCTGAGGGGATGGCTTTGGAATAGCATCCTGAGAAAGGCTTGTTAGATCACATCGCGTCAGTTACCGGCCCAAGAGCGTTTCAGGAAGTCCTGCCACCGTCTGGGGAAGGAGCCTGCAAGGAAAGCTCACGTCCTGTGAAGAAGGTGACCTGGCGAACCTAGAGTGAGTGATGGGAAGTGCAGAACGAAACGAGGTTAGAAAGGAGGCCAGCCGGGCAGGGAATTGAATTTGGGTTTTAATCAATCAGGTACTAAAAGCTAGTGAGAGTCTGTTCAATCTGCTGTAGCATTTTTCTGTTAGTATTTACTGGATATATATTTTGTTCTCCCTCTGATTTTGATATATTCTAAACAATTTTGTTCTATGCGTATCTTTTACAACCTATTGGTTTGATACCTTTATGTTGCAACATAATTACCATAATAGAATTAGCTAACACTCTATCAGGTCACGGAATTGTCATTTCTTCTAGTATTGGAAACAATTAAAAACTGCTCTCTTAGAGACTATACATTTATAACACAGTTTTATAGTCCATAATCACTATACTCTGTATGGTTTTTAGTACTCATTTATCTACTAGTTGCAAGTATGTACCTTCAAGTAAACATCTCTTCTATTTCCCTCTCCCCCATTCCTTCCCAGTAATGAACAGTTTACGCTCTGCTTTTACATTTTCAATTTCTTTTTAGATTTCACATGCAGTATTTGTTTTTGCCTGACTTATATTGCTTAATGTTCTCAAGGTCCATCCGTGCTGTTGTAAATGGAGAATTTCTGTCTTTTTTTTTCCAGGGCTGAATAGTATTCCATTGTATAAATACACCACACTCCCATGTTTAATGCAGCTTTACTCATAATAGCCAAGATATGCAAACAATCTATGTGTCCATCAATGGATATTGCTTTTATACAATTTATGATTGTCTACTTTCTTAAAAAGAAGACAGAATAGAATGGTGCTCAACAAAGTGTTCTGGGAATTATTTTTGTAACCTGGGGCAAATATACTTAACTAGGCTGGAACTTCCTCTTTTTTAAATTTTTATTCTTTTATTTTTTTCTGAAGTGAGAAGCAGGGAGGCAGAGAGACAGACTCTCACATATGCGTGACCAGGATCCACCTGGCAAGCCCACTAGGGGGCAATGCTCTGCCCTTTCTGGGGCATTGCTTGGTTGCAACCAGAGCCATTCTAATGCCTGAGGCAGAGGTCATGGAACCATCCTCAGTGCCCTGGCCAACTTTGCTCCAAAGAAGCCTTGGCTGCAGGAGGGGAAGAGAGAGACAGAGAGGAAGGAGAAGGGGAAGGGTGGAGAAGCAGATGGACACTTCTCCTGTGTGCCCTGGTCAGGACTTGACCTGGGACTTCCACATGCTGGGCCGACACTCTACCACTAAGCTAACCAGCCAGGGGCCTCCTCTTTTAATAAATAGGAATAATTATAGTACTTAAATGATGGATTTGTTTGGAGAAATAAAATATTTGATATATCTAAAACCTTTAGAGCATGACTAGTGCTTAGTAAGTATTCGCTTATATTATTAATTGAATTTACTCCATTTACATTTGTTGTAGTGATTTTATACATATATACATAATTAGTATTTATAATATCTTATTGTAGAGGGTTTTTTTTCTTTGCTTATTTTATGTTCCAGCTGCAGTTTGGATTAATAGATTTTTATGAACTATTTTGTTCTCCTATACAAATTCAGAAACTATAAATATATTTTTATTTAATTAATAGTTATATAATTCTTAAAGCTCTGCTTTTATATATAAGGAAAGAAGGTGACATCTATTAATGAAGAAGTTTAATGAAACAAACAAAACACCAGTGTCACACCACTCTAACTGCTGACACTGATATCTAGTAGTGTTTAGCACACTCAATTATTTTCTCATTGAACAGATTAAAGCAACAAAGACAAAAACAACTAGGTCTCTACTTAATGAGTTGATTTTATAACACAAGTGCATAAGAAGTGAACTATTGCTTCTGATATAATAACACTTTGTGACACAGACTATCAAAAATTTTCAGGAAAAAGAATTTGGGAGAAATTGTAATAGTAAGATGGTCTTTTAGTCACTGACTTGGGAGCTTGAAGTGTATACCTTACTTGTTTGAATGACGCTTTGAGAATAAATCAACTCCTTTTGCTTTTCTTATAAAAGATAAATTAAAATTGTAGGCCTTATCTATGCAAACCTTTCTCCTAATGGAGACATTCTTACAATATTGGCTGAGAGAGGATTCCCGGGCCAAGAAAGTGTTCTAATTTGGGAACCATGGGTGAAACTGATTATTTCTCTTGCTCTCCATAGGAGTCAACAGTTAGGGTGGGGTACAGGAGATAGAAATACACAGTTTCCTTGAGTGTTTGGATTCTCTATGTAACTTTCAAATAGAGGAAGATCCCAACTAACCATTATTAATTTTAGCCAGAAGTTTCCTTTATTAAAGAAGATTGTTTCAAAGTCAGGTAAACCAATTGAAATTACTCTGCTCACAAAAGTTAGGGGATATTTTAAAATGAATATGAAGTGATTTTAAAAAAGAAGAAACATTTGATTTATTTTCATTAAACAAGAATATCAGAAAAGCAAACAAGTCAAAGAAAGTTGTCTGATTATGCAAATGTGATGCAAAACCAACTTTGATCTCATTGGTGGAAATATGCTGTACACAAGGCTGAAAGTCCTGGAGGACCGGTACATTCCCTGACATCCTAATTTTTGTGAGCAGTATTGTTTAAGCCAGGGGTACTCAGGTGTATCACGGTAACACAGGGACAGTGCATGAAGCCAGAGAGGAGGGGACTCCCGCCGTCTCTCACGCTGGCTGTGGTCTCAGCGTCTGGCTCGCTCTTCCCTGCTCCGTGCCCTGGCCTTTCTGCCTCTAGACCCCCTTGGTGCCAGTCCAGTCTTTTACATCTTCCCTCTTTCAAAGTCAAACACACATTGAAAATGCAATTCCCTCATCTCATTTCCAAAGTCCCAGAGAAATGACTATAGATCAGAAAATATCAATAATCACTGGACAAATGAACTGGTATAAAACACCGGTATATTTTGTGTATTGAAAGGGAGTCTTTGGTGGGGGGAAGGGGGATTCTGGTGAGAGGACATTTAGTAAATAAACAGATACTTATCTCAGAAACCAAAAATGTACCAAGTAGATCACTTGTGTAAAAGAACAACCGTTATTTCTATATGTGTGTAGGATTCTGACTCTTCTAGTTTTGGATTTATTTCATAGTCAGAAACTTATAGGGTCCTTAAATATAGTCATGATTATGATATAGTTAGCCCTAGTCAGGTGCTCAGTCAGTTGGGGTATCATTCTGACACGCCAAGGTTGTGGGTTCAATCCTCGGTCAGGGCACATACAAGAATCAACCAATGAATGTGTAAATAAGTGCAACAACAAATCAATGTTTTTCTCTCTCTCTCCCTCCCTCCCTCCCTCCCTTAATTTCCCCCTCTAAAAATTAAAAAAAATAAATTTAAAATATATATATATTTGTATGATTGAGCCACATGCTCAAGACTGACCTGGAAAAGACAAATACTAAAAGACAAATACTTCCATCCTTTAGATGGAAAAAAAAAAAACACAATTAAATATGGGAACTAAAGTATGCTTCTTAATGAGTCATTGCCTCTAAATACATGTCGGTATGTCTTCAGTTACACAGAAAATCTCCATGTGATCAATTCTCTATGAAATAATCTATACAGTGCTGTTATTTCAACTAGATGCTATGGAAAAGAATCAAGACAATCTGATTAGAAATGAAAATATTTTTATCTATCACGGTCCTTCAATTAACTAGAGTGAGCTTCAAAATAAATTGCTAATGCCCTTCCAGAAAAATGCAAGTTAAAACTTCTTCTCCTAACAGCTCCCAGTTGCTGAGCGACCTGACACAGCTCGGTGGCCCTTTCTGACCGACGTGCCTTCCGGGAAGCCCACAGCTGCAGCGCAGCGGCCAGGCTGCTCGGGACAGACCTGTTGTTCGGCGGCACGTGGGTCAGACAGGCAGCCTATTGGACATTCAAGTTTCCCGGTAAAACCTGCTTGAAAATATTATGACTCAACAATGAACTCACTTTAGAAGGCGAGGAAGACAGGTTCTCCAAGAAGCTGCGAATGGTCACGTGGCTAAGGCAATTGAAGAGGCCGGCAGTCACGGTCGCACGGTTTCCGGGTTCTTTCCTGGGCTCGCAGTCCATCGGGAGGGCTAGTCCTGTGAATTGGGCGTCACTGACTCTTGTCTACATCGAGGCAATTAAGTGTCTGTGTGTGATACACAATGTTACTGTCAGTGAGTGCCACATTTTGAGCTCCTTAGTGACACAGTGTAAAAGGTCAAAAGGAAGGTCAGAGGGACTGGAATAGCCCACCTATATAAAAAGTAAAGAAACTGAAACCCAGAGAGGATCAGTGATTGTTTCAGGGCCAAATCAGTAGAGCTGCACAGAATGAACCACTCACGGGCCGCCTGGTCCCCACGTGACCTTGACTGCTCCACATACCCTCACCGTCCTCCAGTTACCTCATGGGGGAACACGGGCCTCTGCTTTGCTCTCGTCTCCCTGGTTATGACACTTACTGGTGGTAAAATTCAGTGTTCCCACCAGCTAACTTAGCACTGGGTGGGCTAGAAGCAGTACTGATATTCCTAAGGCTCTGGTCATAGTGCTCTGGTGTGAGTGGGTTTGGACCATTTTGGTTTGAACACAAGTTAATCAACTCAAACGACAGTTGGGACATTCCGAGGAATAGCCTACCCCTAGAAAATTAGTTTTGTTCAAAAAACCTCTTTATTGTTGAACATCTAACTCCTAAATTTTATCCAATAGCAACAATGCAGAGGAGAAATAATGTATTACCTACTTACTTTTGCTCAAAATACACAGATAAAATATGCTGAAATAGCCATAAATATCTGCAGTGCTACATCATGGCTGTTATCAAATTATGATTTAGGCCTGAGCTTGCTGTGAATTGACGAAATTGTGTGTAGCTCTGTCGTTCCGATTGTTCCACCAGCACCACCACCAGTGGTTTTTGCTCCATTAGCTGATGGTCAAAACATCTATTTCCTCTACTCATTAAGTAAATTTATGTCTGTATAGAAGCGGTGGCCCCCTTATTAATAAACAAGGCATGCGTTCAATGAGTTTGTTGCCGAGAAAAAAAAAAGCAATTATTTTCACCACAGTAATACTTTGTAGCAGTCTCTGAGGATCAGGTTGAAAACTGAGGACGCTCAAGGCTGTTTCAAAGGAATGGCAGAGGGGGACAGTCTCTAACTAAAAGCAGACAGGTCCTTTTTCCTCCAAACAAAGGAAATGTGCTGTAAGAGAAGAAATTCAGTTTTTAGACTCCACGGGCACATTCTCATTTTCCACCTGAAATACATCTCCATTTTTTTTTTATTGAAATTCCATAGTTCTTGGAAAGCAAAGAAATGACCTTAAATCATCACTTATCTTACTTTTTATATGAACCCTTTCCATTTTATTGGAAAATGACTTTGACCTTCAGACAGTCCAATAATTTATCTGTATTTTATGACCAGCTGCTTCAAGACGTGGTGAAGATTTATTCGCTGTGCTGTGGTCGGCCGGCAAGGCAATGCATATTTATTGAGTATCAGATGCGTGGATAAAGCTATTTTAGGCATGGGTTTCATAACCGAGAACTTAGATTTTAAACATTTTTGTTTAAAAATATTTATTATGACTTTACACTCCCTCGTCTTTAGTTTCTTAGGAAAATATCAGTGTTGTTCTGAGTGCACGTGACTACATATTTAGTGTTGGTCATAATTATGATGTCAGTGAAAACATCTTTCTTGAAATGGCGTTATCTCGGCTATTTAATGTTCACAGCGTTTCTGGTGGATCTTTACAATTAACTAGTTCATTTGTGAACACCCCCTAGAGACTCAGTTAAGTAGGAATATCCCTCATTATTATAAACTAGCTGCTCATGAATGCATAACACAATCTTCCCAATTACTTTTGCTTTTTAATCAAAAACTACAGACATTTTCAATCCCGTAAAAATGTTTGTCTTTTTTTTTTTTTTTTTAAAGTAAGGATGTCTTCTTGTAGCATTTTGTGTTGGGAAACCAGGCTTTTGTCACAGAGAAAGACACCTCGTCAAGGCTGTGACCTTGTTCATGCAATACGGGCACTAACAGAATGGAGAAGCATGTTCTCCTGGCTTCCTCCCAGTCTGGTTAGTGAGTAAGGACAACGTGTGTCATAAACACAGCTGGAAAGCATCAGCAGCACGACCCCAGGCGGCACATACAGACGACTGCGCATTTCTGGACGGCTATGCTGAGCCTTACGGAAGACCCATTTTCCCCCTGCCTGAAAGGAAACAGTCCTCATAGTGTGTGCACCCAAGAGTTCCCAGGAATAATGGTAACCTGCAACCACTTCCGGGACTTACTCTGTGCTGTCTCGAAAGCATAATGAACTCCTCCCTATTGTCTTCACCGAAGAAGATCAAAGCAGGTAAATAATGTGCAGGACCGCAGGAGTGACACACAGGAGGTGGCGAAGGGTGGTGGCCCAGGCAGCGTCTGAGGGCGCGGCCTCGATTCCCCGCACGCCCCCTTTCGCACCGGGGTCACCCATGGCACTGCTGGAGCCAATTCAGTTCTGAAAGCGTTGATTAATCTGCTCTGATAGGTGCTACACAGTGAGAGCCCTTTGTCTCCTGGAATAATAAGGTACACTCCTGAGAAAGAGAGACGCGTGAATGTAAAAACCCCATCGCTCCATGGAAAACACAGTAAAAGAGGAAATTGAGTCAGGGGAATACCACTGAGGGAGTCTGAAGAAGAATGCGCTCAGAAGAAGATGGAGAAACTGGGGACTCGTGAGCATGGAGGAGGAGCTTGGGTAGATATTAATGTATGGATAAAAATAAGGTGCGGGAAAGAGAGAGAATAAGACTAAATGTCATGACAAAGGTCAGGTTGTTCTCACCCTGAGGTGGTTTTATGTTCTCAGTTCAGATGTGTTGCTCTTAAAAAAAAAAAAAAAAAGGCACATTAGACATCATTACTCCAACCCCAGGGGAAAACACAACAGAATGAGCAAGTACCCTGGGGTTGGAGTGATGCCCCGGATAACCTTCGTGTCTGAGAACACATGGTGGACACGGGTGTTGCCTTTCACAGCTTAAGGAAGAGAATTCTCCAAGCAAGTGTCAGCCCAGTCCGGGACTGTTCCACATTCTCCCAAGTCTACCAACACCATTTCTAACACAACTTCTGAGCTCAAGTACCTCTTTATCCCCTGCAGAGAATACAGTGTGGAAGTAATATCAGAATTGTAAGGACTATTAAAGGTACTGCATTTTAACCCCCAATTATCATGCAAGGGCTGTGGCCACAGCTGAGCATTGTTTTGTGTGCAGGGGTGTTTGATACCATGGCTCGAATCCTCCTCCTGTGAGGACCATGGTCCGTCTTCCATGTTGCTCCTCCCTCTGGTTTCAGCTTCAACCTCTCTGACGTCATCCCAGCCGCCTCTTCACGTGCTTCTATTCCCTTCTGGTTCCCTAACCTTGAAATTCTGGTTTGTCCTATTTGATGCTCTCTTGTGAGCCTTCTCCAGCTCTCCCACCCCCTGTCCTTCAGTATCTGCAATCCTGACTCCATCTGAACATTCTCAGCAGGCAGCTGTGACTGCCGGAACCCACAGAACGGCCTGCTGCTGCCCGTCGCGTTCAGACGCATCCTCAGCACCTGTGTTTTTATTTGTCTAGGGTCACCTGGTACTCAAATTCACTGTAAAAAAACTTCCGACTTGCTGTTGAATATCTCACTGTGCCTTTCAGAAGAATGACTTCAACGACTGATAGTATCTTGAGCACGTAGCACGGAACTGGATTCCTGAGCACAGACAGCTGCTGAAGGGCTCTCGCTCCACGCAGTCGATGGCAGCAGAGGGTAGAGCGTGAAAGAAGGATGCTGGAGAGAGAAGAACGTGTGTTTCTGCGGTCGGGGAAATCCTTCAGGGGGAGGGCTGAAAAGAGAGGAGTGAAGACAACAGGAGAGAGAGAGAGTGAAATTGTAGATTTAGGAATGGATCCATTGGTCAGTTGGATGGGACTGAGTTAGCAGTGTTGGATTTGACAAAGGTTGGGCTTAGCCAGTGGAGCTCATTGGATACAAGACACGAGGGACGTCAGGGTGCGTTCTTGAAAAGCCGCAGCAGAAAATCAGGGCAGGGAGGAAGTAACAGAGCCCTTGAGTAATTAAACAGCACACAACCGTCGCTTTGTTGGAATCTTATGTATGTAACTGAAGGTTTAAATAGTGACTGAGATAAGTATCTCAACTCAAAATTTAGTAGATTATTTACATGGACATAAAAACATGTAAGTCTTTTCTCTAGCGGACTTTTTGTGTAGAAGAAAGTCACCGTGAAAACTGTGAAAGGAGGCTCACTTTAAATTAAGAGGGGATTTACAAAATTATTCTCTTCTTTAAGAAACATTAAATAAAGCAAATCACTATTACTGCACTTATTCAAATAATTAATAAAAACCTGCCGCATTTCAGCAGGTAGGCTATGGATGGGAGACCACAAGGCAACTAAGTCATTTTTACTTCATGTGAAATAAACAAGTAGTCTTCTACCTAAGAAGTCAAAGGTGCTTGAATAACCTAATAGCTGCTATGAAGGCAAAAGAGAGGCATGTGACCTTCCCAGGGCGTGTGGTCGAGCAGAGCAGTTAAGGATGGATGAGATGTTGCAGGCAGGGGTGCAGTATGGGTCAAGTCAGGAATGTGTGACATCACTGGATGGGGGTAGGGAGCCACTTCCGTGCGAAAGGAGGGTCAGACACGGACAAATGACCTGAAGGACAGGGAGAAGCCTCCATCACCAATTTGCAAGTATCAGAAAGAACCAGTTTGCCTCTGGCCGTTAGAGATGATATTTATATATTCTTACCTACTGTGAAATGGGCCAGCGGACAGCAGAAAGATAGGAAACCATGCCTTCTGAAGTCAGAATAATCATCTCCACTTAACAAAGAAGAAAAAAAAATCCCAACCAACAAATAGTGTGACCTATTGTATTATTATTATTATTTTTTCTGAGATTACAACAGATACAGATTGATCCCCCCTCCCCCCATTCCCTTGATGAGGAGGCCACGTCCTTAATTCTCAGACTGGGGGTGAGGCTTTGAAGCCGTTGCTAGGTAGTCCTGAAATAACCTTCAGCTCCCCTGATCCCGCTGCTGAAAGGTCAGGGGCTGTCAGCAGGTTCTCGGCCGGCCGGCGGAGCGGAGTGGAGGGAGGCAGGACTGAAACACTCCCCGTGCAGCGGAGAGAGAGCCAGTGTCCTGATTTCACCTGCCGCAGATTGCTGTTTGTCTTCTCCTGGGAAATCACCAGGATGCAACTGCCTTCATCAATGTTCCTCTGCTGCTCCTCCTTCCTCCTGCCATGGCGCAGTGACAGGCCTCCCGAAAGATGCTAATGGAACAGGACTGCCACAGAATTAAAGTCCAGGCGGTGTCGGCGAAGCCAGGCATTCAGTTAGATGTCCTGCCGGCCGCAGTGAAATAAGTTGGAAACAGAACGTTGATGGTGTAGGAAGCCGGCCCGAGATTGATGGGCCGGAAGCTGAGGTGGTCGGCTTGGCTCGCACGATAATCTTTTCGTGAAAAAAGAACAGTGTGGGAATACCGTGAATTGTTCTGTGTCGCCCGAGAGAGGATGGACCTCAGAGTTTTCCTTTAATAAAATATTGCAGTGAACATTTTTTTTTTTAAATGATGTTATTTTCAAAGTATGATGATCACTTATTTAATGTCCTGGGGTCTCATGGGACAAGAAGGTAACATAAAAACAACCCCAGCCTTGAAGGACTTGTGATTATTACCAGGTTGTAAGTTCCGTGTATAAAAACACAGCACGCTTGGATTCCTCCCGAGGGCTCGTTCTCATCAGACTTAGGCTTCTGCCACAAATAATCCTCAGGAAGAACAACAAAAGAGGAATCCAAGACACTTTAGAACAAAATCTGGTTTGTTTTGTTGTGTTTCAAGCCTGTATGGACATCCTGAGTGCCCGTTTCTGACCCTTTGTCCACCTGCGTGTATCTGAACCCAGAACCCCAGGGATGACGGTTCAGACGGCTTCTTGCCCCGAGGACATTCCACAGGCAAAGGAGGTGGGTGTGTGAGACCAAAGGTCCGGTCAGCGAGACCCTCTCGGGTCTCGTGCCTTCATCTGTAGACTCGGCGCTTGGGAATGTTAGATGGTTAGATGTCCTGTGTATGAACCCCGTTTCAGGCCTTTATCAGCACTTGGAAAATGACTCTAAGGCTTCCCTCAAAAAAAAAAAAAAAGAAAAAAGAAAAAAAAAGGAAATATGAATAGAAGGACATGCCCTCAGAGCTGAACTGTCACGATGATACGTTCATACCCAAGCAAAGTCATGCCAAGTGAACTGAAGCCCGGGGCTGGTAGAATTGACTTTCCTGGTTGAATTTGCGTAACTAGCTAGAAAAAGAAAGAGGAGAGAGGGAAAGGTTAAGGGTTGGGCGAGTTGATCAACCTGGCACCCAGAGAAGAAGGAAAGTAAACGAGTTAAGTCAGAGGGTCCCAGCCAAAGCCTGACAGGGAAGAGAATTAATGCCACAGGAGAGGACAAAGACCAGAAATTTGGGGCCAGTGGTGTGGCTCTCTGTGTCCTGGGGACATGTGCGGAGAGGAAGGCATATTGGGCATTTCCATTGTGTTTGATTAGATCAATCCAAAGTGAAATCAATTTATGTGGTCCCTTTATTTAATTTATCTTGTTCTGATAGTATCCTCGCCAAAAAAAAAAAAAAAAAAATCTTCTGATATCACTTTCACACTGAGTGAAATTAGTATTTCCGTCCAGGTAACAAATTCACTTAAGACTAAACATACACGCATAAAATTTCTAGTTTACTACATCATCCTCTTGGGGACACTTCATATGAGTCTGTGTCAGAAGGACCGTGGTTATTGCGTTTCCTGAGCTGAAAGGCAGAATGTGGGCTTGGTAAAGTGATCTTAGATAATAAGTCAGCGGTTAGAAGGTAAACTATAGGCTAAGAGAAATAATCACAGTGAATAACTCCAATTATAAGACCTCTTGGTAACAGTATGGCCAGACCTCTCCGGCAGTAATTTTTCTATGTACTGGCCCAGTTATTTAATTTTTATTTAAGTAGTTGGCCTTCAAAGCTCACCCTAAATATTAAGGTTGTTAATATTATTATTATTACTATTATTATTATTATGTGGAGAGATGGCAAAAAAAATTGTTAGTTATGGAAATTTGTTTAAAAATTGAGTGAAATAGGCCTGGCCTGTGGTGGTGCAGTGGATAAAGCATTGACCTAGAATGCTGAGGTCGCCGGTTCAAAACCCCAGGCTTGCCTGGTCAAGGCACATATGGGAGTTAATGCTTCCTGCTCCTCTCCCTATTCTCTCTATCTTTTTTTCTCTCTCTCTCCTCTCTCTCTAATAAAATAAAAATGAATAAATAAAATTCAGAAACAGCAACAACATGAACTTATTCTCAAAAACCATTTGAGTGAAATGAAAATTCTGTATTTTCCAATAAGTGAAAATTTTCAATTAAGTCACCAAACAATTGCTCACTTAATACAAGATTCCTCTAATAATGTCACATGTCAGTGGGTTCAAAATTTTAAAATTTGCATATCTTAGGTGTCGATGAAACTGTTCAGTCTAAGAGGGACTTGACCAACTGAAATTTGGGGCATGCATTTTTTTTTTCAAATTTGCATTTGCATCTGTCAAAGAAAAATTATTTCTAGATTAAAGACTGTGTTGCAGATTTATTGGAATTTTAAAAGAAGAGACTTGTGTAATTACACATGCAGATGCCATGAAAAATCACCAGCTTCTGGGGTCATTCAAAGGAATAATAGACAACATAATTACTGATACCGTGTCTATAATCAGTGCCCGTTGGTTGAGTTGTGAAGAGTTTTAGAAAGATTTAGTGTGCTGTTAATTCAAATTCCAGAAACAAAACAAATGCTTGCCAATTATTCAGTAATTAAAGACAAAAAATGACAGTGTGATTCATATTTTCGCTCTGATATCACTCTGCATATCAACAGAATATGAGACCCCAAGGCAGGGGAGAGCTTATTATGTTCTAGGTAGACAGGTTGAGCTGTGGAACGTAAGAGACAGTGTTGCAAATGAAAACTCTTGTATGATCCGATCAGTAGTGATGATTCTATACATTTTTCTTCTAGTGTGAATCAGTGCTCAAAAGATTTTTCTTGCAATCCACAGAGTCATATACTTTGCCTGCAAGAGCAAGAAGAAACAGTCTAAGAGAACTTTTTTTTAATATACTGACAGAGTTAGACGTGCCCTTCAGTTTAGGCAACACTTTGATAAAAATAACACTAAGCTAACAAAGGAATCAGAGGAGCTGTAAAACTTGGGCATATGTAGTTTTTAAATGAACATACTTTTGAAACCAAATCAGTTCTAAAACAATGAACCTGTTTTATAGATCGGATACAGTCATTAAGGAAACATTATTTCTGGTACTTGATTGATTTTTTAGAATATATTAAAATATATATTTCTTTTTTCTTTTTCTTTTCTTTCTTTACTCTCAGTAAAGAAAATCATGCTAATCTTTAATTTACTGGGCATTTTGAGTTGAAATCATATGAATGCCAATGGTGGGTCATTCCTGTTCCAGCCCTCTTTCCAGAATCGTTTGTCATGCTTTCCTCCTCAAAAAAGTTGTGAATTATGAAAATATTAGTAAAGATGTACTTCCTTGTTCACAGGTGGAATTGATTTCTAGCTAGGTTGATCGTAAGACACTATCATTTCTGTTTGCATTCTTGTCAAATAATTCCACCAGCATTACAATTGGAGTTTTGCCCGGATACATCTTTCTTCCATAAATTTTCCCTTCTTTCTTTATGTGATGGCAAGGCATTTTGGGAACATGTTCAGAAGCCAATGACCCAGCATATGAAGGAGAAGAAATTTATACTGCTTACAAAAATTAGGGAATATTTTATCACTTCATATGGTAATTTTTGCGAACAGTATAGAACACTGCCCCCCCCCAAAAAAAAAGAATGTCTGGAACATCTAAATCAATATCACCGAAATTGTTTTTAAAAACTCAGAGTCCAGGGCTAGACTTGGTAATAAGTGAATCAGATCTGTGGGATGGGTATTCCCAGGAGTGTTCAGTTAGAAGAAATATCTTCACAGGTCCGAAGAAGAAGGCTCAAGCAAACCAGAATGATTGTTCAGCACTCATTATCGCTTCGGGAACTGAGGCACACAGAAAGATCCCAGTGATTAGCGTCTGTAGAAAGTGTCGAGCTACAAACACCAATTAATTGATGTCTGCAGTAATATAGTTTTAGGGACACACAGATGCTTCATCTATACTGTGGGTTGAACATAGCCAGAGTCTGTGGACTTTCTCCCTCTCAGCGCCCCGTGCTGTGAGAGTAATTACCTCTCAGACACAATGATGGTACAGGATTTTTTACTAGTCATCCATGGCTGTTGCTCAGACATCTTAATTGAGCAGCTCCAATGGAAAGAAACTGAATGGTGGGGATTCCAAAACAATAAAATAAAATATAGGTGAGTTCTAAAAACTTAAAACCCAAGAGAAAAGAGAAGAAAAACCACCAATAATAGTGATATAAGTTAAAATGATATAGGTTCCAGAAAAAAAAAAAAAGGCAAAATCAACACGCAGGTAAGACAGAAAAAAGAAACATTAAAATGCATTAGGATCAAGAGACACCAAGAACCTCTTGTATGATGAACCTGAATTTACTAATTTGCATTCAGAGTTAGGCAAGGTCATGAGGGGGCTATAGCAAAAACTTTTAAGACGGGGAAAGAAGGAGATCTCTCTCAGTGGGAATTCATCAAGTACCCGTCTTCAGGCCTTTTTCATTTCTTTTGTTACATTATATCCTTAGCTGGATTTTTTTTTTCTTTTCAACCCTGTTTTTGTTTTTCACTGTAATGACAGTTATCCCAAAAATGCCTGGAGTGAGTTGGTGTGGATAGTGTAGGAATTTTCTTAAGTAAAACAATCACATAGCAGACTCAGAAGTAGAAAGATCTTTATAGATCTTAAGTTTAAAACTTTAAAGTATTAACAGATTCTTTAAGCATCAAAAATCTTTTGAAGAGCTGTGGGCAAAGCCCAGCCGAGACCCTGTACACTTTGGGGAGCTTCTGCTTGTCAGTGGCTTGTCATTGTTGTTTCACTCATGTATCTAGACTTGAATCTATCACATTCTCCTTTATAAATAGTGACTTAACTGAGATTTTATATGTGATTCCTAAATACATGGATTTAAAGAAAATGCTGTATTCAGCCCACAACTACATATAAAGCATCTTGTATGTTCCTAAAACTATGTTACGGAAAACATCAATTAATTGGTGTTGTATTGAATCCATTGGCCAAGCAACTGATATTCTCCAATCTCTTTACTTGAATTGTATTCTAAGGAAGCTATGCAAATCCAAATAGAACAGGAGCGCAGTAATTAATTTTATTGACCTCAGTGTGGAGAGAAGATTTGTAGGTTGAAGAAAGGAAAAAGACAAATAGAAATGAAACAGAATCTCAGATAGACAAAGAGAACACAAATTTATAACCTTGGAATTACATTCACCAAATAATAAGGCAATAAACCGGTAAAGTCTCCAGTTCCTTAAATAAATGAGTTTATCTCTTGTAAAATAGTCACAGGGTAGCCAGTCCAGGGCCAGGGTAGTGGTTCCATCAACACTGGTAGGACCCCGTCCTTTTCTCCTTTGATCTTCTGGGTTACCATGGTTTCCAACCTCAAAGACACAAGGTGCTTGCTGGAGCTCCAACCATTAGTTCAAGGCCTGTGGAAACCCAGAGGGTGCCATTCCCAGATGGAAACAATCCCTTTGAAAGGGCTTTTCTAGAAATTTTAGTTCCATCTCATTGCCTAACCCATGTGAAAGGTTAACTCAGATTATGTTTTCTTCATCACTTTGTTTTTTTTTTAAAGCTCATTGCATTTCTTTATTTAAGGAAAATCAGAATGGTGAGGTGGAATGTACAGGGGTCCTCAGGTTACGACAGTTATGTTCTACGACAGTGACGTAACCCACATTTTGGTGTAAGTCGAAACACACCCTAGCCTAAGTCACTTTCCTATTCTAGCATAGTTGTAAAAATCATACTCGGGAACATAAAAACCCAACTAAGCCACAGAAAAAGGAAAAGGACACAGATATAGAAGCCATGATAAGGGCCAAAATGATCACCAAAGCAAGCAACACCAACGGAACACTTGCGCTTTTAATAGTCCACGATGGCGTAGGGAAGCGTGCTGGAGACGCGTACTGGGGACTCCGCGTTACAGTGCTGCGTATAATTCCACCACGCATAACCAAGCAAGTTCGCCCACGTAGTCCATAAGTACGACACTAACAGCGTAAGCTGAAACACTCATGTCTCATTTTTTAAAAGTTTTTATGGGAATGAGTGTCGTAAACTCGAAACATTATGTCGGGACTGTCGTAACCCGAGGACTCCTGTGCATTAGATTCACAATGTGGTCAACTCCATTAGAAGATGATGAAAGGAGTTAAGAATGTATTTAATCTGTGGCATAGTCATTCTCCGTTGGTGAACACTGTGGGGAAGATGGCAAAGAACTTGTCTTTCTGAGAAGAAAGAATAAAAGCACAGTGACTCAGACGCTCGACCCGGCCAACTCAGGACAGGTTCTGGCTCTGATGTATCTGAGCACGTGTTTACTGGTCATGCTTTAAACTCAGTTTAGAATAACTTTTTTCTTAATAGTTTATCAACATATTTTTGTTACTTGTTTCCAGTAGAGTGAGTCATATTTAACAAGTCAAATTTACCTTAAAATGTCCTCAGTATGTATCTATCTATTTCTACCTAGAAAAGGACTATATGATTACATATTTCACTAAAAATTGCAAGAAATAACATCATACTGAAGACAGAAATACCCACAGGCAGACTTTGAACCAAAATACTTTATAAAGAAAATAGACCTCTAGCTTCCATATGCAATTCAGAATAATTTAATGGCAGTGAATTGCTACAAGAATTATCAGGATGGAGACCGGGAAGAGCAGGGTGGCAATGATGACAGTTACTTTTCTTCAGTCCCTTTGCAATAACGTTTTTCTTGTGGCCACAATCATAGACCCTGTCTACATAAAAATATTATAAAGGATACAATCTACAAATGACCAGCCTCAAATCACATGTAAACTCATAGGATATTAGGATGGCCCAGTTACTAATAATACATGCTTCTATAAATGTCCTATGAGATACCACATTTAAGCAATGAGTATGTACAATACATAGGTGATTTTCAAACACAGGCAGATCATTGCCTATAGTATCACTGAGAATAAATTGCACGGTGAAACGGTAGTAATCATGTAGCATTACCCCAGAAAGCTACACTGGATTTTTAAAAAGATCATGGGTTGTATCATCTGATAAAGATGGCTTAATATTTCAGCTTAACTACTTAGTGGAAATCTTGTTTTTGCCTGTTGGCTGTGTTTTCAGGGGGCATTTTTCATTTTGGTTCATGAGATTTGAGTGGTACTTAGGATGACTTCCAGTTTAGGGGTTGGTCAAGAGACTCACACCGGATCAATCACACCTGTGTGTCTCACTGCACAGGTCATACAGTTTGATCCAGTGATTGGGCATGTGACCAGAGGGAGCCAAGTCCTTCTGTGGGGACCGCTGTAGCTTCTGAGGAGAGAGTTTTTCTCCTTCTATCCAGCAAAATGGAAATAAAGGCTGTTATTAATTATACCAAAGAGACTTTACAGTGCCGAGGTTGGCAAATACAGTCCCAGAGTAAAAATGTCAAAACTTTATTTTATAGTTGAGAAAGAACATAGACCCTATTGCCAGAGATCAAGTAGAGCAGAGTGGTCAAAAGAATACAGGTTCTGGAATCAGAACTCCTGCCACTTTCTGTATATGGGAATTCACACACGTTATTTCACGTCTATGAATCTGTCTGATCATCTGAAGATGAAGTTTAATACTTAATTTTTTTTTTTCTTTTACCTTCTGATTAAGGTCTGTCATCAGAACTGGCTTCATCATTTGTGGCATACGGTACCAAATGAAAACGTGAGGCCCTTTGTTCAAAAATAATTAGAACTGTAAACACCGTGAATCATTAAACCAGGACATCTCCTTGGAGTGTGGAGCCCCGTGCAGCCAAACAGGTCATATGCCTGTGACGTGGGCCCTGTGTATGATGCGTTAATATGGTTATGACCCTTTACCTATTGTTCATATAAAGTGATGTGTCACTTTTTCCTCTTGTTGACCCTGGGCTGGCACTGTGACTATTGTTGGCCACCAGAATGTGAGAGAGTGGTGCTGGCCATTGCCCTGTCACTATTCTTGAAGCTATGGGTGAGGTTGGACCCTTCAGAGCCCAATCAAGCCACTAGCTGAATGCAGCCCATTGAATGATCCCAGCCAAGCACTGCCCACATTCCTGACCCTCAGAATCATGAGGAAGTGAAACAATTATTATTGGAAGCCAGTAAGTCATGGAGAATTCTGTTCTAGAACAATACGTAATGAAAGAGAGGGTATTATCATGCCCTTGTAAATACAATCCGTCGTTAATGTTAATACAAAGAGGTGGTATTACTTTAATATTGTTCTATCTGCTTTAAAGCAGCCAATCTGGGTTTCAAAGCAGTTGCTTGTGTTAAACACTGAACTTCTGAGATTAACAGTTGATTTTGCACGATGACATTACTTTGTAGAGTCACAGATACTTGTCATTGTTATATAACTTGATAGCCAAAACATGGCTCTCATAAACGCTACGTCCTAATTCCCAGAACCTGGGAATGTGCTGCTTTTTAGATGTATCAGCTTCCTAGGGCTAACAGATAACAGATCAGCACAAGCTGGGTATTTCAAACAGCTGCCACTGAACTGTCTCACAGCTCTGACATCGAGAGGTGTTAGTAGGTGATGCCCGTGGAAGGATCTAGGTGAGCATCTGTCCTTGACTCTTCCAGTTCTCATGGCTCCATGTCGGTCCTTGGCTCCGGCCTACATAATCCAGTCTCTGCCTGTGTCTCCACACGGGCCTTTCCTGGGACATCCCGCCTCTCCTTCTCTGTACGGATGCTAGTCATGGAGCTAGGTCCCAGTTGAATCCAGAATGCTCTCACCTCAAAATCCTTAACATACTTAGGCCTGCAAAGACCCTTTTTTTTCCAGATGAAATTATATATTCACAGGTTCCAGCTGGGTATATTTGGAGGCTACCATTCACCCCTTACCTATGGCAAGAAAAATTAAGGTTGCAGATGGAGTTAAGGTTGTTAACTGACCTTAAAGTACAAATATCCTGAATTATCGAGGTGGTCCCATGTAATCACAAGGGGAGAGGGGAGCTAGCAGTAGGCTAAGCGTATTATTATATTATTTCTGGGGATATGTAGCTCATGGCTTGCATAGTGGATCTACTGCATGAACTCCATCCCTCCGCCATTCCTTAAAATCTTAACATCTAAGGCGTCATCTGCATTTTAACAGTGGGATGGAGAGATTCATGATGAATGGGCAATGAGCATGCAATAATATATCTCTTACGAAAGTCCCTGAAAACTGCACATGATTTCCAAGTTTCCTTCTATTGTCCAGACTTGAAACACAAGCCCACCCCTAAATACTAGAGGGGCTTGGAAGTGTAGTCTCTCCTTTGTCTTTGAGCCTCACTGAAAACTTGGTCCATGTGGGAGAAGTGGAGAATGCTAATGGGGCCATGCAATCTCTATACCAACTAAATAATTTTGGAAAAAGAAATATGTGTAAAAATGCCAGAAAAATATTAAAATTGGGAAATTCTGCAACGTAAACACAAAGTGTAGAAACCGTACTACAAACTAGAGTGAGTAAATAAATACAAATTAGTAAGAAATGATGGAAAATTCCAATAACAAACACAAAAGACAAAAAGAACTCCAATAAGAGGCATGAATAAGAAAAAATAATATTACTTCTATAATATTGAAATTTCAGGCAGGAAACCCCTGAGGGAAAGGTGAATGCAGGGAAATAGTTTCTCAGGAATACTAGGACGTTACTCTCTCTCCCATTAATAGAAGGAAATGCTTAGCAGTAGGCGAGTGACTGAAGTTTTGGCATTCGAGTTCAAAGGGTAACCGGTTCCATGAATGGCGGAAACTCTGCAACTGGAACTCCTTCTACTCAGATGAGAAGAAAGAGAAATCCCTCCGCCCAATAAAAAACAATCTGCATTTGTCTGTGATGTTCCATGCATGGGGTAAACAGCTTCAGATTTTCTGGGAACGACTACAATAAATTATAGAAAAAAGCATTCTTCCAGGCAAAGCTGTCTCTGGGCCGCCAGTTCTGGTTGCAGACTTTGTCACTCCGATGAGAAAATTAAGTAATCTCATCACTGTTTACCATCTGCATGGGGAAGGAGCGGGTAGGGGAAGGGCAGGGTATAGAAAACGATGAATTATTCCTGGCAGCAGGTAACAGAAGGGCAGCATTTGAAACTCTCATCTCCACAGACATGAAGACAAAAAGACCATTATAATAACGATGATTTTTATATTCAGAAAGTTAAACAAATGCCCACAGTGAAGCTCTCATTAGAAATAAAAGTGACACAGTTCCGAGGTCAGCGCTTCTCCCAAGACGTGAGAGAGGTCGGTCCTCCCTAGCGGAAAAATTGAGTGACATGTTGTTGGTCAAATAAGTTTGTAAATATGATACATATGTTTGCTCGCTTATAGTTTGCATTGGGTGTGGGGGACAGGCTGTGAGCAGGCAGGGTCATTATAGCCTAAGGCTTAGTTTTAAGACTAAGCCTTTTCCACCCTTGACTGTTGCATGATGTGGGGTGGTGCACTCTCATGAGGAATCCCATCATGCCTCAGATAAGTGACTTTGTATCAGAGACTTCCTTGTTTGTATATTGGATTAAAGGTTTTAATTTCTACACTATAAGGAGAGCAGAGAAAGGCCACGAGGAGGAGAGAAGAAGCAGCCAAGATGGCAAAGTGCTGAGGGAGAAGCCAGTTTGTGCAGAGAGAAGGAGATGGGGAACAGAAGTGAATAAGGCCGGTGAGGTTAGAAACCTTTGATTCTAGGAAACTTGGATAAGTCAGTGGCTTTTGGAGCCCTGAATGGAAAGGGAAGTGTTTTCCCACTGTGTGTATTACTTGCCCGCCAGTTGCAAGCTAGGATTAAAACTAATGACCCACCAGTTCTTGGCTCCTTTGTTTCATTACCGTCTGTCCGAATCCAGCGTGAACCTGCATGGGCCAGGCGGCTGTGATGGTGGTCGTGGCTACTGGCTTTACACATGTATAGGAAAGTTATAGGAAATTCAACTTCTATCGGACAAGTCAGTATTTTCCACACACACAAAATTGTGAAGTTATTATTTCCCCCCAAATATTTCAAATGTATTTCCTGTAAGGTACATAGTGCATGATATGGTTTACTGGGTGTTTTATGATAATGGTTTCTGCTTCATTTCTCCATCTCCAACACTCCCTGTATCAGCCATATTGAATGTTTCTCTAAGGATACATGAGGTCTTGGCCGCTGGGCCTCTGTTCTGTCTGCCTGCATTGTCTCTGGTCCTCTTTGTCCCTAGTCACCAGCATGAATACCCTGGTGTGATGGAGTGAAAGGCTTGGTCTCTGACCGTGACTTGTTAAAACCTACCTCATTCCCACAGCCCTCAGGTTAACAGCTCCTGGTTGGTTTTGCATACAGACATGCTAATCTTTAGTGGAGTTCTACTTGTGACTTGAGTGTTATGCAAATAGCTACTGCCTGTTCCCTTCCCCTTGGCATACAGGAAGCCTGGACTCTGGACTTCCTTCTGGTGGATTTAAGGATTAGGTCTCTCATCCTCTGGATCAATAAATCTTTCCTTACCCCAAACTCAGACGTTTTGACTTTCGGCTTTCTGAAGCCTCGGGCACGTGGACTTTGGAACAGTAACCCTAGGAGGTAGACTGTGGTTGGAGAACGTAACAGACAAACTGTAAGAAGGAGAGGGCGCTCGAACACCAGGTGTGCAGGCTTTATTAGAGGAGAAAGACCTGCCGGGGCGCTCCTCCAGGAGAAGCGCACCGAAACAGACTCTGAGGCACATTTTTTATAGGGTGAAGGGAGAGCTTTGAGCAAGTGTGCTTTGCGCCAGTGGTTCTGGCGTGCTCCCTTCTGCGGTTTTAGATTTCGGTTTCCTGGAACGCTTCTCCTCGGGGTGGTGGACCAGCTTCCTAGCACTGCTCTGCTTCAGGGGCGATAGTCAGTAAGCAAGGGTGGGGTCAGATAGACAAGCAGAACAGCAAGAGGGCAGTTTGGAAGTCTTGGTAAATTCATGTATCCATCACAAACAAAGAAGCCCATGGTCTATGTCAAACTGCAGACTCTCTGTCTCTGGTCTGAGAGCTGAGAGGCAATGGATACAGTAGGCTGCCTGTCACTGCAGGTACCAGCGCCTTCCTTGTCTATCCCATCCTAGCTTTTATGTCAGTTCCTTCAAAAAGGCTTTATGTTCTCCCCTGCCAGATTTTCTTATTGGCCCTTCCGTACACTGCCACTGTGCCGTGTGACGAGTCTATCTCAGCGCTCAGCCTGTGATGCCATCGCCTGTATGCATCCATCTGCTATGGAAGGGCAAAGGTGTCTAAAAGTATGCACAGGACCTGACCCCTGGGAGATGCTCCGTAAATATGTGTTAAATCAATTAGCGAATGCTTACAAAAAACGTAATTATAATTTTGTGAAATAAGAAAAATGTTTTAGCCTGACCAGGCAGTGGCACAGTAGATAGAGCATTGGCTTGGGATGCTGAGGACCTAGGTTTGAAACCCTGAGGTCACCAGCTTGAGCACAGGCTCATCAGGCTTGAGCACAGGATCATAGACATGACCCCATGGTTGCTGGCTTGAAGCCCAAGGTCGCTGGCTTGAAGCCCAAGGTCACTGGCTTGAAGCTCAAGGTCACTGGCTTGAAGCCCAAGGTCGCTGGCTTGAGCAAGGGGTCACTCACTCTGCTGGATCCCCCTGGTCAAGGCACATATGCGAAAGCAATGAATGAACAGCTAAAGTGCCACAGCAAGTCAGTGCTTCTCATCTCTCTCCCTTCCTGTCTGTCTGACCCTGTTTGTTTCCCCCTCACCCCCGCTACCTTGCTAAAAGAAATAAAAAACATTTTACGTAGATTATGGCTTATAATAACCAGCAGGTCCATTCTGGAGTCCTACTATTTATAGGACGGGAATGTAAATCATAAGTACATTGATCGCATGGGACAGGAAGGAAGGAAGGAGTGCATGTGGAATGATGGGACCCAGACAGCCTTCACAGGTGTTCAGGGAGCACTTGCCTTGAGCAGAGACATTCTTCCAAGTTCTTCGATGCTTGCCAGGGTAACGCTTCCTGCTCCCTTCTATCCGAACAACAGAGATTCTTTCTCATAAAATGTAAAATGCAGCCTCAGACTCCCCATTTTAAGTATGTGTTTAAACTGACACATGCAATATTAAATTTATCTTTACCATATTCATTTTTATTATCCAGAGACATTTGAAGAATAGTTTAAATTGGACCTACATTTCCTTTAAGAAATGTCCAATTTTAATTGATAGTTGTGGTCGATCCATTGATGAATTTGTAGAGACATTTAAACCCCATGTCTTGCGAATAAAATCTAGAAATGGCTCAGCTGGGCAAATAACTCAGAATTTTAAGGCTATTAAGAGGCTCCCGCACTTGCTAGGCTGCCGTTTGGCACAGCCGTCAGTGTCAGTTGCCATCCCACTACTGTGTCAGACATAATATGATCTCTTTTGCCAATTTGTGTTTGTCACACTTCCATAGTATAATTGGACCAGAAGAGTTATTAAATATTGCTACCCATAGGGTGCAAACCGTGGTGGAATCATAATGGTTATTATGTCGTTGCCTGTGATCCAAAGTGGATAAATTGTAGTTTTCTGAATCTGATAAAGAGAAAGTAGGAAGATGTATTCATCAACATAGAAATATCAAGATACCTACCTTGTGTACCTAGAGCCATGCAGTTGTATCCCTAAAGAATATAGCTCTTGGGAAATCAAGGGAAGTTGTTAACTCCACTGGGAAGATGCTTGCAAAGAAATTAAGTAAGCAGAGAGCAGAGAGTTCAAGTGAGGAAAACCTCTACTAGAAATCCCCGGAAAATTCACCAGTAAGTGTTTAAAGACAATGAGTGATAAAATGTCTACATGAGAAGATCTGATGATTAATTCCAAGGGCAAGCGCCCTGAACAAGGGACAAGTAGCTGGTAAGAAAAGTTACAGTGTTTCCGAGAAACCAAAGACTTAAGTTGGAAGCTACACTTTGGTTTCTATATCCCATATCCAGAGCATGACTCTCAGGCTCACACAGTGATGCTCAGAAGTGAAAGTACAAGTCAGCTCAAAAATAAATAAGAATAACCTTCCAAGAAATAAAGCAGTCACATGACTAGACATCCAGTGTATATTTTCTATCAAATATGTAAACATGGAATACAGATAAGAATACAATATCTATAACATAATAGAAATATTCATAAATAACTATATTTTTAGTTATCACATATTTATCACTTTGGAGCATGTAATCTGATTAAGAAAATGGAATATGCATGTAGATGGTTAGATCATACACAAGACAGACTTTACTGACGTAAAAGGTTAAAATGTCATAAAGCTAAGGACTGTTTCTTAAGGAATCTCTGAATCCCCCGTGGTGCACATAGATCATCAGGGTCATGTATATAATTAATATCATTCTTTTTTTTTTTTCTTGTGGGAGAGACAGAGAGAGTCAGAGAGAGGGACAGACAGACAGGAAGGGAGAGAGATGAGAAACATCAATTCTTCATTGCAGCTCCTTAATTGTTCATTGATTGCTTTCTCATATGTGCCTTGACCGTGGGGCTACAGCAGACGGACTGACCCCTTGCTCGAGCCAGCGACCTTGGGTTCAAGCTGGTGAGCCTTGCTCAAACCAGATGAGCTCGCGCTCAAGCCGGCAACCTCGGGGTCTCGAACCTGGGTCCTCCACATCCCAGTCCAACGGTCTATCCACTGAGTCACCACCTCAGTGGTCAGGGTGATATCATTCTTATTGATAAAGAAATATAGTGTTAAGCACCTCACAGGTATCTACACATTTTATTTTCATAGAAATTCTATGAGATGTGTACTGGTATTATCCACATTATACTGGCTAGGAAACAGAGGCACAGAGTAGTTGAGTAACCCACCAAGATGCCATAGGCAATACATTATAAAGTCAATGATTAAAACCGGGCAGACTGACACAGGGAACTGGAAAACTTGGTCTACAGTTTGGGAATCAGCTCTCCGCTAATAGACACACCCTATAGACATGTATGGTATGAATGAACACCAGTAACATATAAATATGTTGGGAATGTATCTCTTCATAGGACAACACAATGTGGGCACTAAAGGTTGGCTTGGAGGACAGTGCCCTTCAGCTATATGTTAAATTCTTTAAACCAACCTGAAATAGCCAAAGGCAACTTTTGCTCTTTAAATGCAAGTGTGAAATCAGCAATCTAGCATAGCTTTCCAAGCAAGTTCCCAGCCCTTAGCGTCTTCTGTTTTGAAATTTGGGAGGTGCCAGTGGTGCCGGGTTATAATGGAAGACTTGTAATTTTTGGATTCGCAGAATCCTTCACATGCATTTGGTTAGCCGTCATTTGTACACCCATTGGTCCATCCCATCAGTGTCGCTTGCACACCCAGTAGGGGTCAGAGACACTGCAAGGCATTGGGGAGAACAACACGAAAGAGTGGTTCTTTGCTGAGTCAGTCCGGGTACCGCATAAATGTTTGATGAGTGCTGGATGAATGGACGTATCGAGGGCACTGAATGTTTAAGTTGAAGTGGTTGGAAAAATCATTCTCTGCGGTCTTTTCCCTTCACGTGAAAAATGAGAGCACAGGATAAAGAATTTTAATATATCCCCTGGATAAGTTCATGGTTTGACCCGATAGTGAAGAACAGACTCCCAAAACATATACAGCATGGAGATGCCAGGCCAAGAGTGCTATGTGAGAGCGATAGTTGATCGAGATTATTTTTGTTTCTTTGTTTCCCACACTGAATACTTTATTGCTGATGACATTTTTCTTTACCTAGGCAGTCTTTTATATATATAATATATATATATTTTTATAAATGGCTCATGCCATTTGTTCAAATTATATTTCTTTTTTTTTTTTTAATAAATTTTTATTAATGGTAATGGGATGACATTAATAAATCAGGGTACATATATTCAAAGAAAACATGTCTAGGTTATTTTGTCATTAAATTATGTTGCATACCCCTCGCCCAAAGTCAGATTGTCCTCTGCCACCCTCTATCTAGTTCTCTGTGCCCCTCCCCCTCCCCCTAACTCTCTCCCTCCGTCCCTCCCATGTCCTCCCTCCCCCCACCCCTGGTAACCACCACACTCTTGTCCATGTCTCTTAGTCTCATTTTTATGTTCCACCAATGTATGGAATCATGTAGTTCTTGTTTTTTTCTGATTTACTTATTTCACTCCTTATAATGTTATCAAGATCCCACCATTTTGCTGTAAATGATCTGATGTCATCATTTCTTATGGCTGAGTAGTATTCCATAGTGTATATGTGCCACATCTTCTTTATCCAGTCTTCTATTGAAGGGCTTTTTGGTTGTTTCCATGTCTTGGCCACTGTGAACAGTGCTGAGACCTGAAACAATAAAGTACATAGAAGAAGACATAGGTACTAAAATCATGGACCTGGGTTTTAAAGAACATTTTATGAACTTGACTCCAATGGCAAGAGAAGTGAAGGCAAAGATAAATGAATGGGACTACATCAGAATAAAAAGTTTTTGCTCAGCAAGAGAAACTGATATAAAAATAAACAGGCAGCCAACTAAATGGGAAATGATATTTTCAAACAACAGCTCAGATAAGGGCCTAATATCCAAAATTTACAAAGAACTCATAAAACTCAACAACAAACAAACAAACAATCCAATAAAAAAAATGGGAAGAAGACATGAACAGACACTTCTCCCAGGAAGAGATACAAATGGCCAACAGATATATGAAAAGATGCTCAGCTTCATTAGTTATTAGAGAAATGCAAATCAAAACTACAATGAGATACCACCTCACTCCTGTTAGATTAGCTATTATCAACAAGACGGGTAATAGCAAATGTTGGAGAGGCTGTGGAGAAAAAGGAACCCTCATTCACTGTTGGTGGGACTGTAAAGTAGTACAACCATTATGGAGGAAAGTATGGTGGTTCCTCAAAAAACTGCAAATAGAACTACCTTATGACCCAGCAATCCCTCTACTGGGTATATACCCCAAAACCTCAGAAACATTGATACGTGAAGACACATGTAGTCCCATGTTCAAATTATATTTCTTATTGAAACTTGGACTGGTTTGTGACATGAATCAGAAGGAGAGAGATATGGTCAGAGTCAAGCAGAGAAAAACAGAAACAGACAGACAGACACACACACACAAACAAACAAACACACACACACCAGGCAAAGAGGAGCTTACCGAGTCACTAAGGGCCAGTATCGATTATTGAAGCAAAGAGCAAAGAATGCAAATCTGAGAGTTAATTGTACCTGAGTATTGATAAGCAGAATCTACTGTATCCCTGCAGGCATCTCTCCTGTCTGCATCTCAGCTAGGGAGCTAAGTTTAAAGAGTCTCACTCTGTAATCTATGGCTATATTGGCTCGTCCTGACTACCAGAAGAGATGACTAAATCTCTGAGCTCAGGAACAAGATCTTCAAACAGAAATGACGAAAAAGAGACACAGACCAGAAGCAGGTGGTGCAGAAGGTAAAAAAGTGGAGGAAAAACTCTACTTTATACACACTGTTTTATATTTCCCACTGACGTGTCACTGCGTTTTTAACTTTCCATTCCACTACAAACTTTGTCGTGGGAGGGTGGGCTGTTCTCTAAATTTGGGTACCCCAAAAGCACCATAACTTACTAGTTAAATGAATGTTTGTTTTCTGAATGTGTCCTGGGTTGCTCTCTTGTTATTTGGCTTGGATTTAGAGAGAGAGAAGAAGGAAAAAAAAAAAAAAAAGATTTGGGAATGATCAAGAGGAAAAGACTTGATAAATGAAAATGTTTCCAATGCGTAAACTGTGACTCCAATAGAAATTTTATGAACCAAGTGAAATGAATATAAGATCATTTGACATGTGGCCATTATGTAACCTGGGCAAGGATTCAAGTTCACTGGAAGATTTTGCAACGGAAAATAACACTGTTTGATGACTGCTAATCTCCAGTCCAGGGACCACAGTAAAGATGTTTTTTAAAGCCTGTGACTTTGAAATGCAGAAGCAGACCCAGTTAATGAATTACAGGCAGGCTGATTTTCTAACAGGTTACAGGGCCAGCCTCACAACGCCAGGTCCAGTGCTCCCCTCTGCCGCACCTATACTAAAATCGAAAGAACACAGGGCCAATTCGTCTGGTCCCTGCACAGGGGTGACGCGCAAATGCGTGCAGCGTTCCACGTCTGTGGGGTCTGGGAAAGAGACCTAACGTCTGATGGCAGCGCAGCGAGCCTCCCATGGCAGTGGGTCCCAAGGTCAGCTGGGTATGACTCAGTCTTCTCCGCGTGACGGAGGCTGCTCTCCTGCATTGCTGTGTGTACAAATACATCTGTATATCTGTTTTTCCATTGTTACACAAACAATTACATCTCCGTGCAGTTCAGTTTACAGGGACGGTGGGAAAGGGTTGAAATGTTCTGAATGGAATGGACAGGTATCAAAGAGAAAGAGGAAAAGAAAGAGAAAGAGAGAGAGAGAAAGAGAGAAAGGACCAGAAAGAGTCAGGCTGAGTGGGTGGTGGGTGTTCTGGGTCGCCATAGCCCCTTCCGCTGGGCCTTCCTCTAGGTCAGAGCTCGGTGAACTGCGATCCTCAGCCGCCCCGGCCCTTGTGTTCTGTATGTAAATAGGGTTCCTCAGCCTAGTCTGATGCTCGCACACGTGAGATTGGGAAGCAGAGAGGGGGAGGAAACGGCTTTGGTGGTCGGCGATGACGTATACAGATGCTGGAACGTTCGATTCCCCTCTGCTGTGACCCGTCATTAGCTTTGTGAAGGACAGAAGACGGTGGGCAGGAGTGGGAAAGCGGCCACGTAGCCGGGACAGGAGGGAGCTGTCCGAGTCACGTGCCAGCAGAACCCCCGTCCCCACCCCTACCCCGGGCCCAACCTCGAGGGGGCAGCAGAACCAGCAGTCCTCCTGGGCCTCGTGAACCCAGCACGGGAGTAGTTTCTGGAAAGTTAGGCCGGAGTGCTTCTTGCTGTCCTCCCACTGATTTTTTACGAAACGGATTTCCTGTGTGTAAACATTCTTCATGAAGATGGAGAGCGTGGCTTCAGTTTCCTGTAGCCGAGTGGCGACAGATCTATCAATGACTGCCGAGTCTGCGAGGACCCCGGCTGCGCTCCCAGCCCCGGCTTTTCAGCTTTCTCCTCTTTCTTGCCTTACCTCTGCCCTTTGGAGAGGTCTTTCTAGAGAGGGCTAGAGAGATGAAAAGAATCGGGGTGTCGGTGTCTAGTCAGGAACCAGCCTCACAGTCGCGGCGAATGCCTTTGAATTAGTGGGCTCACATTAGGTTTTATATATAGACACCATGTATAATGTATATCCCGTATGGGCGTGTTTTTTGCAGAAACACGTGGCTGATTTTTAAACATACTCGTCATCCTTTCATTTAGACACCTTCCTGAGGGGTCGTTAGGTAAGTCTTTGACTTAAAACAATGTATTTTACAATCCAGGAGTCACTTGCTGATAGATCTGGCGACCTGTTCCAAAGTCAAAGAGGAGGCGGAATTCTAGAGAGTTTCCTGTGTGAAAAATTAATAGCTAAACAGGCAGCACTGAGCTAATAAATAAATAAGGAAGTAAGTAAATAAATAAATAAGATAACTGTGTAGCTTGCAGAAAGAAAAATGGAATAAAAGACAGTGCAGCACGTGTCTTCAGGAGGAGCTAAAGCTGCCTGACGTCATTCAGTTTACAGTTAAGTAAGCCAACGTGTGACAATGACAGAAAAAGAAAGCTCGCAATAACGTTAGGTGGACTAAAAATACAATTCTGTATTTACAGCCTTAACGAGATACGGAAGCACTTGAACGAGGCACGTTCTATCAGAATTACAAAGACTGGATATCACGCTGTCCAGTGCACGTGCTCATGAAGAGCCCTCCTGGAAAATCATGTGACTGAGTCCATGGGACCCTCTTGCTATTACAGCTGCTCTATGGTCACGGAAACGGGCTCTGATGAATGAAACTCAATTTCATCCTTGATTCTTCCAACATACCTTTTCTGAAACTGACTAGTGCCTTGACCCATTTTGCCAAAGAAAACGGTTGTTGTTGTTGTTTTTTATACATTTTTCTGAACTGCAACGGGAAAAAAAATCACTAAAGATTGATTCAAGTCAAAACTTAAAAAAATGAAATCAAGCAGAGTAAAGACCAAAGAGGGATGAGTCCATTGCCTTTGTCACTGTGGTCATTATTGGGGTGGGGGAGAACTGATCATTTAGCGCCTTGAAAATACTTCAGTGTAAAACACCAGAAGAAATATGAGGAAGCATTATGGACAGCCATTCTCTAAGGAGCGTCAATCATGATCCAGCCAAGTGCAACCCTTAGGATTTCAGAACCGAGCTTCTGCATTTTCCGTAAGCCAGGGATAAACTGTGTCGAGTTTTAATTAAATACAATTAAGTGTCATGGAGAAGAAGATGTCCAACCCGCATTGTTAGGGAAGCAGCATGCTTTTCCTGAGGACGTATTTTAGAGGCATGGTGAGCTCATTAGACCCCATTGGGAAGCAGCTGTCGGCCATCATTGAGAACGGGAGCAGCTACCGGTGACAAGCAGGCATCTCATAAAACTTAGTATAACATCTTAGCGGGTGTCTGAAGTTCATGTGTGTGTGAGAGTTTTGACTCAGGAACTCCATTGTTCGTTTAATTTCAATGTAGCCGACATTTTTAGAAGAGGATGCGGGAAATCACTGACAGGAACGGCGTGGATTTTTTCTCACGGACTGACAAACTCTTTCATGTGCATTCCCAAATGCGCCGGGGGGACCCTCACACACGTTCTGTCTCCATCCACATCAGCACCATCATTCATTTCCAGGCTTCTGGGCACGGAGACCAAGCCTACTCACCTGCAGGATCTCCCTGGCTTTGAGCTCCACTCACAGATTATCAACGAGCTAGTTAAAAATAACTCGTGCATGGCTATAGAAAAGAAAACATTTTTTTTTTTTTGTATTTTTCTGAAGCTGGAAACGGGGAGAGACAGTCAGATAGACTCCCGCCTGCGCCCGACCGGGATCCACCCGGCACGCCCACCAGGGGCAACACTCTGCCCACCAGGGGGCGATGCTCTGCCCCTCCAGGGCGTCGCTCTGCCGCGACCAGAGCCACTCTAGCGCCTGGAGCAGAGGCCAAGGAGGAGATGCCCAGTGCCCGGGCCATCTTTGCTCCAATGGAGCCTTGGCTGCAGGAGGGGAAGAGAGAGACAGAGAGGAAGGAGGGGAGGGGGTGGAGAAGCAAATGGGCGCTTCTCCTATGTGCCCTGGCCGGGAATCAAACCCGGGTCCCCCGCACGCCAGGCCGACGCTCTACCGCTGAGCCAACCGGCCAGGGCAAGAAAACAGTTTTTAGTAAGTTTAATCTATGCTTCTTTTCTCACACTCAAGTGGTTAGTAAGAGAATAGAAACAACCATTCCCTCTGATCTCTATTTCAGAGTCATTTTTCAGGCACCCACTACCCTCTCCCCTCCCTATCACCCCCACCCCATTCCCAACCATGCCAGAGGGTCTCGTCCCCTCTCACAAACTCCTCCCCAGCTTGCCAGTTACGTCTCATTCTGTGGTTATTTCACATATGTCTCCTTTACTAGAATATCAACTCCCACACAGGGAGGATTTTTTTTTTTTGGCTTCTACTACATTTTACTACAATAGAGTTTGGCACATGGTATAATTTTTTATAGCTATATAGACATAGAGGACCCAGGTTGGGAGGGGAAGTGGGCAAAGGCCTTCAAAGTTCATTATTGATTTAGTAACAAGTTTATTTAAGTATATTTTTAATTATAGTTGATGCACAATATTATATTAGTTTTCAGTGTATAACCTAGTGATTCAAGATTTACGTACCTTATGTAAGTCTGTACCCATCTGCCAGCATACATTGTTATTACGATATTATTGGCTCTGTCCTCCATGCTATACCATACATTAGACCCCCATGACTTATTGTACAACAACAAGGAGGTTTTATTTATTTATTTATTTATTTTTACAGAGAGTCAGAGAGAGGGATAGATAGGGACAGACAGGAATGGAGAGAGATGAGAAGCATCATTCATCAGTTTTTCGTTGTGACACCTTAGTTGTTCATTGATTGCTTTCTCATATGTGCCTTGATTGTGGGCCTTCAGCAGACTGAGTAACCCCTTGCTCAAGACAGCGACCTTGGGTCCAAGCTGGTGAGCTTTGCTCAAACCAGATGAACCCACACTCAAGCTGGCGACCTTGGGGTCTTGAACCTGGGTCCTCCACATCCCAGTCCGATGCTCTATCCCAGGGGTCCCCAAACTACGGCCCGCGGGCCACATGCAGTCCCCTGAGGCCATTTATCCGCTCCCCCCCCCCCGCACTTCCAGAAGGAGCACCTCTTTCATTGGTGGTCAGTGAGAGGAGCATAGTTCCCATTGAAATACTGGTCAGTTGGTTGATTTAAATTTACTTGTTCTTTATTTTAAATATTGTATTTGTTTCCGTTTTGTTTTGTTTTTTTTACTTTAAAATAAGATCTGTGCAGTGTGCATAGGGATTTGTTCATAGTTTTTTTTATAGTCTGGCCCTCCAATGGTCTGAGGGACAGTGAACTGGCCCCCTGTTTAAAAAGTTTGGGGACCCCTGCTCTATCCACTGCGTCACCACCTGGTAAGGCAAAAAGGTTTTATTGATTGAATCTGTCCTAACACCCATCCCTCCTCTCCCCACCACACCGCACCCCCCTACTTTGGTCAGAGCATGCACTTAGAAGCCAGTATTTTGGCCAAGTGTAGAGGTGCAGTTTTTGGAGAGGTTTCACTATTTATCTGTGTGTCAAAAGGTCAAGTCCATAGCGTAAAGTAAATGATGCTGAAGGCACAGTTACAATCCAGACCATGTTTCATAGTGATCCTGCCCAGAGGTCTCTGGAGAGCTCAGTTGGTTCCTAGTTTATAGAACTTCTATAGAAGCATCAGCCACCGGTGCTATAGAGAGTGCCGGCTTTAACTAGTACTCTGTGCATAAGGTTGTGGTGGTTAAGCTTGTTTGGGAGACTCTCTTGTTTGGGAGACTCTCTTATTTCTCTGCACGAAGACCTTGCCAAGTCTTGAATGTTAATATCATTGTGATTTTCCAAGGAGAGAAATCAATATGCAGCATTTGCCAAACCTATTTGAACATTGAAGATTTTAAAGTTTATTTTGTTATTTTTTTTCTTTTAATTTTTCCGTTGATTTGAGAGAGAGAGGGGGGCATCAGCTCGTTGTCCCACTTAGTTGTTCCATTTAGTTGTGTGCTCCTCGGTTGTTCCTCATATGTGCCCTGACGAGGGGTCAAACCCATGACCTCAGCATGCCAGGATGGTGCTCTAGCCACTGAGCCACCGGCCAGCGCCATTTCATGTTATTTTTGGAACTGCTAATCCTAGCTCTAGGACTATTTCAATGAGTGATGCTGTTGGCTCTAATCCCAATGTTTCTGTTAACACAGCCAAAAATTAGAGCCTTCCTAAAGTGTCCTTCAATTATTCATGCCGAAGAAGGGTAAAGAAGGAAACTGAAGCATATTCTGAATCCATATCCTAATTATTATTTTCACCATTTGATTACAAATAACATGAGGATCGATATGCTGCATGCTTTAGAGACCCTTGCCCCCACCTGCAAGGACTGATGTTTAGTGTAAAGGACAGATTTAAAAAGGTACCAATTCTCACTCCTTCTCCAGAAAGAGCTAAATTTGGAGTAACGCAATTTGAATCCTCATATTATACCAGAGTTTAGAAGGGCAAGCTTAAAAACCGATGTACTCAAGCTAAAGAGTCCATAAGTCTATGTGGAGTTCGCGAAGCCAGCGTCCTCTGCGTACCCGGTCACCATGGCGACGCCTGCCCTTGACCGCTGGGTTCATTTCACCTCTTGGTCTCTCTGCAAATAAGAAGCACAAAGTGTTTAGGGGTTTTTTTAAAATTATCATTATTGTTGTTGTTGTTGTTACTATTTAGCAGTTCACTATTTTTCTCTAAAATAAGTGGGCATATTTTTTAAAACTCTTAAAGAGGCCCGAAGGCGTTTCATATTCATATTTTGTATCGGTTTGCTGGAGGTCAACTGGAAATTTTCTCTAGGTTTTCTTAACAAATATAAATAGAGCAAGTATATCAGGTAATACAGAAGGTAAAAAATTCTGTTGATTTATTCAGGTTTATAATCTGTATACAAATGGCAGAATTCTATCTATCTATCTACCTATCTATCATCAATAAATGGCAGTTTGGAATGAGTAATTGAAATGAAATTATATAACTCGAATACTGAAGAAACATTTCATTACTATTAGAAATTGATATATAACATTTGAAGAGTCAGTGGTAATTCTAACTGAAAAAATATATAGTAGGTCAAGCATTATTTTAAATCATGACAATTACTTTAAATACACTTTAATATCAAATTTAGAAGCAGTACACTTAGGATGGTGTCATTTTTTAAAACTACCTGTACTCTATTTTACTGTCTTTTTTTTTTTTTTTTTACAGTTATTTTGAGAAACTCCTCAGCGGTGTGTATCTTCGGAATAAGTGCTCATAATGAGTTTTGTTTCTCATACATTCAGAGCAACGCCATCACTTCTTAAACTTTCCTTTTGTTTTGTTTATCCTTCCCTTTGAAAAAATTTGATTTTGCTTTTATTTGAAAAGAAAACTCCATGGATATTTTTGGAAGAGGAGAATAAATATTTTCCAGTCTTGTAGAATGCGTGTCTCCCCAAAATTTACCAACCTTGACACATTCACTAAAAATAAGGTTATGATGTTCAGACACTGTGATTTCTGGAAAAAGGAATTTTGCAGCCATATGTTGTATCTTGAATGTGCTGAACCTGTCTCTTCCGAAGGCTGACGATGCTGCCTTTTTCCCCCCATCTTCATCTCCTTTATCCTCTTCTGCTATTCGGTAACCTGGCAGGGTTCGGACCAAATGTCATCTAACGTATGAAGGCTTAACTTATACTAAAATACTGTTTGGTACGTGGTTTCCATAAGCATTTCCTTTTAGTTTTATTTGCTTTATCACTTAGAAGGAATATCAGAAACAGTTTCCTAAAGTCAACATTTAATTCTCAATTATTAATGATCCACCCATACAAATCAAAGTCACTGAAAAAAATTTTTTTTCAAATTCTCATTTTACCCCATTATGTGGCAGTGAATGAGGAAAAGAAATGTAGGTAACCCTACCCGCTTTATAATGAGACTAATTATAACATGATCTTTCGTGAAAGGAAAGGCTACAATGAATGGCAAGATCATTCATTGTAGGTAAATATATATATTTATATATAAAATTTTACAACAGTGAACAAATGTCTTCAATAGCTGCTTTTCACCCTGAAAGAAGTTTGAATGCAGCAGAAAACAAAACAACAACAAAACACACACACAAACAGCAACCAGAAGTTCTAGAAAGATCTATGTATAAGAATTCCTTTTCATAAACCCTGAAAAAATAATGCCTCTAGAATAGAGCTCCATTGTTATTCACTGTCCAGTTTGGCCGGGATGTCAGCCCAGCTATTTAAAATATGCTACATTAGCAAAGTATTAACTTTCAGAAAAAGAGCTAAGGATAACAGAAAAGAATGAAAAGTAGACCGTTGGACTGCAAAGATGGAGACGCATCTATAAATAAAGTGGACTGCTCTCGTTAGGCTATAGACAAACAGAGTGAATGCAGGCTAACAGGTTTCCAGACGTGGCTTCCCTGCTGACTTTGGGAACAGCTATCCCAGCGGCCTCTACCCCAAAGTTCTAAAAAGCCATATTTATATTCAAAGGGATCTTTTCTGTTAGTTTATAAATACTTAAGGGCTGTGATGGAACTTCCAATCTAAAACTATATAAGAAAGGCAAATTGTGCAAGCAATTCTGTTTATGCGACTATCCGGATTAAATTTATCAAGCTTTATATTTTTCTAGACGTGCTCCAAAAATATATTCCTTCAATGATTAAAAACAACAACAAGGTTCATATAGCTTCAGAGCTGTTTGAATGTGGGTATTTAAAGAGGAAGACTGGCAAAGCTTCAAATGGAAGGAGAACACACCAATTAGCTAGTTAGCATTACCTCCCTTCAGACTCTAAATAGGTTTAATTATGCAATAATTTAAATTCATAGAGCAGCTTTAACTTTGAGCAATTATAGAAAGAAAAAAAAAATGTGATTGTCTCCTTAGGCAGCCTAAATCTCAATGAAAAACAAATAGAGAACAAACACGCCTTCATTTTCTTAGGAATCATCAACCAACATGCAACAATAATACTTTTTTTTTCTTTTTTTCACGAAAAGGAAACTTATTTTGGTAAACTTGTTTTTGGCTTAAGGTGTTTTGAATTGTGTTTGACTCAGTGATTTTCTTAGTAACACAGATCCTAATACCGTGATGGCGAACCTTTTTATAAAAACCGCCCACTTTTGCAGTGCTGGTCAACCTGGTCCCCTCCCACCCACTAGTGGGCAGTGGGCGCTCCAGCTTTCATGGTGGGTGGTAGAGGAACAACCAAATGGTGCTGTGATTGGCCCACCATGAAAGCTGGAACGCCCACTAGTGGGCGGGAGGGACCAGGTTGACCAGCACTGCAAAAGTGGGCAGTTTTTATAAAAAGGTTCGCCAACGCCTGACCTGTGGTGGTGCAGTGGATAAAGCTTCAACCTGGAATGCTGAAGTCACTGGTTCAAAACCCTGGGCTTGCCTGGTCAAGGCACATATGGGAGTTGATGCTTTCTGCTCCTCCCTTCTCTCTCTCTCTCTCTCTCTCTCTCTCTCCTCTCTAAAATGAATAAATAAATAAAGTTAAAAAAAATTTAAAAAGGTTTGCCATCATGATCCTAATATATCCTTTCCTTTGATTCCGTTCTGTATGACTTGGATAAGTGAGGCACACCATTTGTAGTAGTTATGTAAAAAAACCCAAATCTAGTCCAGTTTCCAATAAAACCAGTATTGGTTGAATTTGTTAGATTTTATAAATTTCTTTTTTTTAACATACATAATATTAGGTGTTATTATTTAGGGAAATGCCCAGTGAGATGTTTCTGGGATCATGTTGTTGGTTTTAAGTAGTGATGGCAATACAGGACTAGTTTAATTTTGGGGTAAAGACCAGAGGAGCCCCATGCCAAGCTCATGGCAGGGAAAGGGGCACTGGTGGGCCCATGCCATAGCTCCTGCTCAGAAGTGGCATTTGTCTCTTCCACTCACATTTCCTTCACCACGTCAAGGCCATACAGACAGAGCAAGGCTTGGTGAAGACACGTTGAAGAAAGAGAATCCTATCATTAGGGGAATAGCAAGTAATTCGTCACAGCCATATGGTCGTGTTCACAAATCATTCATCCTTTTATGTCACGTATAGATGTTTTTCTACCTTCCTCTGCTAAAACACACTCACTTCTCTCCAAGGTTCCACCCAATCGTGGCAGAAGCTGAAACCCTGGGATTTCACAGTAGTACATGCTCTGGTCCATAGCAATTTCAAAACTTACTTGGGCAAATGTTGCAGGGAGCCAGATGGTGGTAAATGTCCCTTTTAGAGAATTAAGCAATTCTTTCTTGGGATAACTGATCTGTTCCTTGGACTAGTTCCTCCATTTATTGCTCTCCATGGCTCTTGGTTTTTCTGAAAGTAGTCCTTACTTTTCCATTACCATTCTTAGCTGCATATGAAGAAAGTATTAGAGAATCTGCCAACTTTGGGTGCTGATCAATTTTCTCAACCCATCCATAGAAGGTCAGAGGTCAAGAAGATGTTTTAAGTCCCAAGTAGACATTCTGTTTTATCCAGTTGGACAGCTGCTTTGCAAATATGATGCTCTCAAAAGTCTGTTCAATCTGTTTGCTTCCAGTCAGCAGTCTGTGCAGGCCACATCCACAAGCATCTTAGACGGCACCTTAAAACATTCTGAGATGTTATCACAGGCAAAGAACTAAAAGCCATTTTAATTGCTTTTTTTTTTTTAATTTTATTTAAGGCAATTCCCAACTCTATTTTTTCCTACTTATTTTTGAGAAACAGTTGCCTCTTTTACCTTATAAGTCCCAGTATTTCTGGATTCTCTCTCTCCCCCAGTCCTAAAGCAGCCAGTTCTTCTCCAGGGTCACCTTTTTCCATTGTACCCTGTCAAGCCTGGCCAGCTGTCGCTGGCTCACACGAGGCACATTCTGTTTCTCGGCAGTGTTGCCTGAAGTTACCGACTTCTTCAGCATCCGGTCTTTCTTTCGAGGAGCGGCAGGAACGTCTTCATCAGGTGCTTCCCGAACGTATCACATGGGTCACCATTTCTCCAGCCTCAGCTCATAGTTACCCTTGTCGCTGACAGCTGGGCTCCAAGGCCTGTCTCACCAGGTTTAGTATGTTTATTAGACTAGCAACCAATTCCTGTAAGCAATTTGTATATCAGCTTTCAGTAGGTTCCACGACGGTAGCCAACAGCCCACAAATCTCAGTGAGTTATAGCCAGTTAGGTTGTGTCTTGCTCTCCGGCTGTGCCGGCTCGAGGGTCAGCTGTGACCTTGTTCCCGGTGCCTCTTTCTTTCTGGCTCAAGGCCAGAGAAACAGATCCTACCTGAGACCTAACATTCTCACAGGAAATTTATGATGACTAGAATGTGTCAGGTGGTGGTGGAGCTCAACATTGTCTTCTCTAGACTAAGCTCAGTTGGGGGCTGGGCTGTGTTCCTCGTGTGTTTTACGTAGCACATTTTAAGTATTTGTGAGATAAGTAGATAAAGTAATGGTTCTGGGATTCATGTAGCAATGAAAAGGAGAAATGCATTCTATTTTTGGGGGATACACAGGAATGCGGTATGTTTGTTTTTAAACCTATCTACCCAACTACTGTGATAAGGGACCCAATCATCTTAACTTAGAGCACAGCGGCCCTGATTAATCAACAGATATTTATTGACCACCTACTATGGGCCAGACAAAGGTGAATGAGAAAGCATCCCAGATTTTACATGTGCAGAAATCATATTTCTCTCTTTTCTTTTGCTCTTTCCCACAAAAGTCACAAAGCAAGGACACTTTTTTTTTTAAATAAAAAAGGCACAGTGAAGGTTCTAATTAGAATGGGCCAGCTGCAACAACATCTTTGTAAACAAAGGACATTTGTCTCTGCAAAAGATGCTGACGCTTCCGTGCCACTATTATTTGCAGAGTAGCCTCCGAGGAGTGGAACCGGACGAGGCGACCACGGATGGTGCAGACCTAGATATAAAGCAGTTCTATTATAAACATTTCCTTTGGAGAGGTGCTAACTAGGAAAATGTGTGTGCTTCAGGTCTAGGCTTCTCTTACATAATTCCCAGTCTATCCCAAGAACCACTTCCGTCAGCCATCTGGAAGAGCCAGGACTCCGGCACCGGCACCGTGGGAGGCTGTGATTTTGGAGACTGGTCCTGACCGCTGTCCCCTTAGGAGGGGGCAGGCAGAGGGGCGGGAGGGGGGCGAGGTGGGAAAAGGGGTGGCGCTCCGCACCAGAAAGAAAGCGCTAAGGCGTAACCGAGGAAATCAAGCTGCTTCTTTTGTGTTTTGAGGGATGTTGTTTCCTATGCAAGGAAAAGTTTTCAGCTTTCTAAACTTTATTCCCATGATTGAAAACAGTGTTTTTACTAAATAAAAAAAGTTACATTTCTAGTTGTCATGGACTTCATTTTAGGAGAGAGATGTGCCGGTGACTCGTCATTTCTCTAATACGCCTTAGGGCAAAAATATTTAAGTGGCAGCCAGACGTTCCTCAGACTACTAGGTGGGCAACGGGAGGATGTAATTGTTTGTATTTATGTTCATTAACACGATCTGAGGGAAAAAGAAAACTTTGAAATAAAAAAATCATGGTTGCTGTATAAACTGTATAAATACAGGGGTAGGCAAAAGTAGATTTACGATTGTGAGTACACACAGTACAGCTTAATCTTTATTTATCATTTATTAGTGGTCGTATTACTTCCCACACAAACAACTGCAAACCGACTTCTGACCACCCTGTATAATGGCAAGTATATTCTGGGGGGCTGTGTAACTTTTCTGATTGCCGGCACTAAGGGGTTAAGCTGTAAGAACAATTAGCAGTTCAGGCTGAAAGTGTTGGAACAGGAAGGTGGAGAAGTGTTTTTTTCTCTCACTTTGTGTGATCATCTCCAGCATTACACTTCGGGGAATGCAGAATGATATAAGGGAAAAATGTTAACGTATGTGTACAATGGACCTTTGGGAATCAAAGTAATTAATGTGTACCCTGTCTGTCCACGTTGCCCACCGGTCGGACATATGGATTCAAGTGGAATGTGAGGAGGGAAAACATTTTTGCTAACATTTCGTTTAAAGTATAAAGAGATCCTACAGAAGCGTCCTGTGAGTTATATTATTTCAGTCACTGTTGTCATATATATACTTAGGCATTAATAAATAATTTCTGGTAAGAGAAACTGGGATAAAAAATATATATATTCAATCAATTAGATCTGGGAACTATGCCTGCCCTAAATTGTGCCCCAAATAATGTGTAAAAAAAATCTATAAATCAAAGTTACCTTATTCAATATTTTTAAATAATATAAAATCATTTATAATTTTATTTCCTTTCGATAGATGAGATGAACTCCAGTTCTCTGCTGAATAGATTGCAGCTTAGTTTATAGCCTGTGGTCACCAGTTTTAATTTGATCCTGCCCACCGGGCTGGGCGCGGGACTAGTTGGCTGTCACAGAGGACAGGAGCCTGTGGAATGGTTCCCCTAAAGGAGGCAGAAGGGGCAGGTGAAGCTAACGAGAGATTTGGACTTGAAGGACAGAATACAGAATTCCTTGGAGTCACCCCATTCCCTCCTAGAGGGACAGGGAAGCTGGGATGTTTGTGCTCCAACTTGAGCTCATCATTGAACTCCTTCCCGAGTGTCACCCTGAGTGTTACCCTGAGCGTTTCTGAGCTGATGTGTATAAACAGAGAAAATATCAGTCCTAGAGCCCCAGGGGCCACCAGGAGACACTAGGAGCTTGGCCCGGCTGAGACTGCAGGGAGGGCCCAGCTGGGGAATGAAGGGACCATTCAGAATGCTGCTCTAAACCATTTAATTTCTAGTGCAGTGACTCCGAGGAGGACACGTCGACCTTGGCCACACTGAATCGGGAGTTTGGTACACGGGTTCTTCTTCCCTGTGTTTACTTAGACGTGAAACTAATATTAACCAACTCCAGAGGATCCAAAACTCTACTTGCCGTTTAAAGTAATAAGCATTCACAAAAGCAGCAACATGTAGCTGGCGTTCTGTATAAATAAAGTACCTGATTTCTTCATTTCCTCAGTACACTTCCCGGTGTGAATAACAGTCTCTCTGAGCTCAGAATATTCTAAATGCAGTGCGCTTTCTGCATTCAACTAAATGCCCTAGTTTTGCAAAAAAAAAAAAAAAAAACAGGTTTGGTTTCTATCTAGTTCAACTGAAATCCGAATGCCTGCAAACATAAACTATAGGGTCTTACGCTTCATAAAGAAATTCTGTTAATAATCCTTAGTAATTGTCAGACATCATGATAGCACATTTGACATATATTTTATATAAAATATTCAACGTAACGTACTAAAGACATGGTCTGCTAGGGACATTCCGCACCTGGAAAATTGTCATCACCTGTAGGCAGAAGCAGGAGTCCAGGATACGTAATGATAAGTACTATTTCTGTCACTTATTAGCTACGTGACCTTTGAAGTTACTTCTCCTCTCTGTGCCCCACCTCCTTTATACTTATAAAACCTTTACAGACTTGAATGAAATAATATTTATAAAGTACTTAACATACACCCAGTAGATGGAATAACAGAACCCATCAAACTGACTTTTTATGTGTTCCTGGAGAAGTTCCACTCAGAAGTCTTTCTGGGTTGTTACCACTTGCTTGAACCTGAAGCAGAAATGAATTCCAAAGCAATCCAATGAGCCAGAAATCTGTAATATCTCACCACGAAAATGGCAAAGGGTGCTTCCCAAGTGCACCCAGATGCTGATCCCCTCTGGTCTGCTGACAACCTCAAGAGGAGATCTCCCCGGTTCGAAGGCGAAGGCCGCTGGGTTTCTGGATTTATACTGGATGGTTATTTCTTTTAAATAAATAAAATACATGTATTCCCACCCTTAGCTATACTTTATGGAAAATATTGCAAATATCGGTTAAACATATACTATGCATCTTACAGAAACTCAGAGAATCAAATCCTCAAATCACTTTATGTGGATAGTAAAGCTTTGATACCAAAATTATGCATAGATACAAGAAGAGGAAACAATAGGCCAATATCACCTATAAATATGGATACCAAAATTTAAAACTGAATGCATAAATGTGTGGACAGACCCATGCATAGGCATGTATGTATATGTAAACGGAGATATATCTATATGTATGCTTATATAAATATTATTAAGCAAGCTACATCACACATTTACCAACTTAAAAAACATGGTGATCCTGATATTAGTAGAAGAGATATTAACAAATTTCAACAATAATAAAAAAATTTTTAAATGGTCTAGAAAACTAGTAATATGTGGAAATTTCCACAACTGGGTAAAATTGAGCTATCTCAGCAAATGCATTTTCAAAGAAGTGTGAGAAACATTTCCTTTAAAATTCAAGAATGAGAGGAGGTGGCTGGCAATACCATTTCTGTCTTCTATTCAGTATTGCCCTGCAGGTTGTAAAAGACACACTAAATTTTAAATGAAGAAATAAGGTATGCAGTGTCTGGAAAGAAAGGAACGAAATTGCCTTATTGACATAGAAAATGATTTCCCATATAAACGGGTTCGTAGAACCGCAAACTCTTAGAATCAGTAAAAAAGATGAGCAAGGTTTCTGATACATAATCAATAATCAGTAAGAAAGTAGTTTATTCTACAAACCAGCATTAAAACATTAGATATTGTAAATATATACACACACACACACACACACACACATATATGCATCTGAGTTACCAACCACAATTTTCAGGTCCTAATAATAAATCTAATATATATGTGTGTGGGGGAATAGCTCAAAGAAGTCTGAAGAATGAGATGTAGATTTACTCTAGCAACTATAGGAGTTATCCTAATGCAGTGGTAATTAGATCTTGACAAATAGGCCAGTGGAATAGAAATGATCGCCACAAATCAGAGCTGTGCATATAGATAATCCAAGTACGTGACGCAGGCAGCATTACAGTTCAGTGAGGAAGGACTCACTTTTGGTGTTCAGTCAGTAGTGCTCAAATATTTTTTTTTTATCTGCAGGGGAAAAAATGAAAATAAGCTCCTATGTGTTCCTATACCTCTAGCTGCACTGCAGTGGGATTAAAGACCAAACTCTGCAAACTACATTTAAAACTATCTCATAAGGAAATACAATAGATTTATGAATGCTCATAAATAAAGGATCTCTTAAACTATGCACTGAATAATGAGTGAAGGGAGTAACGGGGTATAAATAAATAAGTAGTGAATTTTTATCCCTGCCCAGGCAGTAAGTGACATGTGCGTGGGTTACGCAGTGCAGTATCGTTTCTAATAGCAAAACACCAGATGAGCCTGGGAGAGCTCATTTTCACCATTAGGTGAGTTCAGGAGGTGAACTCTGTTACTCTGTTCTGTGTGTACACACAGACACACACACACACACACACACACTATATATATATATATATATATATATATATATATATATATATATATATGATGACTCAATACATACAGTATCTTCCAACAGAGTTTCATCAGTGCCAGCGATGCCCAAGGCATTTTTCTTGACATTTTCATGTTATTTTTCATACTATTTAGTACTAGGTGCACCCCCCTCCAGGGAGGACCACCTCCCTTGATTCCCTAGGGTCCCATAGGGAGTCTAAGTGGAAGCCATGACAAAGAACACAAGTAAACCAATGCAACTCATACAAACAGCAGGCAATAATTAGACTATATTTTTTAAAAAAACTGATAAGACAATAGGAATAAGATGTTGCATTCAATGGCAAATTGGGTGAAGGTCATCCCAAGAGGAGAAAATGCTAATGTAGAAAATGCGTAGATACTATTTTATACCCATTCAAATGTGCAAATAGTAACAAACCCTCAATATCCAAATTGGTAAGCGCATGGTACAAAGATCTTCAGCATCTTTGAAGAGCAATTAACGAGCATATAGTCTATGGATCAGCAATTTATTAACCGATGCGCATTTCAGAGAAACTGTTGTATTTGTGTAAAAAGAATGACATACAAGAATGTTTATTGTTTCAGAGATTATAATTGCAGAATATTAGAAACAGTCTAAATTCTCCATATATAGAATGAATAAATAAATGACAGTAGACTGGAGTAATCTAAAGATGAAGTGATTGATCAGTAGGAAGCATTATCATTTATACATCTCAAAACAAAATACTAAGACAAAACAACGGAATATGCTCAGAGACCGCCATCTAACTCACCTTTAGAAATGAAAAATAACTGTCCCTGGCCGGATAGCTCGTCTATCAGGTTAGAGGCTGGTTAAAGCATTATCCCAAAGCACAGTAGTTGCTGGTTCAATCCTGGTCAGGGCACAGACAGGAACAGATTGATGTTTCTGTCTTTTTCCCTTCCTCCCCCTCCTTTTCTCTCTCTCTAAAATCAATCAATAAAAAATTTCAATATTTTTAAAAATAGGTTTTAAAATATTTAATAGAAAATAATTATATGTAACTTATGCATATACAGGTATATAATAAATTAATCAAAATATGCACAGGCGTGATAAATGCCAAATCAGGACAAGTGAGAGAGGAATTTTCAAGGGGTGAGCATGGAGTCTAACTCTACTTGTAATATTTCATTTTTAAAAAGAAAGCAAATATCACAAAATGCTCTCTAAGACTAAGGAAGCCAAGTGCTGCTTTGTGGGCTCATTTTTAAATTTTGTATATACTTTTTTGGATGTGAAAACTATTTTATAATAAAGGATTGCTAATAGCTCAAGAAAGACAGGTCAGGAAGAGGGCAGGTGGAAGGTGACCACGTTTTGAGAGAACATTTTGGCTTGGCGGAAATAGTCCATACCTTACTAGGGGTGGTGGTCACATGACTTCACCTGTTGTCAAATATCATAGAATTATACACTTAACATTGGTCACGTAACTGCAAATTACACTTCTGTAAAGCAAATTAAAAAAAATTAAAAAGATCTCAGGCTTTCCAACCCTAAAAAATATCATGATGGACGCTCATTTCTCTGGAGGTGTCCCCAGAGATACCCCTCTCTCCTTCTCGTACTGTTTCTCTCCCAGAATTTTTCTGTTTTTTTTTTCTTTCTCCCTGCCCCCCCCCCCATCCCTTTGTCTTTCTCTGTTGCTGGTCACTCTAAGCAACTGCCGGTCCTGCTGTCTGTCTGCCACTGTCCCAGTTGTCGTGGGAAAACTCAAGTCTTTCTGCAGGACCTTTTCCCCTTTTTGTTCCTGGTGCCCCCAACACAGTCTGCTGCCGACACCCCCCCCCCCCCCCCCCCGCCCAGGAGGAGGAGTGCGGGGAATGGAGCACTGACTGGAACCCTCTCTGAGGCAGAGAGGCAGTGGGAAGAGGCGGGATAACGTGCTGGGTCTGAGAACAACCACGATGCAGAACGAGACAAGGACATTATTCTGGGGCTATGCGATGAGGAAAACGTGGAGAAGTCATATCCTTTACGGTCGCTATGGCATAGAGCAGAATCCTCAGCTCTTTGTTGAGACATCCCACCAGTGCGGAGAGGCAGGGGTGCTGTTGTCCGAATGCTGAGTTCATTCTGACTTCTGTGCATTCACACCCTGCCCGGGGGGTGGGGGGGCAGCTCCTTCACCCCATGCCAGCCGCTTGGTAGTATTCGCCCCACCTCTCGCTTTTCCACTGTGATGGGCTAGCTCTGTCGTCAGCCCTCCGTTCTGTGACGTCATCTCTTCACCCAGCGTTGGAACGTTCTGGGTGCTGTGACTGTGATGGATGCTAGCGGGCTCCCAGGGGTGGACACACGTGGTTGACCTTCAAGATCCCGTAGTTTAGAGGGGAACTGCACTTGTGTCCTCATCTTGACTTAGAGATGCTTAGCCCGCAGCGCTGTTGGCTGTCTCTGCACTGACCAGATTCCTCCATCGTATCTTTTTGTTTGTTTGTTTGTTTGTTTTTTTTCTGAAGTTGGAAACCAGGAGGCAGTCAGACAGACTCCCGCATGCGCCCGACCAGGATCCACCCGGCATGCCCACCGGGGGTGTGGGGGGGTACTCTGTCCATCTAGGGCGTTGCTGTGTTGCAACCACAGCCATTCTACCACCTGAGGCAGAGGCCACAGAGCCATCCTCAGCGCCCGGGCCATCTTTGCTCCAATGACGCCTCGGCTGCAGGAGGGGAAGAGAGAGACAGAGAGGAAGGAGAGGGGGAGGGGTGGAGAAGCGGTTGGGCACCTCTCCTGTGTGCCGCCCCCGGGAATCGAACCTGGGACTCACGCACGCCAGGCCGATGCTCTACCACTGAGCCAACTGGCCAGGGCCCTCCGTTGTATCTTTTAAGAAGTGCTTTGCAGCAAAGTCAGCTAGCTGCCCGTCTTGGGAGACACTCCAGTTATAGAGAGTGAAGTGTTCAAGAAAAACGACCATAACACCAACTAATTTCATTTCTTTCAGAGTTCTGATGTAGTTTGATATGGGGAGAGATTAGTAAATTTGATGGGGAATTAAGAACAGGACCTTAGATAAGACCGGCGCAAAGAAATCATCTCTCGCTCGCCTTTTGCTTCCAAAGCATGACATCACCATTTATTCCCTTATTACTCCCCCCTCTTCAAGTAATTCTTTTGATAGCGCCTTAAAGACATTAGCTGGAAACCGAGATGAGAAAGGTATGAGCAATTATTGGATTTTGGCATGGTTTTTGTACTTGACATCAGAAAACAATGTACAAATATTTTTTTTTATCCTTTAAAAATATTAAACTTCTCATTGATTACCTTTTAAAGAATACCTTTTTATCTGTACTATAATTCCATGTATAGTTTTTAAATAAAAAGTAGAATGCTACAAATAAGCAAAATGAAAAGAAACACAAAAGTTAACCTTTTCTTGAAGCATTTATAATGACCAGAAAAAAGAGAGAATATATAAATTATTATGAATGTAGTAGCAATAATTAGTTTTTTAATTTTTCCGATTTCAGGAGCATTTTTTTTTTAAGCAATGAATGTTCCTTTGTGTTAACTTAAAATTCCTTTAAAAATTCCTGACATGAGCCTGACCTGTGGTGGTGCAGTGGGATAAAGCATCAACCAGGAACACTGAGGTTGCCGGTTCGAAACCCTAGGTTTTCCTGGTCAAGGCACATATGGGAGTTGATGCTTTCTACTCCTCCCCCTTCTCTCCCTTTCTCTTTCCCTTCCCCTCTCTCTGAAAAAAAATTGAATTTAAAAAAAAATTGAATACATAAAGTGTTTAAAAATTCCTGACATGAATGTAAGTATACTATGTTTTTTCTTAATGAATAGAATTATGGCTGAAAAGACACAGAAATTTGTGGAAAGGAAAAAGAAAGGTAGATTCTAGGTAATTATTATTTTTATTCTTACCAATGGCTAATGTTAGTTGGAGAGTTTGACTACTGGTCCATGTAAATTTAATCTGAAGGAAAATCCCCAACATTATTTCCTGTGGACAAAGACTAGTCATTGCATGGCACCTAACTTTACCTGCCACATTTTTATATTAAAATCATATTTTTTCAGGCTCCTGTAACATATTTGGGTTTAGTTTTATATTAGTCAAACTCAACGACTAAATAGGAAATTTTAGAGCTAAACGGTTGCAAATTTCTAAAGCAAAAAAGGCTTTATGATATGACTATTCAGATAGTATTATTGGATTTTGGCCTTCTGATTTCATGAAAAGCTAATTGGAAATGACCTATTGTATTTTCCTGCAATAGTAACATTCATTTCTGGCCAAGACAAGATAGATTGTGGTATATGTTAGAATGTGTGAATTTTAAAATTAGGTTTAGAACATAGATAAGAGTTTATAAAAAAATAAATAAATAAAAACCAAAGCAAATGTTTCTACAGAACTACTGGTTTAGACCATTGTCTGCCTCAGTTGACGCAGGAGTTAAGCATTGTCGTTCAATATGTTAGCTGAGTCTACCCTTGGCTTTTGTGGCACATAGGAGCGTTGTATTGGAAACTGCATAAGAGTTTGCTCAGTTTGGTGATTGGCCACCGTTCTCAGTATTAATGAAATAAAATAAATAAAATATTTATTATAGATCAGTGCCTAAGAGACCCGAGGCCTAGATCGTGGAGCCACAAAGTCTGATTAAACGTACCAAAGTGCATCGTGTGACCGTGGGCTCTCTGATGGCCATAAATCCATCTCATCTTCTTTAACAGCCAGCTCTTTACTGCTGTCATGTGTCCCCTATTTGATCACAGCTCTGAAACAAGAGGAGCATATCGGAAAAATCAGCTACAAATCAATTCAATTTGCTATATGTCTTTAGCGGCTGAACGGCAGGCCAAAGCTCCTATTTATATAAAACATACACACAAGTCAGCAGTGCGCTTTTACTTTGACTCCAAATAAAATTATATGGATAGTTAACGCGATAATAATTCCAGTATAGGAAACTGGAAACCCAAGCCACTTTTGATGAAATATAAATTACTCTCATTGACGTTTATTATTTGCAATTCTGAGTCACATTCACGGAACTCACCGTCTGAAGTTTCATTCCTATGCAACTTCAACGTGCATAAAACTGTTCAGCTGAAAAGTGCATTTTTTATAAAACTCTATATTCTCTGCATACTTTCAAAGAAAGAGATGCTATTCTTATGTTTGAGTCGAGGGAGAGGAATATGACGCCCATTCATTTCCGATCAGGGAGTTCTTCAGTATGCAAACTTATTGTCACACAGCAGTTAATGCCCAGGAGAAAGGGCGCTGGAGATGAGACCACGGTTCTCAAATCTGACGCACTGCAGGGGGTGAAGCAGCCAGGATTAATAGGTTTTTGACAAGATGCCTCAGATGGGGAGTTTGGAATGCCTGCTCCAGCGACCTGGCAATACTTGGGAGGTCTTGAACTTGCACGGGGGACATTGCCCAGAGTGCATGGCACTATACCTGAGATAGTTTCCTTTGACATATGAAATTTTCAGTTCTAAGAAGTGGGAACAAATACCCGTCGTAAAAGAGTGGACTGGGAAGGGAAGACAATTCCAAAACCATTTTTGCGTCATGTGAGTATATTTAGAAATTACTTTGTGCAAAGGGCCTGACACTAATGATGACCTCGGGCTCCAATGAGCTGGTCACTCCGTCCCTGTACATGCTCTTAGGTTTATCAGTTTGTGTTTCCATCTAAAAACAAAGTAACTGGGAGGAACACATACTTAAAATATCCATATTTGGTCCTCTCCATGACTCATTTATCTCAAGGCTAAAATATAAATAATGCTTTGCTGAGCCAGTGCAAGGTTTAGCAACAATGTAGACTCTTCTGCCCCGTACTCAATGGAAGTGCTCAGTTAATAGTACAGAGTTGGTTTCTGAATGCACAAGGCAGATGAGTGTGAACACCTGTCCCATTGTTAACAATGCCTACAGTGTGTCAGGTCCTGCACTAAACAAGAGTTACAAAGATGAGCAAATTATGTACTTGTCACTGTTGAGTTCACTGTCTACTGAATGGAACCAGGAATAGGAATGACTGCATGTCAAAGTGTGGGCTTTGATATTTAATGATCAGTAGCCACACCCGACATACAGAATACAAGCACATCTTGGGATCTGACAAATCTCATTAGAAATCTCTCTGCCCTTATTTTTATTTTGCCTGTGTGCGTAAGGGAAGAGCTGGAGAGGAAGGGAGGGGCGAAACACCCAGGGGCAGACCCAGGGAGAGAGGAAGCCAGCCGTTCCCCAAGGGCATGATCTCAAGGCAGTATAGAACTGGGAGGTATAGAGCAGACAACCAGGAAAGTATTACACCTGCATAAAATTAGGAGGCACAAATAATTAAGGGAAAAAATGTATCATTAATATTAAACTACGTGGCAAAACAAAACTGAAATCATAATCGAATGGCTAATGCTGAAAGAGTATATTTGTGATCCATTAAATTGGAGTTGACCCACACGTGACTCTTTTTTTTTTTTTTTTGTATTTTTTTGAAGCTGGAAACGGGGAGAGACAGTCAGACAGACTCCCGCATGCGCCCGACCAGGATCCACCCGGCACGCCCACCAGGGGGCAATGCTCTGCCCACTAAGGGGTGATACTCTGTCCCTCCAGGGCGTCGCTCTGTTCTGACCAGAGCCACTCTAGCGCCTGGGGCAGAGGCCAAGGAGCCATCCCCAGCACCTGGGCCATCTTTGCTCCAATGGAGCCTCGCTGCAGGAGGGGAAGAGAGAGACAGAGAGGAAGGAGAGGGGGAGGGGTGGAGAAGCAGATGGGTGCTTCTCCTGTGTGTCCTGGCCAGGAATCGAACCTGGGACTCCTGCACGCCAGGCCAACGCTCTACCACTGAGCCAACCGGCCAGGGCCCACACTTGACTCTTTATGTCTATAATGCATTGATGTTAGTCTCATCATGTTGTTATGTGCATAAAAACTTATTCTGTGGGCTGCTGGTATTTATAAAAGTGGAAAATGTAAGCCATATATATATATACACACACACACACACACACACACACACACATATATATATACACATATATATGGTTTAATTTTTCTCTTAACAGTTCTTTTTTAATATGTAAGTTTCAGTTGTACAACATTATAGTTCAATAGCTGTGTATACCGCAAAGCGATCACACCCAAAGTCTAGTTACTACTTAACAGTTTTATTATGGTATGGTCGACATAAAATAAGCTCATAATTTTAAAATATACAAATTTGTTATGTTTGAAGATGCATATACATCCTTGAAACCATTCTCACAACCAAGGTGTGAGTATATCAGCCACCGCTAAAAGTTTCCTTTTGTTCCTTGGTAATACCTCTCAATGCCCTCTTCCCCACCCCAGGCCACCATTCATCTGTTTTCTGACACTATGGATTTGTTTGTATATTTTAACCAAATACAGTCATTTTAATATTTACTTTTTATGTCTTCTTTCATTCAGCATCTATTTGTGCTATCTTTTATAGTTCATTATTATATCACTGGGTACTATTCTATTAAGTGAGTATGTCATGTTTCTTTATGTCCACGGCTATTGATAGACATTTGGGTTATTTTGAATTTTTGGCTACTCTAAATAAATATGTTAGAAAATTTATACATACGTCTCTGTGTGGACATACATGTTCGCTCCTGCTGGGTAAATCGCTGGCAGTAGGAGAGCTGGGTCATTTTGTAATTTTATGATTTACTTTTTAAGAAACAGTGTTCTAGAATTGCATTTCACATGCCCACTCGCAGTTACCGTATTTTTCACTCCATATGACACACCTGACCATGAGACGCACCTAGGGTTTTAAGGAGGAAAATAAGAAAAAAATTATGAACCAAATGGTATGTTAAAATATTTAATAAGATATATCACTATAATATTTCAACCATATAAACTCAGCAGCAGTATTAACAACCATTAGCACTGTTATTAACAAATGAAAAGAGACTTTAATGTTCAAATACTCTTCTAGATGTCTGAGAACCCGCAGCAGCTAAAAAAAAAAAATGAACATTTGCTCCATAAAATGCATGAGTATTTTCTCCTCCACCCTTGGAGAAAAAAAGTGTGTCTTATGTAGGGAAAAATACAGTATTTGTGCCACAGACTTGCTGACATTTGATGTGATAAATCTTTTCAGTTCTGTTTGTTCTTATAAGTGTGTAATAGCACCTCCTTATGTTTTTTTTGTTTGTTTGTTTGTTTTTTTGTACTTTTCCAAAGTGAGAAGTGGGGAGGCAGAGAGACAGACTCCTGCAAGCGCCCGACCAGGATCCACCCAGCATGCTCACCAGTGGGTGATACTCTGCCCATCTGGGGTGTTGCTCCGTTGTGGCCAGAGCCATTCTAGTGCCTGAGGCGGAGGCCATGGAGCCATCCTCAGTGCCTGGGCCAGCTTTGCTCCCATGGAGCCTTGGCTGCAGGAGGGGATGAGAGAGAGAGAGAGAGAGAGAGGAAGGAGAGGAGAAGGGGTGGAGAAGCAGATGTGTGCTTCTCCTGTGTACCCTGGCCGGGAATTGAACCTGGGACTTCCACAGCTGGACTGATGCTCTACTGCTGAGCCAACCAGCCAGGGCCTCCCTATGTTTTATGTTGCATTTCCCAGTGAATAAGCAGGAGTTTCTCAGATCTCTTTGTGTAATGGTTTGCCATCTCTGTGTCTTCTTGGATGATGTGTCTGTTCTAATTTTTCGCCCATCTCTTTAGTAGCTTGCTCGTTTTCATTTTAATGTGTTTTGAGAGTTCCTCATAGAATCTGGATCTAGGTCCCTTATCAGATATGTGATTTGAAATGTATTTTCTTTCAGTTTGTGGTGTTGCATCTTAGAGCTTCAAAATATATAGGAGGAAAAAGCTCATGATTGAATGAAAGAAGAAGTAAATCTTCAAATATTTTTGAAACTTTGAATAGCCCATTCTCAAAGAATAGTATGACAAAGCTTGGGTGATCATGAAAGGCATAGTATACCTGATCGACACATCAGACATCTTGACCTATTTGACATTCACAGAATAGCCCACCCAACAGCAGGAAAATATACATGCAACTCCAAAGTCACAGAATAGACCAAAATTTGAGCCATAAATTTTCAATAAATTATAAATACTCAACTCATACCAATGATCTTTTCTGATTTAGGAATCAATGACAAAAAGCTCTCTGGAGAGTCCCTTAAAAATTTGGAAAAACCAAAACTACAACCTTAAATAGCCTCTAGTCAAAGAAGAAATCAGCAGGAAGTTGGGAACTATTTCATACCAAATGACAATGAAAACATGACCTGTCAGTCAGAGTGAAATTTATAGCACTAAGTGCATGGCTTAGAATCAAGCTAGGCTATTAATTAAAGGCCTCGACTTCCACCTTAAAAAAATAAAAAAAATTAAAGCAAATTCATTTCAAAGTAAGCAATACGAAGAAAATGATAGAGGTCAGACAGGGAAAAAAAATCAAAGGAACAGAAAATAGGAAAACAATAGTGAAAGTGAATAGAACCAGAAACTGTTTCTCTGTGATATAAAATTGATTAAAATTTAGCCAGACTGATCAGGAAAAAGAAATTATCAATATCGGAAATAACAGTGGTGATATCACAATAGGTACTAAAAATATTAAAAAGATAATAGGGGAATGTTATGAACAATTTATAACAATATATTCATTAACTCAAAGTGGTCAATTTGCTTGAAACATATTGCTAAAGCTCAATCAGGATGAAATAGATAAACTAAATAGCCCGATATCCATTAAATAATTGACTTGAACATCTTCCTATAAAGAAAATATAAAGTGCACATGGTTCATTGATTAATTCTACCAAACAATGGAAAAGAAGTAATACCAATTCCACCCTTCTAAAAATTCAGGAGCCAGATTACTTCCCAACTCATTTTGTGAGATCATTATCACTCTGGTATCAAACCATATCAAGTAGTGCAAGTGAAGAAAACTGCAGACAGTAGCCCTCATAAACACAGACGCAAAACTTCTAAAGAAAAGTCTAGCTAATTCAATCCAACTGTACTGCTCACAAAAATTAGGGGATATGTTAAAAATGAGTATGAAGCGATAAAATATCCCCTAATTTTTGTGAGCAGTATATTTATAAATAGAATAAAACATTATGACTAGCTGGGATATATCCAACATCCATTTATCTTTTTTTAAATAAATAAATCAAAATCTGTTGGCAGCCTAACAAAAAAAGAGAACTTCTGTCTCCCAGTGGGCACCTACTAATAATATTTAGCCACCATGCTCAATGTCAAAAGACTGAATGCTTTTCCTCTAAAATTAGGAATGAGTTGAAGATGTCCTTTCTCAACGCCCCAATTCAACATTGTACTGAGCTTTCTAATCAGTGAAATAAAGTATAATTAAAATAAGTGACATGCAACTATAAAGAGAAATAGTAAATTTTATTTGTATAAGGTGTTCTCATCTATGTTCCAGGAAAGGTAGAATGAGTTTAGTTAGCCAAATTGCATGGGACATCAAATATAAAATAATCCATTTCACTACAACTTTATTGTAGCAATGAATAGTCAGAAATTTAATTTAACAGTAATACTCTTTTTTTTTTTTTTTGTATTTTTCTGAAGCTGGAAACAGGGAGAGACAGTCAGACAGACTCCCGCATGCGCCCGAACGGGATCCACCGGGCACGCCCACCAGGGGTGACGCTCTGCCCACCAGGGGCGATGCTCTGCCCCTCTGGGGCATCGCTCTGCCGCAACCAGAGCCACTCTAGCACCTGGGGCAGAGGCCAAGGAGCCATCCCCAGCGCCCGGGCCGTCCTTGCTCCAATGGAGCCTCGGCTGCGGGAGGGGAAGAGAGAGACAGAGAGGAAGGAAGCGGGGGGTGGGGGGGTGGAGAAGCAAATGGGCGCTTCTCCTATGTGCCCTGGCCGGGAATCGAACCCGGGTTCCCCACACGCCAGGCCGACGCTCTACCGCTGAGCCAACCAGCCAGGGCCAACAGTAATATTCTTAATAGAATAAAATATGATTACTATGGATACATCTAAACAAAATGTGTAAGACACATTAAAAAAACTGTTTAAATAAAATGTATTTAAAAACATTGTGGCATCATTTAAAGAAGACCCAAGTAAATGGAGGTTTCCATAGACCTGGTTCAGAGCACTCAGTATCAGCACATGAATTTTCCCCAAATTTATCTATAGATTTAACACAGTTCTAATAAAAATCCCAGGAGGATTTTTTTTGTAGAAATGACCATTTTTGTTCTAATATTCATACGAAACATCTAAGGATCTTGAATAGCTGGAATAACTTTGAGAAAAGAAAGGAGGACTAGAATAAAGCAACAGTAATAAAAAAGAAGGTTGTGGCTTTTGGCTTAAATATAGTCAAATAGATCAAAGAAAAGAACAGGGACTCCAGAAATAGACCCACATCTATATGAACAGCTTATTTTTGAGACTCTTAGAAAGGCAGGTGAGGATGAAAAGAGAACTCAACAAATGGTACTGGGACAATTGAAAAACTGTACAAAAACAAAAGAACTTCAAATTCTTCCTCACCCTGCATACAAAAATTAACTAGACATGGATCAGAGATGCAAATGTCAAGCCTAAACTAGAAAAATTTTAAAATTAAGTGTAGGAGAACATTTTTTTTTTTTATGTTGGCTTATGCTAAGATTCATTACCTATAGTACCAAGAAGGGTCATTCAGGAAAATATTGATGAAATAGACTTTCTAAACATACAAACTTATGCTTTTAGAAAGTAAATTAGAAAAACAAGCCAGAGACTTGAGAGAATACTCAGTAGGCATGTTTCCTGTATCCAGACTATCTCTCATCTTCTGTATCCAGCAAACTCTCAACTTCTGAGAAAACAATTTAAAAAATTTAACATGGGCAGAGAATTTGAAAAGACACTTCACCAAAGAGGAATAAACATAGCACGTGAAAAGATGCTCAACATTGTTAGGGAAATGCCAATTAAAACCTCAATGAGCCTGACCAGGTGGTGGCGCAGTAGATAGAGCATCAGACTGGGATGCCAAGGACTCAGGATCGAGACCCCGAGGTTGCCAGCTTGAGCGCGGGCTCATCTGGTTTGAGCAAAAGCCCACCAGCTTGAACCCTAGGTCGCTGGCTCCGAGCAAGGGGTTACTCGGTCTGCTGAAGGCCCGTGTTCAAGGCACTTATGAGAAAGCAATTAATGAACAACGAAGGTGTTGCAATGCGCAATGAAAAACTAATGATTGATGCTTCTCATCTCTCTCCGTTCCTGTCTGTCTGTCCCTCTCTATCCCTCTCTCTGACTCACTCTCTGTCTCTGGAAAAAACAAAAACAAAAACAAAAACAAAAACAAAAACAAAACCTCAATGAGATGTAACTTCATACCTGCCTGAATGACTAAAATCTAGAAACACTGATGGTGCAGTGTTGGGGAGAGCTGTGAGTAACCAGAAACTCTCACCCTTCTGGAGAGATGACTGAAATGCTACACTCGCTTTGGAAACAGTGTGACAGTTTCCTAGAAGTTAATGCTATATGATTTGGCCAGTCCACCCTTGAGCATTTACCTAGGAGAGGGGTCGGGAACCTTTTTGGCTGAGAGAGCCATGAACGCCACATATTTTAAAATGTAATTCCATGAGAGCCATACAATGATCCGTGTACATTACGCATTATCCAATAAAAATTTGGTGTTGTCCTGGAGGACAGCTGTGATTGGCTCCAGCCACCTGCAACCATGAACATGAGCAGTAGGAAATGAATGGATTGTAATACATGAGAATGTTTTATATTTTTAATGTTATTATTTTTTTTATTAAAGATTTGTCTGCGAGCCAGATGCAGCCATCAAAAGAGCTATATCTAGCTCGTTCCTGACCCCTGACCTAGGAGGAAAAAAGCATATACCCATACCAACAATTGTACACAAATATTTATGGCAGCTTTATTCGTGATAGCTAGAATCTGTACAACACCACCAAAATCCATCAACAGGGCAGTGGTGCCGCGGACCAGCGCAGCTTCCAAATAACGGTGCGGAATTAAGGAAACACACTTTGTCAGAACAAAACCGATGGGACCGGGAGGACTCCTCAAACTGCCTGGCAGCATCTGAGTGCCTCACAGCCTCAGTTCGCTTTATTATATGGACCTATGCATATCAAGGACCCTGATACAAAGTTGCACATCAAAGGCTAAGACAGGAACTCTCCCAAGGCAAAAACAGTATACATTAGTGAATTTTACAAACATCTGAAAACAAAGAGTCAGAGGAAGGGTATGTATATTGCTTCCTGCAACCCAAGGAAGGAAGGGGAGTGGGTGCAAACACAGAGCATCAAAGCCAAATATGGAGATGGAGGGGGTAGAACTTAAGCCCCCTGCCAAGCCTTGAATCTATAATGGCTTTTTGCCATTACCGGTCCACAACACAGTGGATAAACAAACTGTGGTGCAGTCCCTGCTCATCGATGAGGAACCCCAAATCAATAATACCTGTGGCATTTGCACGGGCACTGGAGGGTGTGTCTGAGTCCAGAATTGTGAAATATGTCAGAACTCGGATCAGGTGACACTCTGGAGTCCCGTTTCAGCCTGCTTTCCGCCGTCTATTTAAGTGCCATGGTTTTTGCATTTCCGTGCTTTTTTTGGTGGTGGTAGCGACATCGCTGTTTAAAATGGTCCCAAACAAGTGCTACAAGGATTCCTCATGCTGTGCCTTGTAGAGAAAGTATGAGTGTCAGATAAGCTTCTCTTGGCCATGAGTTACAGTCCAATGTTAATGAATCAAAATATATAAATAAGGTGCCCTTAAAGAGAGACACGTATACTGCAAGATCATGTATGGATTGGTTGATGAAGACACTGACCAGAGGCTGATAGGGACCTACCCCTCCCTGTAATTTCCCCTGGGACAATGGCTCAGTATTTGCTAATTCAGTCCTTGCTGGGAACTTATAGGACAGAACTACTGTGAATAATGAGAATTCACTGCATATTCCACAATGGAATACAAGCTGCAGTAACCCAGAATAAACTAAACTGTTAACATACACAAGATAAATCTCATACTAATTATACTGAGTGAAAGAGGTCAGGGGAAAATGAATAGTTAGATAACGATTCTATTGTTACAGAGTTCTACACAGCACAAACTAATGTATGGTGACCAAACAGGTCAGGGTCGCCTGTGGACAGAGGAGAGGGGAGGCAGGGAGAGGCACAAGGAGGGCGCTGAGCATGTGGCTGTTTTTGATCTTGGGGGCTGTCTTCACCGACGTCTGCCTACATAACGACATCAAAATGCGCACTTCACGTAAAGACCGTGTGTGTGTGTGTGTGTGTGTGTGTGTGTGTTGATCATACTGCATAAGCGCTGCTTTAAAAAAGATTGATTTTTGACAATGGTCTAATGCAGAGACATGAATGCGAATTGTATGAAAAATTATATAATTATATAAAGCCTGGAAGATGCCAAGCTGGCGATGGCTGTAGAGCAGGGGTCTCAAACTCAACTCAGCATGTGGGCCGCAGAGCAAGATCACAGCCGTTCGGCGGGCCGCACTAGGTCTACAAAAGGCAACTGTTACGCAACACTTTTCTCACTGCAGTTGAAAACAAAAAAAAATCAGTACAACAAGCACAATCGTACATGCAGTTTACTCAGTGTCACAAAACAACCAGAAACTATAGTTCGCATCACAACTGCTGTTAACTAAGCTAATATCTAGCTAGGATGCTAGAGAAATGAAAAATACAAGTAGGCCCCTAGGCTTACTTAATTTTATCCAAAATATTTTGAACTTCGTGGATTAGTCTGCGGGTCGCACAAAATTGTTCGGCGGGCCGCGAGTTTGAGACCCCTGCGTAGAGTATCCGAATTTAATGTATCACGGGTACAGTCTCCAGCCCCTGCTGGCTTGAATGTCCTTAGCGTGTCCTTCTCACCAGGTTGTAAATGTGGCCGCCACCTTTTTGGTAAGCTGTCACATCGTCTGTGCTTCTCTGTTTTCTTGGATGTCCCCAGTGAAGCATAGCGTGTTTTTCAGTTTAAAATAATCCTCGTTCTGCTAATTAATCATTATGGTCTTCATACTGATTTGTTAAAGTCATGAAAGGCATTGTAACATAAGCCACTGTGTGTTGACTGCATGAAGAGGTAAGACTTAATTGTTATATATATATAACATATATATATATGACAAGATCTTTATCTAGGCTTCCCCCCCTCATATGTTTCTGATATTAATAAATAGCCATAATAACGTCAGAGCTTTTTTAAAAACAAAACAACACCATAAAGATAATAGTTTACCTTAGTAGTATGTTTCACCTCTGTCAAATTTTGTTGGTTTGATAGCTAAATATCAAACAATGCTTCCATATTAACCAGAATTTATTAAGACATAAACTGGTCTAAGTGATTTATACATAAATCATTTCAAACGGGCGACTCTAGTGCTAGTATTGTCTCAATGCTACAGATGATGAAACTGAGGCACAAAGAGATTAAATGAACTCACTCAGGGTCACACAGTAATAAATCCTCGAGTTAAGTGTAAAGTGAGGTGGTCCATCTCTGGAGGGTGCTTCCTTGTCATCTGCAAAGCGTCTCATTTCTCCCTGGAGGGGAGACGGAGTATTTGCGGGCGGAGGAATTCCTCCAGTTCATAGTCCTAGCTCTCAGTCTCCAGAGAGGGATGGTCGGAGATATTTTGAAAATAGAAATACAGTCTGGGGTTCAAAAGAACTTTCCTTCCCCATTGAACTATATAGCAGTTGGTAACTGACGTTCTCTGTTATTGTACAGGGAAGTCAAGGGCAGTCACAAAGCATTAGCAGAATGGTTGGTTGGTGTTTCTTCCTATAAGACAGGATCCTCTTAGTTGCTTAGTGACCTCCTCTCCTTCTCTCCTTCCCTCCCTCTTTTCCTCACCAGTCCCCCGCCAGTCTTCTCTTTCTTCTTTCCTTCCACTAAACAAGGTTCTAAAAATTTGACAATGACTTTGATAAATATTACACAAATTTTATTATTTTTAAAGAGGGGAAAAAAAATCAACTTGTCCTAAAAAATGTTAGATCTACTAATATTCCCCCTGTACTGGAAGAAGAAACTATTCTCTGTGTATAGCCAATAGTCACGGCCACCATCACAGCTGCCCCGCCCGTGCAGGTTTACATTAGAGTTGGATAGATTGTAACGAAACAATGGAGCCAAGAACTGGTGGGCCATTACCTTTTATTCTAGGTCACACTGGGCTAGTGAGTAAACACACAGCGGGAAAAACACTTCCTTTTCCATTCAGGGCTCCCAAAGCCACTGACTTTCTCCTGGGTTTTCCTAGAATCAAAGGCCCCCACTACCAGTCCAGAGGAGCTCACGAAGCCCCTCAGCTCTGTTCCCCTCTAGCACCCGGCCATCTTGGATGCTTGCCTCTCCTGCAACAATGTGGCCTCTCTTCCAAAAAACAGCCTCCCAGCTCCTCCTCCTTCCTTCTTCTTAAAACTTTTCAGCAAGAAAATCCCTCCTCCAGAAACACATTAGCATAACCAAGCCCCTTCCCAAGCAGAAAGGTAATTAGCACTATCACCTGTGCAATGCAATCACATGGTCAGTGGCCATTTTTAACAATAAATGTGAGCAAAACCAAATAACATAAAATTTTACAAACTTATTTGCCCAACATTCTGGATGTATTTTGATCCCGGAAGATAATGAGAATACTTGATCACTTCAGTTTTATTTGAAAACGTCTAAGGTGAAATGCTAGGGGGATTAAAATTTAGAGAGGCTCTTGGAGTGAGGGAAAAAAAAGGTTAGGTAGCCTCGAGAACCAAAAAAGGTAAAGTTGAGTGCCCATTAAAAAAAGAAAAATCTCACTGTTGGGCTTAATAATGTGCATATAATAGCATCAGAGTATCGGCTAGAGCTAAGAAAAGAGATATCATGCACAGTGGACATAATCAAGTTGTTGGTGGCCTAATATATTGCAACTGGTCTGTCACCTACAGCACTGCATTCTTTAAACATGTCTAAAACAAAACAAAACAAATCTCTCAAGTGAATTTATTGACTAAAACCAGTTCCACAGAACCAATTAGTATCTTATACAGGCTGCCCTGCCAGGCTTATGAGGACATCCATCACCTGTCCATTTAACTATTTAGCATTTGTCCCAGCAATTTGTCACCGTGTCAAGAATGCTAGCATTTCAGAATGAGAGTTTTTGGTTGAGAGAAATCTAACTCAGATACTGCAGATAGTTCTCCTTTAATAAGACGTACAGAAGATTTATGTTTCTGTTATATTTAGCCTTAGACATCCTGTCTGAAGGGTGAGGTTAATTCTTTGTACTGCGAAGACTTCAAATTTAAATCAGTTGTTTCATGTGAATTAAAAAACATCATGCAAAATGGAATTTTTCTCTCCCACACTTTAACGATATAATTCAAAGTGCAAAGTTTCCTTGTGGCTTTAGTGATTACATTCCCAATTCAGTTATTTGCTTTTCGAGTCATTTCTCGTGCCTTTCTTAAGTTCCCACTACTGAATGAATTACATTGTCTGTACCATGAAATAAAAGGCAAAATATCTGTGTTGTTTTTAATATTATGCGGCTCAGGTAGACTTGGAATTCAAGAACTGTTGACTGGTAGAAGGATGATGCCACATTTGAATTGAATTACATATAATTTACAGTCAAATGTGTACCCATTTTAGACACAGATTATTAATTAAAATAGAGCTTGGCTGTTGATTACAGATCATCGTCAGTGGCTTAATTTTTCTCTCAAAATGTCAAACAAAGACTACGTGGTATAATTTGAAACATGCAGGCCACTTAGCATAGAGTAAATTGACCGGAGTCACAGAGCAGAAAAAATAGAATTCATCAAATGGGTCCAGTTAGTAGAACAATTGTAGAAAAACTGAAGTTTGACATTTATCTCAAAGAACTAGCCATGCCTTAGGCATGCCAATCAAATAAAGAAAAGAAGTATTTAGCTCTCTAACCTTTAGATTTGACTCAGAAATGGGATGCCTTCCTTTCTGGTGAAGACAGTTGCGTCCCTGCACCCTTTTCCAGCTCTCCTCTGGGCTCACCTGGTTCAGATTTCTAATGCAAACGAGGGGGCGGAGGCTGTGGACTCAAATGGCAGCTCTGCATCTGAATGCCAGGAGCCGGTCCCCTGGCATTTCCTCAGACTTCCCATGCCCGCTTGTCACTAAACTCAGTCCCAGAGATAAAACCGGAGAATGTGAACCGCTGAGGGAGGGGAGCTGGGGACAAAGCTTTCCTGGGGTCCTCAGAGTGCAGCCTTCCCCTTCCCACCCCCACAGCAGGGTGGATGCAGGCTGGGGGAGGGTGCAGTGAAGGGGTGTCTGTGTAGGTGTGTGCGCACACACACACCTATGAGTGCTCACAACTCAACTCTGCGTTTAGGGCATTGTGTCCATTCCGGACAGTGCCTGTTGTTACTTAGAAGATACCGAAGTGAGGCAGCCTTTAAAAGGGAGAGAAAAATGTTTTTTTAAGGATTATTGGTTCAATATTGTGTCCGTATATAATATTCTGTATCCTATTGGTTCAATATTATATATATAATATTATGTATAATATGTATACATACATATACCTACATAACATATGCATAATATACACACATATATGACATTTCCACAGTGTTCCTGAAATTCTTATTTTCAAAGGAGTCTGGAAAATAATTTTACAGAGATATTTTTCCATTGGTATTTAAAATAATAACATCATGACATTGTCTTAAGGATTGTTAAAGAAAAAAGTGATCTGGCAAAACTATCAATAGAAACTTGAGTCTTCATTAAAGAAGGCTATCAGAGGTTATAATTTATCAGAGGCTATAAAGATACGTATCAGGGGTGGGCAGATTGAAATATAACACTTAGGGAAGAATTCATGCACAAAAAAAAATCCTTGAGCAAATTCTCCTTATGAGTAGAAGAGGTGGAAAGAAGACTTAGAAAGAGGAGTAGGGGTCACTGATGGGTTGAAGCCAACCAAATTGCAACGTCTTGGACACACCTGTAGATGCTTGAGGATGGAAACGATGTCTTGTACACACAAGTGAATGAAGTAAAGACCGCTCTTGCTGGCTTTGGATAGGCTGTCCTTATTATCCCAGAAAAATCCATCTCTGGTGTGTAAGTACAAGATGAGCTCCCCAAGTGAAAATAAGGACTAGGATTGAATGAAGGGAGTTGATCCTGTACCAATGTTGATTGATTGCTTCATCCACTTTAGCAGAAGGACTGCAGGAGTCTTGTTTTCTTACTCATATCTTACCAACTTCACAGATATAGCAGCTAAAGAGGTTACCTCAGGGTGAAGAGGACTCCTAGTGTTTATTAAATATAATAATAATCATAATAGCAGCTACTAACGACACTGCAGCCACTGTTTTTTTTTTTTTTTATCTATCATAACTGATACAGTCCTTTCACCACCTGTGAAAGCCAACAGGGTCTGTAAATTAGGACATCAGAGTAGAACAGTGAGGGGTGTATGTTTTGAGCCCAGAAGGGCTCTAGTTTCCCTCCTAAGCATTTGAGTCAACTCCTCTTAGCCACCTACGCTGTTTATAGAAGCAGAGGGAGAAATCAGTTGGTTTTTTTTAAGTTTTATAATTTTATTTAGACAATTAATTTTGACGGGGTGACATTGGTCAACTAGAGTATATAGCTTTAGAGAAAACATATCTCCAGATCATTTTGACATTTGATTATGTTGTATACGCATCACCCAAAGTCAAAGCATCCTCCGTCAGCTTTTATTTGGTTTTCTTTATGACCCTCCCCTCCCCCTAACCCCTCCTCCTCCCTTCCCCTCCCCTTGGTAACCACTGCACTCTTATCTATGTCCACGAGTCTCAATTTTGTGTCCCATCTATGTATGGAATCATGCAGTTCTTAGTTTTTTCTGATTTACTTATTTCACTCAGTATAATGTTATCAAGGTCCATCCATGTTGTTGTAAATGATCCGATGTCATCATTTCTTATGGCTGAGTAGTATTCCATAGTATATATGTACCACATCTTTATCCAATCTTCTACTGAAGGGCTTTTTGGTTGTTTCCCTGTCTTGGCCACTGTGAACAATGCTGCAATGAACATGGGGCTGCATCTGTCTTTACGTACCAATGATTTTGAGTTTTGGGGGTATATACCCAGTAGAGGGATTGCTGGGTCAAGTGGTAGTTCTATTCTTAATTTTTTGAGGAACCACCATACTTTCTTCCATAATGGTTGTACTACTTTACATTCCCACCAACAGTGAATGAGGGTTCCTTTTCTCTACAGCCTCTCCAACACTTGTTATTACCTGTCTTGTTGATAATAGCTAGTCTAACAGGTATGAGGTGGTGGTATCTCATTGTAGCTTTGATTTGCATTTTGAGGGAAATTAGTTATTGAGTTCTTTCCTTTTCACATGGTAGTGACTATATATATATATTTATATATTTATATATATCATTTAGTACCTCTCAAAATCCTATAAGGTGATTATTATTATTATTCCAGTTTAATTAAAATAAAGTAGCTTATCAAAGGTCATAACACTAGTCATTGCTAGAGGGGACACTCAAACCCCATTGTCTTTGACCTCCAAGTACATATCTGATTGGCTTTTCAGTGCCGGAACAGAACACCATTGCCTGTACCAAGCCTCTATTTCACTTTTAGTTTCCTCCACAGTCTTCCAGTACCTTAAAGCCACATATAGGAGCGTAAGTTAAAATGATGAATACCCACGTTGCCCTGATGGTGATCGGAAATCTTTGGGCTTTATAGGTACACGTCTTTCTCAAATGAAAATGTGATTTGTACTATCTATCTTAAGGCATTATTTTGGGAATTTATGTTAAAGCTTGGAAGAGAGCAGGTACAACATAAATGTAGATTTTCTTTCTTCTCCTGAAAATCAACTTGGAGTGGCCACCTTAAATTTTCTTTTACAATCTTCAAGGAAGAGAGAAAAGTAAATTTTCTTCACCAGTCACATGCAATGTAAGGCTTAATTAAATAACCAATTTATAGGCATGTCTATAAAGCTATTGCTCAGATACGTCAGCAGTGTTTATTTTTAGGGAGAGCTGAAGGAGAACTTCCGGAGGGCTGGGGTTCTCTCCTGCTTACTGCGCATGACATTCGCAGGATCAATAACAGTGCCTGGCACATAGCGTGTGCTAAGACTGGCTAGGCGCTGATAGGTGCTGAACGACGGGGCTTTGTGTAGATGTGGCTAAACCAGTGGAAACAGTAGAACCCAATCACTTACTAAACATGCCCGTTAAAAGGATGCTGGAAGCTCCCTTTGTCAATGGGATGCATTTGTAACTGGACCCGGTGAAGTAGGGTGGGAGTGGTCCAGGGATCTGAGAAGGAAAATGCTCAAATCTAGTGTCCCACTCTCTTTGAAGTGATCAGTAAACTCTTTTCTAGGAATCTGGTGTTTGGTCACACTCCATACTGTGCTAACACATCACCATGAATTAGATGGTAGGGTTTTTGTAGAATAATAATTTGCAAGGCAGACCCTCAAAATTCTATTTGGAAAGAAAGCATGGAGGTTATGAACTTCACAGATAACAGAGAAAATTGTGTGTTTGTGTGTGCGTCTCTGTGTGAGAATGGCATATATAAGTGAGGATGCTTTAAATATCAATGTTTTCCCCTTCCCAATAAGTAACATTTGACTTAAGCCAGAGCTAATATTGTCAAATGAGCAAACATTCACGGATAAATGCCTCACATCTGGCAAAGTGGAGTTAGCTGACATTTACTTGGTACAAAGGAGCGGGGATGAACTCAGACAGAATCTCATAGGATCTAATATTGGTCTATATTTCCCCTCGGTTTCATTGTTGTTTTTGAAGAAAAGTAGGAAAATTTATTATCAACGAGGTGATTAAAAGGGGGAAATCCTATATTATTTATCTTCTTAACTCATTTTTCTCTTGATGCCAATAGATAACATGTTGTAAAAATACTGAAAGCATAGATATGAATTGTAGATAATCTGGAAAATGCAGGAACATGTAAACAAGAAAGTAAAAAACAGCTTATAAAAATTTGTTCTGTTTCTTCAAAAGTATTTTCTTTTAATGTACGTGGATAGAGAGATGATAGGTAATGTTAAAAGAAATAAAAAGACTTAGGTAAGTGGATGAATCGATGGTAGGTTTACATATATGCATAAACATTTTTATAAAACTCAAATCAAATGACATGAACTCTTTGTGGCTCGTGTTTAATTGTAAGTTATCTTAAAATTTTTCTAATATCATTGCATAGTTTTATAAAGCATTTTTAATTATTGTATAGCGTCCCATCATAATTATTTTATCTCACAACAATAAGGTGCTCTTGGAGGATATAAGAAACGGTACAAGTATACTTTTGAAAGATTCCTTCGACTCTACTTTGGAGCACAGAATTCAGCTGAAAAGCACACGCTGTTTCAGAGGGCTGTGGCAGTCATCTACATAGCGTATGTTGGAGCGTTAACCCAGTGTTAATGCAAGTGAAGACTGAAGAGGGAGAACGGGAAGATTAAGAGGAAGGAAAAAATGGCGTGGGCCACTGGGCAGATGGATAGTGGTGTTCCATGGTGATCGGGAAGGAAGACGGGAAGAGGAGTTAAATTGTGTTTGGAAGAAAGCTGACATGTTAACAATCCCTTCAGTTGTTGCAAAAGGAAATCAGACAGAACCCAACCGTGTCAGTACAGATCTGGTAAAATTGAGAGGAAGGTAATGGATTGAATAAAGAGGTTCATGGAAAAGAGAAGGAAGCCAACCGATGAGAAGAGAGCCAAGGGCCTGGGAAAGGATGACTCATCTGATTTCAAGGACACGTAGGAACAATGAAAAAATGCTAGGAAGGGTCAAGAGGTTACAACTGTGGAATGTGGCTCTGATGCATTCAATAGGATGTCTGTGGAGAAAGCGAGCTAATATTAGCAGGGAGCCCTAATCATCCCGAAATACAACAGAAGAATTAGAACGTCACTAAAACGATGGAATGGACTCGTGCTTTCTTCTCCTATCTCATCCTCCCACCCTCCAGGGCGAAGTGTTTTCCAGATTTCTGAATGTATTATTATCTTGCTTTTTAAACTATTTGTATCCAAATCAAATAGGTTTCCCTTTCTTCTTCTTAGCATTAATTCCAGTTCTGCAACCATACAAGTTGCTGTTTGGGGTTTTATAGAATTATTCCTGTACTCCAGACCTTTGAAAGAAGAATCACCCTAACTGACATAGACGTTGGTATGCCTCCATTAATCTTTCCTCGAACCCTGTTGAACCCTTTCAACCTGTAGGCTCTTGGACTGTTTTCTATTGTGTTCTTTTTTTTTTTTTTTTTACGATGGCTTCCATTCCATTGTGCCGTGAGGTTTCCCTGGGGAGCGTCAGTCACCTCCAGGTTTGTGTCCATTCTCTGTGCTCCCTCCAGACTCTCAGCTCCTTATTTCCATTCTTTTCCCATCCTCCCTATTCCAGGACCCACTTTTTTTCTTCACACCATTTTTTTTTACAGTATCAACTCTGTTATCTTCTTTTCCTAAAGTATAAGGGATTCTTTTTTTCCCTCCCTGATGCTGCATTTAATTTAATTTTCATATTTCCCTATCTCATCCATCTCTGTTGTATTTCAATCTGACCTTCTGCCAGAACGATTGTCATATGTCTTTTGTCTTCCTATTCCACGTTTCATCTCTCGTTACCGAGAATCCAAGTTATATTGAATTATGTTGAAAGCACAGATGAACACATTCCAAAAGTTATTCTTTTTTCTTACAGCACAATTTTCCCCCAAAGCTTTTATTTTCTGTCTTATTCTTGAATGGTATAACTCTCTCTCCCCACCCTGTATTTTTTTTATCATCATAGAATCTTTTCATAGACAAAAAATAAGGTGTTTTTTCCTTCTCTGTTTAATAATATTAGAACTAGAAATATTATTTTAAAAACTCAGGGATATCATTTGTGCCAAATGAAATTGTTCTCCTACTTCTTCTCACTTCCTGGCACATTGCTGGAAGGCTGCCTCACGCATGGTGATACCGAGCCCTGTGCGAAGGCTTATCGCGTGTGTTGGGTTCGTGACAGTGGGACAGCTGCCAGGCTGAAAACCTATGCTGCCATAGCTTACTCTGATTTGCCCTGGCTGTAATTGTTCAGCCTGACAGCTCTGAAAGGTAAGAAGACTAAGTCTGAGTCACACTGGGTATGAGCTGGGATGTAATTATATGTTAATCTTTTTTTCTCTCTTCTAAAAAAATACTTCCTATTGTTCTGATGTTAGAACAGTGGTTCTCAACCTGTGGGTCGCAACCCCGGCAGAGGTCGAACGACCAAAACACAGGGGTCGCCTAAAGCCATCGGAAATACATATTTATTATACAATACATTTTTAAATAAAATATGTATTTCTGATGGCTTTAGGCGACCCCTGTGTTTTGGTCGTTCGACCCCTGCCGGGGTTGTGACCCACAGGTTGAGAACCACTGTGTTAGAATTATATAGATAGGTAGGTAGATAGATAGATAGATAGATAGATAGATAGATAGATAGATAGGTGATAGAGATAGATGATAGATAGATAGATAGATAGATAGATAGATAGATAGATAGATAGATAGACAGATAGATGATAGAGATAGATAGATAAATAGCTAGCTAGCTAGATAGATAGATAGATGATAGATACATAGAGAGATAGATAATAGATACATAAATAGATAGATAGATAGATAAATGATAGAGATAGATAGATGATAGATAGATAGATGATAGGTAGATAGATAGATAGATAGATAGATAGATAGATAGATAAAAAACTCCCTCTTTCTGATGATAGGATCAGGAAATCAACACTGTGAAACCAGTAACTGAGAAAAAGGACTCCCGGGAGCCCCACACTGAGGCATTCGGAAGGAATTGAAAACTAAAACAATTCTTCATCCTCTCCAGCATGAGCGTCAGACAGGGAATCAGCGGAGGCTGCAGAACCCAAGCACGAAGAGTTATGTCCTGTATCAGGCAGCGGGAAGAGCAGGGCAGGGGGGCGGCCGAGGGCTGCGGCTCTCAGTCATACATCAGGCACGTCATTTGTAGTCTGCAGTGCATGCCTGGCATCGCTGCGCTTGAGCACGAGACGGCTTTAACAGTTGTGTGTGTCACACACAGGAGCAGCCATGTCTGAGCACAAGGAAGGGGCCCGTGGGTGAACGTCTCTTGATCATCTAGGAAGCATTTCCCCAAAGTTGCGCAGCAAGGCTCCATTGGTCAGGAATGGTCCCATTATGTCCATCAATAACAACGAAGGCAAAGAGAGCGTATATTCAGCACTTTTAGCCTCTGACATGAAGCCCAGCAAGAAGGAAGGCCATGTGCGTGTGGCACAGAGAAGCAGACACCAATGTACCTTTCCCTGGGACCTCAAGGAAGTGTTCAGATATGTCCTGTCGCCAGTAAAGTCAGAGGCCTCGCATCTGATTGATTCTGAGGAGGATAGAAGATTGGGGTTTCGGTTTTCCCTCCTGCTGTGGCAAATGGGCTAACATCTTACCCTCGAACCATCTTTTGGACATTGTTTGAATATATGTATGTATTTGTAAAAAAAAAAAAATGCCAAGGAATTCTGAATTGGCACTCTAAAATTTATTCCTTCGTATTTAAAAGAATAAGTCTCTGATGTAACGCCTACAACGAGGAAAAAGCAAAAATATTTTCATTTCATGTGACTTTGTGACTTCTCTGCTACTCTACTAAACAGCATCTCCACTTCCTGTTTATGTTACATTAGATCAGATGTCAGAGCCAGGGACTGCTCTTTCTCATCTCATCTCATTGGATAAACTTCACATAGGTCCATCCAAACAGAACTGCTATGCTGGGGAAGGGGTTGGCTGTTATTCCACTAACAGGTCAACAATCTAGCTACAGTGCATGAGGTTACGTGGGGCGATGTCCTGGAGGGACCAACCAGAGCAGCCTCATCGCTGTGTCCTTCAGCAGAGGGCTCCCCATATTTCTCATGTCCCAGATTAGGTGAACGTTATCGGCAGGAGAGACATAGCTCAGAGGGAGTGATGTGGAGTAAGTCAGGGGCTGGTATACTCACCTGTACACACTACTAAACGCTTCCTAGCCATTGCGAACATTTTGGAAAGAATTTCAAAAGCAACACTAAAACGGGCAAGACTAAAGAGATCAGTTCAGGGTCAAAAATAAATGCATGGTGTCGCTCTTCTCAATCTCAGAGGCGATGGGATAAAGCATGCGCAGCCTCACGTGAAACTGAAATATTCCCAGCTAGCCATGTGCTGTGTGGGTCCACAACCACTCACAGCTGGACGTGGAAGCAGCCAGAAGTTGGAGTTGGAGCCTGGCGCCTCTTGAGGGTTGTACTGTGTGAATAGGTGAGCTCTCCAGGGCAGAATCAGGCCCCCAGAGATCAGGTATCTTGTTCATAGTTGGGAGTTGAATGAGTCTTTCAGGGCAAATTCCCCTGGTTAAGATTGCAGTTCATCCCTTTCTATCTGAGAATGAGTGCAAACCTTTACTACCGAGTAAGAGGTCTGTCCTGGGTCATGTCACCTCATGCCCCCTTGGCTCTTCCTGGAACAAGTATCTGTTGGGTTTCTAAGTATTGAATGTCATAGATTTGGATTTTTTCTTCCTTCAGTACACAATCATTCTTTGTTTAATCCTTTTTTTCAATCTTAATAATATCTCACCCCAACTTTATACCCTTATCTTCCTTCTTTTTATTTTTAGAAAAAAAAAAAACTCATAGAAAGAGGACTTGTATGTTTTTATACCCTAACGAAGGATAATCATATATTTTATAACAACACAGAAGGATTTTTTTTGGTATATAAACTAGTTACATGGCGAAGTTTTATATTCAAAACTGAACGTTCTAACCACTGTCTCTTCCTTGCTCCTTGCTTTAAGTCTCTTCATCCAAGATAATTTTGCTGATTAAGCGCTATCATGTGTGAAGTGCTGTGCTGAGGATTTTATATTATTATCTAATTCTGTGCTATTATAATTATTTGTAAACATTGAGCTGGAGAAGGTCAGAATTCAAAACAGACAGAACTGGAAGCAATTGAAGTTGCCAGGTCTGTATCCAGAGTCCAAATTTCCCCTTCCACTGGAACAGGCAGACCAGCAAAAGAGCAACTAAAGGGGGGGAAAAACTGTCAATATTTTTCTTTTTTTAATTCTTTATCTCCCCCATGACACTCAGAGTAAAAACTAACATTTTGACGAAAGCAATTTTTTTGCTTGTATCTAGTTTCTTCAGGGTTCTGAAAACAGACACATGTGCGCATGAGCGTGCGCGGGTGCGCGCGCACTCACCCCCCCCCCCACCAGGCGCCCCTAAAGCACAGTGTTTCCCTTTTCACCTGATACCTTTCTTGTTGATTAAAACCCAATTCAAGCACCACTCCCTGCAGCAAACTTCACCCGATTCCCACAGGTCCCCTGTCTCCTCTCGGTGTTCCCCTAGCATTGCTTCGTATGACACTTTCAACTTTCCATGATCATTTCTGGTTTTAATTACCTGCCTTGGCAAAGAACGCTAGTTCACTGCAGTGATTCTTCACCTGTGAATCCCTGAGGTTTAGTGCAGTAGACACTCAAAGGCAGAAGGGTAGGAGGAGGAGGAAAGGAATGGGGCAGGAATGGGGAAGGAGGAGAAAGATAGGAGAGCAGGGACCCAGATCTGTGGGAAGTGGTTAAAGCTGTATGCGTCAAGTGAGGGAGAAAGACAGGAAAAGATGAGGAACAGAAAGAAAAGCCGTGTTACCTTTGAGGTCAGTGAAGTCTAGGAGTCTGATCTGGAATTTCACAAGGCTAACAAGCTATACATATTCCTGAAGCTCTGTGGTAGGTAAGGGAAGAGTAAATAAATATTAGGAACTATTAACATGCACGGTAATATATCTTCCAATGGTAACTAATGACAGAGCCAGGCTCTTTTATACATTCCAATTACATATTAAAGTTTAAAGCAAAATAGCAGGAAATTAACTGCTCATATCATGGATCTATATTAAGTCTTTAATTTACTAATTAATTATGCTTCCTTTTCCAGCAATAATTAAACTGGGTGATGTCTTAATTTTGTGTACACTGTTTATGCTGTATCTGAGGACGTAGGGTCTCATTTTTATTATTATTCTTATTACAATCACATCTGATATTCCTTTACTTGAGCATTCTGACTATGAAAATGAAGCCTTCTCTTCCATCTTCTGCTTCATATTAATGTGCCCGTACGGACAGCTTTCAACAGATGAGTCACTATGTAGGTATTATTCGATCTCACGATCTCGCTGTTACAAAGTCGTCTGCCTTTGGTTTGTTTTTGTTCTTTCCAATGTCACATTCATTATAAAGGCTACTGCAAAACTTATTTTTCCTTTCCTTAAGCTCATGTTACTTTAGTTACAGCAGTGGTCCCCAACCCCCGGGCCGTGGACCGGTACTGGTCCTTGGCCACTTGGTACCGGTCCGCAGAGAAAGAATAAATAACTTACATTATTTCCGTTTTATTTATATTTAAGTCTCAACGATGCTTTATTTTTAAAAAATGACCAGATTCCCTCTGTTACATTCATCTAAGACTCACTCTTAATGCTTCTCTTAGTCACGTGATACATTTATCTGTCCCGCCCTAAAGGCCGGTCTGTGAAAATATTTTCTGACATTAAACCAGTCCGTGGCCCAGAAAAGGTTGGGGACCACTGACTTACAGAACAAGTTTCCTGCCCACCAGAGAACTGAACCGAAACTGTTATTTTTTTGCATTTGTGAGTCTCCGTCGAATGGCTCTCTCGTAGATAGTGAGCAGTCTGGGTCTGCACGTTCAGAGGACAGCAGCCTTTCAGGAACTCCATCTGGGCCTCTTCCATTTTTAAATCAGGGGCATTTTTCACTCTGACCCTCTCTTAATGAAATGCTCTGCAATTTGATGTTCAAGCATGTAAGTCATTTAATTATTTTAAGATCCAACTGAACGCATATTTTTTTTTTTTTTTTTTGCATAAATTGTGTGTTCGCGTCCATCTGCGGGCTGGACCGAGCTCACCCTGCTCTTGCTGTCTGCATTGATTTTCTCTAACAACGAGATAGAGGTCTGGGCACACAAAAGGTGCGTAACATACCGAACGAATGAAAAGATGCTGGTATGACCATGGCTTCTGGGGCTATAGTATAATTCATAGTAAATTCTGCAACACTCAACGGTTTTTTTATTGCAGCAGTAAAAAAGACCACTAATTTGGTGGTTTCCCCAATGCAGCTCAATCATCGTACAGTTCTGTTGGTGGAAAAAATTTTTTTTTTAAAGCAAGAGAGACAGGAAGGGAGAAAGATTAGAAGTATCAACGTATTGTGTCACTTTAATTCTTCATTGATTGCTTCGCATATGTGCCTTTATGGGAGGTGATGAATCCAGCCAAACCAGTGACCCCTTGTTCAAGCCAGTTCAAACCAGAGACCTTGGGCTCAAGACAGCGACCTTGGGTTCAAGCCAGCGACCATGGGATCGTTTTGATGATCCCACACTCAAGCCGGGGACCCTGCACTCAAGCTGGCGAACCAGCACTCAAGCCAGTGACCTCGGAGTTTCAAGCCTGGGTCCTCAGCATCCCAGGTTATCACGCCATCCACTGCACCACCACCGGTCAGGCTGTAGGTGAGGATTCTGACGCTGGTCGGACTTGGCCCACATCAAAGAACTCAGCAGGCTACGGGGCTGCACTTCCTTCTGGAGGTCTCAGGGGCTCGTCTGTTTTCTCTCTGCTTCTAGAGACCACGCGTATTCGCAGGCTCAGGCCCTCCTTCCTTTCTCTTCAAACCCGGCAACGGGAGGTCGAGCCCTAACCACGCCGCACTCTCGCTGGTTCTCCGTAGCTGGGAAGGGTCCTCTGATTTTAAAGTCCCGTGTTTTAGTCAGAGGGGAGGAGGGGGCTAAAACAGAGAGGTTGGGTGAGAGAGAGGAAGGGATTAAGTATACAAATGGGTAGTTACAGAATAGCCACTGAGATGAGGATTACAGCACAGGGGACGTCCTCAATAATATCCTGATAAGTATGTATGAGGCCAGGGAGGTACGGGAAGCAGCAGGGGACTGCTCTGTAGAGTACGTGATTGTCTAACCACTCGGCTGCACACCTGGAACTAGAACTGAATAATACTGAATGTAAACGGTAACTGAAAAAGAAGGAAGAAAGGAAGAGAGAGAGAGAGAGAGAGAAAGAAAGAAAGAGAGAAAGAGAGAGAGAGAAAGAGAGAAAGAAAGAAGAAAGAAAGAAAGGAAGAGAGAGAGAAAGAGAGAGAGAAAGAGAGAGAGAGAAAGAGAGAAAGAGAGAAAGAAAGAAGAACGAAAGAAAGAAAGGAAGGAAGGAAGGAAGGAAGGAAGGAAGGAAGGAAGGAAGGAAGGAAGGAAGGAAGAAAGAAAGAAAGAAAGAAAGAAAGAAAGAAAGAAAGAAAGAAAGAAAGAAAGAAAGAACCCAGGAGGATGAGCCCTCCTGGATACTCCAAGCTGAAGTTTCCATCACACTGTCTTATCCAGGGGTCCCCAAACTTTTTACACAGGGGGCCAGTTCACTGTCCCTCAGACTGTTGGAGGGCTGGACTATAAAAAAAACTATGAACAAATCCCTATGCACACTGCACATATCTTATTTTAAAGTAAAAAACAGAACGGGAACAAATACAATATTTAAAATAAAGAACAAGTAAATTTAAATCAACAAACTGACCAGTATTTCAATGGGAACTATGCTCCTCTCACTGACCACCAATGAAAGAGGTGCCCCTTCCAGAAGTGCAGCGGGGGCTGGATAAATGGCCTCAGGGGGCTGCAGTTTGGGGACCCCTGGTCTTATCCTTCATCAAATCTTCACAGCCCCTCTGCCACGCAGGGCAACCTATCCCCAGTTCCGCGGATTCGGGCACAGCCATCCTGGGGGCCCATTATTCTTCCCTCTGCACACGGCTCTATAAACATATGAAGGCCACTGGCAGAGTCCGTCTGTGGCTATAAAGGTGAGGGTGAGGGAATGTGTATCGGGCACCAGCATCATCTGCTACACTTCATGTCCATTCTGCAACAAAATAGGAGCATTGTAATGTGACAAATGGGAAATGGAGAATGTTTCTGTTAGCTTTCCCATTTGCCAGGAGAGGAGGTGGGGTTATACGTGAAGGATGGGACAGGATGGGATGGAAGCTACTGGGTACCAAAAAGGCCATCTTCTTCAGGGGAGAGACTTTATGAAATAAACAGAGTCTCCCAAGGAATTAATACTTACCGGCATGCACTGCCCATACAGACTGTAGGAAACACTGTTTTATTAATTCAGCATTCTGAGAAAAAGTCTATTTCCCCTCCCCCTTTTTTTTAAAAACAAAAACATTATGAGGTCTTAATCAAGGCCTTTCTATTCCAGGAAACAAAAACCCATAGGAGCTAGCTTAATTTAGGAGATTGTCCGTAAACAAGTCAGAATTACCACGTGGTCACACACACACAAAAAAAACCCCACAAAAATGCAGACAGGTCATAAGAGAAACTAAAATCAGGAACTGAAAAACTGGAAATATCAGGGAATGGAATCTGTCTTTAACAGTCTTTTCAGGTTTTGTTTTTTTTTTGTCTTTGTATAGTAAATTTTTAGAATTTTGATAAAGCATGCCCCCAGCATCTAAATATTTGTTGTGACTTGTATCCAAAACACAGGCGAAGGGAGAACAGCCACTGTGCAGGTAATGATGTCCACTTCCGAAGCTGGGAAGGAGAACACTGATAGACTCACCACATATTGATCATCGGTTGAGAGATGCATTCCTCGGGGACACATAATGAGAAAAGGGATGGAGCCAGAAGCTCTCGTGGGCCTCGTTGTGTTGACACAGCTGTTTGTTGAGGGGATAGTTTTGTTGGTCAGCAAATCTGGTGGCTCTGGGTTCTGACAATGGATACAAATGCCCCTTGCCTGGTTCGCATAATGTCCGTGAAGAGAGGTGGTGACTCAGAAGGGTGTTAAGCAGTGGCTTCCAGCCTGCGCTGGCAGTCTTTGTACTCATGAACTTAGTCATGGTCCAAATTGCCAAGGTCCTCTACTTTTGTGGTTTCAATCAAGCCAAGTTCATGTTCAATAATATTTGGGATTTCCCCCCCAGTTTTATTCTTCTATAATTGGCATGTTGTATTGGTCCATTATGCTATAAGGTCTACAGCATAATATTTCATATATTTATATAATGTAAAGTGATCACCACAATAAGTTTAGTGACCATCAGCCACCTCATAAATTACACATTTATTTTTCCTTGTCATGAGATCTTTTAAGAAGACTGGATAAAGAAGATGTGGCACATATACACTATGGAATACTACTCAGCCATAAGAAATGATGACATCGGATCATTTACAACAAAATGGTGGAATCTTAATAACATTATATGAAGTGAAATAAGTAAATCAGAAAAAACCAAGAACTGCATTATTCCATACGTAGGTGGGACGTAAAAACGAGACTAAGAGACATTGATAAGAGTGTGGTGGTTGGGGGGAGGGGGAGAGGAAAAGGGGGAGGAGGAGGGGCACAAAGAAAACTAGATAGAAGGTGACGGAGGACAATCTGACTCTGGGTGATGGGTATGCAACATAATTGATTGACAAGATAACCTGGACATGTTTTCTTTGAACATACGTACCCTGATTTATTGATGTCACCCTAGTAAAATTAATTTAAAAAAAAAGATCTACTCTTTTAGCTATATTCAATATTTGGGTCAATTTTGTTTTTAATGTGATAAAAACCACATAGTACTTGGAAACGTCTTTCAGCGGTTCCTAATAACTAGTTTAGAGATCTATATGGAAAAGGATTAGCTAGACCAGAGCTGACATTTCAGAATAGGCATGGCTTACACGAGGAAGAGAGGTGGGATGGGCTTAGTAACAGAATGGGGATTAATTTCCACATTCTCCTGGAGATTTCAACATTGTTACGAAAACTGTTTTGGGGTCTATTATTTCATGGTTCTACCACTTCTCATAAACATCCCAATGCATTTTTCTAGGATTTCACTTATTGTTAGTCAAGGATCACCCTGCGTGATAGGTACAAGTAGGAAAGGATTTAGTCACTTCAGTTCAGCAAGGCACATGGTTAATTAATTTCTTGTTAATGTCAAACCCAGTATTGAGGCTTAAATTGTCACAGCTCTTGCAAAAGCAGAAAGGAAATTAAGTCCACCTCTAACACTGGCTGAATCTCTTAACACGCTAGCCCTCGGTGTACTTAGTGTATAAGAAGAATGATAATTGTACCTTTCTGAATTTTTTTTGTGAAAAGTAATAAGACATTGCATATAAATTACTTGGCTTCCAGGAACCATGCATGTAAACTACCTTTACAATTGATGATTAACCTAATGAATTCCAATCTCAATCATTTCAATAATCGGCTTTCTTCTCTTACAACTTCCAGCCAAAGCAGCTTTGGATTTCAATTGCACTCTTTTCTACACGTAGAAATCTAATAAAGCACTGATTATATTTGGCTTCTGAGTCTTCTCAAATGTTATTTTATAAGACATACCATCCGGGCGCCAGAGGCAGTAGGAAACCTTTGGTGGACGCCTGTCTGGAGTCCGTTTCATAGGCGGGCACAGGGCTATCTTCCTTCTTCCGCTCTCCGTCCAGACGTGACTCAGGCTGGGTTACTTGCAGTCTCGGGCTTTGGATCAAATATTGAGTTCATTTTTTTGGAAGGAAAACTCAATCTAGCAATAGTTTTAAAGTGACAAAAGAGGGACTTTTATGACTTACGGAACCTAATCATGGAGCGCAGGTCTAAGTAAAGACACTTAGCTCAAGATTCCAAAAAAAAAAATAGGGGGTAGGGGCCGGGTGGGGTGGGAGGGGAGGGGCATGGGGGTGGGGGTGGGGGGTGGGGGGTGGGAGGGGAGGGGAGGGGCATAAAGAAAACCAAAGGAAGGGTGACAGAAGACGATTGGACTTTGGTTGATGGGTATACAACATAATCGAATATCAAAATGATCTGGAGATGTTTTCTCTAAATCTGTGTACTCTAGTTACCAATGTTACCCCATTAAAATTAATTGTCTAAATAAAAGTATATATTAAAAGAAAATAAGAAATAGGAAAAATGGAAGTTAAGCTTTATCTCTTTGTCCTTTTGGAATCATATGCTTTTTAGATTCCATGTCTCCATGTCTCTCTGACCCATTTTATTTTCTCCTCTCTTTCTCATAAATACTATTTACTACTTCATATTCTTGGCCTACTTTGTAGTAAAGGCTAAGCTGTTATTATTTTTTTTTAAAAAAAATGCCTGAAGTAAAGGAGCTTAGAAAAAAAGAGGATTTTTTCCCCTCTCTGATATAACAGTTCCAAAGTGAGGAGCCCAAGTTGGCAATCTTTCAAAAGACCCGGGTTCTTTCTAAATTCTGGTATCTGTGTATCTCTGACTTTGTCTTCTGCCATCCAGACTGGAGTAGAAGAATTTCTATTCTTCATCACTTTGGGATTCATGGAAACATGGGTTACATAATGTCTTCAAACCAAGAAGAAAAAAAAAAACATTTTAATGGGTAGAATTCCGTCTATGGCCACATCTGGTACAAGGGAATTTGGAAAATAATGCTCTTATTTAGGCAGCCATGTGAATGGTGAATGTTAGTATTTTCTATCTTAATATTTGATATTCTCAAAATCAACCTCAGCTACTGAAATTATTTGTCCTAATTTCAAGAAACCAGGAAAACTGACTCATCTCTTTGAGTTCCATTTCTAAATTTTTATGAGAGAGCTCTAAACACACCACTTTTGATCCCAAAAGTTGAACAGAGATAAGTGAAATGAAGCACACATGGGTTCTGATACCCAGTTCTAAAGGCAGAGAGTGCGTCAGGGGAAGAAGTTATGGGTTCTATAATCCAGTGGTTATTTCCTACCTATGTATTCGAATTTCAATTTTGTGAAGCTGACCTAATGCTGACATCAAAATAGGATAATATACCCACAAGCAGAAAACTACAGACCAAACAAATTTAGTTGATGAAAATATGGTTTATCTGCAATACTATGAAACTGAATTTTGAAAGACACTTCAACAGTGAAACTCTGTGTTCAAGTAGAGTACAGTTTATAAACATAAAGACACTTTATAGGATTCTTTTTTGTATACTTATTCTATAGCTATGTCAAGGTAGAAAAAGTATTGTTACTACTTTTAGTTCATGAAAAGGCATCTGAATTAATTCAATATACATTTTTCTATTTAAAAACATAATTCTGGAGGCCCTGGCTGGTTGGCTCAGTGGATAGAGTGTTGACCCAGCCTGTGGATGTCCTGGGTTCAATTCCCAGTCAGGCCACACAAGAGAAATGACCATCTGCTTCACTTCCCCTCCCTCTCCTCCTCTCTCTCACTCTCACTCTCTCTCTCTCTCTTCCCCTCCTTCAGCCTTGTCTTGATTGATTTGAATGTGACAGCCCTGGGCCTGAGGATGGCTCCTTGGAAGCTCCACCTTAGGCACTAAAAATAGCTTTGTTGTGAGCATGGCCTCAGATAGGCAGAGCATCGGCCCCAGACAAGGGTTGCCAAGTCGATCCCAGTTGGGGCACATGCGGGCGTCTCTATCTCCCCTCCTCTCACTTAAAATAAATTTTTAAAAATTAAAAAATAAACATAGGCCTGACCAGGCGGCAGCGCAGTGGATCAGACTAGGTTGCAGAGGATCCAGGTTTGAAACCTCAAAGTCACTGGCTTTAGCGTGGGGTCATCCAGCTCGAGCATGAGCTCATCAGCTTGAGCATGGGGTCGCTGGCTTGAGCATGGGATCATAGATATGACCCCATGGTCGCTGGCTTGAGCCCAAGGTCGCTGCCTTGAAGCCCAAGGTCACTGACTTGAGCAAGGGGTCACTCAGTCTGCTGTAATCCCCTGATCAAGACACATATGAAAAAATAATCAGTGAACAACTAAGGTGCTGCAACGAAGAATTGATGCTTCTCATCTCTCTCCCTTCCTGCAAGTCTGTCTGTCTGACCCTGTCTGTCCCTCTCTGTCTCTGTCACAAAAAAATAAATAAAATAAACATAGTACTAGAAATGGATGGACTTACCATTACAAAGATACCACACCTCCAAACTTTTCAGTCTTTCATTAGATTTGGTGATCCACTTTTATTTTTTTCTAATTCAGAAAACCCATAGAATTGCTAACCCAGCCTGATGCATATGGTGGCCATGGGGTCAGTTTTCCAGGACCGAATGTCAGAATCTTTGGACTCCTTCTCCATTGTGTGTGTGTGAGAGAGAGAACGCGAGAAAGAGAGGGAGAGGAGGCTTCGTGTGTGCATGAAAACTTGTCTGGAATTTTATTCAACGAAAAGTGGACATTATTTTTACAGTGCTAGTAAGTATCTTTGACATTGAGGGTACCAGTGATATCTACGACTAATGTTTCTATTATTCTAAAAAAAAATCTAATTATTGTGAAAAGTTTTGTGTTCTTCATAGTACATTGAATAAAAAATGCAGAGGAAGCGAGGTTATTCTCAATCGAGAATTCTCTTCCTTTTTTAATCTTTCAGAGTACCAATTATTTCTGTAATCGAATGGCAAATTCCAGCACTTGGAGATGTATGACTGTTTGCTGTGAGATTCTCAAAACACATAGCATTACATTCAGCTGTTCACACGTATTAGTTGTTCCGATGTGAAAAGCAGTTATTGATTCGTATGGATAATAATGGATCAGTTTTATAGTCATGCGATCAAGCCTCAGTGAAAGTTTCTAATTCAGGCTTGCAGATACATTCGACAGGAAATATGTTTAAATCTAAACAAGCAGCAGTAATCTCAAAACTTGCACTGCTGTTTCTTTCAAGAGATTAAAATGTCTCCTTCTAGTGTACAAATAGCTTGTTTCGGAGCCCCATCATTAGGAGAATCACCATGCTTTGAATGAAAAACAAAGAAGTTTTCTCTTTCCTATACATTTCTCAATCTCTGCATTGCTGAGCATCCATTTAGTTACCTGTGTTCTAATTGTTTGTGTATTTCTAAAATGCTTAGCTAAGAGGCACCCTGCCAAGGAATGCCATGATCAGTTGCTTCTAGGCCTCGGAAGTAACTGCTTATGTAAGCCTGCAGACAGACGATCTCTCTGCCGTCCTGATGCCGCTGCGGCTACGGGATGCTTAGTCATTATTATGTAAGCGTTGAGCGATGTAGCTCGGGAATGCTGATGGCATAATAAATTGTATTTAAGAATCTGACATTAGATCCGGTGTTCTGGCTTGAAAAATACAAGTTTTGCAAACAAGGAATGTAATTCTGCTGCAGTTTCAGGATGACAAATGAAGTGTAAGAGAGTGCTAGCTAAGCCCCCCGTTTCTGCCTCCAGGAGCCCTGTGCGGTTTTACCTGGACGGTGGGATTGGATCATCGTGGCCACCCCCAACGCACCTCCATTTAGGGAGCTGGGGAAATCACAGCCCTCTACACCATGAACTCCCCTTCTCCCCAGCTCGAGGTCCTCTAGTACTTACAAAAGGATACATTTCCACATTTTAGTTAACAAATTCCTTTGAAATCTATATGACGCCTGACCAGACAGTGGCGCAGTGGATAGAGCATCGGACAGGGACTTGGAAGGACCCACATTCGAAACCCGGAGGTCTCCAGCTTGAGCGCGGGCTCATCTGGTTTGAGCAAGGCTCACCATCTTGAGCCCAAGGTCGCTGGCTTGAGCAAGGGGTCACTCGTTCTGCTGTAGCCTCCCCCGGTCAGGGCACATATAAGAAAGCAATCAGTGAACAACTAAGGTGCCGCAATGAACAATTGATGCTTCTCATCTCTCTCCCTTCCTGTCTGTCTGTCCATCTCTATCTGTCCCTCTCTCTGTCTCTCTCTGTCCTTGTCACACACACACAAAAAGAAAATAAATCTATATGCCATATTTGCTGAACATCAAACCTAGTCCTTGGTAGTCCTTGGTAGCACAACTTGCGTAGCACACTGGGATGCAAATAGTATAAATTCAGTGAAGGATGTTAACCAAGTGAAGGGATTAGTGGTGACCACATCGTTGAAGAGATCATTGCGTTAATACTACTGGGTTAATAGCTTTAGAGCTATTCATCTCTCTCTCCAATATAATTCATTCAGCACACTGCTTCCAGGTTACTGGTTCTTAATTGGGATATTTCCTACGGCATAATCATGTGTACAACCTTGGTCGCTTTTGAAAGAACAAGTATCTATTAATTTCCATTCTATTTTATATTTGTTAATGTTCATACTGTATTATCAGAGGTTGGTTATGTCACTATTGGAAGCATTCCCCAGTACTCAGTGGTTCATTTTGATCATATCTAAGGTCAATGACAAAGCAGTCTAAGGGAAATATTATTCAGGGTCTACAAAATAAAAATTTCGGTTTCTTTGTCTTTCTTACCAATTGCAAGGGAAGAAATTTCAGTGAGCTCCAATGGAAAGACTTCATCGAGTTTGGGAAATCTATAGGAGAAGTCGGTCTTTGAAATTAAGACACATGAGTTTTGTGTTAAGTTTGTGCATCTTGGGTTATCAAGTTGGCACTGAATATGTGAAGCTGGATCTCAGGAAAAGGAAATCTAAGTATTTATATTTTGGTATCATCACAAAAGTAATCGGAATCATGCCCACGGAACTAAGGTGGATTCTCTCAGAAGAAAGGGGAGGAGAAACGCACTGAGGAGAAGATCAAGAAAAGGCTACTTTTGGAGATTAGGAAAAGGATGACAGGGACAGCCATAACAGTGACAAAAACAGAAGATGGAGGAGGAAAGGAAGATAAGTAGGAGACAGTGTCATTGTAGAATCCAAATAATGCAAGTGTGTCAAGAAGGAGAGGTTGATCCAAAGAGTCAAGGGATTCACAGAGAGCTTGGTCCTGGACAGTCATGCAACCAGGTTTGAGAAGATGGAAGATGTTGACCTTCACCTGCATTGTTCCAGTGAATTACTGAGAAAGAAGTGGGTTCAAGTAAAAAATGAGATGTAGGAAATCGGTCAGTGAGCTCAGAGAAATGTTTTAAAACCTCTTGCAGTAAATGAACAGAAGAGAAGTAAATGGGAAGGAGAAAACTGGAAAGGGTTATGAAGGTGATAACTTTTTGTTGTTTTGAGTTCTGATTAGTGTTTGCTTTACAATGGGAACTATTGCCGCGTGCGTGTGTGTTGATGAGAATACTGCAGTAGAGAGGGCATATTAATGATGCAGGGAAGGGGGCATTTCAGGGCGAGTTCCTGTAGGGGGAGTGTTGGTGAGGTCCAGGGCATATCTGAGGGGGGGGAGGGGGAGAGAGAGAGAGAGAGAGAGAGAGAGAGGAAGTTGTCTGAAATAGGGACAGAACCGTTCTCTGACTGCAGGAAGTGAGCATTCACAGACAGGAAGGCTTCCAGGGAGATGAGACAGCTTCTTTTCGTTCTACTTCCTAACATGATGTAGGGAGCAAGATCAGCAGCTGAGAGGGAGGAGGAGGAGGTGAGTTGTAAAGTCGTATGGAAGAGAGCTTTCGAGTTACTATTTAGGATGGTGGATATTTTAGGGATGTGTAGTAGAATTGTCGGGAAGTGTGGGTTTTCTTCACTTGAAATGTGTGGTCCTGAATTTAACATGTGATCAGTCAACATCTTGTCCACCAAACATGTTAACTGCTCTTTAAAAGATGTGCCATAATTGAATAGTTGGGACTTATCAGAGTTGTCATTTTCCCAGGCAAATATTATGGAGGGATATAGGATTTGATGGCACTTATAAGATGCTTGTTGTAATAACGGCTCATAGACTCTAAGCTGAGTCAGGAAAAAACAGCCCCTGGGTTGCTAGGGACTGGGGCAAGGGACTGAATAGTTAAAGGCGAGAGCTTAGAGAACAGAGCTTCTCAGTGAGGTTGAGTATTGAGTTGGAAGGTAATAGAGGGAAGTAAAATGATCAGAGGATGTAAATCAGAATTTTGAGTGAGGTGAATGAGGTTCTACTGTTGGTGATAACATCGCCAGGGTGAGTGATGGATGAAAATGTCATGGAAACCAAGGAGATCAGGGGTTCAAGAGCCTCAGGAGACGGTTGGCTCATCCTCCTGGGTTGTGATATTAGGTAATGTTCACAACAGCACGGGAATGAAATTGTGGGCTGACAGGTGATTTCCACTGTTGGCTTCTAATACATTACATAAGGAAAGGAGGGTTAAGGGCTCAACAGACTTAGAACCTTTACTAAATCCAGGTTTCACAGTTAGTGTAATGCCACAGTTAGTGTACTACTAACAGACAAAAGAGAACAGTATCTCAGTAGGCGTTGAAATGGCATGTGATAGTTACTAATAAATTTGACAAAACATGTAAATATCTACACGTATATAGATCCACTTATATATAGCGTCACCATTATACTCAACCGAGTCTTGAATATATGAACTAAGACAACGAGAGATGCAATAGAAGCATCAGAAAGTAGAACACACAGCTGTAGACATTCATATTTTATTGTTTGCTGGTAAATGTGGAGGAAAAACTAGGTGATTTCCATGCTTGCCTCCAGGGTTAACATTCTTCAATGCCCATGATCTCCAGGAGGGTCCGTGTTCGTGTACCCTCAGGGATGGCGTGCTTTTTGCTGCCACCCCTTGGCATCGCCGAGGTAATGTCCATCGACTGGAAGAACCAAAGAGAAACAGTGACGGTTACATAGAACCCTCATGTGCACCTGCATTAACCCTCCTCACGAGTAACTGATTTTGCTTTTGTTTCTTTCGATACTGTATTCTCCACACACACTGATAAGGAGTGCACTCCTATGATGGGAACAGTTTATTTAAACTATAATAAAAGCTTATGCGTGGCTGTCAGGCTTGCCTTGCTCACAGTTACCTGTGTGTCGATTGACGAGATCGTGGTGTGAAAGGGGCGCGGGAGTGGAGTGAGGGTCCCTGGGGACGGGGCGACAGAACTGGTTTGGATAACGTCTGACTTTCAGCCCAGCCACAAAATGCACTTTCTCCTTTATTTGTTGTTCTTGTTATTGTCCCAAGTCTTCACTTTCTTTTCTCTCCGTTATCTAAACTTGATCTGACATTGTCAAAATATTTTTAAGTCAAAATAATAGAACCGCTGATACACCCCCCTCCCAAAAATAATATTGGTCCATATAACCACCTAACACTAAGAAGTTTCCAGATACCCTGGGACCAGCAAAACACCGGAATTTTCTAATATAGCGAAAACTCGTTGTTTGATCTGTGCCTCAAGGACAGGATGGACACTGTTCAGCGAGCCCACGCAGTCGCGGGTGGACGCGCTCATAAATACGACGCTAGGGGGCGGCCACGTCGCCAGCGTTCTTTCCTCGGTCCTCCTGCGCGGGTTCTGGCCCGGCCGGCAGAGGGCAGTGATTACAGCCATGGGGCATGCGACTCGGCAGGATTGATAAGTTTGTGTGCGAGTCCCATGCCTTTCTCCTTTCTTCTCCCGTTTTCCTTTCTAGTTCAAGGTGGCCCATCACTGACGTACTGTGGCCTGGCTTTCTGCCTGTCCCTCCTTATTCCATCCAGAAGCAAAAACTTTGTGTGTGGAGAATGAGGAAAGCTCAACACATCCATAGATATACATACATACATACATACATATATGTATGTATAATAATTTAAGGATTAGTCATGTGTAGCAAATGGAAGGATATTTTTATCTTTGTCATAAAACAGTTAAATAGACTAGACTAGTACATTTTGTTACTTAATTGCATGTATTGTATATATAATAAGCACTGAAAGAGATACATAAAAGAGTTCAGTCTTATCTTCTCGGGATCTGCTGCCTGTTATAACAAGACATTTACTCAAACAAAAAAGAAAAAAGAAAAACATGATAAATATATTTCTCTATGAAAAAAGAACATGCTGTATAGATTTTAGAGGTAAGATAGTTCAGCTCTGGTGGGGGGAGGCTTAGAGTAACTGTAAGGGGAAGAAAGGAATTTGAGGGGCTGGACTGAGAGTATATTTGGTGGTAATAAACCACAGCATTAGAGGCTAAGACTGCCTGGAACGCAGCCCAGTTTCCCCAGGAGCGCGGCCGGAGCGGTCATTAGGGCCGGGAGAGAACCAGGCTTTAGGTGGGAGGCTGGGATGGAAGGTATTACTGTCATTAGGAGCCCGATGGCCAGCCTGATTTCCAGGGCCCAGCGCAAAGCAAACATGCAGAGCCGCTGGCTAAAGCAGGATTAAGAATTTTAAGACAGCTTCAGCATGGCATTGAACCAAGGCGGGGCTCTTGTCAGCACAGGGCTCAGTGGGACTGCCCCGGCCATGTGCCCACACACTGGCCCTCTTGGTTCGTCACGGTCCTTAGTGTTGGAGTAAACGATAAGAAGTTTTACTGAGGAAAATATATCTGGAGGGAACATTCAACACCAACTGGAGAAGGGATCGGAATGGGAAGACAATTGAAAGGCACTAGAACCATAGAGAAGCGTTTCTAGTAGCCTAATTGTTGGAAATAGAAGTAATAAAAATTTTATGATCTATATTATGAAGTAAGACAAATGACAACTAGCTAAAAAGACAAAGGAGAATTGAATAAAAAAAAATGAGCTCAGATTTCACCTTGAATAACTAGACTGCAAACAAAACAAAGCAGAAAAAATCAGAAAAAGAGGCTGATTTTAGGGGATCATCGGGAGGACGCCAATCTTAATTGAGGGGTGCCAAAATAACACTGGGTAGGCAGATAGATTAGGTAGCTGGGGATATGAGACCGGAAGAAATATAAAAGAGATAAAGATTCTAAAGTTATATAACCCAAAGGAGAGAAAGGTTGTCCTCTGTTAGGATGAATTGTCCAAACAGTGAATACTTTCCATCAAGGGAATACATTATTCTCAGATGATGCGCCGATTGTCTCTTCCTAGACTTGCCTCAGTTGTCATCTACATAAAGGGCAGGTGTGAGGGTAAATGGAATAACTAACAAGGAGGTATTTAAATAAGAAAATAATTTAGACTCTCACCTAAAAGGTAGCAACCTGTCAGTAAGAGAAAAAAGAAATAAACAATATTAAGAAAATGCAGCAAACAGCCCAGTAAAAAGTAAGCTCTAGATGGAAAGACTTGCAAGATGTAAGTGTCTGGAGACAAAGCACGTCTCCTTCTGTACAGGGGTCAAGAGAGCGTGTCTTGTCAGAAGCTCATGAATTTGGTGAGAAGGCTGCTGGTACTAATGTGTGAGCCTGTGATCCCAGGGACAGTGTGCAAACAGCAAACAGATGGAAAAGGACAGTCCCTGGAATGTGCCACCTGGCAGGAAGTTCCACTTCTCCTGTGCGTCCAAGAGGTGCTCTCACTGGGGACCGAGCAGAATGGACAGCAAGGAATGACAAGGAAGTGACAGCTTCTATGAGCAATGTTGAAAATGCAATCGAGCTTTTACAGGGGAGGCAAGGATAGATGGATGGGGGGGGGGCGAGAGAAAACATAAGACGAGCTGAAGAGTAGGTTTAACCCTCCGAGGAGTATGGATGTTCCTGGACGTCCTCACTCAAAGGGTTAACAAAACACTCACTACTCAAAGGTTATAAACAATGACACCAAGCTCTGCCCAGTCGTTCTAAGAGAAAAAGTGGGGGGGGGGAGAGGAAGGAGAGAGGAATGAGAAAGAATTGAAGATACTGTGTTAAAAATGGGAATTTCCAGATTTTGTGACAGCAGAGACAAGACAGAGTTAAAGGTTTCTTATTACCCTGCAATTTGAAAAGAGGCCAAAAATAACTTCTTGTAAGAAGTGCTACTCACTTCTGACTTCTTGTGAAAGTGCTACTCAAGGGTTAAAACATTGTTGGCGTACTTTTCTTTTATTATTTTGTATCACATTTTTATTTATTTTTTTAGTTAAGCTCCTACACTTCAGCTTTCTGACTTCTTACTTTAAGTTCTCTGCACAGGAGTGGTACTCTGACTCTTGCTCCGAAGCTATTTAGACGGATTACATTTAGCAAGCATCCCCCGCGATCTGAGAGCTAATGATGCAGCCCTTCTCTTGCACACCGTCTCATTTCAATTTCAATCCCATAAAAAACTGGAGGACTTGGGTGCCCCGGGAAGGTAGACGAACTGAAACAAATCCCCATCTTTTGACTGTTCTACTTGCATTGGAATAAATCAGAGTTCGGAATTTACAGTGTATTTAGACTAGTACAGACAAGGAGCCAGAATTATCTTGGCCGTGTCTCCGGGCTTATAAAACATACACACATCCTTAATTCTGACCGGGAGAAATAGAGATTTCTGTATTCTTCCACAGGCAGTACTGGAGAACGATCTTTGTTAAGAGTACCACAGGGTAGCCAAGGTCACGTTAAGGCTGCTGGAAATACAAGGTGTACCCGCTGATACTTTAAAAGCATTTAAGAAATAACGCCTCTACTTTGTTGTTCCAGGTGGCAGAGATGGCATGTGGGGGAATCGTGAAAAGGAGAGATATTTCCCTTGGCATCGTCTGTAATTCTTGGCCTTCTCCCCTTGCTCTGCCTGTTACTCCAACAGCACTGTCTCTGAAGGTGATCTAATTCATTGAAGAAGATTGCTTTCTTCTTTGAGTCTGCCTTTCATCACTGAACTTACAAAAGAAAATGGCTTACACATGTGAAGTCATTGAAATGCGATCAAATCTCTTACTCTTCTCTGGCAAGAAAACGACAATAATAATGTGTTTTAAGAGACAGTGGATGATGAGTTACAAGAAATGATCTTTTTATGTATACTTTTTAAATGAAAAAAAAAAGCATTTATATAAATTTAATTGTGCCTAACAGAACAACAGAATTGAAAACAATCTCAGGTACATAACAGAGTGATCCACGTGTGTGTGTCATTAGAAAACAGATCATTTATTGCCATCTCTCTCTCTCTCCTTTTGGTGCAGAGGGGAGGTAAACAAGCAAAAACAGGTCATCCAGACTTTAAGATATATTTAAACAGGGAAAAAAACAATGCTTGTCTTTCCTCACTCTAAAGCATTATATTATTGATCTAAAGGAATTAAACAACAAAAATTTAAAAAAAACCCACCAAATTCTTATGTTTGACCCACTTTTCCAATTATTTAATATGAACATTTGCATCAGCATTGGGACAAGTTTTAGCAAGTTTGGGATTCTGTCAGCTTGGTAGTTTGGAATCAACAATGGACAGGGTATTGGAAATTATGAGCAATGGTTATTTATACTGTTGAGTCTTGAGAGGAATTTTTTATAGTCTCCATATGAGACCTTTGTTCAATATGGTTTGCAAATATTTTATCCCAATATATACCTTGTCTTGTCATACTCTTCATTGGCTCTTTTGCCGCACAATTTTTTAATAATTTTGACGAAGTTCAGTTTAGTCTTTCTTTACTCACAGTTTGGGTGTTGTCAATGGTTCTTATAAATAGCCAAAGTCAAGCCAATGAGTCATCAAAGAGGCAGTTATTGTGCACACACCAAAAGGACAGTTTGCCAAGTAGGACCGTTCTAACCAAAACCTGGACTGAGGCTCCGGGATGTGTTGGTGCACAGGCAGCCCTCGGAGAGGCTATGAGGTCAGATCCAAGCCACCGCAATAGAGCGAGTGTTGCAATAGAGCGAGTCCGAGTCTTTTGGCCGGTAGAGGGTCCTGCCTTCCATTTGTAAAACATACAATGTCCGTGAGGGAAGCATAATAAAGCCGGTTGTGCCTGTGAAACAGGTGATAGAGTGTGAAGAGAGTGACCATGTATTCTTCACTGTGATTGGTTAGAAAACTGAAATTTCCACTGGTGACCTCCTGTCAACCTTGGGAAACAGTTCGAGCCCTGCTTATGATTTCCAGAGGCATAAGGGAAGAATGACCCCGGGTCAAGTTAGCCTTGCAAGATAAGCTGAAGAAAGGTGTGTCTGTCTGAGGTTCCTCAGCTGACCTGGTCTGCTCAGAGAACTGTCCAGGCTGGTCTCCGTTGGTTCATGATTTTTTAAGTGTCACGTGTCAGGGTTCTTCACCTAGCCCCACCTAAAGATTTTTGAAGTGTTTTCTTCTGATCCTTGGAATTTTAAACCTTTCCTGTCCCAACAGATGGCTTCCTGAGATGTTACAGTGTTACTAGCGGCAACTAAAAGATATTTACTGTGGTTTAGTTATAAAGTGAGGTAGGTTAAAAATTTTTTGAAAGATGTTATAATTTCACATAAGAATCTCATTATTTCATTGTCATCCTGTTTTACAATAAAAGAATTGGAAGAAAAATAGCCCAAAACAAATAGGTTGACTAGAAAGAACATTACTAAGTGGAGCATAGCCAACAATTTGAATAAAGTCTTTCTAAACCTGCCTTAATATAACAATTTAATTAGCTAATTAGCTCATTGTTGCCACCCATTTCCAAGACACACACATGGGTAATCCTGTATTCCATTAATTAAATTATCCTATAAAAAGTGTCACATTTTTTTAAAGTGGGGATAGGCAGTCCTATTAAGAAAAAGTAGGTTAAGCATAATCATTGCTATTAAGCATAAAAGTTAATTCTGTATTTCCTGGAGTTGCAAGCACAAATGAAAGCATAATTAATTACAAACATTTCATTATTTATTAGGGAGAAGAATAGGAGTGGTTTAGAAGAAATTGTTCATTTCCTGGAAAATCTCCAAAGGACTAATTACATAGATTTTTCCATAATTGCTATCAAATGAGAAAGGAACATTGTCTCCTCATGTACTTTTGCCAATAAACAGAAAAGATATTCATAGCAGCATATTGACCCTTTTGTAAAATCAGTTCCCAGCCCTGGCTGTTTGGCTCCAGTGGTAGAGTGTCGGCCTGGCATGTAGAAGTCCTGGGTTTGATTCCTGGTCAGGACACACAGGAGAAACGACCATCTGCTTCTCTTCCCCTCCCTCTCACCCTTCTCCCTCTTTCCCCCTCTCGCAGCCAGTGGCATGATTGGTTTGAGCATGGCTCTAGGTTCTGAGGATAGCTTGTTGGTCTGAGTGTTGGCCTCAGGCATTAAAAATAGGTTGGTAGATTCAAGCATCAGCCCCAGGTGGAGGTTGCTGGGTTGATCCCAGACAGGGTGCATGCAGAAGTCTCCCTCTCTATCTCCCCTCTTCTCAGTTAAAAAAAAAAAGTCACAAACAGAGGTGGAAGGAGCTTAAAGTCATTTGCTGGGGTAATTTACTTTCACAAGCAAATAGTGGGCAAAAAGAAACTCTAAGGAAAATTGTTCTAGTTAATGTTCTTCAAGAGATGCAAGAAAGTTTGGAATTACTTTCAATGCTCTCTTCTGTTGTGCGGATGTATTTCTTTGAGTGTAATGTCATCTCGGATTAGATTGATATTATGATTGTATTTCCGGGACATTTTAACAGATGTTGACCAAGGGTGCAGTACCCCACAGGACCTGCTGTTGAAAGCATTACTCCAAGACAAAACTTCATTTTCATTATAACTCCTCGAACTTGGGCGGAATGTGGTTCTAGTTCTAAACATACAGGAGAAAGCCAAGCAGTACCCCGGGAATATTGTTGTGAGTGTAATGATTTTGGAAGAGAAAGCTTTTAAGACTCAATGACTCAGACACAGACGTTTATGTTATACTGTGAGTTCTTTAAATTGGAGAAATGTACATATCTTCAAAATTAGAAGATATGAATTAGATATTAGATTTTACCCCAATTTCTGAGGACACTGAGTTTCATATACTATTGAGCCTCTTGGTTGGTGGGAACAAATGAAGCTATTATATGCAGCCACGGTTGATTTATAGGTTCTACCTAGCAGATCAGCTACAAATACTAAGATATCAGGAGAAACAGGGGGTGTTGTTTTCCTTTAACCAAGCATCCTTAAGTTTTCCCACTGAAAAGAAATTATTTTTAATTTAAATAAAATAAAGGCATTGCTAAAGACGCCAGTAACTCTAACAAGATAACGAGAAATGCTACAAAAATTCCATGTGCATATATATGTGTGGCAAGTTAGATGAAATGACTAATACTTCCAAAACCACAATACCAATTTCCCCAAGATGACATAGCTAACATGAAAAACAACATATATAATTATTAGAAGAATTGCATTTATATTTTAAAGATTTTATTTATTCATTTTTAGAGAGGAGAGAGAGAGAGAGAAAGAGAGAGAGAGAGAAGGGGGGAGAAGCAGGAAGCTTCAACTCTCATATGTGCCTTGACCAGGCAAACCTGGGGTTTCCAACCAATGACCTCAGCATTCCAAGTCAACACTTTACCCATTGCGCCACCACAAGTCAGGTTCATATTTTAAAATCTCCTAGACTCTAGAGCCTTGGTGAGCAAACTGCGGCTCAGGAGCCACATGCGGCTCTTTGGCCCCTTGAGTGTGGCTCTTCCACAAAGGGTACTCCACCCTAATTAAGTTAATAACAATGTACCTATCTATATAGTTTAAGTTTAAAAAATTTGGCTCTCAAAAGAAATTTCCATCGTTGTACTGTTGATATTTGGCTCTGCTGACTAATGAGTTTGCCGACCACTGTCCCAGAGAAAACATTTCCTAGGCCCTGATGGTTTCACTGGAAAATCCTGTAATGCATTTAACAAATAAGTAATGCAAATTTTTCACAATCTCTTCTAGGAAGCGGAAAGGAAGAAAATACTTCCCCATCCATTTGTTTAGGCCAGTATTACATCATTACTGAGAGAGAATGAGAGAGAGAGAGAGAGAGAGAGAGAGAGAACGCCAGAACAATATCCCTCATGAACATAGACACACAAACCCTCAGCAAAATATTACCCAATGGAGCAGAGTACAGGGCTACTTTGGAGAAGGAAAGGCCAGACCAGTATTTGAAAATCAATCTAAGTATCCCAACATATAATTTAGGAAACACCCTTTATGACCTGGGGTTAGGCCAATAGTTTTTAAATAAGACATTGAGAGCATGATACATAAAGAACAAAACTGGTAAATTTTATTTTCCTGGGGAAAAAAATGAACCATTTCATATAGTGTTCCCCCTACTATGTTCAAGAAATGCCTTGTGTAGCAGCATGTAGAAATGCCTGTGAAATAAATGACATGACTTTAAAGACCTTATAAAAAATATTTAGCCCTGAAAAATGTGCTTGTGATTTTGCAAAGAATCATAAAAATCCAAACTGAAATAATAAGGTTTCACTAATGAAAGTTATTCTTCAGATGCTTAGATAGGGACCATTCCCAATTTCTTTGTCCCCAAAGGATTTCCCTGTCTCTCCGGTAGAGTTTTGCAGCGGAATATAGAAGTATTAATCCATGAGATGGTATCAGTGAAGACATGGTATGAAGTGTCTGTTGATAGTTGACTCTTCAACCACATGGGGTTGAGGAGAGCTGACCTCCACCTCCCACAGAGTTAACGCCCCCATGTAACTTTAGTGTACTCCAAAAACTTAACTACTAACTGCCTACCGCTGACCAGAAGCCTTACTGATAACATAAACAGTCTCTTAACACATGTTTTGTATGGTATGTGCCTTATATACTGGATTCTTAGAATAAAAGAAGCTGGATGAAAGAAAACTGCTATTGAGAAAATCATAAGGAAGAGAAACACATTTATAGTACTCTCTTGTATTTATCGATACATTACATTTATGCTGCCTGTTTACAAGATGAATCATCTGTCTGTTAGCACCTGCCTCAATATTGTCTTACAGGATGCAAAGCGCTGTAAATGTTATACGTCTTACTAACACTAGACATCAGAAGTGAAAAGGCATAACAACGAAAAACAGCAATATGATTGCATTATGGTAGCCTAGTGTAATCTAGATGACTGCTTCACAGTCTTAAGAAAATATCTAAAATATTTTCCAATAAATTTATTGAAATAAAATTTGTGTGTAAATGGGCCCTCACAGTTCAAATCCATCTTGTCCTAGCGTCAGTTGTATTTCCTAAATTAAATATATCTAAAAGTATATAGCGAAAATAAAGCTAGATGTGGGGAGAGAGAGAGAGAGAGAGGAAGTTATGAGATATATATGTGGTTTATATTTATAAATGATTGATAGTCATCAGTATGCATTATCTTTGAGGGAGAGATATTGTCATGAAATAAAGAGAAGTATTTTTTCTGTTGTAAGACATGCATTTAAATTTTAAGAAAATTTAAACAGTTTGTGTGTTATCTGTCTGTGTTCAGTAATTATTAATATATTAAGAGTCTACAGATTAGTTAAGAGATTTTACAATGATACTCTACCCTTTTGGTATTTTCTCAGGAATTTGTAATTTCATTATCTTTCAGTTCTTTTTTTAAAGTTCATAAGTGAGTGCCATTCTGATATCAACCCCACTTTTAAGTTAACAGAAATACTTTAATTGTAGCTATGTTATCTCGTAGTTTAATAATTTTGTGGAGAGCAGAAATTTAAAATGAGAACTACAAGGGGTCAATATTTGAAATTCTTGATTCACTATTTGAATAAAAATTAGTATATTTCAAAGGTTGTGAAAGGATCTAAGAAAAGCTAATTTTTATTTAATTTCCAGAATTAAAAAGATATAATTGGTCTTACTCTGGGAATTGAAACATTCATAATTACTTAATAACTAATTATCTAATGCCATTTGTGGTAAATCTGTAGTAAGAGAAGTGAATGGTTATCTTATCTACATATACCTTTTAAAACATAATCACATCTTCTGCCTGATGTATTGTATCTCAGAGTATCTATATATTTTGTAGACTGTATGATTTGAAGAGCTCCTGGTTATAATGAACAATTGATTTAAGAGTCCCTATCTTTGAATTTCTCCTCAATTTAATATGGAATCCCACTTTATCCTCATCAATCAAAGGCACTGCGGCAATTGTAATGTTTCTTGTTGTTTCCTGAAAGTAGCACTGCCCAAAAATATAACATGCTGTTTAAAATCATTCTTCCTGGCCTGACCAGGCAGTGGCACAGTAGATAGAGGATCGAACTGGGATGCGGAAGAACCCAGGTTCAAGACCCCGAGGTCGCCAGCTTGAGCGCAGGCTCATCTGGTTTGAGCAAAAGCTCACTAGCTTGGACCCAAGGTCACTGGCTCAAGCAAGGGGTTACTTGGTCTGCTGAAGGCCCGCGGTCAAGGTACATATGAGAAAGCAATCAATGAACAACTAAGGTGTCACAACAAAAAACTGATGATTGATGCTTCTCATCTCTCTCTGTTTCTGTCTGTCTGTCCCTGTCTATCCCTCTCTCTGACTCTCTCTCTCTCTGTAGAAATAAATAAATAAAAATAAAATCATTCTTCCTGGATAAGAAAAAAAAAATCTTATTAAAAAACAGAGCTCAAGACAGAATTATCCTGCTTTTTTTTCAATTTACTGTCAATGTAGACCATATGCCAATGCAAAAATAAACAAGTAGAATCCAAAGGAAACAATACTAATTTAAAGGGGAAATGACAAGAGGGACTTTGGATTAAAGTGGCGTCTGGAATTGGGGATCCCAACCCTATGGCCTCTGAGATCTGCAGAAGCTGAAAAATAGTATTTAATGGAAAAGACTCCACAATGTAGGAGAATCGTTTGAAATTAACAACAAAGTAAGAAGACCATCCAGGACCATAAGGGAGTGAGTGGGAGAATTGCCCCCAAATTCCCGATGACATGATGCTTTGGTCTTAGAACTTGATGCTGTTGGAGATCACGCAGAGGGGACCAGAGGGGGCTGAGCAGTTTTAAATTCGTCATATTTAAACATTGAGGTGAAACCTTTATATTTTTTTTCCACAACCCTTTCGACACTTGTCATTACTTGGCGTCATTCTAACAGCTGTGAGGTGGTATATCGCATCCTAGTTTTGATTTGCATTTCCCTAACAGCTAGAGAAGTTGGGCATCTTTCCTTCTATCTCTTGGTTGTTGTGCATCTTTGTAGAAGCGTCTGTTCAGGTCCTCTGTCCATTTTTTCGACAACAGGGATGGATCTTGAGAATATCACGCCAAGTGAAATAAGTCAGAGAAATCTAAGAACCATATGATTTCACTCCTATGTGAAATATAACACTGAAATAACAAATGAATAAACAAGAAAAACAAAACTCACAGAGAACAGTGTGGTAGTTACCATAGGAAAGTCAGTAGGGGGCGCTAAAGGGTAAAGGGGTGAAATGTGTGGTGACAGAAAAAGAGTTGACTTTGGGTGGTGGACACACAATGCAATACACAGATGGTGCATCACAGAATTGTACACTTGAAACCTATATAACCTTATTAACCATTACTAAACTCCAGTAAATTTAATAAAAAAATAAAAATTGTTGATTCAAAGTTTCCTGGAAGGTAATTAAGAATAAAAAAAAATCTCTGGTTGATATAAAAACACCTAAAATGTATCTGTACATGTGAACGAGTTTAGCATTTCTAACATTCTGAATTGAGAAATGTGTCCTAAGAGGAATCTCGATTCTGTAACTGAGCAGTGTCTGTCCCCCGCCTCCCCTCTATCCAGCAGATAGCCAGTTACCCCGACAGCAGGTGCAGTGAGAGAAAACGGGGTTTATTGCATAGAGCTACTCAGTGAAGGACGGGCAGTTTGTGCTGGAAAAATCCAAACTCCCTGATCTAGGGCTTGGGGCAGGTTTTAAAGGCTTATCCAGAACAGGTGTGTGGCGTGCTAGTGGGCAAGTTTTAATTGGAGGACTTGGAGCTTGGCCACCCTACAGGATGGGCTCCATTGTCTTCCTGGACAGTGGAACTTCTCCTCTGAAGGGGTTCTGATATTCAAGTTCCTGTTACGTCCAGGTCCTTTGGTTCCCCATGGGGGGAAGGCGGCAGGGCACGGGGAGTTTGTGCAAAACTGTGGTTCCAGGTGTAACTTAAGGTCAAAGTTCCCTCCTGTGCACTAGTCGCCTGCTTGGCTTGTGGTTTCCTTCTGTTGTCTCTGAGAAGCAACTCAGTATCTTGTTAAAACAGTATGGGACAATTTTGAGCAAGTTTAGTGATTAAAATTTTCTGCTTTTTTTTTTTTTCTCTCTTATGTTTAAGAAAACAGTCTCATAGTTAATGTGAGGGGAAATTGATTTTGTCATCCCAGAATGTGCCCTTTTGGTCTAAGGACTATTTTAGGCCAGGTGTCTTTAAGAAACAGCAGATACTGGAGAAGCTCTGAAAACCAAGGCCAGTTACCCTTTTGTAAGAGGCACCAGATGTTGATGAGAGAAAACGCCCCCCCCCACAAAGGGTGTGTCCCGCCTGCACCACAGGGGAAGGACTGGCTCTCTAGGAACCGACCAATGGAGAAGACAAGAGCTGAAATCTGCAGAACAACCTTACTCTCATAATTCCCAGCCTAACCCCAGAATCCTTTGTCTTGAGCTGGAAATGGTATCAAAGATGATGGCTTGGGGTTACTCAGTTTTCCTGGGTGACTCCCATGTATACAGGAGTGATACATATTATTAAACTTCTAATTGCTTTTCTATTAATCTGCCCTTTTGTCATAGGGGTGTTTCAGCTAAGAATCTAGACGAGTGGAGGGAACATTATTTTCCCTCCCCTACAAAGATAATTCAGATTGTTCCTTTTTGGGTAGAAAATATGCATTCCAACACTTTTATTATTATGTAGCTTGCAAAATAGGTTCTATGGTTGGTCAGCATGCAAACTAGAAAACAAACCAAGAAGAGTACAGAGGGAGATAGAAACGCAGAGACAGAAAAGATACATATCTGCCTTCTTTCCTTCCCCTTCTGGGGTCCATGTGCTTGATTTTTGTTCCTTCCTCTTTTGAATTATATGCTGAATGCCAGTAAGACAGCCCCCGGGTCAGCCCCAGCCCATCCTGCGCATTGTAATGACTTAGGATCTAAGCACCTGGCATCTGTTTTTACTTGTAATTGGAAGATTATATAACTTACTAACAACATAATTGGTAACATTACACAGCTCAGGATGTTTTGCAGCGAATGTTAAAATGTAATTGAAATGTAAATATTGTAGCAAGTGTGGTAGGTAGCAATGAGTTCTCATATTTTCCTATGAAGAAAGGAAATCAAAATGGAAAAGGCAGTTAAAAATATTTAACTAATAATATAGAGTAAAACTATCTCTTCCCACTGGACATTATGGTCTGGCTAGTGCATGTATCTAATATTATGATTTTTTTAATTTTTATCATATAGTGATATCTATTTCTAAATAAATGGCTGACATTGTCAGGCAAAAAAGTTTCCCATATTTTTTATTTTATTTTTATTTTATTTTTTATTTTTCTGAAGCTGGAAATGGGGAGGCAGTCAGACAGACTCCCACATGCGCCCGACTGGGATCCACTCGGCATGCCCACCAGGGGGCGATGCTCTGCCCATCTGGGGCATTGCTCTGTTGTGACCAGAGCCATTCTAGCACCTGAGGCAGAGGCCATGGAGCCATCCTCAGCGCCTGGGCCAACTCTGCTCCAATGGAGCCTCGGCTGCGGGAGGGGAAGAGAGAGACAGAGAGGAGGGAGAGGGGGAGGGGTGGAAAAGCAGATGGGCACTTCTCCTGTGTGCCCTGGCCAGGAATTGAACCCGGGACTCCTGCACGCCAGGCTGATGCTCTACCACTGAGCCAACTGGCCAGGGCCTTTTATTTTTTTAAATCTGAAACTCTTTTTGTTAAACACCTGGTGGATTAAACTAGGCTAGTGATATATGCACCATTTTTTCCTCCATAGAAATATTCATGTTCAGAAGCTTTTAATGTTTTTTATTTCTCACTTATATGATGAGCTGAGGCCTTTCTTCGGGTAAAAGAAAATTTACTTTCTCTTTAACAAGGTCAATTTTTTTCTTTCTTTTTTTATTTGCACAAATTTTGAAGCACTAACTGTATGTGTCAACTTCTATTTTCTGCGGCGGTTCCTACCAATACCAAAGCTAGATAAATAAGTAAAATCAGTAGCAAGAGAATGGTGCGTTATAGATTGAGTTCAGCATCAAATCAGCACTCTTCTGTCTTGGGGTCATCACCCTTTTCTTGGTGATTGGCATATCTGATCTGACATTTTCCAGCCGGCCTTCCCATTGGCTGGATTTCTCTGTCAGCCCTCCCAGAGGCACAGCCTCCTAGACTCTGTGCTTTGTCCAACAGCTGTGCTGCTCAGGGGCAGCTAAGCGTTTTCATGAGGAAAGGACAGAGAGGTTAGAAAGAAACGTCAATCATCCCCAGTTCCATTGCATTCCCCACTGGCCGGGAGATAAAGAGAATACCACGGCGGTGACTTCCGTGCGGGTGCTATTTTTGTTCAGTTGTGTCTAAACGGCATTGTATTGTCTGGTCTGGTCTAATGAATGCAGTTTGTGAACTCAGGTCTATTTTTATATAATAATCAAAATATGTATTAAGTTAGTAAGTCCGTGTAAATAACTATACATATGATGATGAAAGAAATCTTTCAGAAACTGATCAGAGAAAGTTCCTAAAATAGTTTTATGTAGGTACATATACTTTTAGTAAATTATTACAAAAGATAATTGTTATACTTTAGGAATAGGTCTTTGTATCTTCTGTAAGGGAAGGTTAATTACTAAAGCGTTCAAGCAAATCATCTTTCCCCAGTGACACAAAGAGTCCTTCAAATGCTAAGATACATTCGAAATTAGTATATGGAAGAGTTTGTAGCCTCAGACACAAAGTACCTGGAAATTTATGATTAGAGTTAAAAACAACAACAGGAAAATAAACAAAAATTAGTTAAGATTAGCTGCATATTCTTCTAAATTGTTTTATATAATTTTGGTAACAAAGTAAGGATTGAATTTTTATTTCTACTTTTGTTAATAGTATCATATTTATGTTTCTGAAGTATTAAAATATTTAAAGTGAGGAATCATAGAAATTTATTTAAGACAAAACTGATAAAAGTCTATTAATATGGAATTATTTGCCACATCTAAACAAGTTTATTTTTGTGAGTATCTGTATTTACCTGTATTTTCTTGCCTGAAGAAATTCAGTAACCACACAAATTAATTGCAATCACCAAAAAGCATTAAGATAATTAGTCACAGTGCGGCGCAACCATTTTCGTGTATTAAATTGTTTCTGAAAGGCCCACGAGATGTTGCATTTCTTTTCACAAGGATTTCATAAAAACCTGGTGAGGAAAAAGGTACACTATTGACACAAGAGTAGCTCGGGTGAAGTTATTTCACTGTGAGAGGGTGGGGAGGAGAGAAAGTCACTTGGTGAAGGAGCTGATCTAAAAGGCATCATCTGTCACCTGTGCAGTCCCCTCCTGACAGATCGCCACGTCCTCATCTTCCAAGCCTGGCTGGCCGAGCTCGGAGCTCACTGCGCCTGTGTGCGCGCTGTCACAGAGGCCCTGACACACCGTCAGCGCTGACCCCCGGGATGACAGCCACCACACAGACCCAGCCGCACAGCTCGGTCTCATTAGCGCTCCAGAGAGTCTCGAGATCTTTCCACCCCGCAATGCGCGGAGCAAGTCCCAGGCAGCAGGCGTCAGCTGCACTGTGGGATGGACAGACACAATCCTAAGGCCCAGGGATCCACACAAAGGTCTGCGTGCTAGAAGGCTCCATGCGATTTTGTAACTCGGCAGAATGCAGCCTGCGTGATCCACAGGGGCACTTAATTAGTTGGCGGGAACTCCCAGCAAGAATTGCGAGTTGCCTGACCTCGGCAGCTGTTAAGTCCCTTCTGGCCCAGGTGCTCTGGACGGACACCCACGGCCACGAGGGGCATACGGGTGTGGATGGGTGGCCCGCTGAGCCCTCTGATGTTTGTTTGCCCAGCTGCCCCCTGGCTCTACCTGAGCAGGAGGTGTGCGAGGGACACGCACGGCACGTGACCTGCAGTACCAGACAGCAGCCAGCAAGCACACAGGACCAGCGAGCAGTCGTATTGAAACACTGGGCAACGATGCAAATGAACCAGTTTTCTGCTGTTGGCTTTTTACACCTCAGGAAGTCACGGAGCTAGGTCGTTTCGGGGCGGGGGGGGGGGGTCGTCTTCCTGGCCCTAGGACTATCTATACTCCCATTCCCCCATCCTCTCCTCTGTGAGAATGACACAAAAGAACTGAGTCTTTTACAAAGGACTTACTAAAGCCAGGGACTAAAGCCAAGGGGGGGGGGGGGGGTTGGTTTGAGCGATCAGACAGGGACTGGCTCTCCAGCGTCAGATTATCATGCCGTACATTCTGCACACGTGATTCCCTGAATGTTCCTTCATTCTACTCATTCCAGGGGGAACTGCATTTTAAGGATGAAAGAAATGATTTTTAAATATTTAAACTGCCTACTTCTGTGTCTTAATATGTGAATCAGGTCCTTGTAGAACAGAGATCAGGAACCTATGGCTCGCAAGCCAGATGTGGCTCTTTTGATGGCTGCATCCGGCTCGCAGACAAATCTTTAATAAAAAAATAATAATGTTAAAAATATAAAACATTCTCATGTATTACAATCCATCCATTTCCTACCGCTCATGTTCATGGTTGTGGGTGGCTGGAGCCAATCACAGCTGTCCTCCAGGACAACACCAAATTTTTATTGGATAATGTGTAACGTACACGGGTCATTGTATGGCTCTCATGGAATTATATTTTAAAATATGTGGCATTCATGGCTCTCTCAGCCAAAAAGGTTCCCGACCCCTGTTGTAGAACAAGCCAAACTGTTCCCAACACATCCTGTGGGCACCTTTGGAAGAGCATGCAATCTCTGAGGCACCCCGGGTCCTGTTCTTCAGATGAGGGCTTCCGTGCAGCCAGCGGTGGCTGTCCTGTGGCTCGGAGTTTGTAAAATAGATGACGTACCATGCACACTGGAAAGGGGCCTCGCGGACCTAGGCAGGGCTGCCCATACAGCAGGGCAGGAGGCGCCAGCCAACGGGGGGTTTGAGCAGTCAGACAGGGACGGGCTCACTCTGTGCAAAGGCCCTGGACAGCTGGTGATGGGAAGCAGCAGAGCTGCACACGGTGACAGGCTCTGGAGACGGACACTACGGCCACAGTGGTGCTGTCGAGGCAGTGACTCCCAGTGTCCCCCATGGTCAGCCATCTTCTCATTGATAGCTACAGTGTCAGCCATGATAATAGAGCCGAGACTGGAAACCTCAGTGACAGAGTGTTAATTTTCTCAATGGTAGGACATTTGTCATAACTTAATGGAAGCCACATGGCATTGTCGAAGGGAGCACAGGGCTTGGAAATCAGAGGCGTTTACACCCTGTTTTTGATATTTACTGATTTTGTGACCTCGGCACAGTTGTCTCTCACCCTCAGTCCCTGCTCTGTAAGACAGGGGTAGAAACATCCAGATTACTGGGTAAAGGTATGGGTCAGAATGATGTGTATGAATAGAGAGACGGTAGCTATGGCAATGCAAGAACTAATTATAGCGTTGGCTGGGTGAGTCTAGGTTTCCTGGGAGTATTATATCCTGCTAGGTGCTCGAACTAACATTGAGATCAACTGCCGACTGGTTTATAAGGGCTGTTTTAATTTTAATTTTATGGGGTGAATGGTGAGTTTCTCTCTCTCTCTCTCTCTCTCTCTCTCTCTCTCTCTCTTTATAGAGACAGAGAGTCAGAGAGAGGGATAGATAGGGACAGACAGACAGGAACAGAGAGATGAGAAGCATCAATCATCAGTTTTTCATTGTGATCCCTTAGTTGTTCATTGATTGCTTTCTCATATGTACCTTGACTGTGGGCCTTCAGCAGACCGAGTAACCCCTTGCTCGAGCCAGCGACCTTGGGTCCAAGCTGGTGAGCTTTTGCTCAAACCAGATGAGCCCGCGCTCAAGCTGGCGACCTCAGGGTCTCGAACCTGGGTCCTCTGAGTCCCAGTCTGATGCTCTATCCACTGTGCCACTGCCTGGTCAGGCTAAATGGCGAGTTTCTCCAAAGCACAGTTAATCTAACTTAAAAAAAAAAAATTAACCCTTTATTTACTTGATTTTATTTTTCTCAAAAAATTGAGGATAATTAGCTAATGGCAGGTGCCAACCATAGGAAGGAGCCCCAGATTCTTTCATCACCCCGTCAATTCCCTTAGGATGGGATATATATATGTCATAGGGTGACGTAGGACCCTGGCTGGGTAGCTTAGTTGGTTGAGGCATCATCCCCAAAAGCCAAGATTGTGGGTTTGATCCTCAGTCAGGGCGCATACAAGAACCAACCAGTGAATGCATGGATGAGTGGAATAGCAAATCGATGTCTCTCTCTCTCTTCCTCTCTCTCTAAAGTCAATAAATAAAAATAATTTTAAAAAGAACAGGGTACAGGCCCTGGCCGGTTGGCTCAGCGGTAGAGCGTCGGCCTGGTGTGCGGGGGACCCGGGTTCGATTCCCGGCCAGGGCACACAGGAGAAGTGCCCATTTGCTTATCCACCACCCCCCTCCTTCCTCTCTGTCTCTCTCTTCCCCTCCCGCAGCCAAGGCTCCATTGGAGCAAAGATGGCCCGGGCGCTGGGGATGGCTCCTTGGCCTCTGCCCCAGGCGCTAGAGTGGCTCTGGTTGCGGCAGAGCGACGCCCCGGAGGGGCAGAGCATCGCCCCTGGTGGGCGTGCCAGGTGGATCCCCGTGGGGTGCATGCGGGAGTCTGTCTGACTGTCTCTCCCCATTTCCAGCTTCAGAAAAATACAAAAAAAAAAAAAAAAAGAACAGGGTACAATGGGGTAAAATGGGGCCTATTCAAATATGAAGAGGCCTACCTCTGAAAAAGCCTAGTATGGGTGGATTCACCTCATTCCAGTCTAAACATTAAAAAAAATATATACCCCTGCCCCTTTTTACTCTCCGTTAGTCTGTAATTCTCACTGGACTAGCAATTTTTCGAGGACTGGGGTCTGGAGATAGGGCTAGGAAGAAGGTCTAGTTAGGCGCTAGAATTTGCTGCTGCATTTTATCAGAGGAGGGCTGCCCTCCCGCAGTGGCCAGGCTAGTGCAGAAGGAGATTGCGTCAGGAGCCCAGCACAGAGCTGAGACTGGCAGAGGAGCCGGGTGAGTTACTATGAGCTAACTGGTAACTTGGGGCTACAAGGGATTGGCTGTCGAATATTTGAGCTTTCAGGATCCTAGGTCCCAGGAAAAATACATCATTCTTCCCTCCATCAGTTTCTCCCTCTAGGCAGCAGTGGTGGGTGCTCAGAACTTGGGTTCAAATCTTGAATCTTGCATTTGCTAGTTGTATAAGCATGGTCATTTATTGCCTCGGTCAGTGCTTGATCCTCCTCCGTAAAACTGGGATCATAAAAATGCATTTCTCATCAGTTTCTTAAGTCATTTTTTCACTCAATACTGATTGAGCCCCTGCTACCTGATGGGCACTATCCTGGGTGCTAGAATACAGTGCTGAACAACAGACACCCAGTCTGCTCAATCTCTAACCAGTGAACACCATGAACAATAAACGCGGCCCTGGCCGGTTGGCTCAGTGGTAGAGCATTGGCCTGGCGTGCAGAAGTCCTGGGTTCGATTCCCGGCCAGGGCACACAGGAGAAGTGCCTATCTGCTTCTCCACCCCTTCCCCCTCTCCTTCCTCTCTGTCTCTCTCTTCTCCTCCCGCAGTCGAGGATCCATTGGAGCAAAGATGGCCGGGGCGCTGGGGATGGCTCCTTGGCCTCTGCCCCAGGCGCTAGAGTGGCTCTGGTCGCAGCAGAGCGATGCCCCGGAGGGGCAGAGCATCGCCCCCTGGTGGGCAGAGCATCCCCCCCTGGTGGGCGTGCCAGGTGGATCCCGGTTGGGTGCATGCGGGAGTCTGTCTGACTGTCTCTCCCCGTTTCCAGCTTCAGAAAAAGAAAAAAAGAAAAACAAAAACCAGTAAACGCACAGATGTATGTCAGTCACAGTGCTATTAGGGAAAACAATAAAAGATCAAGAAAGAAATTGTCAAGAAAGCGATCTCTGATACACAAACCGTGCACATACCAGGGGGGAAATTGGTTCAAGCCAAAGGAAAATCAAATACAGGATGCTTTGAGACAGGGCTCTGGACACGCGTGAGGACCCGCACAGATCCCGTGAGCAAGGGGCAGAGGGGCGAGAGTGTGGTCAGGAAGGCCAGCACGCTGACGGCAGAGGGTCCTCCTAGGCCACGGCAAGAATCGAGCTCTTATTTTGTGCATGATGAGAAGGTGCGTCCCCTCGAGCAGACAGTGACATGAGGACGTGCCTTCCATGTTGGCCACGTGTGGATGGTGGGAAGCAGGAGAGGCCATAGTGGATGCAGTGAAAGATTTGGGAGGGGGAGGGGTGGGACAGCTAGGGTGGTGGCTCGGTCTGGGGCAGCAGGAGGTCAGAGCTGTGTTTGGAGGTAGCGCTCAGGGATGGCCTAGCGGACAGGTCACCTACAGGCTGTGAAGGAATTGCGAACGAGCCGTTTTGCTTTGGCTGAATGGCAGTGCCCAGAGAGGGCCGGCCGAGTCCCTGTTTGAGATTCTTGTCACCATCAAAAAGGAGATTTCCTGAAAATTCTGATCATTATTAAATTCCGGTCCTTCTTTTGCGTGCAGTAAGAAAGAATGGTAACGGTTACCTCTGCTACTGTTTCTGCCTTCTGCTGACAGTCTGTAGACAGGGGCGGCGGATGTGCCCCCAGGATCGAGGTGAAAGGCTCCCGGAGAGAACCCGGCTGCCGCGCGAGAGACGGGCCCGGTGGGGACGGACACCCCGGGCGCGGCAGCAGCAGCAGCTGGCATTGGCAGGATGAGCATTTATTAAAAAGGCTGGATGTATGGAATTTGGGGATTCAGAAGTTCCCTGGTCAATCCTCTCCAGACCTCACTGGAGCAAACTTAGCTTAATTAAGGCTATCTTTATTTTTTAACTAATTGCTCAAGAGAACAAAAAACAAAAACACCCATTTGGATAAAATTCTCTGCTTTATCGACCATCTACTGGTTGTTTTGTGTGGTTTTTTTTTTTTTTTTCTCTCCTTGTATGATCAAAACAATTTTTTTATCTGTAGGCCTAGTAGATTTTACAGGGTGGAGCAAACGTAAGTGTACAGTTGTTCATGCAAAAAATAATACAATACTTAATAAATAGTAATGCAAGAATAAATTCTGCATTTTTGCATACTCACAACGGTAAACCTACGTTTGCCCCACCCTGTTAACTTTCTAACACGCCCAGAATTCTAATATTGTCCATGGTGCCTGGTGCTTACTAATGTGAATAACTTTGTATCAAAGATTACCGCAAAAGAGTTTCAGTTTGCCATTTAAATGATCTTCAGTAGGAGAGGCTAAGAGAGGCTAACGTGCTTTCAACATCAGTGGAGGCGTGGGTATGAAAATCTATTTGGAATTTATATTAGGAGACAACTCGAACACAGATAAAGACCTTGAAAACAAAATCGTAGGTACTTAATAGCCCTCACATCTGACTTTATCAAATATGACCATGTTTCCATAACTGCCTTAGACAGTTTAAAGGCATAAGACATTATCTATACAGTTGCAATCCCTAATGTCCCCCTCCCAGACCTCACCCTTCCCGCCTGCCCAAAGATAACAGATGACCTTGATTTGGTGTTTATGTTGCCATGCCTCTTCTGAACTTGGGTTACCTAGCTGTGTACTTACTGCCCACCATCTTTAATACCTCTGCCAGTAGATAGCTTTACTTAAAGTGCAGAAGTCTACAGCTTAATCATTCTCACTCCACTTTCTTTTTATAAAAGTTATCCTTGTTTGTACCTTTGGTCACTTATTTTCATTCTGGGGGATATGCTATAATGGACTATGATAGTATATAGTACATTCATTCATTCATTCTGCAGTTTATAGACTTTTTAAGTCGTTCCAATTTTTCAATATTAAAAATGAGATTGTAAAGAACTCTTCCTCCACAGTCTTCTTGTACACAAATTCAGTATCTTCTCTCAGGCAGGGAAGAGTCCCAGTGTGACACAGTGGCTTGGGCACACCAAGACGTTTGAACCCTGAGGCCTCGGAGCAGCTGGGGACAGAAGGAGAGAGCCCACACCTGTGATCTCCTAGAACAGTCAAATTCATATACTCGAAGGCGTCTTCAGGTGTTATGATTTTAGACATTTGTCATGACAAGAATATATCTGGGAGATACCCATTTAGCCTAGGTGGCTAACAATAGAGTTTCTGGTAATGGGTGTGCAGAAGAGGTCATGCAGCAAACCTGACTGTCGTTGTCTGAATGGGCTGTTTATCAGGTTGGCTTGTACCTGGCGTCTGGAAACTTGGATTGCAGGAAGGTGGCACCATTGCCAGAACTGGGCAAAGTGGCTCACTGTGCCTGAGAAGTTCCTACAAACAGTATGACTTATGCCGAGCATCTGATTTCCTTGTGGGACTTTAGAATTTTGGTACATGCTAGACAAAGGGTAGCCACGTGATGAGCCCCAGTAAAAACCCTGAGCACTGAGTCTCCAGTGAGCTTTCTTGAGAGGTCAGTTTTCTCCTGTGTTGTCACAACTGGTTGCTTTGGGAACCAAGGGCGTTGTCTGTGGCTCCCCTGGGGGGGGACTTGGAAGGCTGACTGGTTCACCCTACCCTTCACCCACATGCCTTTTCACCTGGCAGATTTCTCTCCGTATTCTTTGAGTTTGACCATGCCATCGCCATGAGTGTGATCTATGCTGTGTCCTCTGGGTCCTCTTAGAGCATGGTCAGACCCGGCGGTCTTGGGGACACACACAGTACTGCTGCGTTTTCCGTTCTGTGCAGGCCTCCCAGAAGACGTTCTGGTCTCCAGGCTCATGCCGTTCTTGCCCTCTAGAGGGCTTGAATCTTTTGCCTGATCTCAGCGCCTTTACCGCAGTTTCTCTGCGGAGAGGACACTTCCTGGTGGGTGACTTCGTTAGTAGTAAGCAAATGGGGGAGCTCTGAGTTCCCCGGCCACCACTTCTGCTGGCCTTTGTTTTTCTGGGGCATTCCTCATGGTTGACTTGTCTGTGCGCTTGTTTCAGCTCAGAGCGTAACATTTCCCCACTTTACAGGTGTCCTTGTGTCGGATTTCAAGCGACAGCCCACTTCCAGAGCACGCCTCCTCTCCTTGACGATTACTTATGATTCAGTCATTTCCTCATAACTGCGCCTCTACTTGTCAGCTAGAGCCCCGAGGGTGAAATGTCATTAAATGTCTTTTAGAAAGAATATTTTGTCCCATTAGTTTAAGAATATTAACATTTTTAATAATTATTTTTCTTTCTATGTTGCATACATTTTTCTATTCCTAGCTCCTACAGAACTGAAGATAAACAGATAGAAGAATAGGTGGGTAGAAGGTAAGTGCTAGGTAGGTAGGTAGGTAGGTAGGTAGGTAGATAGTAGGTATCTGCTATCAAGTCATATCTAGAAAGAGCACTTTAACCATGGACTAGAACTCAACACCCTCTCCTTAAAAAATTAGTTGCCGATTATTTAGTAAGAGGCTTTACTTCGAGTGGGGATATCAATAAATTCACAGCTTTGATTTCACTCTTGTTTTTCTCTCCACGAAATTATGTTTTGCCAATACTCTGATACTTAGAAAAGAACTCTAGTCAAAGAAATTTTCTTCATTAAAAAAAAAAATGGAGTAATAAAAATATAATAATTTTTGAAGGTTTCTCTCTCGACGGGGCACTCCAAGCCACATACATGATTCGAGGTCACTTATTACAACTTCTGAGAGTCAAGGTGGCACCTTTGGTGGCTTCTGTAGCGGTTCTGTGGTGCATGAGTACATCTAGCAGGTGATGAGTCTTATTTTTCCAAGTAGGTTGTGAATTCCTGGAAGATAAGGAGACGTGGTATAAAATTAGGCGTCACGTGTACAGCAGCCAGACGCACACACGCGTGCCCGCACGCGCACATGCCATTGCTAAGTATGTACTGGGGCAATTACTGTGGGCAAAGGAGTGCAGAACACAGAGTGGGACCAAAGTAAGTGTATAGTTGTTTGTAATGGAAAATAATACAATAATCAATAAATAATAATACAAGAATAAACTGCATTTCATGTCCTCGTGACTATAAACTTACTTTGGCCCCACCCGGTAAGTGCATACTTGTTTTTTTTTTTTTGGCAAGTACGCAGATGAATTACCAAGGGAAAGAAGTCCCTTGTATGATAACTCTTTTCCTCCTACATGTTGGGACAGGACTGCACTCCAGCATCTCTCGCAGATGAGTAGAGCCTAGGAAAGTCCGTGTGCGGCTCCGGCTTCCGCACGGCTGAATATAAAGGTTGCCTCTCTCTTAGAAGTGATTTTTCAGAATGTTCTGATCCAATTTCACTTCCAGGCCTGGCTCGCCGGCGGTCCGTCTCTCTTCTGTTCACGGCACAGAATCCGCTTGGAGGCCCTGCAGTAATTGTTAATGTAACTGCTATTGAAAGAATTGTGTTGCCCAGGGACAGAGCCCATGTGGCCTGCATTAGAACTCACTTAAAAGCCAAGTGCTTAGATGTCAAAACCAGTACGAAGCTGAGGCACCTGACACGTAGGTATCAATTCATTGCCATTATGGGGAGAGAAAAAAAAATAACGCTTCCAGCAGAGTCAAAGAGAATTCTGCATAGTTCCACAAAAGAAAACATTACAAAGGAAAGAGTAATAAATAGATAGGACTTTTATTGTGTACTTTACTGGATAAAGGTGAAAAGGGAGGGGAAAATAAGGATACATTTTTTTTGAAACTAGGTCAGATCTAGAATAAAAATCGATTTGTTTTAGTGGTGTCAGGGGTGAACTCCTATAAATTTGGCTAAAACAGCTTAACTGCGTGTCGCTGAATCTCATAATTTCAGACAAGAAAGGGCTGTGGAGTTTGAAGGTTTCTAAAATTTTAGAACATGAGCATCTTAAAAAAAAAAAAAGAAAATCAAAACCAAACTTTTGTTTTCAGTTCCCATTGACTTGGAAAACAAAGATTCTTAACAATTAGCGTAATTTTCATTAGTGTTATTCAGCTCACACAGACATTTGCAAGGTCTTTCCTCTGGGTCGTACAGACTCGTCACTTGAGGGCACGTATGGATTCAACAACCAGCATTTGATGACACCAGTACCCTCCTCTTTCTCACTTCTGCGAAGTTCCTGATCAGTAAATTAGGACCAATAATGTAGACTAAGAAAAATCTGGAATCCTGGCCATGAGTGATGTACGTACAAACACAGATGTTCCCACCGGCAGAGCGGGACGGGGCGTCAGCTCTGTCTCCAAAGACCTCGTGCTTCCCGCGGTCGGGTGAGTGCAGGGCTCCCGGCCAGGGACATCATCAGCCTGTAATCAGAGGACACAGATGCACCTGAGAGCCTGGCTGGCATTTCAAAACAAGGAAAACACTCTTACTAAGGTCAGCGTCACCTTCACCTGCCCTCGCACTCTCTTGCCTAGGTAGTGAGGCCCTTCCCGGGGTGGGGAGCACTCCGTCCGGAGGGGGAGGAGGGGTCACGCAGAGGAAATGTCTCTGGTCCTCTCCCATCAATTACCTTCAAAGAAACTCGCCTCTGCTCTGACTCATGGACTTCCACTGAGACCAGTTCTGAGGCCAGCAGCTCAGAAGGGAAGGAGCTTTTGACAAAGGGTCTCTTCGGCCAGGCTGTCACGCTGTCAAGCCCGTGGCAGCTGGGGCGAGTGTTTGAAGCAAGGTCTGCAAGTTTGTAATGAGCGTCGCAATTCTGAACTCAGTGGGAAAAGAATTCTAGACTGGAAAGTGGGTTTTATAGACACTGCTTCATTCAAGTTTCTGTCTGAGCGCCGAGGGGGTGGTGTGTGGACAGAGGCTGTGCCTGCAGTGGGCGTGACTCAGCTGAATGAGAAACGCAAACGGCAGCTGTCCACGGAGACTTCAAGGCTGAGCAGCCCCCGGGATGGAGCCCTGTTTTTAGCAAGGCTGAAGTAAGTGTATAAGGAGAAATATCACTGAAACAAAACCCAGTCCAACCGGAGAGAAAAGATGGACATCCCAAGCTCCTCTCTGCATCACGGAGGAAGATTTTATTCTAAATCCAATAACAAAATTATTGAATTCCTAAGAATTTATGAGTATGCTTCTGTGGGGCAGGCCCAGCCAAACTGTGGAAACCCTGTGGTTGTGAAGGAAGAAATTCTACATGATATGATGATCAGTAGAGTTCTGAATATATTAACTACCCAAAGCCTTCAATTTCACTATATAATAAAATAAACTATTTCAATTAAAGAAGCTCAATAAACTTTAGCAAAATATAAGCTAGTCATTCCTTATTAGAATTACAGTGCTAAAACTCAACAGAAGGTGACAAGGGGCCCTGGCCAGTTGGCTCAGTGGTAGAGCATTGGCTCCATGTGTGCATGTCCTGGGTTCGATTACCAGCAAGGCACACAAGAGAAGCACCCATCTGTTTCTCCACCCCTCTCCTTCCCTCTTCTCTCTCCCTCTCTTCCCATCCTACAGCCATGGCTCAATTGGTTCGAATGCATCAGCCCCAGGCTCTGAGGATGACTCCATGGAGCCTCTACCTCAGGTGCTAAAAATAGCTCGATCACGGGCATGGCCATAAATGGGCAGAGCATCAGCCCCAGATGGGGGTTGCCAGGTGGATCCCAGTCGGGTTGCATGTGAGTCTTTCTCTCTATCTCCCCTCCTCTCACTTGGAAAAGAAGAAAAAGAAAAGAAAAGAAAGAAGAAATAGAAAGAATATATAACCTTGCTCTTACTAACTCTAAGGATCATTTTACCGGCTCATACAAAACTGTATAACAATTACTGACTACAGTTCTTCCCTCAGAGTCCCCATTACCCACCAAGAACTGATTTGCTTATTAGGTCAGGCAGCGATTTGCAGAAATGTCACTTACTAAAGGTCTTTCTGCAATGCCGTGTTATACTATTGTGTCCTTTGCAGCCAGCGCTAAGTGTTTGAAGTGAGGTCTGCAATTTTGTACTGAAAGTTGCAATTCTGAACTCAGTAAGAAAAGCCATCAGACTAGAAAGCAGGTGATTCACAACACATTTTACTCAGTTTTCTGACCAAGGGCAGAGGGATTGATTTATGGACAAAGATTGAAACAAGCGCCATTGGGCGTGGCTTAGGTAAATAAGAACTATAAATGACAGCTGTCCACTGATATTTAAAGGCTGAACAGCCCAGGGGCGGAGTGTAATTTTAGCCAGGTTGAAATAAATATGAGTCGGGGGTGGGGCGGGGTGAAATGGAGTAAGAAAAAGTCAGCATCTTCTAACTGCAAGGAAATGTCACTATGAATTAGCTTGTCGGGGAGAAAGAAGTATACTTTATTAACACGTATATTTTTTTAAAATAATGGTTTAAAGTAGGCATTTTCCCACTTTGATGTGGAACTTCAATTTCAAAGGATGCTCCGTGGCAAGATGTGCCTGGAGAATGGCGTGACCCCGGCCGTGTGTGAGTGGAGCCTGGGGTGCCCAGGTGCTTCTGCAACTGGTGGCTATTAATGGCTTTGGGTTTATTAGATATTAGCCAATGGAATTTTAAATTCGTTAGTTTGAAAAACACAGGAGGGCTTTTATTTTACCTGTAGGTAAATAGATGGTCATTTCCAGTTGGCAAAGTTAAAAACCAAAGCAAAGGGTTTTTTAAAACCATGAGATTAAAAACACAACAACAAAACCACCGGAGATAAAATGCCACGTACACACACAAACACACACACACACCTTTAGAACAATGCCATCAATGCGAGTGTATTACTTTCATGGCCTGACCCCCCCCCCACACACACACACACTCCATTTCCATATCTCTTTTAATAATGTTTTTTTTATCAGCCTGGAGCCCACCCATCCCGAGTTCACATTTTTGACTTATAAATTGAACCTCTGACGGAAAAATACCTCAAGTTCCTTGCAAATCCTTTCTCTGTGTTATTTCCTTTTGGTCCAACTCCAACCTTTTGTATTTGAAATGCTAAAGAAAAATAATGGTAAATTCCTTTAGTTTTTATAGGAATGAAAGAGCTTGATTTTGCTCATCTATGAACGCTAGTCTACTTTATATAGAAATCAAAGTTGAAGTCCATTCCTCCTAGAGTGAATGAGGTTGAAGATATTGTCCTCTCTACTGTCTCTAAGACTGAGGAGAAGTCTGTTTTTTTGTGGTTGTGGTGTTTGGGCTGAGGAATGATTTCTTTATGGGTAACCTGCCTCCTGTCTGACAGCTTTTCTCACTTTTCCTTTACTCGGGCTGTTTTACGGTTTCACGGTGTCTTCCTCTTCGTTCTACGTGAGTGCAATTTCAATCGGAAGACAGAGTGAGGTTGAGTCTCAGCGCCACTATTGTCTCCAGTCTTGTTTCCCTTCCTGTCGACCTTCGGAGCCTCAGAGAAGACCGTGAGCTCAGTCCGGACCTCCAGCTCTCATCGCTGCCCTGCGTGTGGGTGGCTGTCGGCTGCTTGAGTTTCCAGTGGTTGCGAAGGCGCTGTCTCTCCTCATGTGACTTGTCTTAGAGTTTATAGAGTTTTATTTTTGTTGACATCTAACCTTTAGTGTTTACATAACTTACATTAAGGTTTTTGTGTGTGTTTTTTTTTACAATTAACTGAAGTCGGTAGTTCACTGTCGGTGTTGTCCGCTCTACAGGTATGAACAAATGTATAATGACACGTATGCTTTTTTATAGAATCATGCAAGGTGTTGTCACTGCTCTACAATACCCCTCACTCCACCTGTGTATGCCTCCTTCCTCCATAACCGCTGGCAACCACGGATCTGGTGACACTCCCCATAGTTTGCCTCTTCCAGAACGTCCCATCATTAGAATCGCACAGCACGCAGCCTTTGAAGGTTGGCTTCCTTACTTAGTGATAATACACATTGCACTTCCCTCCAGGTCTCTCCTGGCAGGAGAGCCCCGCCCTTTGCGTGAGTGAGGAGTGTTCCACGCTGTGGATGCCCCGCAATCTCTCTATCCATTCACTCACCTTTCAGAGAACGTCGCTGCGGCTTTTAAGTTTCAGAAACCACGAATACGATTCCTATAGAACATCCGTGTGCGGGTTTGGTGTGGACATATGCTTGTCCCTCGTCTGGGTAGACAGTGCCCCCTGTTGCTCCGGTTATAGGATTCTGTCGTCCTTCTAACGACATTAGACTAAAAACAAATTAATTCAATAGTGGTCATGGGCCATTCAGAGCGAAATCTTACACATTGTATACCTTAAGGAATGTGTCAGAGATGTTTCAAATAGACGGTAAAGAGGAAGAGCATGTAGGGGCCACCTTGGACGGCGGAAATGCCACGCCTCTCACTGTTTGCTGTAGTTGGTTCTATACGGTTGTTACGAGAGTCAGTATATGTGACAATATACACTGACTGTTGCTCCTAGGGTTAGAGTCATGTGAGCATCTGATCACACCATTTTAATCTCCTGATCAAAAGAAACTTCATGCCTGTGTGCTTCTTTTTTGGAGCCACCTTATTTAATATGTGTTGTTGGCTCACATGAAACTCGGGGTCAGCAGCTCTCTGAATAAGTCCCATGGGGAAGATGCTGACACAGCACACAGTGTCCTCACGGGGTGTGACTCAGCTTCCTGGCAACAAGCATCCCTAGGGAGCCCCTGAGTGCCAGGCTCCGGGGCCATCTCAGACAGCAACATCCCCGACAAAAAGAACAAAAATGCAAAAGGCACGGCACTGTGAAGACGGTGAAAAAAGACACTTGGTCATAACAGAGACACAGAAGGCGGAGCGTTGCCTTGTCTGATGTCACCTGGGAATGTGAACGCCGGGGTGGCTCAAATTGTCTGCAGTTTTTGTTAGTCTAGAAATGACAGCGGAAGCACTGTGTCTGCTTGGTTTCGAGGTTAAAAAACTGGGGTTGGGGTGATCACATGGGCAAATATGGAGTCTCCGAATAATGAGGACCCACCACCTAAGGTGCAGGAGGCACCTGCATGCCCCCGTCTCTTCCCCGAGACTGACTGTCCTTGCACGTAAATAAACCAAGTCCCCATAGGTCCATGCTGACTCCTCCTTTCTTCTCGTTAGCACCGTCTCTGATAAGAAGCAGAGACGCAGCGTGGCAGGGAGCTCAGTGTTCCATATGATACAAAACGGAAATAACCTAAATGTCCCGCAGGAGCGGCTGGGGTCAGTTTTATTTCCTTGGGGCAATAATTTATGTGCTATTCTTAGTATTGATATCCTCTGGTTATTAAATATCATGATGTGCATTTATTAAGTTTATTGATGTGGAAATACTTTTTATGTATTTCAAAGGATAGATCCAATCCATAACGGAGACTGGTGTGATTCATTTTTAATAACTTGCTACTTTCACACGAAATAATCTTTTTCTATGAATAGGATTGGAAAGTTTCTACCAACATTCCTGTTATTGTCATTCCTAGGCAGTTCACTTTGAGGTGTTTTACTTTGAATTTCTATTTGGTTATCTTGATTTTCTATTTTTATGCAATGATTATATTTTATTCATGCTTTTAAAAATATATGCGACTCAGAAGATGTTTTAAGGGATTAAGATCAATTCAATGAACTATCAGTCATAAATCAACCTTGTCCACATCCACAATAGTTTGCTTTCCTCCCTTTCCCAACTTTTTATTTTATTTTATTTGCCATTTTCAGGACACATTCTTTGACCTTATAACATCAAAGCACTGTCAGTCAAATATATGAAGGAGCTGAACTGAATTCACTCGGTTGCATATATGGCCATTGCTAAAAACTAAAATTTGAATGCTTTTATTATCGACCATGTACAAAACTAAGATTGCATAAATAATCTTATTTGAGCTTTAAAAGAATCTTATGAAATGGGTAACTATTTTCTCCATTATTTATATCAATATATAGAGATGTGAACTGCTGAAACAGGGTTTACTATTGTGTCCGAGTACACACAGCCAGGGTGGGGTGGGGGCGGGAGACTTGTAATCAGGGAGGCTAACTCCAGAGCCCACACCCAAGCCACTGTGCTGGCCGGCTGCCTCCAACAAGTCCTTGTTCTCTGCCACACCGTCAGAGTTGGAAGCAACCTATAAATGGAAAGGGTATATTTTTGATAGGGAGGTATTTGAGGAGGGAGATTGAGTTTGAGGGTTGGGGGCTTGTGAGTTGAACAGGAAGGGAAGGGGGTGAATTACCCCTGGAAAGCTTGAAACAATCTAGCAGTTCTGCTCAAGTCCACTTCCATCCACCCAATCAGAGGGGAATAGCAATGATATATATAAACGGGCAGCTTAGATTTGTCTTTTCTCGTGAACTCATTGGAGTCATCATGGCAGCTGAGAAGCATGAATTTCCCGAAGCACAGTCTGCTCTGGGAAGTCCCAAGAACAGCCCCAAGGGGGATATGCAGGGGAGAACACCAGAGATTGATGGTGTTTGTGTAAAGCGCTACATGTGTTGGGTGACTATTTATCTTCTACTTCGGAACAGGGGTTCCCCAACATCTCCATGCCAGGAAAGGCCTAGGAGAGAGGCCCCCAATGTCATCAATGCTGTCCTGCTTCTATAGCAATCTACGGTCAAATAAACCGGTGTCTTTAAAAATCTCGTGGGTGGGAACCCCAACTCACACCCACCTGCCGCCGGCTGGGGGAAAAGCAGGGACATCATCAGTAGTCTCTGTGCCTGTTTTCCTGTGTCAATATTGTCGTTTGGGAAAGTTTTTATATCATAATTCGTAGAAAGTCAATAATTACACTTTTTAGGGAAATGGTTTTCAGTATAAATTGGTAAAACGCAATAATAAAACGTCAGTATATAAATGCACAGCCATGTTAAAAATAATGGAAATGCAATTAATATTTTAAAAAGCTTTTTAAAAAACTTATTATCTAGCTCTGTCCACTGACATGAGCTGAAATCAATGGCAATGCGGGCGTCCCGAGGGCCCCTGGAATCTAGCTTCTGATCTGAAGGAACCAAGACTCTTAGGCGAAATGTCTACTTGTAGTTCTGAGTCAGGAGAGGTGCAGAGTAAACCTATATCTTTTTTTGTACCAGAAAGCAAAGAAGTTTCCAAAAAATTGTAAGGACGTCATCAGAAGGATCAGGAGCCAGCCTATGGGAGCCTGCACAGAAGAAAATAGTTTCTTTACCTTTTTTACTCTTTTCTCTGATTTTTTCTTATGATGTTTTATTTTTTATTGTTTTCTTTTCTTTTTTTTATTTGCTTTCTTTATTTTATTTTATTTATTCTTCGCTTATTTTACATTTTTTTATTTTCTTTGTTCCTTTATGTTTTCTTTAGAATTTTTTTAGTTAGCGTAGTTAGCATTGGTATACTTAGCTTAGTTAGCATTGTTTATTAGTAGTATTTATTAGCATAGTTAATATACTTAGGATAGTTAGTACTGGTACAGTTAGTATGGTTAACACTGTTTATTAGTATTGTCGGGTTTTTTTTAAATATTTTTCTGAAATGAGAAGCACGGAGGCAGAGAGACAGACTCCTGCATGTGCCCAACCGGGATCCACCTGGCATGCCCACCAGGGAGTGATGCTTTGCCCATCTGGGGCTTTGCTCCATTGCAACCAGAGCCATTCTACCACCTGAGGCAGAGGCCATGGAGCCATCCTCAGTGCCTGGGCCAACTTTGCTCCAATGGAGCCTTGGCTGCAGAAGGGGAAGAGAGAGATAGAGAGGAAGGAGAGGGGGAAGGGTGGAGAAGCAGATGAGTGCTTCTCCTGTGTGCCCTGGCCAGGAATTGAACCTAGGACTTCCACATGCTGGGATGACGCTCTACCACTGAGCCAATCGGCCATGGTTTAGTATTGTTTATTAGCATAGTTAGCACTGATAGTGAGTATTGTCAGTTGGTGTGGTTAACGAGTCACCATGTCTAATGACCTTGCAGCTGTGCATGTCTCCACCTAATTAAATCTGCTAAACAGTCTAACTATCACAATTGCTTGACACCCCTCATTGAAACGCATGGGGGAAATACATGCTAATCTAAGTAAATTTGGAAATTCATGGAAACTGTAAGACTAAAGTCAACAGGAACTGTGCATAAACAAGGTTGTATGAGTTAAAAAAATTCTGGAACCACGGCAGCTGTGTTCTGAGATGAACTAGATCAGTACGTGGCGGGCAGATGGCAGGAGCCAGACTCCTCAGTGTGGAAGGGGAGAGTATGTCAGCAAGGGATGAAAGCAGAATGAACCACATCATACAGGGTTAGAGTTGGCGACATTAGTGTGAACTTATATTGAGAATATCCACAGGCACAGATGGGTAATTATAGAAAGTTACAGATACGTTATCGGGTGAGTTAGTATATGCCCATGTAATTCCAAAACCTGTTGCTAAGAGATCCTAGAAGCAACAGCCCCCATGTACCAGACAGCACACCTAGTGCCAATCTTGGTTTCTGACACGATTCCCCAGGAATCGAAATCAAGGCTCCTTGGAGAAATGGCTGATTCTGAGACTGGAACACAAAATACACAAGATGATCCAGGAAGTAGTGTTAAGAAATACAGAAGTGTTCAAAAAAAAAAGAACACTTGAAGTATGTCAATGGGACACAGGAGCTGACCGCAAGAGCCCCAGTGACCAAAGTTGGAATCATTTGAGCAGGAAAATAATGTTGTGTTGGCTTATAACCCAAAATATAAAATACAAATCTATGCTGATAACAATAAATGGTTAAATAAATGCATAAATGGGGAGAATAAGTAGATTTCTCATTTAAAATAGTTCCAGCCCTGGCCGGTTGGCTCAGCGGTAGAGCGTCGGCCTAGCGTGCGGAGGACCCGGGTTTGATTCCCGGCCAGGGCACACAGGAGAAGCGCCCATTTGCTTCTCCACCCCTCCGCCACGCTTTCCTCTCTGTCTCTCTCTTCCCCTCCCGAAGCCAAGGCTCCATTGGAGCAAAGATAGCCCGGGCGCTGGGGATGGCTCTGTGGCCTCTACCTCAGGCGCTAGAGTGGCTCTGGTTGCAACATGGCGACGCCCAGGATGGGCAGAGCATCGCCCCCTGGTGGGCAGAGCGTCGCCCCTGGTGGGCGTGCCGGGTGGATCCCGGTCGGGCGCATGCGGGAGTCTGTCTGACTGTCTCTCCCCGTTTCCAGCTTCAGAAAAATGAAAAAATAAATAAATAAATAAAATAGTTCCAGATAATTTATGTTGGTATTGCCCGCAAAGAAGGTGGAATATAACTGTTCACCAGCAAGTATGTGCTTGCATATTGACTTCTGTGCTAAGAAGACAGTAGGGAAGGTTGAGGCGGGGTTTACAGAGGAAAACCAAGTACTACTCCAGACAGCTGAGGATGGATGGCAGCACTGTGACAACTCACACTGATAACGTGTATCCTTCATATAATGTGGTCAGAACAGTACTTGACCTCCCTGGTCTCCCTCCCTAAAACTCATAACTCCTGTCTAATCATCAGAAACTATCAGATAATTCTCAGTGAAAGGATATCCTACAAATACTTGACCAGTACTCCTGGAAACTCTCCGAGTCATCAGAAACAAAGACAGTCAGAAAAAGTATCATAGCTGAAAAGAACTTAAGGTTAAAGATGTGATGAGAAAATGTAATATGGTACCCCTGATCAGATCCCCAAACACAAAAGAGCATTAGGTAAAAAACGAAGGGTAGAGCTGCCTAAAGTGCGGACTTTCATTAATAATAATGTGTCGATCGTGGTTTTAGTTGGGTGATTATCTATTGTACCAATGTAAGGTCTAAACTATGTATCTATCATACTAATGTAAGTCCAACTAGAGTAGATGTCCAGTGTACATGCACGGTCTCAGGAACTCTTCTCTGATTCTAAAACTGTTCTGCAGAAAAGGGTTACATTATCACACAAACAACAGATCACTGAGGCCACTTGGGAGAAAGCTAAAAAAGTAACAACACACATAATGCACAGCCTCTGATCCCAAAGCCCTTTCTAAAATTAATTTATAATTCCTTGTAGTAGTTAGAAGGGCATAATGTTGTGATTTCTTTCCATTGAAGTCTTTACTGGGATAAAAGCCTGGGGGAGCAGACACACTTTTATTTAATAATAAATACTGAGGGCTTCTGGGATTTCTGGGGTTTCCCTCGCTTCAGAACAGAAACATCATTCCCCCCCGCAAATAGGTCATGGTTTCCTTGTCTTCTCTTTGCTCCACCCCCCCTCCCCTCCCCCCAAGGATTAATTCATGATGCAACCAGCATCAGACATGCTCTTCTTCCGGCATACTGAGACCTCTCTCTGACAGTCTGCAGCATGAAGTTCAGGGCTCAATACCTTTTATTTATTTTTCCAAGTACAGCTTGTAATAAATGGAAAGTAGAATGACTTTTATTAACCATCAGACATGTATTTTTCTCTAAGAAGTCTGGAGGAGGGAGCCAGTTCAGAAGGTACACATTAATCTTATAAATGTATCAGCAGACATCCAGAGAGCAATGCTATCAAATACAGTATTTCTGATAATCTGATTATCTGTTAGTAGATAGGTGAACAGAGTGCCTAGAATGAGATCTGGGATGTTATCCTCATGGCTCTTAATAGTATGTCCCTGGCTCTCTGCATTTGAAGTCATTAGAAAACATTATAATTTAAAAATATATATATTGTGCCTTTAATGTTAGAAAGAGATTACTTTGCACAATTGTCTTTAGAATCTCAGCATTATGTGAACTCTACATGGTTCAGTAAAATACAAAACCACTTCTTAGTATAATCAAAAGGTCCAGATTTAATTACTAGAAATTGATAAAAAGCCATCACTTAGCTTGATTAAGTACAGCTATTAATAAAGAATATAGCACTGAGACTCAGGACTAATGTGTCCTGATACCGTGTGAGCACTAGACATGTGAGAAACATCTTCAATACCACATTTCTATCAGTTGTCACAGGGAGGAGAGACTTTTTTAACCAAAGTACAATTAAACTGCAGAAAATATTTGACATGAATAATTATCCATGGTGTTTTTTTGTTGTTGTTGTTAAGAAATATACCAGTATGTTACTATGCCAAGATCCACCAATTATATTTTTAATAATTGTAAATATTATAAAATTTAATGCTACCATTCTTTTTGAGCGTGAGAATCATCTACAATTATTGCCCTTGCTGCTGGGTTGGGCTTGTGTTAGGTTCTAGACATGTATTTTGTATGTGTGTATGTATATATGAATATGTGTGTGTGTGTGTGACAATCTGAAATTCAATTCATCTTAAATATAAAAGCACACCATGCTGTCGTGCCTCTGTTTATGCAGTCTGCAAATTATTAAGTGTCAGGCATCATTCTGGGTGCTTAGAACACAGCAGTGAAGAGAAGGGACAGAAATCTCTGCTCAGGTTCCCTGTGAGGTTGACGTTCAAGCCATATGCTGTAAGAGTAAGGGAGAGAGTAAGTCAACAGAACACGGACAACAAAGCTAATCAATATGTCCATGACACTGCATAGTCGAAGGTGCTAAGAGTTGTCAGAAGATTCTTAGAAAGGGGAGTGGGAATGTAAGTGGGAGGGAGAATGGAGAATGGGTTGAAATTTCAAACTGGTTTATCATACTGGGTGTCATGAAGAAGTTATGTATGGAAGTCCTGGGTTGGATTTTCAGCCAAGGCACACAGGAGAAGCACTCATCTACTTCTCCACCCTTCCTTCTCTCCTTTCTCTCTCTCTCTCTGTCTTTCTCTTCCCCTCCCGCAGCCAAGACTCCATTGGAGGACTAGGCGCTGAGGATGGCTCCATGGCCTCCACCTTAGGCATTAAAATAGCTCCTGGTGCAACAGAACAACGCCCCAGATGGGCATAGCATCGCCCCCTGGTGGGCACACCAGGTGAATCCTGGTCGGGTGCATGCGGGAGTCTGTCTCTCTGCCTCCCCATTTCTCACTTCCTAAAAATACAAGAAAAAAAAACAGAAGGTATGTAAGCAAAGATGTGAAGGAAAACAGAATTAATTAGCAGTGTGGGTCTCTGGGGTAGGTGAGTCCTGGGCCGTGGGGACAGCCCGGGCTATGGCACTTTAGGTCAGGACAGTGCGAGGCAGTTCAGGCAGAGTAGAGGGGCCAGGAAGGCTGGAGTGGAGTGAGCAAGGTAGAAAATATTAGGATACTAGTCTGGAGGAAACAGGTCACGTTTTGTAAGATGAAATTAAAATAAGTTTAATTGAACTTTACTGTTCAAACACACACACACACACACACACACACACACACACACACACACGAAGGCAAAGGCAGTGGAATTTATGTAATATGTAACTGACCATATACTGTCCTGAGATGTCCCGAATGATCTTAGGGCAATGTCACTAACTAGCCCTATTCCCCATTTTCACCCATAAAACAAAGTTTGAGCCGAAATAGAAATTACTGATCTTCTTTTTTTATTTTTATTCTTTTTATTATCCCACGGGAATGGGCTTTTACAGAGGCCGCAAGTCAGTCATCAGGGGAGCTGTGTCCAGACGGGCACTGTGACTGTGGGAAAGCTATTTTCTTTGCAACGCCTGATGTGTTTTATTCTGCAAATATCAAGAAAAGATTCCTGAAGAGGGACATACACATTTAATCATTAAAATGAAAAAAACATTTGCTTTGTTTTTGACGGGGATTTCAAAAATATCTTGACCGACTTCCCCTCGTGTTAGATGACAAACCAGGGGTTACCTCATCAAATAATATTTGCTTACAATTAATTTGCCCCCACTCACTCCTGACTGAGGATACTATCATTTTCTACATACGTCCACCTACATATATTCTTGGAGAAAGAAGAAATATTTTGTTTCTTTTAAATAAAAAAATTAAATCGCTTTATAACATTCATTCCACAAAAACACCAAGTCACCATGAAACAGTTTGGAGAGTGAAGACACCCTGTAATCACCATCCAGGCAAAACCAAACCAAAACAACAACGGAGAAGGTTATTAGCACTGTGGAGCTTTCCTTGAGCTCTATCCCAGCCACTGCTCTTCACTCTTAGTGATGGCCACTGTTTGACTCCTTTCCCCAATGTTTGGGAGTTTTTTTGTTTTGTTTTGTTTTTGTATTTTTCTGAAGTTGGAAACGGGAGGCAGTCAGACAGACTCCCGCATATGCCCAACCGGGATCCACCCGGCACGCCCACCAGGGAGCGATGCTCTGCCCATCTGGGGCGTCGCTCTCTTGCAACCAGAGCCATTCTAGCACCTGAGGCAGAGGCCACAGAGCCATCCTCAGCACCCAGGCCAACTTTGCTCCAATGGAGCCTTGGCTGCAGGAGGGGAAGAGAGAGACAGAGAGGAAGGAGAGGGGGAGAGGTGGAGAAACAGATGGGCACTTCTCCTGTGTGCCCTGGCCGGGAATCGAACCCGGGACTCCTGCACGCCAGGCCAACGCTCTACCACTGAGCCAACCGGCCAGGGCCCAATATTTGGGTTTTGAACTAGATATGAATAGAATCATACAGTACAAATACGCAGGATTCTACACTGACCCCCAAGCTTCCCTCTCTCTGGTGTAACTTCCCTGTTTATTCCCTTCCCGTTGAGAGTAGGAATGACTTGTGAATATGATAGGATTCCATGCGTGAGATTAGGTTTCCAATTAGTGGATTTTGCATTATCCAGATGGGACATTATCATCAGTGAAAGTGACCTCATCAAGTGAGCTTATAAGAGGGACGGGGCCCTTCCCGATTGTATTCTTCACATTATCCCTTCTGCTGTTTCAAGTTTTTGGCCATTACACATAGTGAGCATCCTTGCATGTGTTTTTGGTGCCCAAACTCTACTCACTGGGAGTGGAATGGCAGCTGCAGGTCATGCCTATGTTCATCTCTGACAGACAATGACAAACACTTTTCCACAATCATGCCATCGACTTAAAACCCCAAACTCAGAGGGAGGTTTCAGTTGCTGCATTTGCTTACCAATAGTTGATATTGATCTTGTCATTTTATTTTTGAAAGCTTAGGTACACTGGTGGGTGTGTAGAAGGTTCTGATGGCAATTGCTACTTCCAACATTGTGGATCGCCTTCTCCTTAGTCTTTGTTTTGGCTTTGTGTATTGATATTCTAAGTTTCATTCAAATTGTGCTGCTGTCTCTATGCTAACGAGAAGACGGAAGAGATTTGACTCATGTGGCAAATTATGGGAAGATTATCCTTTTGAAGATCAGCAGGCAGCTATAATTATAGTGAAATAGACAAGATAACTTATTTAATCAGTCCGATTCCTTTTTTATGCCCCTGACCACCACAGAGGCAATCCTGAGCTTGTTGGCTCACCCTTAGTTCCAACACCTACACAGAGTGTAAGCACAGCTGTTATGCAAAGTTATTACCAGCAAATTTAGCTCATTGGAATGTCAATTTGTCAGAATTCCAATGGTAAATGAAATAAAACTTTTGTTAGTATATCATTTGAACATTTTCTTGTTTTGCAAGCATTGATTCCAAATAGAAAAAAAATTAGAAAAACAATGAACTCTAAAAAAATCTAATATTCCAATTCTCATTTAATTGATAATAAAATCACCACACTATATTCAGAAAATCCTTATAATAAAAATATTTTTAATTTTCTTTTTACAGAGACAGAGAGAGAGAGTCAGAGAGAGGGGTAGGTAGGGACAGACAGACAGGAACGCAGAGAGATGAGAAGCATCAGTCATCAGTTTTTCATTGCGATACCTTAGTTGTTCATTGATTGCTTTCTCATATGTACCTTGACCGTGGGCCTTCATCAGACTGAGTAACCCCTTGCTCAAGCCAGCGACCTTGGGTCCAAGCTGGTGAGCTTTGCTCAAACCAGATGAGCCCGTGCTCGAGCTGGCAAACTCGGGGCCTCGAACCCGGGTCCTCCACATCCCAGTGTGACGCTCTATCCACTGCGCCACTGCCTGGTCAGGCAAGATATCTCCATTTTTAAATATCTATTTTCCTGGATGGCTCTTATTTATTTCATGATAAGAAGGACATATCTAATATAAATCATAAGATAGAATTATAGAAATTACATGATGGCTCTGGAGTGCCCATAGTAGAGCCCATCAGTCTACATTTCTGCCTTGGTTTAAGCAGACGCCAGTTAAAATAAACTTAAATGTTGTAAAATGAGTTACTGTTGAATTCCTTACATCATAAGCCGGCTACGGTTTTAAAAAAAATATTCCATTTATGCAAAACTATTTAACACATTTTCCAGGTATCTATCTAAAGTTTAAAGAGACATAATGCTTGTCAGGTACATTTAGAAACATATCAGAAAATTTTATTTCCAGGAAGCACATCAAGCCTAAAAAAGAGTATAGAAATAGCATGCTGAGTACCAGCACATTCATCACTCACCTTCTACACATATTAACATGACCTGTTTAACTCAGAGACGGCTATGCAGTGAGTAGAAATCACAGACGTCTACATCCTCCTCACCACCTCAAGAGACAACCTCCGGACTGAATTGGCTCTCCCTCCTCCTGCGCGTGTTTTTAAAATCTGGGATGCAACTTCAAAGTCATCTATTTCACGACAGTTCCCTCAGATAATAAATCCTAGTTTACATTAAGGGGGGACTGTAGAGATCCTGGAAGCTGAAATCGCCTCCAACAGTCCCTGGGAGTTGGGTGGCTAATCGCCTGACTGGGGACTGTCGGGGAGATGAGCGAGGAGAAGAGCGACAGGGTGTTGACCCAGGGCTGCCGTCAACCAGCCGTGGCGCACGGAACCGCCTCGCGAGGGGCCCGTGGTCTCATAGAATAGTCCTCCAGAGGTGGTCTGCTCCCCGCGCTGCAGTGTCTTGAGTTATGCTGTCAGTACCTTTCGATTGCACCTTCCTTTTCTGTTTACCATGGGTCCTAAGACTCCCTTTGTCTTATTCCAAACCACGTTATTGAGTTCAGTTCCTCTTGGTTAAGCCCTGTTTGTGAGGATATCCATAACCAAATTCTGAAAACTCAGCAGAACTGAACATTTTTGATCTCTCTTAGGAGTGAGTTGAACCCAATGACTGTCTTGGGTACAATATCTTGAAAACCATATACAGAGGGCCACCCTCCTCGCCACTGTGCCATCAGTGCTCAGAACAGTGTTTGACATATGGTAAATGCTCAATATATGGTGAATTACAAGTGAACATTTTGTAATTCCCCCCCAAAAAAAATTACACTCCAAGGAAATAAAATTTTGTATGCTAAGTTGTTTGCATTAGTTTCACTATTGATTGTTTGAAAGCCAACAATCCATGGATCGAAATCATCTTTGGGGTGGCCCTAAACAGACTGTAGAAGTGTGTGTGTCTCCAAAGCCTCCAATACACTTACAAAATCAAGTGAATTAGAAATTTTATCCTAAAATATCCATTTTTGATAAGCAATGTGATGAATACACTTTAATGATACTTCTGGCAAAAAAACACACTATCTACTTGATATATTTAAGAAAAATTTCAGAAAATGTTATAGGGGATATATTTTACAATGAATATAAACCTGCTCAAATTGACCCTTTTATAAATTATGATGACTCCCTAACATTTTTTAGTATTAAATGTATTTTTGTCTCCTTCTATCATTAGGAGAACTTCCTATTACTTCAGAACTAACACGAACTTTCTATTACTTCAGAAGCTTCAGATAATAAAACTCCACCTTTGCCTGACCAGGCAGTGGCACAGTGGATAGAGCATCAGACTGGGATGCGGAGGACCCAGGTTCAAAACGCCAAGATCTCTGGCTAGAGTGCAGGCTCACCAGCTTGAGCTCAGGCTTGAGCGTGGGATCAGAGACATAATCCCATGTTCACTGGCTTGAGCCCAAAGGTTGCTGGCTTGAAGCCCAAGGTCTCTGGCTTAAGCCCAAGGCCACTGACTTGAGCAAGAAGTCACTTGCTCTGCTGTAGCCCCCTAGATCAAGGCACATATGAGAAAGCAATCCAATTAAGGAGACTAAGGAGCCACAACAAAGAATTGATGCTTCTCATCTCCCTTCCTGTCTGTCTGTCCCTATCTGTCCCTCTCTCTGTCTCTGTTACAAAAAAAAACCCCACACAAAAACCCCCCCAAAAAACTCCACCTTTATTTTCCCTGTCAAAACTCCAAAATGCTCTCCTACTTGGTAAATACTCCCACTCCCAGCATACCCTTCTCCTAAGGCGAAAGTTCTCACACAGTAGTGGATATTAACTGATGAGCTGATAAAACACAGCTTGCTGGCCACGCCCCAGGAGGTCCTGATCGGGTGGTCTGGTGCGCAGCCCAGTGTAATAGAGTCGTCGCCATGCTTGCTGTTTCCCTCAGGGCAGCTTTCGGGGCTTAGCGTTTCTTTCACCACATCTGCGCCAGCGGATCAGAAAGCGAGCGTGGACTTCCATAGCTAAAGCATGCCCAGAGTGGCTATACCTTTTTACATTCTCACCAGTGATGTATGAGGGACCCAAATTCTGCATTATCTCCAGCAGTTGGTATTGTTAACACACACACACACACACACACACACACACACACACACACACACACAAAATTAGCTTTTAGAATATGTGTAGTAATACTTCATTGTGGTTCTGATTCTCACTTGCTTAATTACTCAAAACGTTGAATAGATTTCTGTGTGCTTATGTATTGTCCGTTTACCTCTTTGGTGAAATGTCTTGTTATTTCTTTGGCCCATGTTCTATTTGGATTGTTTGTTTCCTTACGACAGAGTTTTGACAATTCTTTACATATTCAAGACACAAGCTCTCTGTTATATATGCTGTTTGCAAATATTGTCTCTCGGCCTGTAGCTTGTCTTCTCACCTTCTTACCAGGGTTTCTGGCAGAGCAAGGATTTCAGTTTTTATTAAGTCCAATTTGTTGATTCTTTTCTTCCATCAATCATGTGTTCTGTTTCACCTATAAGGACTCTTCATCGAGTTCTAGGTCCCCAATTCTCCTATGTGTTCTTCTAAAAGCCTCATAGTCTTACATTTTTCATGTAAAGCCATCATCTAGTTAGTATTATTTTTCTATAATGTGTGAGGTTTAGGTTAAGGTTAATGTTTTAACCAAATGGTGTCCAATCAGTCCAGAATCATTTCTTTAAAAGCATATTTTTTTTATTTATAATATTTGCTAGCTTTTGCACTTTGGTCAAAAATCAGTTGTCCATAGTTGTGTGGGGTTATATCTGGGTTCTCCATCCTGTTCCCTTGATTTGTCTATTTGTGCTACTAATTAATAAACAGTCCTGATTACTGTAGTTATATAGTGAGTCTTAAAGTTAGGGAACATGATTGTTCCCACATTTTTTCTCTTTCAATACTGTTTTAGAGCAAGGTTAGAATTTGCTAGGGTTTTGATAGGAATTTTATTAAAATAGATTTTACATCAAATTTATTCAGAGATCAATTTTGGGAGATGTAGTATCTTTATAATGTTGGATCTTTCAATCCATGAATATGCTATGTTTCTCCATTCATTTAGATCTTCTTTTATTTGTTTTATTATCATTTTGTAGTTTTCAGCAAACAGATCCTGCACATGTATTGTTGAGCTGATACCTGAGTATTTTATTTTGGGGGTGCAATTGTAAATCATTTTGTCCTTTTAATATAGTAATATAATTGATTTTCATATGTTGATCTTCTATAACTGCAGAATTTGCGTATTAGTATTGGGAGTTTGTTTGCAGATTCCTTGGGATTGTCCACATCATATTCCATCTGCAATGAGAGAAGGTTACATTTCTTTCTTTCTAATCTATATGCCTTTTATTTCCTTTTCTTGACTTATTGCACTGGCCAGGATTTCCAATACTATCCTAAGTAAAAACGGTAACAGCAAAAGATTCTTATACCTTTTCCCTCCATTTTAAGGAAAGACATTTAAGCCACTCACCTCTAAGTATGATGTTAGTTGTGGGTTTTTGCAAATGTGCTATATTGTGTTGAGAAAGTCCCCTCTGTTTTTAGCACACTGAAGGAAATCAGACTTTGATAGAAAATTATGACCTGGCTGTAGAGGGCGTTAACTACAAAGTTGTGGAATTTGAACATAAACTAAAGAGAAAAACCAGAGTTGTTAAATGCTGTTAAGCAGGTCACTATGGATAGAACATAGTGGAGTGTGAGAGAACTAGATTCACTAAGGTCAACGTGAACAACTATTGCTGTAGTCCAGGTATGAGCATGAAAGATTCTGAACTAGGTTAATGACGTCTATGGAGGCAACAGAGGAGAGGTGAGCAAGATTGAAAGAAGAACAAGTAGGCTAGGAGTAGCAAATGTGGCTAAAGTTTCAAGCCTGGATGGCACGATGCCATTAATAGGTGCCGTGCAGTTACAAGGACTAGAGGAAATGATCACATTGTATTGTGAGTAGAAATACGAGAGGGAATTTACATGGAAACTTAGAGCTCTGATGGAAATGTGTAGGATTACAATTATTTGTGGATTAAGAGTTCTTTTTTAATGGGTGTCACTTTGACATAAAGTTTACTAGTAGTTGTTGTAATGTGCTCTATACATAGGATGAAATAATTTGCTTAATTATTTTTAAATAATTATGAAACATTAGCTTGAACTACACAGATGAACTATCTGAATCAGCAAATGTCTACTTTCTGGTGTACAATTTTTTTTCTCTATTTTTCTGAAGTTGGAAACGGGGAGGCAGTCAGACAGACTCCCGCATGTACCCGACCGGGATCCACCCGGCATGCCCACCAGGGGGCGATGCTCTGCCCATCTGGGGCGCTGCTCTGTTGCAACCAGAGCCATTCTAGTGCCTGAGGCAGAGGCCATGGAGCCATCCTCACCGCCTGGGGCCAACTTTGCTCCAATGGAGCCTTGGCTGCGGGAGGGGAAGAGAGAGACAGAGAGGAAGGAGAGGGGGAGGGGTGGAGAAGCAGATGGGCGCTTCTCCTGTGTGCCCTGGCCTGGAATCGAACCCGGGACTCCTGCACACCAGGCCGACGCTCTACCACTGAGCCAACTGGCCAGGGCCTCTGGTGTACAATTTTTGTATTTCAATCTAAATTTACAGACTTACAATCTCTTATGTAAAGCTTTTGGGCCAAATATATATCTATATATCTATATATATATCTATATATATATGAATTATAGTACACATATATGCTTATATCACACAGATGCGCATATTTTTACTTTAGTCAGGCAATAATGTGTCTATATGGAATATTAATTACCACCCATAGCACAGTCTGGAGCAGCACGTGGTGAAGTACTTCAATATTTCTTAATAAAAATCTAACATACATACTGAGTGTAATAAATAAAGTCAACGAATAGCCTCACTTCAATCCAGAATGGATTTTTACTATCAATTCATTGAAAATAAAGTAAAATTAGAATAGGAATAGTTCTCACCTCCTAGGGATATTTTGAGGCTAAAAAAAAAAATCTCTGGTAAAAAAAAAAAAAGAAGAAATTTGCTTTTCAGGGTTGTGGACTAGTACAGGCTATCTCGTGTGCTATTAGTACAGTAGTTTATTTTTAAAGATGCATATTTTGCCACAGACTTAAATATTTTATTAACTTATTCATATTGATTCTTATAATGCACTGAGATGTTAGTGAAGAGCATAAACCTAGATTGTTCTGTTCCTTTTGTGATATGCTAATCAAATGTTATAGCTTGGTTAAACAACTCAAAATGAGAAATCATGACCTACTATGTCCCTGGGGAGAGACTTGTTGTAGCTGTGAGCCCTGCCACTGTATCTATCGGCTGGTAATGCAAAGGCACTGAGGCAAAAACTGTCCAAACGTTCCTAAAATCGACAAGGATGCATGATTCATTAGTCTAATAACTGATGCGTTATAAACCGGTTGGTGATCAACTTAACAATTTGAATAAAGTTGCACATTTATGCAAAAAATAAAAAACCCCACAAAACTGTTCTAGCTGTTTCAGTTAAATTTCAAATCATGCCTGAAAGAAAGCTAAAGGCAATTGTGGGCATTTTTCATGAAGTTAAACCTCATGCCTCTCAGAGCCAAATAATCAATAATCAAATTTAAAATATCATTGTTTTAATGGAAAGTTTCTTACTGTTTTTCTAGCATTGACTTTTAAGAATTAACATTGTCAATATGCCAAGTCTTTGTTCATGAAATGGAATTAACTTATAAATGATTCAACCTTCTGAACAGTTAAATAAGACAGGAAAAAAAGAAAAACAGTTTCACCTGTAGTAAGGAATACATTGCATCTTCTGGAGCGATTGTTTCTGACTTCCGAAATCCACTCATGCCTGCAAAATACTTTTTATCATTTACTGATGACAATGTTATTCCAACAGGAGGGTTGTTCCAAAGTTCCTTACCCAGTAAAAACTCTGTGTGAGGCATCACTTACAGTTCTTTAGCTCATTTCATTTTTGACACGGTAATTTCATGGTTGTGTGGGAAGGAAGGTACATGTGACATAACATGCTGTAACTGACTGGTATGAAATATTTTACCCAGATGTGGACTGCTCATATTCGCCTAAAATGGGTGGCAGTGTCTGAGCTTAGGCAGTGGTATGATGATGCTCCTGATAAAACTATAGCCTTTATTCATGCAAAAGCTAGACCATGGTCTCACCATGCCAAGTATTCACGGGTGACATGGGACCACTGTGGTAGTAAAATTCTACAAGGGGAGAAAAAGAATTCCATACACTGTATAGAATTCCATACATGAGAGAGAGAGAGAGAGAGAGAGAGAGAGAGAGAGAGAGATAGGAGAGGAAACAGCCCAGTGAAAAGAAACTATCTTTGCTGCCGATTTTTTATTTCTCATTTTGTTACAAGTCGGTCCTGATAAAGTTGAGGAGGAAAGATGGGCATGGTGTAGAGACCAAAGGGTACAATCTTGTCCAGTCTCAGGAATGATGACAAGATGGGAAGTTTGGCTGTGGTTATTCGCAGAAGAGATCAGAAAAAAGAGAAGAAAACCCCCAAACTGATTATTAAGCTTTGAACCCTTTGAGTAATGAGTTTTTTGTTAACCTTTTGAGTGAGGACGTACATGAACATTCAAACTACTCAAAGGGTGAAGGGATTTTCACTGTCAAAAGAAACAGTCCTGCCTTCAAAAAGACCTCTGATTTCTCTGCTTCTAAGCAGCCCCGGACTCCGGAACTGCACAAGCAGGGTACAGACTGTGGAAATGAGGGTTCTGCTGAGCCATTTTCATGCGTGAAGACCAGGACGATGTTCTGTCAGAAGGGAAAAAGAGAAGAACTGGAATATGTTGGCGTGCTGGTGAGCATACTCACTTTAGAGCAGGACCCCACATCTGTATCGTTTCATGGGAGAAAAAGAAGTTCTTGTCTAAGCCGATGTATCCTGCACCTTGAAAGTGCAAAATCAAACTGCCAGATTGTATTAAAAAAATTTGTTTAAGATGCTATGTGCATTATAACGGGGATAGATTGATGGAAGGAAAAGGGAGAATAGTAACTGATTAAAATGGGGGGGGGGCATCTGCTCCTAACTAAAGTGAAATGGATTGTTATAGACTAATGCGTGCATAGATAAACTGATCTGAAGAATGAATGAGTCAGTGAGTGAGTGAATGAATGAATGAATGAATGAATGAATAAGGAATTTGAGAACTGCAGAGACAAGCCAAACTGGAAAAGACAAGATCGCGCAGTAAAGAGAACCATTTTATTCACAGTATTTGCTGCTTCTAGGTGCCAGCCTGAGACTGAGCTACTCATGGAAGAGGTCCATAACTGATTTTTAAAACCAGCAGAACTTTTTTGGCAATTTTTTAGTAAAAGTCCTCAAAAATTAGAGACTTGAGCAGCCAGGAACTCTGAAGATGAAGAGGTAGAACACTGAAACTGATATTTCACTTGTTTTCGTATTAAATCATTTATAAGATTCAAAAGCTATTCAGAACAAGAGGCTGAGAAATGAACGAAAGCTTTGGAGAGGCAGAGCAGAGACCTCCCTCTGCCGAGGATGCAGAAATATGGAGAGAGAGACCGTCACTGATGCTGGAAACACCAGATAACCCACAAATCCAGCTTCTTCTTGAACCTTTCAGAGAACCGGCATCACTAACCAAAAATCTGAGATCTGAAGAAAGTCAGGAGCTTCTGAGACAAGACAGCGCCCGAGCAGTAACCACCTGTGATAGAACAGGGGCATTAGGTCAGACATACCCATGAGGAAGAAGAGTTCAGGTCAAGGCTCCATATTCATCATAGAGCAAAACGTAAAAGCAACAATTCGAATGCTTCTGGAAGAAAACATACAGGAAGACTTCCATGGCTTGAGGAAGGCAAAATTTTCTTAGGACGTGCCATACTGTCGACAGAAGACACATTTAATAAGTTGAATTTCATCACCTAAAAATATCTGGTCATCAAAACAGAAACAACTGCAGCTTGTTCGCTTTCTAAAGGAGGTATCATTATCCTGCGTGTGCGTAAACCTTCCAACTGGACAGTTGAACAAAAGGAAAATTTTATTAACTTTGATTTCTTAATCACTTAATTCAGATAAATGGAGTATTTATAGCATGGTCTTTAAACCAACCCCATCAGCTACGTGACCCAGTCCTCTGGGTCCAGGATAGTGCGGCTGAAACGGTCTTGGCTGGTCCAGCCTGGAAATGTGCCCTTGAGCCAGCATCTCGGGTGGTTCCTACTGCACCTTAATTTGAGGTTCTTTGGATAAAATCCATCTTCTGCAGGCTGGTGAACTTGACTTATCTGATTGTCTCTGCTAGCTGGTGTGATTCGCTTTATACTGTGGTCACTGCTCCCTCTGCCCCCCTTTCGTGCCGTTGTACTTTCTTACCTGCGTGGTATGGGGGTGCTCCACCTCCCCAACTCCGTAGCCCTGTAACCCCATCTTTTTCATGTAATCACTTATTCTGTCATCCCTTCTTCTTCAAAGTGCTCATTGGGTTGTGCACTAAAATAATAACAGATAAAAATAATAACTATTCACACCGTTATTGGTGTTAATAGTAATTCCACATATGTTCATTTCCATCTATTCTGCAAGAACAAAATGACTCTCCCCGAAGGCCTGCACACCAGGCCTGGAGTGGAGCCCTCTCGATAGCAACCCCTTCTCCCTCTCAGCTCAGACCTCCACCCACACCACTGTGAGCATTCGGCACTGGGCGTGTCTAAAGAGGGAAGTACTGAATATGATGATAGCAGCAAGAGAATAGCGCTAGCAAACTAATACACTCAAACAGGACCGTTCATCAAGTGATCTTAGATCTTTATCTCGCTGTTCTTGCCCAAGAAACATGGAGTTGAATGAAGTCATGATTTATAGATGAGGAAACGGGGTCACAGAGAAGTTAAGAATAAAAAACAAGGGCATCCACTCACTCATTCATCCCTGCCACCTACGATTAAGCAATGTCACTAGACGAGTAGACCGGAGACGGCAGAAGCAAGGCTTGAGATTTGGTGCTTCGTCCCTTCCGATAACCTACACGGTCTCTGAGGCCTTCTGTCACAGAGGTTCTCCTTCAGAGCTGCCCTTGAAGCTTGATTTACCTGAGTTTGTTTACAAAAGAGTATCAGAGAATGGAATGTGCAACTGTTTTACCTGTTAGCTTTGCCATGAAGTCTTTTCCATGGAAATGATGTGAGGCAGACTGGACAGAGAAATGGGTGTTGGAAACATGATTCTTGTCCTGCCTGAACAAATATTAAATTTCAATATTAGAACAGTTTGCTTGGTCTCCAAGTTATCCCATCAGGCTCAATTAACTAATGTTGAATAATGATCAGTATCCTCATCTTAAAACCAACACAAAAAGCCTTACACTAGAACCATAATGTCAGAAAAAAGAACACTCAGACACTTCACTGTGATCTGGACAAATGAGACCCATTGCAAGGTAATAGTCTTCTTCCTAACTCAGCTGTACAAAGGGAAACATAGCCTTGTTTGTAGCTACTGTCAGGCATGCAGGTCATCACCCAAGGGTATATAGATCATAGCAGACCTACTCATGCCTGGAAAAACTATAAATTATAAAGCATTTGTTAGCCTTATCCTTGTAGCTATGAAATTTGATTTTAAAGGTCATCATGCCTTAGAGTATGGAATTTGTTTTGAAGATAATTTTAACCCGGGAATCTTTATCTGTTGCTCATGTATAAGGGACAACTGCTTCAGAGCTTAGAGAATGTGAATTAAGCCCCTTACATAAAAGGACAGGTGTTCCCACTTTCCTAGTAATAACTCTCAGTGTGGATGATGGTGATCCTTAGCAGTCATTACTAAATCTACTTCACAGAAATGAAGAATTAAATTACAGTTTCAAGGCTCATTAGGTCTTGTGAAATTTCTTGAACTGCCCACATGTGTATGTCTTGTCCTCCAAGGGTATCCGTGAAACAGGTGTTTCAATTCATTGTTAAGTTTGTTGCATTCTCTTCTGCCCAAAGGTTATTACACAATTGTGTTTGAAATTCCAGGTTGGGTTCTTATACTTGAAGATCAGACATCAAATAGTCTTATTTGACAACCAAGTTCATCATAAAGAAGAACGCTATGGAAATAGTCTCGTGTGGGAGCTTTTAAAAAGGAGTATTGAATGTAAAATTCAAGAGCAGAGTAGGGACCATATTCCAAACTTAATGTTTTGCTCACTTGTCTTAATATTCATTTTTTATTGAATTTATTGGGGTGGCATTGGTTAATATAATTATACAGGTGTCAAGTGTACAATTCTATATAACACATCATCTGTATATTGGATCGTGTGTTCACCACCCCAAGTCACGTCTCCTTCCGTCACCATTTATTCCTCCTTTCCCTTCTCCTATCATCCCTCACTCCTCTTTTCCTCTGGTAATCACCATACTGTTGTCCATCTATGGTGTATTTTTTTCTGAGGCCAGATAATTTCACATACAAGTGCAAGTGGAAGGATCCTTGACATTTTTTATCTGTGCCTACAGGGATGTGTCTTCTAAGGCACTCATCTCTCCTTGCTTGAAGGCAGGGGATATTAAACTAGATAACAATTACCTTTCTGCTCTTGAATCAGTCCTCTTTGCCCCATGGTCTGTATTCTTTCTCTTTGGCAAGAGGAAAATGCCCCAATGTTGCCTTCAATTTCACGTTCTTTAAAAACTTCAGCCAAATCAAACTGTGTATTTTTGGGTACAAATATAACTAGATTTAGGAGCAGATGCAATAAATGGGCTATATAATACAAATGTTTGTATTTGTAAATCAACCAGCTTAAAGTGATTAGAGAATAAAAGTATTTGGAAGATCAATGAACCAGTTAACCTACCTGATCCATGTGATATCACGAGATGCTGGCAATTTGTGCTAAATTGACAAAGAAATTTTAGAAAGAGAGTGAGTTCTCCCATTCTGTGTCTTACACAGGAATCCTGAGGCAATGCAATTTCACAAGAAGAGAGAGGAAATTGAGTGTGAGTTTCAGCTTCTTTCATCTGATTCTAGTTTTCTCTCCATCAGATAATAGTTAAGAGTTACTCAAGTCATCATAAATGGAATTCCAAACACTAAAATCTCAAATACAAGTATGGTTAAAACATATGAAAATATGAATAAGTAGACTTCTTTACACTTAGTAGACAAAAAGATAACTTAAAAATTAGCACTTAGGCATTTTAAAATATGCTTAATTGTAAATTAGCACAGTTACTATGGAAAACAGTATGGAGATGCCTCAAAAAATTTAAACTAGAGCTGCCATATGATCCAGTATTTCCACTTCTGGAAATAGAGTCAAAGAAAACAAGAGCATTAATTTGAAAAGATATGTGCATCACTAAATTCACTACAATGTCACTAGTAATAGCCAGCATATGGAAGCAACTTAGATGAATGGATAAAAAAGATGTGGTGTGTATATATATATGTATGTGTGTGTGTGTGTGTGTGTGTGTGTGTGTGTGTGTGTGTGTATGGTCTACCGGAAAGTGCTGTCCATTTTTGGAATAAAACAAAATACAAATTTTTCTTACTGTCAATAAACTTTATTAAATAATATAATTGCCATTATTATTAATGATTTCTTTCCAATTTGTATATCCCATTTTTGAAAAATGTTTTATCTTTTGATGCAAAAAATTGAACCAGTGCTTTTTTGATATCTTATTCATTTTTGAATTTTTTGCCCTTCAAAAAATTTTGTAAGGACAAAAACAAGTGATAGTCGGAGGGTGCTAAGTCTAGGGAATATGGTGGATGCCACAGACATGCTTCTGTAGCATTTCTTCCTTGTTGAAATTTGTAAAAATTACAGTGGCATAAATGAACTTTATCAGTAGCCATGGGTGCACTATTGCTTCACACATAAGACTAACATGAATCAACTTTGTTTTAGTTAATTTGCTATGTCAGTATGTATACATTAAGTGATAAAAATAGAGAGGCATACATGTGCCAAATAAACATGTGCTTATGTGTTGAAACTTGTGATAAAACGGACAGAACTTTCTGGTAGACCATATATATATATATATGATGGAACATTATTCAAGAATAGAAAACAATGAAATCATGTCATTTGCTGCAACACAGAGGGACCTTAAGGGTATTAAACGAAGTGAAATAAGCCAGACAGACAAAGACAAGTACCATATGATCTCACTTATGTGTTGGAATCTAAAAAATCAAAATTTGAATAAACAAATAAACAAAAACAAGAAACAGACCTCTAGAGATAGAGAACAAGCTAATGGCTGCCCAAGAGGAGGAGGCGGCAGGATAGATGAAAACAACAACAATATAGCACTGGTACAAAAAGAGATGTAAAAAATAATAGACTACTGCCTAAAGTGTTTCCAAGTTACAAGACACTCTAAATAGTCCAGAAAACTATTTCAAGATTTTTTGCTAATGTTCAATCCCATGTCAAAGGCAAACTTTTGGCCCTGACCGGTTGGCTCAGTGAGAGAACATCAGCCAGGCATGTGGAAGTCCCGGGTTTGATTCCCAGCCAGGGCACACAGGAGAAGCACCCATCTGCTTCTACACTCCTCCCCTCTCTCCTTCCTCTGTCTCTCTCTTCTCCTCCTGCAGTCAGGGCTCCATTGGAGCAAAGTTGGCCTGGGCGCTGAGGACGATTCCATGGCCTCCACCTCAGGTGCTAGAATGGCTCTGGTCACAACAAAGCATCACCCCAGATGGGCAGAGCATCGCCCCCTGGTGGGCATGCCGGGTGGATCCCAGTCGGGTGCATGTGGGAGTCTGTCTGACTGCCTCCCTACTTCTAACTTTGGAAAAATCCAAAAAAAAAAAAAGAAAACTTTTTACTGGCAGTAGTTCATAATGTATTTTTTCAAATGACAAAAAGGAATTTCTCACTTCTAGCTTTGATTAAAAAGTGCTAATTCAGAGGGGAATCCATACTTTTCCAAAGACAACACATTTTTACATTGCCAGCTTGGATTTTTTTTTCTGGTTCAATGGATACATCGTCTATGTAACATTATTGTTCCTGCTATTATTTTCTTTACTAAGGCAGCAAAAGAAATAAAAATGGAAGCTTTATAAAATTAATAATTAAATATTGCCTTAAGATGCAGTAATCTTGCTGATGAAACATTTTTTTTTGAAGTCTGTGGAAATTCAAAACCCATAATCAAGTGGGATTATAGTCCCTCATAACCAGGTTTAAAAAAGTGATTGAAGTTCAGCTCATGACTCTTTCTAAAATATTACCAAAATATACATCATTTATAAAATATCATTATATGTTATTCCATATAGACTGATCACTTTTATTTCTAAATTTTTCTACAGTTTTCCTTTTTTCCAGAATTTCCTAAATATATATTATAAACATACCAAAAATAACAATCTAAGTTAAGATTATAACAATAAAACACACTAGCAAGCAACTCAATAATTTCGTATTAGCACATGTTGACTAGTGGTGGGTTTTTATTCATAACTTAAATATCAGTAATTTAAATAGAAAAAAAGTGTGTAAATACCACTATTAATAGAATGGATATAAAAGTATGTAAAGAGATTTTTAATATCCTCCATTTGTTCTTCATGTAAATTGAATGATCTATTTCTTCCATTAGTTTCACATCATTGTAAGTACTTTTCATCCCTAACTTACACGAGTTACCTCCCTTTTTACAAAAACAAAAGTAAAGGATGTTTATATTTCTACAAAAGAACCAGAAAACCATCAATGAAATTGTGCTTAAAACGGTGTGTTTTTATCCCTGATAACTTAATTACTTTGCCTTATAAAGCTTTCATGAATCGCTGTGTTGGAGTAAATACATTGAATTATATCACCTAATGGCTGGCTATAAAGCGTTTTTTAAAAATACAGTTACATGCCTGGCCGGGTTGTTCTCCACGGGCAATAGGGACTCGTGTTGCAAACGAGCAGTCTGCTGCTATAAACATCCCCAGCTAGGTCTTCTAAATCTCTCAACTGCTTCTTTAAAACCCTGAATATATCAATGTTTACATCGTAAGTTTTTAGCGTAGTTTTCTGATAAACTTCAACGCGGACAACACGCAATCCATTTCATGTGTCCAGGTTTTAATCTTTCTTTAACATCTTTCATTTGTGTTTTAGTTTTCCTTGATTCTTTTTTAAATCCATTATTTAGAATCTATCCACTGTTTTTGTCATGTTCTGGTTAAGAATTTTAAACCATGCCCTAAGTTTTTTTTTACTTTAACCAGGCTTCTTTTTTTTTCTGTTTTGTTTTGTTTTGTGACAGAGACAGAGAGAGAGGGACAGATAAGGATGGGCAGACAGACAGGGAGGGAGAAAGATGAGAAGCATCAGTTCTTTGTTCCGGTACCTTAGTTGTTCATTGATTGCTTTCTCATATGTGCCTTGATGGGGGGGGGGGCTACAGCAGAGTGAGTGACCCCTTGCTCAAGCCAGCGAGCTTGGGCTCAAGCTGGGGAGCCTTGCTCAAACCAGATGAACCCGTGCACAAGTTGGCAACCTTGGGGTTTCGAACCTGGGTCCTCCATGTTCCGGTTGGACGCTCTATCCACTGTGCTACTGCCTGGTCAGTCTTTCCTGGTTTCTTATACTGCGGCTTTTAACCCTGGAAAGTTGTCCTTTGAAAACCATTGCAGAGTGAATGTGAATCTTGGGCGACCCGCTCTGTCTCCTAGGTTGTAGGTGATGGCACCTGGTTATGTGCAAATGGTCCCAAGATGTTGATTTGAAATACAAATTCCCTTGTAGCTTAGACTCCAACCATCTTGGTGAATACTTACTAAAATTCCAGTCAAGAAAAAATAATAATCTCTGAGTAATTTATTTCTCAACATTCTGAGATCTATTCTGGAGAGGTCATGTGGACTTCGATTTGCCCAATAAAGAAAAATATCTTGTTCTTAAGGAAATGGAGTCATCAACTCTAAAGACCTTTCACTTCCTGAAACCAGGTGTATGGAAATGTGATTGTGCCAACTCTCTGCTGTCAAAAACATAAAAGTTACCAAAGCAAAATCTCAGGATACTCTTGTGCAATAATTTGAGTTTTTCTTGTTTTTGTTTTTTTGTATTTTTGTATTTTTCTGAAGTTGGAAACAGGGGAGGCAGTCAGACAGACTCCCGCATGCGCCTGAACGGGATCCACCCAGCATGCCCACCAGGGGGCGATGCTCTGCCCATCTGGGGCATCACTCTGTTGCAACCAGAGCCCTTCTAGCGCCTGAGCAGAAGCCATGGAGCCATCCTCAGCGCCCGGGCCAACTTTGCTCCAATGGAGCCTTGGCTGCAGGAGGGGAAGAGAGAGACAGAGAGGAAGGAGAGGGGGAGGGGTGGAGAAGCAGATGGGTGCTTCTCCTGTGTGCCCTGGCTGAGAATCGAACCCGGAACTTCTGCACGCCAGGCCAATGCTCTACCACTGAGCCAACTGGCCAGGGCCTAATTTGAGTTTTGTTCTTGTAGAATATATGAGACTGAACAGATTGGGGATTGTGGTTAACGTATATTTTTTCCCATCATTTGAAATATGAGTCTCATTGCTGCATCCCAGTCCTTAGAAAATGTAGGCACTGCCTCTCTCTCACCATCAGCCCCTGCCTGGGTGATTTCGGTTTGCACTGACCTTTGATGTCTTCGGCTTACACTGACCCTCTGCTGTTTCCTGTTCTATTCAGGTGGTGTGTCCGGCTAGCCAATATAACCTGTTACCGCTCTGAATTTCCTAGCAGTGATTCAGTGGCTGTCACAGTAATCAGCATGGGAACACCTAAATGCTATAGAAGGCTTCCTATTGATTGCTATAAAAACACACAAATAAAATGTGAACTCTAAAAACAAAAATCTATTTACAGCCATAGATGTAATCCTTAAATACAGTGTGTGCTGGTTGTCAGCGGGCTCTGCTGAAGCGATTTCTTCCTTCCGAGGACACCATAATACGGCAACCTTACAACAAAGCCTACCATTACAGGGAACCTGGCAAACACCTGTCATAATAATAATAATAATAATAATAACAATAATAATTATTAACATTTTGACAGTAAACTCATAAACCCATTTGACCTGGCTTTCCTTTATATCAGGGTACATTCTATTGCATCGTCAGCGTTTGTATGACACACCGCCATTTGACAGAGTGGCAAATTGAAAAACTCACGGGAGTCGTATGTCTTAAATTGAATTTCTCTTCTGACACTTCCAGGCCACATGTCCTTAGTCTGTCTCTATCACTCTGAGTCTGTTTTTCTTCTCTGTAACATAGGAATACTTGTTCCTCCCATTCCTAGAATGATAATGTCCAGAGAATTTCAGAATTCCACAACAGCCTTAAAGGTTATTTCCTCTAATACCTTCATTTTATTTTATTTTATTTTTGTATTTTTCTGAAGTTGGAAACGGGGAGGCAGTCAGACAGACTCCCGCATGCACCCGACTGGGATCCACCCGGCATGCCCACCAGGGGGTGATGCTCTGCCCATCTGGGGCTTTGCTCTGTTGCAACTGGAGCCATTCTAGCACCTGAGGCAGAGGCCACAGAACCATCCTCAGCACCCGGGCCAACTCTGCTCCAATGGAGCCTTGGCTGCGGGAGGGGAAGAGAGAGACAGAGAGGAAGGAGAGGGAGAGGGGTGGAGAAGCAGATGGGTGCTTCTCCTGTGTGCCCTGGCCGGGAATCGAACCCAGGACTCCTGCACGCCAGGCTGACACTCTACCACTGAGCCAACTAGCCAGGGCCTAATACCTTCATTTTAAATTTGGAAATGGAAGGCCCATATCTGGGCTGGACTATCACCTCGTGTCTTGCATGAAGATTGTTCCTGAGAGAGAAGTAACGGTGGTGGCATTCACAAATGTAGTAACTGGGAAAGCAGGGGTGCCCATCAGGCAGAGTTAATGATGGGCTGATTCAGACACGTGCTTCCTGTAAACCATGGTGACGGCTCTACTAGTATCATGTTCTGGTTGTGTGATGTACTGGTTTCCCAGAGCTGCTGTAACAAGTACCACAGAGTGCCTCACACAATAGAAATTGATTGTCTCAAGGTTCCGGAGACTGGAAGTCCGAGGTCGAGGTGTCAGCAGGTGTTGGTACCTTCTGACACCTGAGAGGACAGATCTGTCTCACGCCTCTCCTCTAGCTGCTGGTACTCTGCTGGGAATTTCTGGCATTTCATGGTTTGTGGAAGAATGCTAATAAGAGCATATTCTGAGGGACTGGGGGTTTGAACTTCAACATCTAAACTTGAGTTATATTCAACCCATAGTAAGGAGAATATAAATATAGTATACAATGATATTACAGAATGAATTACCTTGGTAATCCATGGTAAACTTCAAAGCTCCCTAGTTCCCCATTGACTTTTCCAAAATTTCTTTTTCTCTAGAAAAGTACAGCTAGTGCTTGACTTACGACCACGATTGGTTCCGACAGACCGGTCGTAACACGATTTGGTCATAAGTTGAGTAGGCTGTATGTACAGTACTGTGAAATGATGTTATAAAAATCTTTAAGTCATATTCTATCATAATTTTCTTTCATTATTGTTATATATCATAATTTTCTTTGTTCATTTTATACCATTTGTATCATCTCTACACCATTTTGTTTCTTATTTTTACATTCGTCAGGCTTAAGTAAAACACTACATTACCAGCACAACTGGTTTAATATTTGAAAAACATACAAAGTTACAAAATACAGGTGCATACAAAAATACAAAATACAGGTGTAAAAAATACCTTAGGAAACATTTTCCCAATTGCAAAACATATCAAAATATATAAACATGTACAAAGCATTTTATTGGCTGCTGGTGCTTGGCTGTGGATCATTGATGTCATCATCTGAGGCAGCAGTTGGGGTTACCGGAGTTGGTTTTTTCATAAACATGGTGTGCTTTGTCTGAATTGTATGTTTCCAAGACACAAAACACAAATTGCTGTACCGAGTCTGGGATAACAGTTGAATCGGTGCACGCGGAGATGATAGTGCTGCCGGGAGTTGATCCGCACTGTCGTACGCCCAGCTGGACAACACTTGCGCTGCCAGACGCGGAGCAGTCATGGCTAGCGATTGTGGTCGTAAAGTCAAACGGTTGTAAGTTGCATAGGTCACAAGTCGATCAATACCTGCATATAAAAAAGTTACCTATAAATAAATTGAATGTGTTTTTAATTATAATAATTATAAGATTGATATTATTGTGACCCAAACATAGAAAATCTATCAGAAGCTATGGAAAAACATTGTTTGAATAGCATCTAACATGTCACATCAGGCTCCTTAGTCCTTATTCCTTCATTATCAGCAATCAGTGAAATGAATGCATTAAAACCAGAGAGCATCCTTCCATCAAGACTTTGGCAGAAATTTGCAATAGCTAAGCATTCCTTAAGGTCTAACAACAGTGGCGGCAATTCAGAAGGAAACAAGTAAAAATAACGCGATAAATCTGACTGACACCAAACCACAAGTTAAATAGACATGAACCTACATGTTTCTCTGAGCCCTGTGAGAAGTGAGGCTTGTGCCCTGTGTTCCCACTGGGAGAACACGCTAGTTCAATCGCATAGAAACGCCCTTGGCCAGCCCGCTTGAGACATCCAGAAGAGACCTTGAATGCCGACTCGAGGTCTGAATGCCAACGCGGAGGGCCCCACGGGACAAAGCTGAGAGGCGTTTTATTTCCATGAGCTTTATGAGGGTAAAGCATTATAAATGTGGAGTCAGGTCGTAGGGAAGCCCGATACTCTCGGGCTGGAGTTGTGGACATTTGGAAGAGAGCAAAAGTGCTTGGGGCATCGCTTTATGGAGGGGCTGTATCTCATCCCAGTGTCCGTCTACTCTAGCTTATAAGAGTCAATACAGTGGAACACATTTCAAAATCTCCCAAGGACTGTCTTTGGAGAGAGAGAGTTCTGATTTACCAGCGGCAGTACCATCGGCTTTTTTCTTTGCTAGCACTTTCACTGTTGAATAAGTAATGATGACTGGGAAACATTGGCACTTTGGAAAAAAATGTGAGCTCCTTCGGGCCATGGGGGTACCCAGTGTGTCACTTTAAACAATAAAGCCATTGTAGGATTTTTACCTCCCCTGTATGTCACCAACATGCGGTACCTTCCACGGCATTTGCATCTTCAGATAATCGTTTAGCTAAATACTTCTTTTCTTTTCTGGCACCTCTCACTTGTCACACGTTTCCATAATGACTCAAGTGAGTCTTTGTTCTGACTTCGTACAACAAGCTCTCCAGTCTGATGTCACTGACCCAGCACAAGGACTGGGGAAGGGAGGGGGTAGAGGTCTGAGCTACTACAGTGATGGGGTCAGTCAGTCTGGGGGATCTCTCTGTGGACTCACTCCGCTGTGGCCGTTGCCTGTGACCTGACCACTGGGCACAGTGATGCTGCAGTGTCACACAATCCAGGCTGCTGGGAAGGCTGTGTGTGTGCGTGACAGCACACCTGGAGGGGTGGGGGGAGGGGAAGTGAACTACACATCATTTAAAGAAATAAGAGTAATATGTTAGTGTATGCTAATAAATATGCTGATTATACAAATATTATATAGTATATGATATAGTCTAATGCTGATAGCATAGTGAGAAATAATAGTATCTTACGGCTAACATGTAGTTTATATTCATAAAGTGTCAGGTACCGTGTAGAGCGCCTCACGGTAACCTAAGTCAACGATTTTTTTTTGCGACAGACAATATAATTATTTCTGCTCTTGAGAGGAGAAAACTGAAGCTTAAACAAAAAAGTATCTTTTGATCTTCTCCTATATAAGTTCGGTGTATATTTAAAAAAATGAAAACAAGATAAGGAATCTCAGAAGTCATTTTTTCAGAATGTACTTTACTTGGTAGGAGATCGGGAGCTCTGAAAAGCAGTGGAAATCAAACGGGTTAGCAAAGAAATACGGGCTCTTGTTTGCGCCGCATTCACACTAATGAGGTCAACAGGAAGAGCAGAGAGTCCATGCCGATTACGGTTCCCTTAAAAGTTAGGTTTGCTGAAAGACCGACGACTTTCTTTATGTCCATCCACGGTCTTCTGAGGAAAGACATAAAAGGAACATTTTCTAAAGAAAAAATTTTTAAAAAGTCACTGAAGAATGACTTTCTTAGGCTTCTAGTACGAAAAAGGAAAATTAAACAAAAACAAATGAGTATCATGTCTTTTATAATACGGCAGACAATAACAGCTTTTCAAATCACCACTTGGAGAGAGGCTTCTACCCAGTCCCCGGAAGGAGCATGGCCGAATCTCCCTCTAAGTGAGTAAAAGGCTGCACTTAAGATATTACCTCAGTGTCCATATTGATAATGGTTTTTTTCCTCTTCAAAGACAAAGCAAATGGATCAAGTCAGAAAATGCCCAGTCGCCATGGCGCCCGGCCAACATCAGTATGAACCCAGGGAAGCCTGAGCAGTCTTCAACTTTAAATGTCTGTTTCCAATGAGCGACGCTACCTCTCCTCCTAAAAAACCTCCCTTAGAAGCCAGGGAGAAGCCCGCATTTCAAATAGCCACATGCCAGAAGAGTAACAAACGCGCCCCTTACCTCTTTGCTTATGTTTTCATCAATCTTCTTTGCTAGAGACATTTTCTGAAAGGTTCTCCCTGTCTCTCTCCGTTCCCTGGTTTCTCCTGATTCCTCCTTCACCTCCCTACACTCTGGCCTCTGGTCCCTGAGGCCATTTGAAATGTGGGCAGAGCTGATGCAATTGGTCAGTCGGATTTGCTCAGAAGACTTCATTTTTCTTAACCACCTTTTAAAGTCATGGTGAAAATAGGATGACACCGAGATGATCAGTGTAGGCAGGTGCCTACTGGATTGAATATTCGTGAATGTCTAGGGGACATTAGAATGAGCGAGCTATCCCACTTTGCATAACACATCAGTAAAGGGGTAAAGGACAATGTATGTTTATCTTTGTGACATAAGATGCTAGCTTCTGAAAAGTTATAAAGTGATTTTCCTTCCATCTATAGAACATCTGGGATTCACTTCAAAAATGAGAAAGTAAAGGTCTCCATCTAAATATCATCAGCGATGGATTCCTTATGAAACCAAACTGAGAACAAAATGATGTAGTAGACTAGTTTTTTCTCTTATGAAAACTCGCTACTATCCTAGTAATATAAGATTGGGGGGGGGGGAGCAGGAAAAGTAACAAGTCCCACAATAACAGGGAGGCTTTTTATCAACAAAATATATAGTTTTTTCCTCCAAGTGATTCTGTAAAATCTGTATGAGAGACAGTATTTGTCTTCTTTTCACAAGATGGCATATATTTGGAGGACGTGTGGCTCAAAGTCATGAAGTCACAGAGAAACTGTGGGACTAAACCAAGACTCCACGTTTCCTGTTTGCCAGCCTCCTGCTATTTCCATTCAACCACGGTGCTCATCTTTTTTTTTCCACATGAACAATCATCATAGTCTCTTCGAGCCCGCCAATGGAGTTATCTAACGTTGACGGGTAAGTGCGGCGGGTTTATGCACCTTCCTCCCTGTGGTGCTTGAAGGTACAGGCCCTCCCCAACTCAGAGGCCGGGAAAGGGGACCTCTGTGATCTCCAGCCTTCCTCTAGTCCTACATACATCGTATGACTTTTATTATTATTATTTTTATTTTATTTTATTTTTTACAGAGACAGAGAGAGAGTCAGAGAGAGGGATAGACAGGGACAGACAGACAGGAACACAGAGAGATGAGAAGCATCAATGATTAGTTTTTTGTTGCGACACCTTAGTTGTTCATTGATTGCTTTCTCATATGTGCCTTGACCGCGGGCCTTCAGCAGACCAAGTAACCCCTTGCTCAAGCCAGCGACCTTGGGTCCAAGCTGGTGAGCTTTGCTCAAACCAGATGAGCCAGCGCTCAAGCTGGCAACCTTGGAGTCTCGAACCTGGGTCCTTCCACATCCCAGTCTGACGCTCTATCCACTGCGCCACCACCTGGTCAGGCATATTCTAAGCGTTTCCATCTCTCCCCCCACAGTCAGGGGATCTGCACCCACTTCCTTATGTTACTGACTAAGGAAATTCACATTTTATTTTCACCAACAAATACAGAGATGTCTTCTTCAACGGCTTAAATTTGTTGAGCAAACCCAAACAACCAATTATCTAATCTCTCTACACAAACAATTTCAAATGGTTACCTTATAAGAAGACGTTCCAAATGTTGACGGCATCGTTTACAATATATTTCCTCCCCTGTCAGGGAGGCTGAGGTATTCGTTCTGAGCTTCAGTAAGATAGCTAAGTATTTGGCAGGGGAGAGAGCTACCTCCTTTTACCTTCCGTGGGAGAGAGACTGGGCATTTTGTTCAGCTGATCTGGTTTAATGCGCTCTCAGGCTCAAGTTGAAAAATATATAAATGTTCAGTAATAAAGGACAATCGTCACGTTCCATTTTCCTGGTCTGTCTTATTATTTCACTTAAGATTTTGCTGCGTATGTAAATCATTAGCCTTCAGCAGCTGTTCAGCAAGCACTCTAGCTGTTCTGCGGCTCTCAAGCAGTTTTATTTTGCTAAGAGTCATTCCTAAATATCTTCAGAGTGATGGCAGGGGTGAGGGAGAATCCAAATGAGCTTCGAGGTCCATTGACTTCTATTGCTGGGGAATAACTCCCCTGTGACAGACAGACCATTCCCTACTCAAATACTCATCTACAACTGTCCTGTGTTAGTGTGACCAGCGGACACTGCTAACGCTTTTCTGACTGGGTTTGATTTCAGTGATAACAAAAGCACTTTGATAAGTCCAAGCTTTTAAGTAAAAACAAACAAACAAACAACAATAATAAACAATTACCCCATAATTTAGAAAAATAAATAAAAACAGGAAAAATTTCCAGGGAGGAGCCCAGAAAGAAAGTCTATGTCAGTGATTATTAACCACTGGTCCACGGACCGGTACCAATTCACAAAAGACTTGGCCATCCTGAAGTTGCATGAAGATTATAGTCCACAGCAATTGAAAAACACTGGCCCGTGGAATACACAGAATTCACCAAATGAGCTTCTTTAATTGATTTGCTAAGACATTTCCATCAAAAAAAGTTATGAAAAGAAAATTGATTAGAATCAGTAGATCCTGGGCAAGCCATTGGAAGAGTCTTTCATGGTGGGAATCCTTGGCTCCCTAAGCTTCCATGTTAGTGTTCTCGTAAGTGCCGCGTTCTTACCAATGCTACGGAAGCGTTTACGACGCAGCTAATTCCGGAATAGCTTTTTTTTTTTTTTAAAGAGATAATGGAGTAAATAAAAGGAATAAATAAAGGAATAATGTGTTGTTGTTTTCAAGACTTTCTTGATCTTTGACTATATTCTGCGATAGAAAGGGCATAATTATACTGTGATGTTAAGTTGTAAGAAGTGAAACTCTATGGTGTTTTGTTTTCCTCCCAACTCTGAAAATGTATAACATCCTCTAGCATGAGCAAGAGCAAATAAATAATACAACGTCTGCACCTGACATGTCATAGGCACTTGATAAATATTGATAGTGTTGACGCTATAACACCTAGTGGGCAAAACCTTAGAAGAAAAATGACTAAAGGACTAGTCATTTTTGAAGTTGAAGCAAAGCAGAAGAAACTGCAAGCGAGGCCAGCATCGCCTCATGCAGACGAGTGTTTAATTCTTGCCAGTCAGAGAAAGGACAGTCCCTCTGCGGGCAGCTCTCAGCCTTTGGTGGCCTCAGATTGTCTCTCCGCTACCCCAGCTCCACCATAAATGGTAATGAGCTTTTCATTCCCATAGGGGGCAGCCAAGGGCCCGAGAGCTAACGTTAGTGGTCTGCAGATTTATATTCTGATCCAGGGTTTTCAGACTCCAGGGCAAGTGTTCCTTCTACCATACCACCTGCCTAAAACAGGCAAACACAAGCTCGCTGGGAGGAGTGTTTCATGAAAACACACACACACACACACACACAGCCCTACACTTACTAAACTGTAGGCCACAGCACACAGCAGCTGAGCACAGCACTTACTTAGTGTTGTGCCCTCAGCATAGTTTCAGTCACCAAAATGTAGCCAGAAGTTAGTCTCCAGAAGAGGGACCTCAACCCCGGGCATGTGAGGTTTCTAGTCTGCATGTTTAAGGCTGTGTCAGCCGCCTCCTAAGCAGGATCAGAACCTGGAGTCTATGTCCCGGGGTTTCCCTCTGCCGTCACTTGAGCATGCCAGGTGGGGACGTAGCAGCTTTCTTGTGCCCGCTGTGAGCTGGGGCTAGGGTCAAAGACAAAGTCGCAACTCTAGGACCTGGGCCACCTGGGGCTTCCAGTTCTGCTCTGGTCTCTCTGCATTCTACCTGGCAGGGTTGCCTTCTGCATTTCCCAGTTTCCCTGGGGCAGAGGGCCGGGTTCAGGCTGTTCTAACTGAGGTCACCTCTTTTGGAGGCTAGCCTGTGGGGAACATCTCGGTCAAGCCAGCTCTTGTCACCAACACTCGCAGTGCTTCTGAAGGCAGGCGACCTCGTGTATTGTTTAGACAGCCACACGCATGTTTGGCATCTCAGTTACATTGCAAGGGCTGAAGTCCCACCATGACTCTCTCCTGTTTCTTTGGAATCTACTTAGGAATAAACACATGTACCTCCCTGTCTTTCATGCGGGATTCTTATAAACCCAAATGCGGTTCTGGGATGCCACCCCTAAAACTAAACTGTCCAGTGCAGCTCCTGCTCTGTATGCCAGACATGGTCAGAGGTGTGAGGTCTTGGAGCAGTGGACCTCGGTCCTGGCTGCGTTAGAGTCATGGAGGGGGAGGGTCATTATGTGTTTGTTTGTTTGTTTAAGAGAGAAGCAGGGAGGTAGAGAGACAGACTCCCACATGTGCCTGACCCGGATCCACCTGGCATGCCCATCAGGGGGCGATGCTCTGCCCATATGGGGCATTGCTCCATTGCAACTGGAGCCATTCTAGCACCTGAGGTGGAGGCCATGGAGCCGTCCTCAGTGCCCGGGCCAACTTTGTTCCAGTGGAGCCTTGGCTGCAGGAGGGGAAGAGAGAGAGAGAAAGAGAGGGGAAGGGTTGAGAAGCAGAAGATGGGTGCTTCTCCTGTGAGCCCTGACTGGGATCAAACCAAGGACATCCACATGCCAAGCCGATGCTCTACCGCTGAGCCAACTGGCCAGGGCCTTATCCAGGAAGTTTTAAAAATCCGGAGGTTCAAGACACATCCTAGACTCACTGAGTCAGGATATCTTGACTTGGGATTCAGTCCTAAATGGTTTTTAAACTTCTCAGGTGATTCCAATGTGAAGCCAATGTTGAAAATCTCTTTTGTGTGCAATGAAGTGCCTAGTAATAGGATAACATACATATGTGCATATTTTCACAGTTGTGAGTATGTAAAACAGTTTATTCTTGTATCATTATATATTAATTAATGTATTATTTTCCATACAAACAACTGTAGACTTACTTTTGCCCTACCCTGTGTATGTATATATGTATATGTATATGTATATATAAAACATACATGCATGTATTTGTAAGTTTTTCTGCTAATAGATATTTAAAATATTTTTCTTTTGTCAATTACAAATGTGCCTATCACAGAGAAGCAAGACACATTTTTTTGTTGTTGTTGTTGTTAGCAGTAGTAGATTAAATTTATACTTTCCAGTGCTAATTTAGAATCTCGCCATTGTCCCAATGGAGATCTGGTACCCAGATATTTTGGGACTACCTTCATTTAAAGACTGCAACAAAGCCATCCCCTCAAAAGTTTCACACACGTCGAGTCAGTATTCTTGACTACTTCCCGCTGTGGCGTGGTACAGGGAAGCTGCTTTAGATAAACATAGATGCTAAACAATGGATTTGCTTGCTGCTGTTTAAGAAGACATATCAGCGACCACAGAGGCAGCATCATCAGATGGGAGGATTAATCAATTACTCCGGGCCCCTGTGATGCAGATGGAAGTCTGAGGCGTGCTAATGGCAGTGCATTCTCTTTGCAGCTAACTCCCGATGGACGTTGCCTCTGAAGTTCTTTCTTTGGGCTGCACTTTGAGGACTGGCTTATTCATCAATTACTGAGTCAAAGGCTTGTGAGGTCTGTGCTTTGTGCTGGGCCTTTTATATGCGATGTTGGGGCTCTAAATAAATAAACAAAGAAAAGGCAGTTCTCTTGTACATAAAACACTTAGCATCTGGCTGAGAAGCTTGCAGCTATTTTCATCAGGTGTATGTCTGCTTGCGCTGAAGAGGCTAAAAGCCTGTAGAACAGGGGTCAGGAACCTATGGCTCGCGAGCCAGATGTGGCTCTTTTGATGGCTGCCTCTGCCTTGCAGACAAATCTTTAATAAAAAAAATAATAATGTTAAAAATATAAAACATTCTCATGTATTACAATCCATTCATTTCCTACCGCTCATGTTCACGGTTGCGGGTGGCTGGAGCCAATCACAGCTGTCCTACAGGACAACACCAAATTTTTATTGGATAATGCATAACGTACATGGGTTGTTGTGAGGTCAGGAATTAAACTTCCCTCCCTTTAATCAAGTAGTCAGCTGGCTAATTGCAGAAACCCTTTTGATGAAGAAGATGGCTAAAAGAAAAGAAGATGAAGAGTATCATACTTTTCAGCGGGAATAGACAGAGGAATTCGCCTTTGTGGAGAGAGCAGGTTCTGCAGTGTGTCTAATATGCAATGATAAAATTGCATCGATGAAATGGTCAAATATAAAGCAGCACTTCGACACATGCCATACTACATTTGCATCAAAATATCCAGCAGGGGACAGCAGGAAGAAAGCATGTCAAGAGCTACTGTGCAGAGTGCAAGCTAGTCAGCAGCAACTCCGTGTTCGGACCCAACAAGGTGACTGGAATTCAGCTAGCTTTGCTGGTGCTTTAGCAATTGTGAGAAACAGAAAGCCATTCACAGATGGGGAGTATGCCAAAACATTCATGCTTGATGTTGCCAATGAACTTTTGACGACTTTTCGGATAAAGACAAGATAAGCAAACAAATATATAAAAGACATGTCTCTGTCGGCAAGAACTGTTCACGATCGTGCCATCATGATGGCAAATCAAATTGAGGCAACACAAGTGAAGGACATAAATGCAGCACCATTCTTTTCTCTCACTTTGGATGAGTCAACAGACGTAAGCCATTTATCCCAGTTCAGCGTGATTGCAAGGTATGCTGTTGGTGACACACTATGTGAGGAAAGTCTTGCTGTTTTGCCTATGAAAGAGACAATGAGAGGGGATGATTTATTCAGTCTTTCACTGAGTTCACTAAAGAAAAAAATCTACCGATGGGTAAACTTATTTTGGTGTGTACTGATGGTGCTCTGTGCATGGTGGGGAAAAACAGAGGATTCGTAGCACTTCTTCATGAACATGAAAAGAGACCCATCCTAAGTTTTCACTGCATCCTACATCAGGAGGCACTTTGTGCTCAGATGTGTGGCGAGCAGCTTGGTGAGGTGATGTCACTGGTCATTCGGGTGGTCAACTTTATTGTTGCTCGAGCTTTAAATGATCACCAGTTTAAAACACTGCTGGATGAAGTTGGGAATAATTATCCTGGTCTGCTTCTGCACAGCAATGTGCGTTGCTTGTCAAGAGGGAAGGTGCTCAGCCGTTTCGCGGCTTGTCCAAGCGAAATCCGGACTTTTCTTGAAATGAAAACGTCGAGCATCCAGATGGATGTAATAGTAATGCAGGCATTGCTACCGCGAGAGACTCCCCCACAGGTACCGACTATTTTTAAGGTTCGCAGAGAAAGCAGAGCATATGGCAGCCTCTTTTTAACCCATTTCAAGCACCAGATGAAATGCAGGAAGAGGACTGAGAGAAATGAAAAGTTCAATGCCGCCTGTGTCTGGGGGTCTGTAACCCACTGTGAGTGACCTGTGTGGGACCACCTGTAGGGGACGGAAGGAGTAAAGCGCAGGGAGGAAACCAGAAAACCTCGCCTGGTTTGTTTTCCTGAAGGGGCTTTTCTGCTGTTGACACTTGGAGTCCCCTCAAGCCCAAGGAATGGCTCAGCTGAGACAGCAGTCCCCGCGCTCAGGCTGGGAGACCGAGAAAGTGGAGGACAGGAGGGTGCACGCTGTCCCTCAGTGCAATGCTCCCGGGATCCTGGGAGCCAGTAAAGCCCTGTGATGGTGGGGATGCGCAGCTCCTGGGTTAGGAGGCCTGCACTGGGTCCCTGGAACGTGCCTTCCCAGCAGGCTCCCAGCGATGCCTGTCCTGCTGGGGCGTGGACACACTGACCAGGTCAGTCTCGGAGCATAAGGACCTGGGACACAGGCAGGTAGCCAAGTATGTCTGTAAAAGAAGCACTGTGGTCTTGGATTGAGAAGAAGGGAAGCCAGTGATAGGAATAGCATGCCCCCCAAAACAGAGTTGAACTTTTTGCTAATGTCAGCTGTTTCTCTTCTAAATTTTAAGAGTAACGTTATTTTGAAAACATTGACTTCCTGTAGATTGATTTCTCTAAGTGTAAGCAGCAGGAATACTGTTGGGCACATATGCGTTTACTTTTTTTCTTATTCAATTCTACCGATTGTTGACATGCGATTATCCATTTTCCCATAATGACAGGTGGTTGAAGACAGGCTGCTTATCTTGTACCGGCTCTCCGAGAACAGTGTATTCTTGGGCTTCCCCCTGCTATTCTCCTCGTGCAGAACACACAGGAAATAATATGCAGGCATTTATAACCTAAGTCTAATGAATATACCATTAGAAAGGGAAGTTTTCTGAGGGAGAGACCATATTTGAATGACAATGTTATATATACGGATGTCTGTGTGTGTACACTGTAGGTATCTATTATGTATACGGATGTCTGTGTGTATATGCTGTAGGTATCTATTATGTATATGGATGTCTGTGTGTGTGTACACTGTAGATATCTATTATGTATACGGATGTCTGTGTGTGTACACTGTAGATATCTATTATGTATATGGATGTCTATGTGTGTGTGTACACTGTAGGTATCTATTATGTATATGGATGTCTATGTATGTGTACACTGTGGGTATCTAATATACACACAGATGTCTGTGTGTGTGTACACTGTAGGTATCTATTATGTATATGGATGTCTGTGTATGTGTACACTGTGGGTATCTAATATACACACAGATATCTGTGTGTGTGTGTACACTGTAGGTATCTATTATATATATGGATGTCTATGTGTGTGTGTACACTGTAGGTATCTATTATGTATATGGATGTCTGTGTATGTGTACACTGTGGGTATCTATTATACACACAGATGTCTGTGTGTGTGTGTACACTGTAGGTATCTATTATGTATATGGATGTCTGTGTATGTGTACACTGTGGGTATCTATTATACACACAGATGTCTGTGTGTGTGTGTACACTGTAGGTATCTATTATGTATATGGATGTCTGTGTGTGTGTACACTGTAGGTATCTAATATACACACAGATGTCTGTGTGTGTGTACACTGTAGGTATCTATTATGTATATGGATGTCTGTGTGTGTGTACACTGTGGGTATCTAATATACACACAGATGTCTGTGTGTGTGTACACTGTAGGTATCTATTATGTATACGAATGTCTGTGTGTGTGTGCACTGTAGGTATCTAATATACATACAGATGTCTGTGTGTGTGCACACTGTAGGTATCTATTATGTATACGAATGACTGTGTGTGTGTGCACTGTAGGTATCTAATATACATACAGATATCTGTGTGTGTGTACACTGTAGGTATCTATTATGTATACGAATGTCTGTGTGTGTGCAATGTAGGTATCTAATATACATACAGATATCTGTGTGTGTGTACACTGTAGGTATCTATTATGTATACGAATGTCTGTGTGTGTGTGCACTGTAGGTATCTAATATACACACAGATGTCTGTGTGTGTACACTGTAGGTATCTATTATGTATATGGATGTCTGTGTGTGTGTACACTGTGGGTATCTAATATACACACAGATATCTGTGTGTGTGTACACTGTAGGTATCTATTATGTATATGGATGTCTGTGTGTGTGTGCACTGTAGGTATCTAATATACACACAGATGTCTGTGTGTGTACACTGTAGGTATCTATTATATATATGGATGTCTGTGTGTGTGTACACTGTAGGTATCTAATATACACACAGATGTCTGTGTGTGTGTACACTGTAGGTATCTATTATGTATACGGATGTCTGTGTGTGTACACTGTAGGTATCTATTATATATATGGATGTCTGTGTGTGTACACTGTAGGTATCTATTATATATATGGATGTCTGTGTGTGTACACTGTAGGTATCTAATATACATACAGATGTCTGTGTGTGTGTGTACACTGTAGGTATCTATTATGTATACGGATGTCTGTGTGTGTACACTGTAGGTATCTATTATATATATGGATGTCTGTGTGTGTACACTGTAGGTATCTATTATATATATGGATGTCTGTGTGTGTGTACACTGTGGGTATCTATTATGTATACAGATATCTGTGTGTGTGTACACTGTAGGTATCTATTATGTATACGGATTTCTGTGTGTGTGTACACTGTGGGTATCTAATATACGTATAGATGTCTGTGTGTGTGTACACTGTAGGTATCTATACTATAATAGCATTTTACTGAATCTCCACTGTTAAGTCCATAGTGGAAACTTTGGAAGAGTCAACAGTTCCGGTACACCATGAACTAACAGGTCCAAGCCCCCAGACCCTGCTGACCCTCTGGGTTCCCTCTGACAGCTGACTGAATAGCCCTGGGCAAGTCTTCAAACATCTCTACACCTCACCCCCTTTCTCTGTAAAATGAGGGGTCTGAGTCACTGACCTTTAAGTTTCCTTTCATTCTAAAATTCTATGGATTAAAAAAATAATAAGTGAGCATCCTTTAAAAGCCTTCTCTGTTGAGGTGACCCCTCTTTCCCTAAGGACGTAAGTGCTGTTACCGTGAACTCCGTAGAGGATTGCTATTTAAAAAAAAATACTGACAATGACTTCGCAGCCTGATTTCGTCGGTGTTTTTAAGACAAAGGAGTTCATCTGTCCTTTTAATTGAAAGTGAGTTGGGTAAAGAGGAGGCGCTCTTCTCCGCCATCTACAGCGTCGTTTTAAAGGGCCCATTCCACAGAGAGATGCCTGGTGGGAGGAAAACATCAGAAAAAATATAGTCACTAAAAAAGATTTACTAAGTGAATCCTTTGCTGCCTCATTGACCAAAACAGTCAAGTGGAAACTGAGGCCAGATCCCTTTACAAGAGTTATCATGACCACAAGAGATTCAGTATCTTCCCTAAATATTACCAAGTTGTCCACCCAAGAGTGACTTTTGTTCTTGTAGGAAATGCAGACTCCTCCAGCATGGGTGGGGGGGCACCGAGCTAGCTGTTGGGGTTACAGAGATGAGTGAGTGGCTTTTACTGACCCGCAGGAACTCACTGATAGGCTGTGACAGAGGCAGAAGCCTACAGGGAGAGTGACATTTATTCAGGGTTTGCAACATGGATCAGGTATATATCAGATCATTTTAGCTACGCTGCTGCAACTCAGCGGGGCAGGTGCCTGTGCCCTTCTGCCCAGCGGAGAGCTGGGGACTCAGATGATTGAGGGGCAGATCCAAGAATTAGCGCCGTGACCTCAGAGCTTGTCTGCTCAGCGAGCACAGCGCCCCACGGCCAGTTGGGTAGCTGTAAGATTCCACGACACCGAGTGCAAGGAAGCCGCAAAAGGAACGACACTGAGTCCACTCTGAGAGTGCACAGACTCGGCACATAGACAGCTGTGCCCAGGAAGCAAGGACTGTGCTCAGAGGGAAACGGCAGTCCTGGCAATGACCAGTGCCCTGTACTCAGCGTCCCCATGGTGACCAAGGCTCGACCGTCCAACAGGAACAGCGGGCCAAAGGCAGTGAGCTTCACACGCCGGCACTTCCCTTTCGACAACAATGGCTTTGTCTTCGTGGGCTTGGGAATGCAGTAAAAGAATACTGTAAACCAGATGGCTGATAAACAGAAATATGTTCCTCAGAGTCCGGGAGCAGGAAGTCGGAGGTCAGAGTTCAGTCCAGTCAAGTTCAGATGAGAGCCCCATTTGGGGGTGCAGGCTACAACATCCTTCTGTGACCTCACAGGGCGGACAGCCCAGCAAGGGAAGCAGCCTCCCCTCTCTCATCACTTAGAGAACACTGGACTCATTCACGAGGGTTCTCCACCTCCTGGGTCTCACCTGATCCCCGTTCCCCCCCCCAAAGCCGCCCTCCTCATACCATCACATGGGGCAGAGCTCCCACTTATGAATTTGAGGGTGCGGACATAAATATCCAGTCCAGACAGGTTTTAAAAAGTAAGTGGGAATGTAATTAATAAAATACAGATTTAGAAAACACCGTTTTGAAAGACCAAGCCTAAGGCCTACTTTACAAAATATATAGCTATTCATTCAACACATACTTACCGTATTCAAATAATGACACTTTAATGAAATCTCACATTTGTATAAGGGCTTGTCATTTCCAAATAGTCCTTTATTATAGTCAGACCAGCGAGCACATAATTTCAGGCATCCTAACTCCTCTCACCGTAAGGTTTTTTACAAACTCGGTAACAAGGAACAGGTAATTGGAGAACAACATGTAATATAACAAAAGCAGGTGATTGAAATAGAAGTTAGCAAGAATTCAATTTTAATCAATTTTCCATTACATCCTAGTAAAAAAAATATATATCCAAGGCTTTCTGTGCAGCATTTTTGAAATCACAAAATGAAACTCTGCTTGAAAAAAAAAAGTAGTTTTTCTTTCCACAAGATGGAGGAGAGCATGAAGTGGGTTGGTGGTGAAGAATTTTGCGGTACAACTGTTTGCTCAGTGTTTCCGGAACTCCATGGGAGTTTAAAGTGTGCCCTTAGGCCAGTGGTTCTCAAAGTGTGTGCCAGGGCGCACTGGTGGCCCTAGAAGATTTCCAGGTGCACTCTATGGTTTTCCAAAGAAATATGTGCCTGTTGGGGACCAAAAAACCAACAGGGTTTTTGGAGTTTAGATTTTTGGGGGACAGAGGTATGGGGAATTGGCTGTAAACTGACAGTCTGCCCAACCCCCCACCTCACTTGCCTGATTAGGTTGCAAAAGGCTGTTAAGCTGTGGTGCTGGATTGTTTACACTACCCCCTATGTTCCCCAGAAAGACTGGAGGCAAGTTTCTTCTATCCCTTGTTTGGTGTCAAGTTAAGATGATATGTATGGTGAGGGTTTTCTGCACTCAACACAATTCAGAGTAAAAAGAGAGGGACTTTTCAATGTATTGATGAGGAAATAAGAGTTTGCCTTTCAAATATATGCCCAAACATTGAAGAAATCGCTAGGACACATCAGGCTCATGTTTCTCATAAACACAAGAATGAAAAAACACATTTGCGCTGGGATCTGCCGAATTTACTAAATCTTACTAAGAATGTATCTATATATATAAAAAGATAACTTTTTTGCCATATTTTATTTTTTAATCCCTCTTTTTTTTTACAAATTCTAAAAAGCGTAACCCCAAAAATGTAATGTAAAAATGTTTTTAATGTCAGAATAAATTTAATTTTGTCATATTTATTTTGTTTAATTACCATAAAAACATGCTTGAAGTTTATATTTTTTTCTTTAATATTTTACTTAATTATGATAACATACTTCTCAGAAATTTGTATATAGTGCACCTACAATTATCTGTAGGATTTTAAATGCACCCTGACTTCACAAAGTTTGAGAATCACTGCCTTATGCATATGCCTGAGAATCTTAACTTTGTAGCACTTCTTCCTAAATTTGGGAAGAAACTTTTAACTCACCACCTAAGAATTTCATCTTGCAAACTGCATGTTGGTTGCTGTAACATACTCCCTATTTGATAGCACATGGTTCCTTTTATAAAGGATAAAGTTATAGATTACAAATAGAGCATCTATTATTCATCTGAAGCGTGTAACATATACATGGTTAAAATCTTTTATTAGAAAATTGTGCCCATCATACTCTATCACGTGTCCCCCATTTTTATCACGTCTGGAGTACCCTGTGCCCATGAAGGTGCTAACTCATTGCTGAAACAGGGAAAATGCCCACACCTACTTTTCAAAAGACCACCTATTCACTAGCTGTGGCGTCCTGGTTATATATATATAATCACGCAGGGAAGTTGGCCCATGTCCTCAGTGACTTCCTAATGAGAGGCCTTTGTTTTCAATCTTAGCTGAAACAATTGAATAGTTTGTAAACATCGGAAAGGTATGGGAAGAACTGTCTATTCAAAATAAAAAAACACTTAAATGTAAATTAGAAAAATGATGTTAAAAAATGTATTTATGTCCTTTAAAAACTCTATTTTGATTATATGGTGAAAGAAGTATTTTAAGTTTGTGTTGACTGCGTTTTGAGTTTGGAATAAACAGAAGCAGCCGATGTAACTTACCGCTTCCATGCCTTAGATCATTCTCCCAACATACTTTCGACCTAAAACAGTGCCAGTTTTATGCCAAATAAACAAACAAATAATTCTGGGGGAGGCATTGAACTTCATAACCTAGTTTAGTGCGAAGTGACTTTTGGTTTTGTTTAGTTCATTTTAGTCGCTTGGCCTAATGACCTATCTAAAGAGTAGATAATGGAGCCTTGGCCAAGTGGCTCAGTTGGTTACCATTAGAGCAGGGGTCCCCAAACTTTTTACACAGGGAGCCAGTTTACTGTCCCTCAGACCGTTGGAGGGCCGCCACATACAGTGCTCCTCTCACTGACCACCAATGAAAGAGGTGCCCCTCCCGGAAGTGCGGTGGGGGCTGGATAAATGGCCTCAGGGGGCCACATGTGGCCCACGGGCAATAGTTTGGGGACACCTGCATTAGAGCATTGTCCTGAAACAGAGAAGGTTGCCAGTTCGATCCCTGGTCAGGGCACATACAGGAACGGATTGATGTTCCTCTCTCTTTCTCTCTCTCTCTCCCTACCTTCCTCCTCCTTCTTCCCCTCTTTCTCTAAAATCAATATAATAAACATTAAAATAAAAGAATAGATAATGGAGAGAGTTGTATCATTTTTAACAGTATTTTTTTTCTCCTTAAAATTAACTACTGGGGCTGAGAGGGGGGACAGCAAGTGAATGCAAAGGAAAGGTCTTACTGAGCAATAAAAATGTTTTAAAACTGAAAAAAAATAATAAAATAAAACAGAAAATGTAGGAAGTAACACAAAAATACATATCACATAAAATAATAGTCACAGAAGGTATGAATTGTATATGGAATTGAGTTCACTTTGAAAGGGTCATTATACTGTGGGTTCAGGGAGCCGTGGGACCGGCAGGGTATAAATAGAATGCTTTTGAGATCCAAACCTGCCTCGTCTCAAATATTGATTCTATGGTTTGCTAACTATGAAGGCAAATTGGAGCATTACGTTCTCTGGGGAGCCGATGATAAGGTTAAATTTTAGCTCTTTGTGAAATCTCTTCTGATCCTAAATCTTTACCACCACAAGCTTTACCATACCACTGTGTTCACACGGAACTGTATTTCTATTCCTATATTAATGCTGACCCATTTATCTTTTATTGTCCTTGCACGTCAAGTTCGCAAGCTAGACAATGAGGTCTTTGAGGGCTGGGAGAGTTTATCTTCTCCTGCTAAGTACTTAGCACAGCTATGACTATACGATACAGTAAAAATTCAAAAGAGTTCACAGAGTCAGTGAAAATTGAAGCAGAGTATTATTTTTAAATCGCCACCACAATAAACTTTTCAACAGACGCCCTTGTATTTTCAAAAGCTGATTTTTTCAAAATGATCACACATACACTTAGAAAACCCAGCTGCATACAGATTCTCAATGTCTTGAATTTTCTATGATCATTCAAGTCGCAGAAAATATAAATAACCTTCTTAGAAGACATGAGATTATTTTTTTCTTCTTGCTGCAACAACTCAGACTTGATCAGCCCATTTCTGTGGAGCAAACTTTTAGGTTTGGATCGTTACTCAGACAGCAGGAAATAAGAGCTTTATTCTAAGTACACAAATGCATGATTTCCTTTCATTTTGGTATGCATTATGACTTTCTCTAAAAACCTCTTTCTTGACTGCCAACAATGTCCTCAGCTCCTGATGTGGCACTTGGGGGAGGGGGAGAGGAGGCTAAAAGAGAGAATATGGTTCCATTCTTGCCAGGCAAAGGGACACAAGATGTAAATAAACAGCACAACCTGGTCAGTGTTATAATAGATCTTAGTACCTTATACTGTGTGGAGGCAGAAATGCTCAGGTAACTGTGAAATGTTGGGGGAGGGAGGATTGGGAAATAATTGTGAATTATGCTAATAATGAAATCTAGGTCCCTGCTGTGATAGGGTCCTTCCCTTTGAAATGCCTTCACTTTAATGGCTTTGTGAAGTAATGCCCGGTACTTAATGACAGATAAGCTTGGGAAAGTAGACCCTGATTTAAAAGAGGAAATGGCATTACAGGGACATCATCAGGATGCTGCTGGTGCTGTGAAACTGATTTCAGCCAACAGTGAAACTTTATCTGACACCACAGTGATCTAAACAATAGTGTAATAAAATGACCTGTAATTAGAGAGCAAGACTTCTCCCCAAAAGCTTCCCTCTGGGGCGCCTGGAAACAGCCGAGTTTTCATTTCTACTTGGCAGGGTTATGGTCTTTGTTTGGATAAATGAAGAGCGGCATTTATAAGACCATCTTTCCAAAAACAGCCAGTGAGAATTTGGGGAAAAACAATTAGGCTGGCAAAGATGGATGTTAAGACTGCTCTTACGTCACCAAAGACAGCTCCTGTACCTCTCTCTGTCTAGGACGGCGGATACTGAGGACTTGGAAAATGTCTGTGTGTGTGTGTGTGTTTTGCTAGAAACCATCAGGTTCCACCACTGTCTCAGAAATGTGACGTGATCTTTATATTGAGATGGACATCCGTAGGGATGTCATTCTCAGAGCCTCAGTTTCCTTGTATGCAGAGAGGGGGATGAAGGTTAAACATAACCTCCTCTGGGAAGTCCTGCCTGAGACAGCCCTCTCCATTCCCTGCCCGCACCTGACGCAGGAAGAGGTTTCCATAGTGCTTGGCGTCTGCCTTTTCTGTGTGTGTGACAGAGACAGAGAAAGGGACTAATAGGGACAGACAGGCAGGAAAGAAGAGAGATGGGAAGCATCAATTCTTCATTGCAGCTACTTAGTCTCCTTAGTTGTTCATTGAATGCTTTCTCATATCTACCTTTACCAGGGGGAGGGGGCAGAGCGGGTGACCCCTCGCTCAAACCAGTGACCTTGGGTTTCAAGCCAGTGACCCTTGGGCTCAAACCAGCAACCATGAGGTCATGTCTATGATCCCAGCTCAAGCCAGCGACTCCATGCTCAAGCTGGTGAGCCCATGCTCAAGCTGGATGAGCCCATGCTCAAGGAAGTGAGTACTCACTCAAGCCAGATGAGCCCTCACTCAAGCCGGATGAGCCTGCACTCAAGCCGGATGAGCCCTCACTCAAGCCAGATGAGCCTGCACTCAAGCCAGATGAGCCTGCACTCAAGCCAGATGAGCCTGCACTCAAGCCAGATGAGCCCACGCTCAAGCCAGATGAGCCTGCACTCAAGCCAGTAACCTCAGAATCTCAAACCTGGGTCCTCCGTGTCCCAGTCCGATGCTCTATCTACTGCTCCACCACCTGGTCGGGTCAGGCATAGTGTCTACCTTTATTTCCTCTGCTCAACCCATTGTAAACGTGGAGACATTCGGATCAGCAGCCCAGGGCAGTTCTCAGCCTCCCTCCTCATCTCCTCCTCCCACGTACAGATGCTGGGGGGGGGGGATAATTTCCTGAAATACGAACCGTGTCCCCATAGGTCCATGGCCTCCCAGCCCGCCATTATTTAATCAGGTGCATGTATTGCTTCAGGAAACTAAAGCAATAGGTTTTAGATTCAAAAACTTAGGTAATTAGATTTTTCTAAGTTCAGGGCCAGGAGGTATGAGGACATAAATGTAAGGGACTGCTCTCACAGATATGAGAGAACAGAGGGGAAGGGAAGGAAAGATGAGCACTGGTCTGCCCGCCCGGGCACACATTCGAGAGCCGTGGCTACCTGTGCACCTGCTCTCCCAGGGAAGCAGGCAGGTGGTGGGCACTTCCGTGAGGGCGGAGGAAACGGCCGTGCGGATATCTCAGCAGCGGATTTGAGATGGTCTCCAGGCATGGATGGGGTACCAGGAGGTGTGGCCGCCTGGGCCCAGAGGACACAGGAGTGACCAGTGTCCTGTGCATCTTACTGACAGCCGGGTACAGCTCAGTGCCTCTTCATTTCCAGAGGGTACCAGTCCCCCCGCCTGGAAGTAGAGGGTCGCTCTGGAATACCCACAGCACGTTACCATGCTTCACTTCCAATGCTTATTACCTTTTCTCTCTGAGTGAGTTGAAAATTCTTCAAAGGCTAAATCAGATTTTTTCCTTTTTTTTTTTTTTTTTGCATCCTTGGTGCTTAACATAGTGCAGATACACTACGAGTATTCAATACAGTGCTGAAATAGAGATCGAGTTAATGTATGTATGTTTAACCATATATTAGAGAATACCGTGATGGAAAATGGGAAAACCAGGCAATGTGACTGAAGCCAGGTGAACATGAAAGGCTTGTTCTGAATGATGATGATGTTAAAATGAAAGAAAAGAGAAATCAACTTCATGTCCAAATTCCTGAGGCCTCTGAATAGAACCTTGACAGGAGTAATCTGCCCTTTCTCTCCTGTTCTTTAAGTATACCCCACCCCACCCCCCAAAATCAATATAATTAGCCAAAGTAAAATTTCACCCTGATAGCACTTCCTCAATGGCCAGGAAAGAATACTAGGTCTTGTAGTGCTATTTGGGTAACTGGGAATGTCGATATCAATTAGTTCTGCTTTTCCTGCCTGCCACCTCCTATCCGCAACCAATTCATAACTTCGTTTCTCAAACTTGCGCCCAAATAGATTGTTCTCCCGGTAAAGCCTCCGCATTATTACCCCTTCTGGAGGCCGACATTCTGTGACCTCCCGGGACGCCTTCAGAGAATGCTCTGTCCCTCTCACACAAATAGGAACAAAAACCCCTTTCTTCCCGACCGAGAAAACGAAGAGTCTCTTTTTCTCTCTTTGAAGCGTGAAAGAAAAGGCCTATCCCCATCAGACTAAGTAAATAAGCAATAAAGCTGGAATCAAAGTGCAAGACGAGGACTTTTCAATCTCTGCCGGAAGAATGTTTTTATAGGTTGACTACTTCCCCAGAGAAATGATTTATTGAGTAAAATATTTATCTGCTGCGGAAGTCGTGGTTAAAAATAAAGTCACGCTCTCCCATGTGCAGATGGGAGAAAAAAGACTCAACAAAATCATTGTAGGGAAATGTCTAAAGGTTTTACCCATTATGGATACTTTACCTGGGTGGAAATCATGGCATCGGAGTAAGTAAAAATAGGGGATTTGTTTTTGTTTGTTTGGATTTTTTTTTTTTTAGTATAGCTTTAAAAAAAAACACACAAAAAAAACTTTGTCAATTATATGGAAGTATGATTCCTGGAAGTACTTGTCTTTCTTATTAAAAGACAAATCAAAATACTGTAGTCCCCAAATCAGTGACACTTCATAGAAGGCTGAGCAAATGGTCCTCTACTGGAGAAGCCTATTCGGTATCTTCGATCAGAAGCCAGATCTGACGGATGTTCGTATGCAGAACCAGTGCAGTCTTTCCCCAACTCTTGCCAGAGAGGAAGAGAGAGAGAGAGGTGTGAGAAAGAGCGGGCTACCCCATAAGTTTGTGGGGAATGTGATGGACTCTCAGAGATACACGGCAAGTATTTAATGAGGGAAAGCAAGTAAGCCCTAGATGGCCAAACTAATCAGTCAAAGGAAAAGAAGAAAAAGAAGGTGAAGGAAAAGAATTGCTGAGGCAAAATGGAAAGGAATTTAAGTCTCGGTAGCTCTAATTATGCCAGAGACATTTTTCTTCTCGGTGCCTGCACTTTATTCAAAGGTTTAGTTACTTCTCAGCAAATCCTGAGCCATTAAAATGCCCCTCTTCAGAGCAAAAGGAGCTAAGCAAAGCAGAATAATGAATAGAACTTTTTATCTTCCATTTTATTTAACCTGAGTGTCTAATAATATGGGACGTTTGATGTATGACCAAACCATCAACAAGCCTGTCTTCCCTGTAAATTAAACTCAATTCAAAGTAAAATTTAACAGCTTTTAAGTATCCAGTATTTCTTTCTTTGTTCTATCTCCTCTTTTTCTCTTTGACCATTTTCCCAGTTTATCCCTGTATTTTCCTGTCTTTATTGCTATTAGTAAAGGAGGATTTCAATAAATCTTATTTTAAAAGGCTAACATGTGATTTTTGGATTGTAATTGATATTTTTTTCTTACCCATGTCTATATATAAATATAATGACAGATACGAAACCCATGTCTATATATAAATATAATGACAGATACGAATCGTAGTCAGTAGTAAATGTATCCACAGTAAGCAGGACACCTTTACGGCTGAACACACAGACTTTGTAGGTAGATAGAGGGCTTGCATTAAAATTTGAGCCCCAAAAGGTTCTACCTGGGTAGAGCTGAGCATCTCTCTGACAATGAGCGTACTTACCTCCTAGTGGCATCCGCAGGAATCAATAAGTTATGTCATGTGCTTAGAAGAGGGTCTGGCATATAGTAAATGAAAAAATAAGGGTCTAGGGTTATAATTATCAATGATCAACTTAAAGCAATGTCAGGTTTCTCCGCCGAGTCATTACCCTGGGGAGAGGGCCAGTTTGGGGTTTCGTGGTAACAGTAAAGGACTCCTATTAATCAGGACTCCTTTATTAATCAGCTGACACGAAGTAATTTAATTTAATTGTCATGTATGGTTTTAAATCTTTTCTACATGTTTCTGCATTAATTAAGTATATATAAATATATATATGTATATATATGTGTGTGTATATATATGGTCCACCCTATGATTGAAAATTATATAAATGATATTAAGTTGCAGTCTCCCCTTGATATTCGGTTTTAAAATATCTATTCACATTTAAACATATGGAGCTAGTTAATGTAAGCTTAACTATTGCAAATAATTACCTTTTATGAATAAATATTTATCTGTTCTGCTACTAATGAACTTTTAGATATTTTCTAGCTTTTTGTAAAAAGCTAACATCCATGTGAATCTTTTGCGGGTGTAATAAAATGTTTCTATGATGAATGCTTAGAATTGTATATTTTCCATCATTTGTGATACATTTTACATCTTCAACTTCAGCGGGGAGTTCCAAACTCTGCTTCAAAGCCAACTACTGAGTTATCAAATTAAAGTTAACTTTACCATGCCAGTGTGCATGAAATGGTATTTTATTGAGTCTTGCGTTTTCTTAACGAATAGTAAAATTGAGCCTATTTTCCTATGTCCACTGGCAGCTTAGGTTGCTTTCTCCGTATGCTGCCTGATCAAATCCTTTATCCATCATTTGATGGGAATGACTATCCCTCTATTATTAGCTTCCAGAAACTTCTTCAATATTCTCCATATGAAGCCGTTATGTATTTTAAATGTTGTAAATATAGCCTCAGCCCTGACTTACCTTTTCTTCTTACTTGGTGGTGAATTTGTCTATTTTAGTAATATTTATGTTAGTGCAGGTGAATTTCTCAATCTTTCCTTTTATTGTTTCTGCTCTTCTGCATTTAAAAAGAAAATTTTTCATACTTCGTATCATTGGGGTGACGATTGTCCTAACCTTTCTTCTAAGTGGTTTACAAATAGGAAGCATAGTGGTTTCTTTATACGTAAAAATTGGAATAATCACACCTATCTCATGAGAGTGTCATGGAGACGTCTTAAGAATTTCTGTTAGAGCCTGGCACTTGATAGGGTAGATTTTATGTAAGTGCTAGTTGCTGTGTTTTTCCACTGATGATAGGAATTAATTCCCAATTAACAGGAGTTAATGTCAAGATTCGGAGAACTAGAAGGGGAAGGGAATCTGAAGGTACCTTTGGAGGAAGTGAATTAGAAAAAGAAATTAGTGTGAATCCACATTTGATTTTCTCCCTCCTTTCCTCACTGAGTGCCTGAATTCCCAAAAAGCAGACGTGACTCAGCATCCGGGGCGCAGGGAAGAAAACAAAAGCATGTGATTTCTAAGATGCCCACGAAACAAGGTAAAACCGAAGTGCTTTCTGACAGAGTATATTCAAGACAAAAGTAAATTACCATGGGAATCTAGGCACCTTGCTAAAAAAGGATATCTAATCTAAGAGAATTTAATGTCAGGCATAAGCTCAAACCCTGAGTGAAAGGTTTGAACAGAGGCTGGGAAATTTGGTGATTAGAGGCTTGAGTCAAACTTAAACACCCAGAAGCAAATCCGAGAAGTGAACTTCCAGCTAACAGACGTAAAGTGACTTAATTTCACCCTTCCCTTTGGAAGGACAAAGGTTTATTTTATGCTGGCACATATATTAGGGGAGAGTAAATATATCTGTCATAGGGCAGATGAATTTTATCTATCCCAGTAAAAGTGATCATTAATATTCACTCTGCACCACCGCCCTTTGAGCAGGGGAGTCACAGGACTGCGACATGTGCTTCCACTATATTAGTTATAAATCTTTCCGCGGAGCTTTTAAAAAGAAATAGCCAACATCCCATGTCAGATTGAAATAAATCTATTGTTGAAGTGTTTATTCTCTTTTTTGAGGGATGGCTTTACTGCCATTTCTTTACCGGAAAAAAAAAAAGTTACGTTAGTTGAGATTCCGTTTTTGGCGATTTTGGCGATTCTGATATCGCTGAAAGCATTTTGTTGTGCATAATTCATGGACTGCGATGATATATATATAATAATTTATATATAATAATTTATATATTTATATAATTTATATATATTTATATATAATAATTTATATAATAATATATATTTATATATAAATTAGAGATGTTAAAAAGTATCTGCAAAATTGGAAACCAGTACTGAGAAATTGGGTGGAAGGATGAACCTCATTTCTAAAGCAAACCCCTGTAGTGCTGGGTTTTCGTTTTTCTTTTAATTTATGGAGTGAAGACATTTGACGTATACTACCCCCTGCCCCGCCCCCAGTTTGCTCATTGGTAGTTAAGTCTGGAGACATAGCCCCGCCCAGTACCTGAGCCAATCCTGAAAGAGTATTCAGAAGGTCACCGAGAAAGGCAAGCAGGACTTGAAGGAGGCAGGCCACCTTCCAGCCTGGTACCCAGGGAGTCCTGGCCGTCGTCCCGGTGACCTGTTTATCTGTCACAGTGAGCTGTCCTCCGTTCATCCTGTATGCTTTCCTTAGACCTGGAGGGAGATTTCCTTCACAGGGCACAGTTCCATTGCGGTTTTTTAACCCAGCCTGCGAATAGGAGGACCAAATCTTGCCTAAGTTTTGTGGACTATCCTCTTTCCCGAGGGGTTACTTTTTTTTTTTTTTTACTGGGCCTGTGAAGACTGTCCGAGCTTCAGCATGATCTGAACCAACTCACTTCAAACAACTCGCCAGCCTCCTGCACACACCTTCTTTCTATCCTCTCCTCAAGGGACCCTTGCAAAGAACCTGCATGTCGGACCACTTTTGCTAATACGGGGGCCGGATTGCAGCCCTAATCTCTCCTTGACCATTATAGTTTTATGCCTAGGACACTGTGTCCTCAAGTACGAGTCTCAGCCTGCAGGCTTGCGAGATCCCTATCTATGCCAAGCCTTTCCTCACTGTTGTTTTCATTATGTTAAATTGTTTTATTTATTTTGTTGTATGCTTTTCACCGGAGACAGATGTCTGACTATATTTGGAACATGTTGATGATGAACCAGTTCACAAATATATTTCCGATGCCATTTTCTCCAAAATTAATTTGTATAAATCACTCCCCCCCCCAGTCACTTTGCTCCAACTGCTCTCCAGTCCTTTTTAGAATATAGTCTAATCTGACTCCAAATTCAAATGCTATTTTAAAACACACCAGTGGATTCTGCTTTCAATGATGGTGGGTTGGGTAATTTTTCCTGACCTTGCCAGAGAGGACAACTTAAAAATTAAGAAAAAAAAAATATAATACACATATATATATACACATATATGTATTATATATATGCATATACATAATACATATATAATACATATATGTGTATATACATACATACACATACATATATGTATGTATGTGTATGTATATCTGTGGAGAGGTCCTCAGAGAGCTAGCATGTTAATGAAGAATAAACGAACAAGATTCCAGTAGAGGAGAGGCCCGTGGGTGTGTGTCCAGCTTTGGAACTTCTTTTCCCTGTAAGGCATTCAATGACTTAAAGGAAAGAAGGCCAAGCAGTGATTGGAGAGCCTAATGCCTCTGGGAGGACAGATGCTGGAAGTCAGGGCCGACAAGGTGAGATCCTGTTGGAACCCTTGTTACCGGGCTGAGCCCTGCACAGAGGTGCTCTCACAACAACACAACCCAGGCTACAGCGTTCTTCGCAGCAGCTGAGCCTCGGCCCCAGAGCTGAATTCCTAAAATGCTGTGAGGGTCCAGATTGGTTCTGTTCCCAAGTACCCGGCAGGAACAAACACACATCCTCTAAACTGAGTGCTACAAACAACTCTGAAAACATAATCAAAGATAACTGGAAAAATGAAGTAAAACACTCGTCCGTGAAAGTTGTTGCACCAGCAACTAGAAGGAACAGCAGGCAACGTAAGTCCACCATCAGGGACGCCCGCTGTGGCCACGTATGTCTGCTTCCTGCATCTGCTGTGGACACGTGTGTCTGTTTCCTGTGTTTGAGAAAAGAGAAGATTGAGGATTCTAGGAGAGAATTGCAACATAATAAATAGAATAAAAGAAAGACTCTGGAACAGGTAGAAATAAACAAACAGAATCCAACAGAGTTATGAGTTTGGAACCAGTAAACCACAGCCAAAAATAGAATGAAAAGGAAACATCTAAAAGACCATCCACGTTGCCTTCGCTGACTTGGACCCTCCCTCCTTCTTTATTGTTAAGTACCCTTGCGATTATACATATTGGGCTCACGCTGGTAATCCAGGATAATCTTCCCATCTCGAGATCCATCCTTAATAACACTTGCAAAATCTCTTTTGCCACGCAAGGTGACATTTTCACAGGTTCGGGCAGGGTAACACGCACAGATTAGGATGGGGACATCTTTGGGAGTGGGGAGCATTATTCTGCATATCACAAAGCCTAGGTGGTTTCAAATGCCTATTAGGTATCCAAGTGGAGATGCCAGGTAGATAGTTGGATATATATCTGGATGTCAGGAGAGAGGTAGGGACTAACTGTATGTGCAATCAACATACAAGCGTGACTGAAAGCTAAGGAGTGGCAAAGACTAAGGAATTCCAAATTTAAAGGGTATGCATACCAGTGACCAGAGAAAGCAAGGCACGTTCTATACACACAACTGGCCAGCTGACAGGGCAGCCCATTCACGTAGTGCAACCTGAGTTGATTACACTGAGGTTAAACAAGGGGAAAGTGATCTATTGCATGTGTCATAATAACTAGCGTCAGTAATAATATCAGTAAGAGAAGTTTCAACCTAATTGAAGGGGGTTGAATTGCGGTGGGGATCCAGTGAATAAGGCAGTGAATATGCAGGAAGTCTAGAGAAAGATTCGGGTCAAGGAAGATCGGTTTTCCTCTTCTCAAGAGATAGGAGGTCCTAGCTGATTTGTTCAATGGATAGAGCATCGGCCTGGTGTATGGATGTCTCAGGTTCAATCCCTGGTCAAGGAACACAGGAGAAGCAACCATCTGCTTCTCTCCTCATCCATCTCCCCCTTCTCTCCCTCTTCCACTCTCTCAGCTGGTGGCTCAATTGGCTTGAGCGTTGGCCCTGGGCCCTGAGGATAGCTCAGTTCATTTGAGCGTGTCAGCCTCAGGTGCTGAGGATAGCTCAGTTAATTCAAGCATCGGCACCAGATGCGGATTGCTGGGTAGATCCCAGTGGGGGTGCATGTGAGAGTCTGCTTCACTGTGTCCCCTCTTCTCACCTTAAAAAGAGAGAGATAGAAAGAGAGGATATACAAGAATATTCTTGTTTTTCTGTTTGTTTTTTGTTTTGTGACAGAGACAGAGAGAGGGACAGATAGGAACAGACAGGAAGAGAGAGAGATGAGAAGCATCAATTCTTCATTGCACCTCCTTCGTTGTTCATTGATTACTTTCTCGTATGGGTCTTGATCAGGGGGTTAGGGGCTCCAGCAGAGTGAGTGACCCCTTGCTCAAGCCAGTGACCTTGGGCTTCAAGTCAGCAATCTTTGGGCTCGAGCCAGCGACTATGGGGTCATATCTATGATCCCACACTCAAACCAGCGACTCCAAGCTCAAGTTGGTGAGTCCATGCTCAAGCAGGCAACCTCGGGGTTTCCAACCTGGTTCCTCTGCATCCAATCTGAAGCTCTATCTACTGCACCACCTCCAGGTCAAGTGAGAATATGCTTGTTTGTTGATAGAAATGGTCTAATAGTGAGGGAAAGGTTTGTAATGACAAAGAGAAGGAGTAAAGGAAGGAGGGAAGTCCTTGACAAAGGAGAAAAGAGGGTCCATCGAGGAAAAAGATGTCTGATGGGAGCGGAGCACTTTTCTGGGAATAAAGAAGAAAAGGCAAGAAGGGTGGGAACAAGTGGGAGCTGGTAGGCCTGTTTATGGAGCCATCGTGAGGGCGCGCCCTTCCAATAGCTCCGTGTTCTTAGTGGTCAGGTGAGTGTGAGGGAGAACAAGCTCGCGGGTGCTGCAGGTAGGACTTTGTACTGGACACAGAGTGGGTGGCTTGTCCCTGCGCCGCAATGTCTGCGGGCTTATCTGAGCAGACTCACAAGGCGGAGGCTGGAGCCATCCAGAGACCGCCCCGCACACGTCTGGCTCCTGGGCGGGGATGGCTGGGAACCTGCCCATGGGCTCTTTGTGGGGCGTGGGCTCTCACCACACCACGGCTGAGTTTGAGAGGAAGTGTCCAGACAGCGAGCGAGTCTGCGAGGAGAACCCAATAGGAGCTGCCTGGCTCTTTTCTCACCCACCTCCAGGAGTCACGTGGCATCCCTTGACCTTATTCTATTGGTTGAAGCAGCCACGGCTCAAGGTCAGGGAAACTTGAGTGCTCTGGATGGGGAGTGGTGTGTATAGCAGAATCCGTGAGATGGAGGACAGGTTCAGGGCTACCTTTGGGAAATACAACCTGCTACAGAAAATCAGAAAGTTACAACTAATATGACATGACCGTAGCTGACGAGAGCGAGCGAGTGAAATGACAGTGCAGGGTCCCTCTTAGTGCGCTCAGGGCAGCCATCCAAGGAAAAGCGACCCGGAGGCAGAGACATGATGATGAAAAAGAGAGGATTGTGTATCAATCTAAGAAAAGCCGGCCCTGGCAGAAGCAATAGTTAGTGCCCTTGCCCTGAGATGGGGAAAACTTAGCCTGTTCGTGGAGAAGAAGGAAGGCCAGGGTGTCTGGCGTGCAGCGAGGGTAAAATCGAGAAGTCAGGGAAGACGGTGGGAGAGACAGCGGGTCCCAAATGATAACAGAGCCCGCTGATTATTGATAAGACATGGGGAATTTATTCTAATTGTAATCGAAAGTCATCGAAGATGATTTTTTTAAGCATGATGAGCAAAGGGATCTCGAAGTTATTCTTCTAATAAAAGTTCGAGCTTGGTGCCCCCATCAGAGGAGGTGTGAAGGCTGGGGTCTGGAGAGCGTGGTGTAATAACCGGAGGGGACACAGACCACGTAATAACGGAGAAGGCGGGAAGGAGAGGCCGACGGCATCAGGGAGATGAGGAAGCCTGGTGGGTGCTGCATCGGAAGCGGTGTGGGTGGCTGTGGGTTGGGCAGAAATTACCCAGTGAATGGGGTGCCGTTAGCTGTGATGGGGAAGACTGGGGAAGCGGAAATTTGGAGTCGGGGAGGAAGTCCTAGTTCCAGAAGCAGCTTTAATGCCGGGCACACCGTGCGCGCACCCTGGGCCCCGACTTCTGAAGGGCCCCGCAAAACCCCAACGTTACACTTTTTTCTAATGACACCAAGTTTGGTTTCATATGTGAAATTTTAACGTTAATAGTACATAATATTTTTTAGTTATTTAAAAATATGGTTGCCGACCAGGTGGTGGTGCAGAGGATAGAGTGTTGGACTAGGATGCAGAGGACCCAGGTTCAAGACCCCGAGCTTGCCAGCTTGAGCGTGGGCTCATCTGGTTTGAGCAAGGCTCACCAGCTTGGACCCAAGGTTGCTGGCTTGAGCAAGGGGTCACTCGGTCTGCTGTAGCCCCACGGTCAAGGCACATATGAGAAAGCAATCAATGAATAACTAAGGTGCCGCAATGAAGAATTGATGTTTCTCATCTCTCTCCCTTTCTGTCTGTCTGTCCCTCTCTCTGTCTCTCTCTGTCTCTGTCACATACAAAAAATATATATATGGTTAACATGTATTTTTATTTTCCCTGTCTCTCTCTCTTTTTTTTTAAGGGGCCCAATGTCTTCTGCGCTCGGGGCCTCAACTGACCTTAATCCGCCTCTGCCTAGTTCTCTTTGGACACGTTGCCTTTGAAATAATCCGTTAACCAACACGCATTGTAGGCATCAAAGAAAAGGAATCAAAACACTGTCTTCATCATCACCTATTACAAAATGCACTAGAATTACATAGTGATTCACATAAAACAGTTGCATGACTCAAGAAAAAATAACTTAGAAACATGTTCCTGGTTAAATGCGTATAATGCTTGGGTCAATTTTTCCTGCTAAATTGTGTTCTCTCCCCAACAAATAAGAAACCACAAGGAGAAAGGAAAAAAAAAAAAAAAAAAAAAAAAGGCCAGACGGGGCCTGTATTATTTAATGCCACACTCAGTCCCTTACAACATTTAAATTATTCACGTTATCATCAAAGTCAATACCCAGAGACTGCAGACCGCTGGCCGCCTTATTTCATTATTCAGCGCAACTCTGAGGCCCTGCTCTCAGCTGAAACTCCTGGGCCCTCTTCCTCCCGGACCCCAAATCATGCCGTTCTACCACTTCCCGGCTTTTTAAAAGGAAAGTGTTTGCTGTTTGCCGGGGGGTATCTGGCCTTTAGCAAAATGGACTTTGGGGACCTGCCTGGTCTTTTCCTCAGGCTTTCAGGCACGAGAGTCTCTCCTCTCTCTCTCTCTACCTCTTTCAGAACAAATGAAAGAGTGAAGATGTTCCCTGGTGTATTCCATTCTAGAAAACGTGTGCAGAAAAGTTTTAAAGAACATCCTTCTCTAGTATAAAAGTAGTGGGAGGAAAAAATCAACCAAAGTGGTAACTTCTGATTTAAAAAAAAAAAAAACAAAACAGAAAAATTAAGAAGAGATTATTGGAGTCAGATTTGATTCTTTTGAAATTTCCTATATTGAGTAATTTTAGCTACGTAAGGTATATGCTCTGAGAATACTACGCACGAGTAATCGCTACACAGATGCTTTCTCGTTGGGACAGAAACTCAATGTCGTGCCCAGCACAGCCATCTCTGGAGTCAGACGCTGTATCTGAATCCTGTCGGTGCTTCCTGTCTTGGCCAAATTTTCAATTCTTTGAGCTTACATTCTTTGAGCTATATATGTAAATTGATTATCACATTAATAGAAACTTCCTCAGAGGGTTATTTGGAGTACTAAATACTTAAAGTAATTCCATAGAACTAAAGCACTTACAAAGACATGGCACGTAGTAGGTCCTGTGACAGCTAAGCCTATGTCTCAGCTATTATTGATTCTCTTTAAGTCTTTAATTGGCATCCTATGCAAGGTGACAGTAGTCATTATATCCTTACATGGTCCACAGAGATCCTTTATAGCCTTGGAAACCCAGAATTTCTCTTCAGAGGTAGCAATGTAATTATTCAGAATATTGTGGAAAAGGGTAGGGAACAAGCTTCATTTTCCTTTGGAAATGTAAGAATTGTCATTTTTTTTGCCACCTGTTTGCCTGCTACAGTTGTTTCAATGACAAAGTCGTATTGAGATGATGTAGGTGTTGCAGAAGTATGGGGACCTGACACCGGAAAGAATTCAAAGACGAACCCTCAGAGCTTACCGAGTTTACAGCGAAAGTGAGTTCACCAGTGAGACAGTGAGAATGAGCTACTCCGGACAGAGAAGCCCCTCCCTGGAAGGACTCACCTCTTTCATTGGGGTGTATTTAATCAGGGGGGAGGGCATTCATGAAGGGGCAGAATATTCAGGATTTTTCAGGAAAGGGGCGGAGACTTCTCAGAGTAGTAGTGTCCTTTTAGGGGCTTTCTTTTTCCCTTGGTGGTGGTGGTGGGGAGGGGTGTGTCGTTGAGCGTGCTGATGTGTTACAATGAGCGTCGAATGAGGGTAGGGGTTACCGTTCGGTAGAATTAGTCACTGTGTTGGGTCAAGCTGATCTCTGTGGTTCCAAGCTGTATATCGGTTGGGGATTAGTCTTACTATCTCCTTGAAAGTCCCTCCAGCCCTTATCCATTACAGCCATTTCTCCACATACCTATCTCATAAAGACTGAGTCCTCTCGGTAGAATAAATCATTCAGTTCTCATATCAACCCTATAAGGATGTATTAGTTGTCTCATTTTACAAATAAACAGGATAAATGTAAGCCCCCAAGTCCCATCAGTGGTAGAAATGACTCCAAAAATCCATGCCTGAGTGTGCGGTAATAATGGCAAAATAGAAATGAAAGAAAATGACATAATTTATTGCTGTATTGAAGTTTCTAGATGTATATAAAACCAGCTTCTCATTTGGTTTGCAAATACACATGGAAATTATTCTCCACAGGATGGTTATTTTTGACCTCATTCATTAAAGAGAATATCTGAATTAAATGCAAGTTAGAACACAATGTATTTCAGGACAAATGGCCCTGCACCGAAGGATAAGTGACCTTAGAATCTATGGGAATTTGATGGTTAATTTGTTAAACATTAAAAGGCCTCAGTTTCCTTAATTTGAAAGTAGAGTGCTAGACATGATTTTTTTATGACTTTTTAAAAAAAAATGTTGAACTTTTTCTTAACAAAGGTCATGGAATCGATAATTTATACAAGGTTAATTACCTCAAAGTGTCAGGAAACTTCTCTGAGTCAGTTAAGATGTTGAACTCTCTATGTTAATCTACTCACCTAATATTCCCCGAAACGGGGGGTGCATTATTAAATTATTATTATTATTTGAATTTTCTTGAAAGAAAACCAAAGTTCAAAGAAGTCAACTAAATATCTAGTCACAGCCGAGCCAGACTTCAGAACCGGGAGACTGGGGTCCACGTGACCGCTGCCACTCGGACCGGGTCCTTCTGCCACTGTGAAAAAAGCAGGCAGGTTGAGTGAGTTGGAATTAATCCTATCGACAAAACAGAGAGGCTGTTTGCAGAGGCAGAACCCCAAACAGGAACCGATTTTACTGTTTTGTCAATATCTACATGGTTAAATGTTGGGAAATCGATTATTACGCAGCCTGTGGATGGCATCTTAATTCGAAATGCTGCCGTCCCCGTCATCTCCTCAGCAACTGCTGAGGACAGTCCTGTCCTGGGATGGTTCACCTGGCATCCCTCAGGAATACTCATGAAAATATCGGCCGCCTCGTCTGGACGACAGTACTTACTGGGCCACCAGGTGGATGCACAGATCACAGACTTGAACTCAATGTCCCCAGCGGGACAGCACCCCTCGAGCCCAATAAATAATGTGATCCTTGTACAGCTTCTCCCATCTGACAACAAGGTAAATCCTGTCTTCTCAGGGAGGCAGCTCTGCGTTTGAAATGCTTCCACAGGAATTCTAGGGTCTTATCGTCCTCATGCCTGAGATTTCTATATTTCCAATAACGATGACTGGTTTTTTTCTTGTTGTTGTTGTTTTACCTGAAAAATATACCGTATATCCCCCATGTATAAGACGCACCCTTTTACGAAAAATTTGGGGTATAAAAATGTGGTGCGTTTTATATAGTGGTTGTAGATTTTTTACTTGCTTTTCCCACTTTTTCACGCTTGTTTTTTGTGCTCATTGTTGAAGACAGTGATTCGTCCTCCGACACAGATGAGGACAAGCTAATGGATGGGAGTTCTGGACAGTGATGAGGAGTTGTATGAATTTTATGATGAAGAAAACTGAGTTCAATAACTTTATGTAATACTTTTTTTCCAAATTTTGGGCCCCCAAATTGTGCATCTCATACATGGGGAAATACGGTATCTCTCCTCCCACACAGAGGTGAAGGAAATATAGCATGTCTTGGGGATTGTTAGTTAAAAAAAATTTTATTTATAAATTGGAATATCAAGTTCCTGTTATTCCATTTGGCTTAACTGTCATTAATAAAAATTCTTCTGGAGGGATGGTAACAGCTGTCAAACTTACTAAATCCTAGATTTACTCTAAAAAAGTTGTTAGTTGCATTATCCTAGAATTATGTCTATACCTAATCTCACCTATCAAAATCCAAGACCATGTTAAGTTTTGGGAAAGTAAGGTGACCGTTTGAACTCCGCCAGTTAAAATCAGAGTGGAGGAAACACTAAGGTCTGGCTTCCTGTTAGATACTAGGGCGTCACACCCTGGTATCTTAGAGAGGTTACAATACATGGATACTGTAACCAAACCAAGATTTAACCTAAAGATGGTTTCTGCAATCCTGGAAATGGAATCTTAAACCTGTTCATCAGGAATCTCCTGACAGCACCAGTTAGGTAGGTAATCTGCCCATTGGATCCCTCTCATCCCCTAAAAACAAACAACAAACCATGAGCTTTTCCCTATTGCCATGTTTTAAATTCTAGAACCTTTTTCATCTTTCTGAATGGAAAAAGGACTCTTGATAGGAGAAAAAGGAAAGAAAACAGTATAAACACGTGGCCTATGGCCCATGGCAGGCCAGACCGCTCTGTCCCTGAAACGCTTCCCAGTCCTAAAGCACGTCTCCTCTTTCCGGCCCACTCTGCTCCGTTCAGTGTCTACCTCCTCCAGCCCGGCCTCCCTCCCTCTGCCTTCTGACACTCCTCATGGCCGAGCCACCAGATCTCCTGCCCCGAAGGTAAGTGGTCCAGCTCTAGGGCAGTGAGGCTGAGAGCATCCTTGTGTCAAGCTCCGTTATCCGGGACGGGGGAGGCCAAGGGACCTTCTTCTAGTTGTTTCAGGAAGAGACTCAGCTCTGGCTTCTGTGTGCTTTCAGGTTTTAGTTGTTTTCTAACCATAGAGATTTGATCTGTCATGTCAGGGCAGGGCGGGGTGGGGGGCTGACTCCACCTCTCCATCATGGATGTCCACCTGTGCCGTTTTTATGAGAGCGAAACAACCTTCTCTTTAGTTTAAGTTACCGTTGTCTTGAGTTTCTGTCACTCACGAATGGGAGGGTTCAATGAACTGATGCCTATACCATGCTTAGGACAGTGTCTAGCCCATAGTAAGCAATCAATATGTTATCCATTATCATCATCATTACTATTGGCATATATCCAAACCCATGCCCTATTCCTGCCGAGCCCAGAATGCTCTCGTTAATTATTTAATGGCAACCAAGTTCAGGTTACAGCCTGAATTTTTAAAAAATCATATAAATGATTATTATATAACGTAACAGATAAAATGGAGGTGTGTTAAAAGGGTGCAATGTATGCCTGGGATATAATGGGATGGCTTCGCAGGGAAAGTAGCACTCGATCTGACATGTGAAGGCTCTAAGCTTACATGGTAAACAAGCTGAGACAGATTTGGTGTCTTCTTTGTATCGTATCCATCCAACAGAGTACATGGCTAAATATTCCAACTTTCCCTCTTGTACTATATGCAAATCATGCTATGGGGATTATAATTAATTTTGTTAGATTCTTTTCTATTTCCATTTATAATACTTTTTCATATGACTAAAACACTTTGTCAGGGCTTCAGAAATCCCAAACCTATTCAGTTTTTATGGGTTGGTGCATTGAACAGCTGGCTAATGTCATTCATTACACTCGGAGAAGGTGACACAGTTTCTGCATTCTGAGAGAGTAGTTATATTATTAAAATCTATGATAGCCTTCTTCTTCCAACCTAATATACTCGGCTCTCTACTCTCTTTACTCTAAACATGCACACAAAGGAACTATTTGTGAAATTAATAGTATTCTAACTTCCAAGGGGCTATTCTTCAAATCTTGCTATCTCTTGTCATTCTGGCTTGATCTTAACAGTTGTATACTTCTAATTCCAAATAATGCTCTTTGGGGGCGATATCAGGTCTTTCCATTCTCCTTCCTTGCACCCACACTGCATTTTGGGTGAACCATCTCGGGCTGAGATTCAGCAGGTGGTCGCCAGTTGGCCCTTAAAGCAAAGATAAACCCAGGACAGCGGTTCTCAACTCATCTTCCATTGAGAATGATTCATTTTCGGTCTCCAGTGTAATGCATTCCATTACTTTGGGAAACCCTAGAAAATTAATCAGTAGGAAAAAAAAAAAAAAAAAGAAACACCATGCACTTAGATGTTGCATCCATACCAAACAGCTACGTACATTTTTAAATGCTTTGCTCTAAAATACAGGTCAGCACTTCGCTGTCCGCAAAGTGCACAGTGAGTTCCACTCACTGCATTTGTACACGCCCACGGAAAACGGTCGGAAGGAGTGGGAAGGTACTGGACTTGAATGACAGCCCCATGACCCATGTCATGGAGTGAACCCTGTGGCTCACAGAGCTTGCATTGGCATCCGGTCATATGGTCTCACTATAACCGAAATTATCCTCATTGAATCATTGCTCTCCATCTGACAGAGATGATGTTAAATCAATTCAAATTCATCTTATAATTAGACTGACCTTTGAGGCTTACGTTGATCTTCTGAGTGTTCGAGGAGTCTGTGGGAAATATTCATTTTTTTTAATCGATATGTGGGGATTCTGGCTTGGCTCTCACTTATTAAGTGCAGAGTGGTGTTTTGCAGGGATGTTTTATGATCACAGTATGAGAAACATTTCATTAAGCTGTATTTGCATTAATTTGGCGGTTAATGGCATCTCAGATCAAGAGAGCTGGTTGAGCTGAGCCCTCCGAGGTTGTTTCTCCCCCCCGTTCGCAATGACATCTCCATTTCCTCGCTATAAAAATTCACTCCAGGAAAACATGTTCTCATTAAAGTAAATATATCTTCCCATTGGTTTCCAAGTTGGGATGCAGAGGCCTATGAAAATAATCATTTTGGAAGAACTCCCATAGTTCTTGTTACCATTGTACATTGTTAAATGTAATAAAATTCTCTTCTCGGCCCTGGCCAGTTGGCTCAGCGGTAGAGCGTCGGCCTGGCGTGCGGGGGACCCAGGTTCGATTCCCGGCCAGGGCACATAGGAGAAGCGCCCATTTGCTTCTCCACCCCCCCCCCTTCCTCTCTGTCTCTCTCTTCCCCTCCCGCAGCCAAGGCTCCATTGGAGCAAAGATGGCCCAGGCGCTGGGGATGGCTCCTTGGCCTCTGCCCCAGGCGCTAGAGTGGCTCTGGTCGCGGCAGAGTGACACCCCGGAGGGGCAGAGCATCGCCCCCTGGTGGGCAGAGCATCGCCCCTGGTGGGCATGCCGGGTGGATCCCGGTCGGGCGCATGCGGGAGTCTGTCTGACTGTCTCTCCCCGTTTCCAGCTTCAGAAAAATACAAAAAAAAAAAATTCTCTTCTCTGTAATATGCAACTTGAAGCCAAAAATGGGTATGTATTTTCTACCATGGCATCTATAGACATGCTAGCAACGGATATCATTGTATCGTTCAAGTTCAAATTCAAGACATGGTCAGGAAACAAATATGCATTTTCAGTTCTGATCAAAGCACCGGGACATACACCACAGGAAAAAAAAAAGTATATATATTTTTATTTCAAATGCTGTTACAAATAAGGATTGCTTTTACCACATGTGAGTGCATTCAAAGTATTTACTTGAGGTTTCAGAGACGTACCAAAGTGAAACTCACCTCTAAGGGTGGTGCTCTCTCTAAGTCCCCAAATGTAAGGTATATTCAAGGCATCTTCAGCTCTTTCAGACAAAAACCAAAAATGAATAAACTTGTTTTTCAGAACTTTTCTTTTCCAAGGACTGATGATGTAGGCACCCCGAATATCGTCAGGGTCAGGGTCGGTCAGCGATGTTCAATGCGAGGATCTGAGGTGGGGTCTGTTTTCCGGGGGGAGGGGGGGTGCCTCCTCTTATTCGTGTGGTGGCTCTGGGACACGAGCACGTGATCTGACGCTTGGATACGTCCTTTTCAATAGGGGTGAGTTTGAATGACTCTCCCGGAGTGCTTGATTCTTTCAGCAAATACTTACTGAGCACCTAGTCCATAACAGGAGCTGAACACAGAATGGTGGAGAAACAATAACAGCACAGACCCCAACCCTGGCTGGTGGAGCTCACGTTTCCGGACGGGTTAGTAGTCACCCACAAACCGCTCTGTGCTAAGCTAAGGGAAAACAATCCCTACAGAGAAAGAGAAGGAGGCATGCTGAGTGGGAGGGGCTGCTGGGGCCAGAAACTTCTGAGATGCCTTTGACCTTCCCTTCGCACTAACACGTAACCTTTCTCAATCTTGGATGAAACATCACATCTCAGGACACGGCTCTGGTTTCCGGAGCAACAGCTTGAAGGGGATGGTGATACAATCCCAAAACGCGGGGGTAGGGGTGGGTGAGAGACTCTGGGGGCACACTCTGACCCGTGGGAAATGGGAAAGTGCTGGGCCTGTGAGCCTCTGCGGCTCTCGGCTCCTGTGGAATAGTTTCTCCTGTGGGGTCGTCCGGACAGGTCGTCGGTACCACACGGCTCTGTCTCTTGTGGCCTCGTTGTGCAGACAGACATCTCCGACAGTAGACAGACAAACAAGCAAAACTCACTGTTTAGTCTGTGCATCTCTCTACCTCTCTACTCCTCTCTTTCACTTTAGAACACGTTTTCTCAAAACGTGTGCTCACACCTACGGAGATCCATTTTCTTGTCCCTTTTCCCTTGAACGACTCCAAGCGCGGTATACTGCTGCTGCCCCGCCAACACCTCCCTTGTCAGAATCGCAGGCAGAGGATCAATACCGAGGCCACAGGAGAGGGAGGAATCCACAGAATCTCCTCTCCTGAAAGTCTCTGAAAATAAGGTTAATTCTAAACATCATGTGGAGGCTTAGCTGTAAATCTCCAGGAAGACCAATGGTGGCGCACGTGAGCCTCCCTGTTCTCTGTGGATCACGACGCAACGGGAGGCTCGTTCTTCTAGCGATCATTCAGCCCACAGGCCACGTGAAGACCCGTCGTCAAGGTCCCTCTTCCGGTCCGTCACTGGACTTGCCAAAGGAAGAACGCGTCCCTGCTGTATTAACTCACAAAGACAGTAAGAAGTCGTTTTCTGGGTTCTAGGCAGACAGACAAATAAGATGTGTAAAAGAAAAGAGCAGGATGATAAATCAGTAATAATTGTAGCATTAGTAATAAAAATAACGATAGCTTGCACTCACTGTTTATTATGAGAGAGAGAGAGAGAGAGATTATTTATGTAATTTACCTTTGTGATAAACCCTTTGTGGGTCATCACCATTTTGCATATCTGGACACTGGGGGGCGTGGAGTGTGTCTAGCCAGGAAGAGCCATTGTTTATAAACTTACCGATGTGCTTGACCTCACCACCTCGGTGTAGAACAGTTCCTAAGTACGCACACAGGATCCTGCACCGACAGCTATTAAGTTGGCCGGAGCACGCCCCCTCTCACTAATTGAGGACAGTGGGATGGAACCCAGGGAATCCATCTCCAAAGAGGTGCTGCATGCTACAATCTAGGTCAGATGCTTCTGCGTAGGTTTGTTCATACTTTTATTACAACTTTTATAACTCAGCCTAAGTCTCTACTACTGTATTTTTTGCTCCATAAGACGCACCTAGGGCTTTAAGGAGGAAAATAAGGAAAAAAAAAAATTCTGAACCAAATGGCATGTTAAAATAGTTAATAAAATATAGCACAATAATATTTCAGCAACGTAAACTCCACAGCAGTATTAACAATCGTTACCACTATTATTAACAAATGGGAAAAGACTTTGATGTTCAAATACTCTTCTAGTTGTCCGGGAACCCACAGCAGCTAAAAAAAAAAAAAAAAAAAAAAAAAAAAAAAAAAATGAACATTTGCTCCATAAGACACAAAGGCATTTTCACCTCCACTTTTGGGGGAAAAAAGTGCATCTTATGAAGAGAAAAATACAATAATTGTGTGAATCCCTGCAACTGTGAAGTTACGTGAACTGCCTGGTTGTAATTACAGCCTGACAAGCTGTCCCCTTCAGGACGATTACAGGATATTCTAACTTCGTAATAAATTCCAATGAGGTTCTGTCTTAATTATACAAATTAATAGATCTGTACACATTTAATTATCGACTACATTGATATTCCCATAACTTTTCAACAGTTCCGCTAGAATATAAACATAGATTCACTAACGGGGCATAACCAACATGTTATCACTGGACTTTAGGATGGAACCCCCCCCCCATTGATGTATGTGATTTTTCATAGTTATACAGATATAAGATCAAATGATTCAATCTTACAGTTACATAAAAACATAAATATAGATTTAAAAGATAAATTCTCTTCTACTATTAGCAATCTGACAATAGGGATATGGACAAAATAACCAGATATAAAGAAATGAAATATACTTTGTTTGCTTTTTCTTAGAGAAATGGTCTACTTCTATGGATAGTAAAGCCTAGATTTAAAGAGCTTATTGAATAGAATAGCTTTGCCCTAAAAATTTCAACTAAGGAAAAATTTTTAAGGTTTTTTTTATGTTGAGTTCCTTTGAAGGGGGGAAACAAACCCCCTTCAAAAAATCTAGAAATTTGTATCAAGTTTCAGATCTCCCTATTTGGAGAAATGTTCAAAGGTAAACCTTGGTCTCACTAAATAATTTTGGCAAAATTAGTTTACTAGATCTCTCTCCTTTTCAAATCATTTGTCACTTCCCTTCTCCCATCCCAAATATCCATTGACACCATCCACATTTCCTTGTCAGTAATTTGAAAATAATCAGCCTTGTTGCCTCCCCCATTTCTACTGAACCATTTCTAGTTCAAATTTTTTAAAAGAAATCCTTTCACAGGTAATTAATTGGAATAGCCTCCTAAAATGAGTGGGTTGCTTTCTCATGAATTTTCCTTTCAAATTTATCGGCTACACTGAAGGATATTTGATGTGACCCAGGTTTGTGGCTGTGTCCCCCTCCCTCCACTTCCCACCTTCTCCCCTCCCTCCCCAACACTAAACCACTAACAGGCATAGACTTACACATTTATTAGCTGCCATTCTGTTGTAAGCAAAAGCTTTCCTCCTCCCGTTTATTTTCATTGGTTGGTTGATTGATTGATATTAGCATAGACATTTAGACTCCTCTCCACAAAGTTTGTATCAATTTGCACCCACCACTACCAAAAATTATGTGGTGATGGCTGGTTCCCCACAGACCTACCAACAGAAAGTGTTGTCATTATTTTAAATGTGCATCAGATTTTATTATCGTTCTTCCATCTACGTCTTCTTGATTGTCTTTTGATGTTTCCCTTATAAAGTAATTGTTTTATTTAGCACAGACATAGTCACATGGTATATTATTATAGCAAATTGTGGCTTCCAGAATTACAAATGGACCTTCCTCTTATAGTAATGAGCATGATAGGTATGGGAGGCAAAATTCTGAGATGGCTGCCAAGATGCCCACCCCTGCTGCAAGTGGCCCAAAGAATACCCTTTCCTGGAGTGTGGGCATGACCGTTGACTATTACGGGATCACCCTCATAAGACTAAAATATGTTTTTTGGCAAAGAGGATTTTGTATTTATATATATAACTTAGGTTTCTAATGAGTTGACTCCAAATTATCTCAAGAAGGTTTCCTTTTGATAGACTTAACTTAACCAGGCTAGGCTCTAAAACAGACAGGAAAGAGAAATAGATGCTCTTGACATGGGGAAGGATGAGACCCACATTTGTTCTCTTTCGTTATTGTCTTTGCCTTTTGGATTTCCTTAAGAGTCCATTTGGATTTTACAATGAAATTTTCTATTTTTCATTGTGGTTTTTGCTAGGTACTGCATTGAATCTGTAGATAACTTTGGGGAATATCAACATCTTAACAATATTAAGTCTTTCGATCCACGAGTTTGGGATATCATCCATTTTTAATATCTTCCTTAAATTCTTTCAGTATTGTGTTGTCATTATCAGTGTCGCCTTTTGCCATCTTGGTTAATTCTTAAGTATTTTTATTTTTTGTGGGGAGCATTGCTACTGCGAATAAAATTCTTTATTTCCTTTTCAAATGTTCTCTTGTTAACATGTAGAAATGCACTTGATTTCGTGTGTTGATTCTGTATTCTGCCACTTGCTTGATTTGTTTCTCAGCTCTAAGTTTCTTATAGTGTCTTCTGGGTTTTCTACACCTAAGTTCCTGTTCTGAGCAAAGAGATCATTTTACTTCTTTATTTTTCCTTTGAATGCCTTTATTCTTCTTGACTCATTACCCTGGCAAGGATTCCCAGTACTGCATTAAGTAGCAGTGGCAGGTGGACATCCTTGGTCTATTTCTGGACTTAGAGGAAAAAAAAGAAGTATCAAGTAGCCTTTCACTAACTATTGAATATGCTGTTACCTGTGGGTTTTTCATACGTGGCATATGCTTATTATGTTCATATGCCAAGTTGGTGATAATTTGTATGCAGCAATAGAAACATATAATAGTGAAGAAAACTCTATTCCGATAAAGTAAAACATAATTAGAGGTGGACCACAAGTGTCTATTTGTCTCCTCTTTAGAGGAAGATCCAAGGGCGAATTTACACAAGGACAATGTCATAAAATACTGTATAAAAGGGAAACAACTTTGCTTTTCTATATAAGGGTCATCTGCGCACTCATTCAGTAGAACATCCAGGTACAGCCTACGTGTTATGTCTCTTAATTAGGTGAGTTAGGTGAAGCATCTCACAGCAATATCTATTTCTATTATCTTGTATGTTCCGTTCAGCATCTCTGTCTACCGAGAAGGTAGGGAAAGGTAGGAGCCCTCACCTTTGGAACACTGTGTAGATTGGTCTGGGTTTGGCCATCCAGGCAGTTATTTTTAATGCTTTCTTGCTTTTCCTATCTCCAAAGAGTTGAATTTAAAGATTGGGTCAAGGAACGGCATAAGGTGTACATACACACATACATTTATACACATATACATCGATCTCACTGTGGAAATATAAAATGTATTATACGCTCATAGTCATATTTAATAAAGGAGTTCATGCTTACTCATTCTCTCTCTGTATCTCTTGATTTAGCATTACATCTTCCTCTTAGTCACTCATCAGAAGATTTATATCACATTATTGGTCTATTGCAGATTCTCTCTTTAACAAGATCTAATGCAGAGTTAAGATGCATTTCTCCTTGTCACTAATAAATACAATACGTTCTTTAAAAAGGACGTTGTCTAAATATATATGCAATAGAGGAAAAGTGCTGACAATATTTCAGAAAATAAAGAACTATAATTTAAGGTTCCATTAACTAAATCCTGGGCTTGATTTCTTGTCCCATTTGTTAGAACAGCTTTTTTAAAATTTATAGCCTCTAATGTGTCTGAAGTCACAGCTTCTTGTCTCTAACCACCTCACCCTTAAGAACAAGAACTCTGGAGCCAGACTCCCGGGGTTCAGATCCCGGGTACATTACATATTTGTTTTGCAACTTAGGGTGGGTTTCTTAACCTATCTGCCACTCTTAGTCATGGGAGACTTCAACTTCAATCTGAACTCTCTGCTCTAGAGTATCCAATCAACAAATTTACTTCTAACCTGACCCCACATCTATAAAGAGTCATTCCCCTGCATGTTCCCTAGGTTTCTAGAAATACAAATTAGAAAAAAGTTTTAAAAACTTCAGTATGGTTTCCACCTTCATACAAGTCACTCTAAAATTATTTTTTCAGTTGTAGTTGACATATAGTATTTTATATTAGTTTTGGGTATACAACATAGGGATTAGACTTTATGAAGTGATCATCCCAATAAGTCTAGTAGTTATTACAATATTATTGACTATATTCCCTACAGTGTACTTTATATCCACATGACTTTTTATAACTGATGATTTATACATCCCTTCACCTATTTTGCCTAGCCCCTAACATTTCTCCCATCTGGAAACCATCAATTTGTTCTCTGTATATATGAGTTTGTTTCTGTTTTCTGTGTTCATTTATTTTGTTGTTGTTTTTGTAGATTCCGTATATAAGTAAAACCATGTGGTATTTGTTTTTCTCTGTCTGACTTATTTCACTTAGCAGAGTCTCCATGCTGTCACAGATAGCAAACCCACAGCTAACATCCTCAATAGCAAGGCTGAAAGCTTTTTCTTCAAGATCAGGAACAACACAAGGAGGTCCACTTTCAATAACTTTTATTCAACATAGGATTGGACATCCTGGACACAGCAATGAGACAAGAAAAAAAAAATAAAACTATCCAAAATGGAAAGGAAAAAGTAAAACAGTCATTATTTGCAGATCACGTGATATTATCTAAAGATAATTCTGAAGAGATCACACCAAACATAGTAGAATAAAGGGATTCTGTAAAGGAGGAGGATACAAAACTAATGTTCAGAAACTGGTTGTATTTTTATAAACCAATAACGAACTATCAGGAAAATAAATTAGGTCACAGATTTTGCCTTACCCTCTGGGGCTAGGTAGGGTCTGATTAAAGGTATAGAAGCAATAAGGGATGATGCATCATGTTAAAGAGAATTAGCGGCCCCTGGAATTCAGCTACTTCAGGAGGTGACGCTGCCGTTTCCTGCCGTAGGAAGAGTCGTCTTCGAGCAACGGAGAGAAGGTTGTTTCCACAGGAAAGGAGACTCAGAAGAATTTAGAAATCTAGTTCCCAGCATCACTAGAATGTGTTCCGTCTCATCCCACCCCTGTTCAGTCAACCACTCCTTCCTAATGAATGTCCTAATTGTAATCTAAGAGATCCTGTGAAGTTGTAAATGTAATTGATTTTTAATATAACCATAAAAAGAGACTTTGGGTTGGTGTTTTCAGAAATCAGAGGAAATGCAGGTTGTATGTTAGGGCAGACTTAGAAGCATTCTTCCCTCTCATCCTTGACTGGAATGTCAGAATGCTGAACTCCTTACACAATTTCTCCAGTTCCTCTAGCACACTTAGAAGCAACCCATGAGACCTCTTAGGCTCCTCACTTTTATAAGATATTCTGTGGCAATAATTACATAGTCACCCAGAACCGTCGCTTCTACAGACACTTGAATACAGGTGTCTGTCTTCAGGTGGTATTTTAAGTAACTGTTTACCATGGACTAACCGTGTCTGCATTACCATTGTCCAGGGGCTCATTAATGTCTTGAAATATAGTTAGATCAAATAATCAATTCCAAATAGCCCAGAGCCATTTCAAGAACCCTTTCCTAAGGTTCCCCTAGAGCTTCTCCTGGTATGAACCTCTCGGTAAGTCAAAGTTCAGTCAGGGAAGAAGAACAGTAAGTGATACAATAAAGAGCCCACTATCGGGAAGGCACGATACGCAATTGTGGGTATTAAGGAAAGTGGTTGACTCTGTGTCCAATGAGAGCACAGAGTCACTGGAGATCAGGCGAGACAGCAGTCAAGGAGAAACACGAGGCATGAAGCAGGAGTGAGACCAAGGGCAACCATAAACATGAAGGCAAACTCGAACCCACCTGGATCTTCCATGGCCTCCAACCTTGATGATGCCGGGATGTGGGGGAAAAAAAAAAAAAAAGCCAGTGCTCTCCATCTGGTCCAGTTTGCAGACACTAAGAGTAGATCCACTGGGATCTGAGCCCCTGCGGTTCTAGGTGCTGCCCACACCACCTTCTGTGAGACAGACCAGGGGCTACGTGTGTGAGCCACAGTGGGGCCAGCCCTGACCCTGACCCTGACCCTGACCTTCAGAGCACAGCGGCTGTTGTTTCACTGTTGCCTTGCAAATGGCACACAGATCTCTCTGAGGCCAAAGCTAACCTGGAAAGGAGAGACTAGGACGTGTAGTTCCTTTAATTACGTGGACGATGTCCTACCCTATCAGAGCCGGTGTCATGGGAAGCTACAGCATTCAACAACTCTTGGACATTTCGGAAATCAAATTTACTTCATCCTGATTACTTTGTCTTGACTCATTATCTTAGCCCTTAGCTCTTCAGGCTTACATTTTTCTGACCTGTTGCTTAAAACTACTAAAAAGCGATACACTATATGAGGTTTAATTTCTATTAAGTGTGTTACTATTTCCCTAGGTCAGGTTCTAGAGTTTTTATATGTAATAGCATGTGCGGTTGCAGATAACGGAGCCCAGATGCATGGCGATTGTGAGCAAAAAGAAAATAGTACTAAAAGTAAAAACCTGAACCATGTAATTTTAGGGTGAAGTCTTCTCATCCCTGGAATTCTAGAGCTGAGCTCCACAGTAACTAACAACCCATGGAGTCGGACTAAATGCAAAGGGTTTTCCATAATCGTGTGACATCTGAAAGCTCCATCAGTGGAAAAGGTTCTTGCAACAGAAAACGCGTATTATCTAGTACCGCAGTATATTTGACAAAGAAATAAATATGTTAAGAGCTTGCCATGCTGCCTTAATTTGTATAAACATTAACCCTTTGAGCAGTGAGTTTTTTTCATGCTCGCTGACCCCGGGGAGCGAGGTTTTTTTTTGTTTGTTTTTTTCCAAAAAATGAGATGAATTACAGTTACAGTTTTATTAACTTAAAATCATGTTTGTTTGATAATCAATTTATGGAAACCAGAAGAGTATACATTCGCCCTTTTTAAATGTTGCCTCACACATTTTTAAAATAAATCGATCATACTCTGGATGGTCAGGAGGCACGAAGACGTACATGAACATTCGTACTGCTCAAAGGGCTAAAACATAATGTAGCAGGGGACAGTCTCTACCTTCCATAATTCTTCTAAATGGAAGCTGTGTTTTAAAGGAAGTCATGTCTTTTCCTGGCTGTCACCAATAGGTCTTGCCCCCACTGCACAGCCAGTATTCTGAGTCCTTTTATTTAACGCAAGAAGGATGACATCGCTCACTCTAAAAATCGCACTACATTTTTATGGACTGTCCAAGCAGCCGTTTCAAAAATCGGCATGCTAGTCTAACGGGTTTAAAGCATGTGTGTTTTCACTTGTATTTTATACTGTTCCTTTTTTAGGTGATTAGTTATTACTATAGAATGAACAAATAGACTAAAAAGAATACATCTGCTAGAAAAAAAAAGTCATTGCTCCCAGGGTATGAATTACCCCAGAACTGTTTGCGGAAGTCAGAATCTACCCATCCACTTCACTGGGATGCCATTCCATACCCGTTCTGTCCTCGACATCTTTCAGAAGTATATATAAATATTTAGAAATCTAAAGGACAGCTTATCAAAATATGTATGCTCAGTTATTTTAATAACCTTTTAAAGAATTCTGGTAAGTCTTGCTTTCTTTTTATTTCCATTCAAGTTTTCTTTTCTTCTTTGACGCCCTTTTTCTCCTCGGTGTGCTCACTTTCCACTCTTCCTTCTGTTCGCCGATGCCATTCCTGCGGTCAGCTGTCACTGCCCTTTAAGCATCATTCATCCCCACGCATTGCCCCACGCTGTCCCCCACTAGAGTGGTCAGCTCTGTAATAATTCAGTCTTCTTATCTCCTCACGTGCCTGTCACCTCCTGCTCTCCTGTGAGCGCCTTGGAGTCAGAGACTGGGTTTTACTCTAAGCCCCAGTGTCCGGCACGGTATCAGTAGAACGGACAGGGCCTGAAGAATGGACCAGTGGATGTACCGCGTGGTAAAGGCAGAGTGGGTTAGGAATCAGGGACCGTTTTTCTCAATGCAGAGGGAGTAGTGTCGTCGAAGATGTCTGTGGGAACCCAGGCAGCATCAGTAAAACCGTGTTTGGACAGGGACTATAGGGCTAAACTGCAGGAGAACGATCAACGCCCTCAGCACCCTGGCTTCAGTCGCGCTGTTCCCGCGCTTTGTAAATGGGAGGCAGAGGAGCAGCAGTCAGCTGGAGCAGACGGCCCGTTTCTGGACGGTTGATTTAATGCTTATCTCTCGTTCACTGGGAATAAGAAATTTCTCCTCTGAGTTAAGGGAAGAAATCATACAAAAGGGTAAGAATCATTGCTCTGTGTTTCTAAAGGAACCATAAGTTGAAATAGAAATAGAATGTACACAAGACCAATTTAAAACACACGGTGCACGATTCACTGCCTGGATGCCGCATCCGAGACTGGTGGATCCTCCCGGCAAAGCAAAGCGGGGAGAGACGGACACGTGCTCACATAGGACGGACCGGTCTGTGCCGGCGTCTGGGGAGACCTTCAGACACGGGCACGGTGAGAATGAGCGAAAAATGCTCTCTTCCCGGTTACGTCCTCGAACAATGAGATAGGCTCAGGTCGTTTTTTTGTTTCTCTTTTAATACATGGCTAAGTTGAAAGATGTAAGAAGGGCTACCTTTCTTCATTCGTTCATCGGCGCTGTAAGAACTTTTGCCTCCAGACTTGAGTATTGGAGCCAACGATATTCCTTAGTTTTATTTCTTTTAATTGTATTGTTGTCACTTTCTATTGGTGATTCTTACATTTCATTGGAATCGAAGGACTTCATTTTGTTTCCCGTAGAGGTGGGTCAAGCCAGCCAGAAATATACACAATTTTATAAAACTTGGAGGGATTGCTGAAATTAAAATGGACTTGGAAAGAGGAAGAATGTCTCCTGGAGGATTCTGACTTCTCACTGTGCAAAGGGAGGATGAAATTCTGGTATTCTGGTTTTAAATACCACACACACACACACACACACACACACACGATGGGATTTACAATTTCATCCTCTTCCCAAGAATAGATCAATTTTCTTGTATTATGAGTGAGACAGACATTAAAAACTTTTTAAAAGAAAAACCAAGATATAAATTAACTGGAAGACTCCTAGCTCCGTCATCCCAACAACGTCAGACTTGCTGCACCTTACGTGTGCGACTTGACTGTGGAACATTCTCCATACTAAGGGTCACGTAAATCAATGACTTACGTGGACTCTAGTGCCAATTCCCCAAACATTTCCATAGATAATGCGTCCAGCATGAAGTCTGTTTGGTACAAAGCCCATCTAGATAGAGGCTAAGGTAAATCTAAGGGAATTTCTAGTGTACAGAGATTGTGCGTTGTATTGAAGTTACTATGCATTTTTAATTAAAAATAATTTTCAAGTGGTTATGCTATCCCTAGGGTGCAGGAAATCAGCATTTGTAATGATCAAGATAGACAGTGTGCCATATGGTTTTACATGGCGTTATGGCTTTATAAGTAACAATTTTAAGAAACTTTAAGTGTGTCTGTGTGTGTATCAAATATGCTGAGAAGGCACGATGTGCTTTCTCAGATTGGGAAAAAAGGGAGAAAAACGTTAATTCAACATTTTTATATATCTATATCTGTTTTTCTGTAATCCCTGCTCCTCATTAATGGAATGTTCCCGAGGGCCCTGAAGTGCAGCTAAGCATTTGTTGAAAATGCATTATGACTTTATTTCTGCCCCCTCCCCCATAAAAGGGGGGCCCTGGTCCATCTCCATTTTTATAAATTAGCCACTGCCACCGCCCGCGCTGAGGCTCCAATAGCCCAGAGCGGAGTGCTCAGCGGCCAGCGGGCGGGGGAGGGGGGCGTTCACGGTGGCTCAGCCCCGCTGCCTCTTCGCTGAGACATTCACCCGAGGTCCCGCCCCCTCGTCCGGGGTGCCGTGAGAGATCACATCGCGTTTGTCTCACAGAGCATGGGGCGACCTCAGAGCCTCGCCCTTCAGTTTCTAAGCCTGTGGGACACAGAGCCTGAAGCGGCCTGCTTGGTTTCCACGGGATGTGGCATCCTCAGAATCAAAACAAGGGCTTCCGCGTCCACTTTAGGATGTTCTGAAATTATGAAACATAAGGCAGCCTTTTCCCATTCTGTGTCCCAGTGCCGGGAGGGGGCTAGGTGTATTGGTAGTTTGATGAGAAGTAACTTTTCCATTATAGCTAAATTTCAACAATTTACAAAAAGGCCTTTCAAGGACCCATTACTTAAGCAGTGTAAACTGTTGTAGGGAGAGGGCACAGTGGGCCCCAGGGGTTAGAGACCAGGTAGGTATTTCACATGCCATGCTAGATCAGAAGGCTGAGAAGCAGGTAGAATGGTCTGAGACACAGAAACACAGTTCCAATTTTAATACTGGCATGCAACTTGAAACAAGAAAATACATTCACTTAAATTTTATTTGGATATTGTCTATTATAAAAGTAACTGGTGGAAACAGTCCAAAGATCTATCATCTGATGAATGCATGAACCAAAATGGGAAGAGCCATACTCTGGAGTATTATACAGCCCTAAAAAGGAATGACTCATGAGTAATACATGCTACCACATGGATGAACCTTGGGACATCATGCTAAGTGAAAGAAGCCAGACACAACAGGCCACACAGACACACAGTGTACAGTTCCATTTATGTGAAATATTCAGAATGGCAAATGGACAGAGGCCAGGAGCAGAAGAGTGGACAGAGGCCGGGAGCAGAGGAGTGGACAGAGGCCGGGAGCAGAGGAGTGGACAGAGGCCGGGAGCAGAGGAGTGGACAGGGGCCGGGAGCAGAGGAGTGGACAGAGGCCGGGAGCAGAGGAGTGGACAGGGGCCGGGAGCAGAGGAGTGGACAGAGGCCGGGAGCAGAGGAGTGGACAGGGGCCGGGAGCAGAGGAGTGGACAGAGGCCGGGAGCAGAAGAGTGGACAGGGGCCGGGAGCAGAGGAGTGGACAGAGGCCGGGAGCAGAGGAGTGGACAGGGGCCGGGAACAGAGGAGTGGACAGAGGCCGGGAGCAGAGGAGTGGACAGAGGCCGGGAGCAGAGAGCCGTGTCCAGTGGCGAGGGCAATGGAGAACGGGGTCTGACACCTCAGTGGGTGCGGGCAGAGAAGGTGGTCTGGAGTGAGAGAGTGGTGCTGGTTGCACAACATCATGAACACGAAATGCCACTACATTGCACCTTTTAAAATGGGTTAAACAATCAATTAATTACCTGTTACTTGTATTTTACCACCATAAAAAGGTTATTAGTATGGACTTAAAAAAATAGTAACAACTAGAATAGGTCATTTGCATTTTAAAATTGAGGCAAAAGAGTAATTACCAAAGACCCATCAACAATCGCAGACCCTGTGGCATCCACAAGAGGAGTCAGATTACTTTTGACTTACCCATATTGAATAACACACCCCACTTAGCCTCGTCTCCCAGTGCAGCGGGAAATAGGAAACTCTGCTTTCAACCCGAGCGAACCACACGTCTCAGGAAGCACCTGAGGAGAGTTTGTGTGTTGAGAGTGTCTTCCTTAACACCCCTCCCCTCCCCCATGACTTCCTAAAGAAGCCGGCCCTTTCGAAGGCATGGCTCACGCAGACTTCTGGACCACTGCATTAAACTCTATAATACTACCACCGTGGAGGAAGTCGATGTCACTGACACTTCGGTCAGGAAAGAAATGAAAAGTTGGTTGAAATAACATGAGGACAATAGACGCAGGAGGAAGACAGAGAGGTAGAAATGCTGTCCTCTCTCGTTGTGTCTCTGATGTGTGCCAGGTTTGATTGGGAAGTTAAGAATCAGATTGGCCCTGGGCAGTTGGCTCAGTGGTAGAGCGTCGGCCTGGCGTGCAGGGGACCCGGGTTCAATTCCCGGCCAGGGCACACAGGAGAAGCGCCCATCTGCTTCTCCACCCCTCCCCCTCTCCTTCCTCTCTGTCTCTCTCTTCCCCTCCCGCAGCCAAGGCTCCATTGGAGCAGAGATGGCCCGGGCACTGGGGATGGCTTCTTGGCCAATGCCCCAGGCGGTAGAGTGGCTCTGGTCGCAGCACAGCGACGACCCGGAGGGGCAGAGCATCGCCCCCTGGTGGGCAGAGCGTCGCCCCCTGGTGGGCGTGCCGGGTGGATCCCAGTCGGGCACATGCGGGAGTCTGTCTGACTTTCTCTCCCCGTTTCCAGCTTCATAAAAAAAAAAAAAAATACAAAAAAAAACAAAAAAAAGAGAATCAGATTGAATTCTTTCAGATCCTGGTGTGAAGGTTTTATCATTGTATGTCCAATGGCATGTTTTCTCTTCTCCCGGGACCAAGCGAGGGTGACGCAGGGCTAAAAGGGAAGGGGGAGGGGAGGGGATGGGAAGACCACCTTTGCTGAACTCAGGCTTACATGCAATCGTTGTCATGATACCTTTGACAGCGGGTAGCTGTTTTCAGTACATCACGGCCCTTTGTGAAACTCACCATGCTACCGTTCATGGTGAGAGGCTTGATGAAAAGCTATAATAAGGAAATAAAGCTGGAAGAAGGGGGAAAAAACTCTCTGCACCAACACATTTTTAATACACATACAAGGGTAAAATAATTTTGGGTGTAAATATTTCATGCTGAGTCAGCCTTTCCCAACATATGATCTCCTGCCTGGAAATGAATTAGGAATTTTGGAAAAGCTGCGTGGATATTGTACAACCACTGGCAGAGAATTGTGTGGATGGCGCTTTAAGAGACTGAACCACGAACAGTTCCCCAAACTGCCTACTTCAGCATCAGTGGATAAAATGCCAGTGTCAACCAGTTCATCTGGTCATCAGGTAAAAAGAAAAATCATTATCAGTTACATTTATTAAAAACATTTTTATGAAGTAAAATCAGTCGCTTGGTATCATGTAGCCAAATGTCTGAGCAAAATGGTGAAATTCCTTGTTTTCCCTAGTTTTGAAGACTTTAAGAAATACACTTTATCCACATGATACACAGATACAAAAAATATATATATAAATACTGCTCACAAAAAAATTAGGGGATATTTCAAAATGAATAGGAAGCGATAGCATATCCCCTAATTTTTGTGAGCGGGGTATAGACACGTAAACTAATACGGTGAAGTTAACCTGAAAGTGATATCGAAAAACAGAAAAAAAAAAAACAGCGGTGTCACCTATTTAGTTAGTTATAAAGGAATCGGGAACATCGTCCCTTTTCCAGAACACTCTTAGAAGACATGCCATACGATGCTAGGCGCTTCCCTATGCTCTCTGAATGCATGATGGTAAAAGTACTAGCCCGTGTGTATTGATTAATTACAGGTGCACTGCCTCCCTTCATCTTGAAAACAGACCAAGGCACGGAGATATCCATTGTCTTGCTGGAAGTCAGTCTAACAACTGGCAGAACGTGGATTTCGGGTGAGGTCGTCTGAAGCCGGCGCCTGTGCCCTGAGCTTTCGTTCTGTCCTAGGAGAGAACTCTAAATATTATATATGAAGCTCCATGTGTGAAACATCTGCAACACATTTAACCCAGCTCCTCACTGACCCGACGTAATGGGGCTGCAAATACTGTTCTCCGATTTTCCAGGGCCCTTCCTAAAATGTTGATGTATCTGAAGATGCAATAGAGGTGATCACAGTTCAGAGCTTTCGTGGTTCGGGATATTTAACATGAAGCTTCCATCTCAGACCTAAGTCAGGAGCCATTTCTAGTCAGTTCTAATAGAGACAGAAATACTCCTGTGCGTTTTGGAAAGTGTTTAACGAGGACACAGTCTCCTTACAGCGCTGTCCGCACTGCACTCTCGGTGTGTAGTTGTGGGTCCTGCAGATGCCCCGAAGCCCTACACAGAGGGGTCATGTGGGAGATGGTCTTGAAGGGAACCAACCTGTCTCACTCTCCCGGACACACGAATGTCACATGATGGAAAACTCGACATTGAATTCGTTCCAGATCACCTTTCTTTCTCTTCTTCTGCCTCACTTCCTCCATCGCCTTATCAACCTTCCGAGTTCTCTCGCCCAAGGGGAGCCGGTCGAAAACCAGGTCTGAGGTCTGCAGCCTGAAGTGCAGTGGAGTGGGGAGAGGATTGTGTCTAGAAATTGAAAGCCCAACTGTAACTCTCGATTTTGCCACCATCTCTCCAGCTTTGAATACCTCGGGAAATCACTGAATTTCTCCGACATTCTTTCTTCGTTCTATAAAATGACATAATTATACCTGCCCCGAGCTTCTGTGAAGAATCGGACGAGGTAATGTGTGTGAAAATGCTTTGTGCCACGTTCAAATGTAAGTTGCTCTTTTTGGTAGGAGGATAATTTAATAACCAACCGCTTCTCGATATAGTTATAAATCAAAGGGCCATGAAAGCTCTTTAAAAATAATGTATTCTGACTGCCTTGATCTCATAACCAGTCTAAGAAAGTTGCGAGCTGAAGTGGTAGCCACGAGAGAGATGCAGGGACTAGCATTAGGTTCCCAATGGGGAGCAGTGGATCTGAGCCCCAAGGAGGGAGGTTAGTAAGGTCACAACACCCCATGAACGCTGTGTGTCAGCCGACCTGTGGACACCCTGGCGTTTTTCAAATAGAAACTCCATTTTGTTCATTCGGTTAAAGGGTTCTGAGTTTCTGACAGTTCGGATATGTCCATGTTGATTTATGCGTCTCAAAGATAAATTTCGATAATTTGAGCCGGTGAGCCACTCTTATGCTGTTACTGATTATGAGGATGAAATATAAATATGCCCAGAACTTTCTCTGCTATAGCAACTGTTCAAATGAGTTGTTTTATTTCTACATGGACAGAAATAAAAATTTCAGAGACTGCGTTGACATTTAAGGAACATTTAAAAGAAGAGAATTCAGTTCATTTTTCATTGATAATATGCCAGATTCCTCAGTCAACTTCTTCGCTTCAAAGACCTGTAGACCACCCAAACATACATGTGTAAAAACAGGAGAAATCCGACAACAGTCCAGACTAGGTCACACCCAGATTTATCCACAATCCGGTTAAACACGACTCTAAGAACTGCAAGTAAGAAAAGTGAGAACAAGTTCTGACTTTATAATAATAATAATTTTAAAAAAGGGCTTCAATGTGATATTTATTTCACTCTTAATAATTAGTAGTGGTTCGGCTAGTGTTGTATTAGGAAGGGAAGACAGAGATTTAAGAAAGGAACCCGAGAAAAAATAGAGATAGCCGTTAAACAAAGCACAGGAGAATTGGAGTTGTGATTCCATATTTCATTTTCACAAAAGAAAGACCAAATATCCTTTCGAGTTCAGTTCCCCGAGGGTCTCCAAAATAGAACACTGTATTGAAATCAGCAGGTCATGCACAAGAGGTTGGTTTAACTGCTAATTAACACTCCGTGATATACTGAGAATTACATGCTAATTAATTCTCGGTAGGCCTAAATGTCTTTTCTTCTATGTCATTTTCAATGACCACATTAATATGAAGGCTGAGGTGGCATGTTTGCCACATGAATTAGTAATCAATGAAAATGCGTGTCAAGAATGAGACCTAATAGGGACGTTTTAAAAGCGGAGATGATTGAAGTACAGAAAATCACTTATCAGAGAGGAAAAAACAAAACAAAACAAAACTCTCAGGGCTGTCACATAAATGCCAATGTGGATATTTTGAAAAACAGAGAAGCATTACCACAGGGAGAAAAGAAAGCGAGACAGGAATTCAAAATCTAGAGGACCCCCTTCTTCCGCACCCTTAACATCAACAGAGTTGGACATGTCTACAGTCAGTGTGACCCAGCTCCGTCTTGGCGAGGTCTCATAAAATCCTTTGAGGATCACAAAATCCTTTCAAGATAATGTGTTTTTTTTTATGTCAGGACTTTCAGAGGCCCCTCCAGGTGCGGACAGCAGCAGTCAGGATGGTTGAAGGAGCACACTGCCCGCGCCCCGGGGTGATGGGGTGACGTACACCCGCAGACAAGTTGGGTTTTGTGGGGTAGCCACAGGCTGAGGCGTTTCACTGGGCATTCCTTCCGGAGAGCTCAGTCTTTTTAAATTGTGGTCGTCAAGTGTGGTCATCACTGTCTCCCTAGGTTGAGGGCGCCCTCCGTCACTGTCTCCTCTGTGCCCTTCGAGGGCAGAGAGCCTCGCTCGTGGAAGGAACCTCTCAGCCACAAATGAAAACCTATCAAACGGGTTTTAAAACCTCTGTGGTCGATCCTTTTGTGAAAGTCCCACCATCCATCGGACTTTAGATGCGATTTGTCTGCTTATTTATTTATTCCTCTCATGCATTATTCTATGTGGTCGCCAACATTTCAAAAAAAAAAAAAAACCACCTAAATATTTTACAATCGTTAAAGCTGTCTGGAGAGCTTTTTTTAAACAAACAAACAAAACAAAACAAAAAACACAAAAAACGTTGTTGCAGAAAGAGTATCCAGCAAAAGCCTCCCCTTTTGGTGATGTAAGGTTGAACTGTGACTGAATATCACAATTATAATTTTTCACTTGCAAAATAATTCATCCCTTGAGTAAACATGAGCTGTGCATACATTTTTTTTTTAATAAGGAGAAAATATGCATAGCAAGTCAGAAATGGTAATGTGCACCCAATAATGCATATCACACAAGGGAGCACCGTTGTTTTTGCTTTCTATGGACATGTTGTTGTTTTTAAATAGCAATCTCATTTAGAAAGGTCAAACTGAAGTCCCACAAATGAACGTACATTGCGTTTTAATGAACAGCATCGGTACATATTCCAAATCAAAATGAATTTTCATTGGTAATTGTTATGAAGAGTCAAGGTACACAGAGACAAAGGGACCTGGGAGGATGAAAGAGCAGGATTTCGTGGCTGACACTGCCGTGTGATTGCTGTGATCTTGCATAAGGTTCTCAGCTTCTGTCCTTAAGTTTCCACATGTGTAAAATAAATACAATGACACTTACCACAGAGTGGTCTTGTGAGAATTCAGGGAGAAGATGGATGTAAATGATCAAGCATATTGCCTGGCACAGGGAAGATAACAAATGTAAGAAAATAATCAAGATAAACCTGTTTCCTTTCATCAGTGGTACCATACATTTAACTCCCAATTGGGCTTGACCTAAGGCAGTGGTTGCCAAACTCATTAGTCAACAGAGCCGAATATCAACAGTACAACGATTGAAATTTCTTTTGAGAGCCAAATTTTTTAAACTTAAACTATATAGGTAGGTACATTCCTTATCGAGGTAGCGCCCGCACGTGGTATTTTGTGGAAGAGCCACACTCAGGGGGCCAAAGAGCTGCATGTGGCTCGTGAGCCACAGTTTGCTGGCCAGGGACCTAGGGGGAACCGGTACGGGTACTGAAAAGTAATGAAAGATAGCACTAACATGCCAAGCTAGTGCCCTGGAAAGCATCAGAGGTTCTGGTCAATATTCACGAATATCAATCAGTGCTGAATATAATTAATTAGGGCTAAGAAATCTTACTTTAGTCCTGGTAGATGCTTAACTAGCCCGGTCTCTTCACATCTTTGGGTGTTTGTTCTCTTCAAGAGAGGAAACGTATGGTAGTGAAATGCATATGTATAGACCCTTGGAGACCAGACTCTATAGAGTCTAATCCTGGTTTTAACATCAGTAGTCATGCAACTCGAAGCAAATTGCTTGGTCTTTCTGTGACTCAGCTTCCTCCTCTGTGAAATGATAAAAGTAGAATATCTTGAGGATCTCAAATGAGTCAAGGATAATAAATATTTAGGCGAGTGTCTGGTATGAAGTGAGAAATTGATTTATTACTGATACCAATGAAGGTAAGCTGTTGATGTGAACGTTTCCTCAAGCTCTGAGATTCTATAACCATTCTATTACTCCTATCCACTAACATAAACTTTCCCAAAGCTGACACCCTGTATCACTTAATTTCCTCTCTCCATTACACTCTTTCTAAGCCTGAGGCTAAGTATTGGAGACAACTAGCCTGTCTATCCCCAGTGTATGGTACACAGATTATAGACCTAACTACAAGTATTCTGTATGTGAAAATTGCCATGATTTAGGTGTCAGCAGCCTACAGTTTAGGGCACCCGTTTTATTGCCAAAATAGAAGAGTGCAGAATGTCATTCTTCCCTCTGTGGCACTGAGGTCATGAGCATGGGACCAAGGCAAGGAGTGCTGGAGACGTTTAAAGGAATTTCATTGTCCCTTAATGTAACTAAATGCCTCTTCCATTTGTTATATTCTCATACATCTTCATCTTTCTCTAAAATTTTATTTTCTTGGCCAACTTTTATCATAATCCTGGCAAACTCTCTCACCCTAGCATCTGAGATCTGTGCACTGGAGGACTAGAGGGTGTCCCAGAGAAATCTGGGGACAGGTATGCAGATGAGACAAAGGAGTGACATTTGGGAGCGCTTGCCCGCCCGTAACATAGGACCAGCCATGATGCCTACGAATTTAATAAAGATGTTAAGTTCTTTTTTTTTTTCTCAAGACGATTGATCGAGTCATGCAATTTTATATTCCGTGTCAGTAGTCACTGGGCATCAAGATTCTCAGACGGTTCTGCGCCCCCTTCTACTCCATCCATTCTGATAAGACGTCATTTGATTCGCCACAATGTGTCCTCCTTGGTGGCCCATTTCTCAACCTTTGCCCAAATACCTTGTGACGCAGGTCAGGTTCTATCACTCATTACGTTCAGAAGAGAGATCTGAATCCATGCTCCCATTAAATCTTCAGTAACTAGTTTACAGAAAGAAAGACAGAGAAATAGGGGCCGGTCTCCCTATTGAAATCCTCGCACACAGCCTGGTGCAGGCACGCCGCTAACACTGCGTCCTGGGTATCCTCTGTTAGACTCTTACCTGCCCGGGGAGATTGGAAAAGGTCCTTAAGCCCTTCTGACTCCCTGAGGGGAGTCTCCTTCATCGCTAGAACCTTCTCATCTCAGCTGAATATTTCCTGTGTTTTGGCAACTCTTTCTCAGACCAGCTTTTAGGGTTTGTAGTCTTTTACAAATTTCCTTTTTATTTTTATTTTTTCCCTCTTTCAGGACCTGCCAGAGACTCTGCGGGTTGTAAGAGCAGGTCTTCCCCATTACTGCTACTGGCAGAGGTACCCAGAATGTTCCTGATCGATTGAAGTCCGGCTGGAGAGTCCCTTCCTTCTGGGAACGGGAATGCTAAATTCCTTTGCAAATTAAAAGCAAACACAGCTGAACTGTCTTCTGTGGAGTTTAGCCTGGCCCAGATTAACGGGCCTCAGGCAGTTTGGGGCTCTGAGGAACTCACTGTTCTGGGGGAGTTACAGCAACGTACATACTGGCACTGAAGTCTCTTCTTTAAGTCAAGATTTCCAACACCACATTTTAAATTCTAAGATGATTGGTTTTTAGAGTAGGTTCCTTCTGTGTTTGCAGGGGCCATTGTGAGATTGTGAGTGTGCAGATACAGAAGGGATGGATGGTCAGTGAGATGGGTCACTCTCACAGAGGAGGCCTTCATATACATACATATATATATATTTGATGCATATATGGAGAGGTTTAATATACATAATACAGTGGTACCTTGAGATACAAACAGACCAACGTACAATTTTTTTAAGATACGAGCTGCAACTCAGTCTGTATTTTTCTTCGAGATTCGAGCAAAATTCCGAGATACAAGTCGTGATTCGGGAAGCTGCCGCTAGTTGGCGTGTTGGTGCGTGGGGCCAGTATTGGCAGCTTGATATACGAGTTGACTGACTTATGAGCTCGGTTACAGAACGAATTAAATTCGTATTGCAAGGTACCCCTGTGTGTGTGTGTGTGCGTGTGTGTGTGTGTGTGTGTATGTATATGATGATGATTTGGTACAGTTAAAATGACTGGCTGTTTAATATAATCTGTCCCATGCTTTTGCACAAAAATAAACAAAAATATAACAATAAAAACAAGCAGAAATCCTCTGCCTATCTTATCAACTTTATAACAGCACAGTCAGGGGAGGTAGACCAGTCTTAAACAGTCTGTGCCCCATGTCACAGAAAGCCTTATAATATTTCCTTAGTCCTGCTTTTTAGAGTTTTTAAAAAAATATATTAATTATCTTTGCTGTGGCTATTAGATTCTCCTGCTGCAATTTACAGCATTTCAAAATACCCCCCAGAGGAAGACTGATCACAAATACTTCCTCAAAGACTATAGTATTCTGGGTTCTTCATTAGGGGGAGGGTGCCCATATGTCCCCATTCTCCTGAGACACTTCCGGTTTGTATGTTTTCCAGCAGAATTAAAAGGCAATCAGTGTCACCAATGAAATTGGTTTTTCAAGATAGTAGATCCCGGTCAGGTCCTGTCTGTAAGGGATGAACTATTCAAGTGTTCTGGGTCCTATAAGAGAAACAGGCCGGGGTCTGGACAGGTAAAGAGAAGCGGGCATTCCAGTTGGGTAAGCATACACAGCTCAAATACGTACCGTGTGTGGGGAGAACCGTTTGAATCAAGTGCACCAGTAAGGGAGGCACTAGCCACCTGAACCTCCACATCTGACTCAGACAAAGCTGTTGCCAGCCAGGTGTGAGGTCCGTGGGAGAGCTGCAGTGACTGCCGAGCCGAGTCAGCAGTCTGACCTTGCAGGCCGCCTGGGTCAGGATCCCTAAGGGCTGCAGAACTATTCCCACTGCCGCTTGGGCTTTGAGCAGCAACCTGGCACCATAGCGCCCTCGCTTTGTTCCTCAGCAACCACGAACCGTGCTCTAGGGACACCCACGAGGGAGCGGATCACTCTCACGGGAATGGAACCCTGCGATGAAGGAAAGCCTTCTGAGGAGAAAACATTTCATCCAAACGTTTTGAGGCAGGTAGACACGTGCCATGTCAGCCAAGGAGACGCCACAGGCTGTTGCGGACGTGTCTCAGGCAGGGACTGTGGCTGGAGGTACAGTATGTACCCAGACCCACCACACCAGCCCCGGACACAACAAATACGATCTTGATTTACAGGCCAGGTTTTGTCTGGTCCATCCTGAACACTGCGACAGGGCCCTTCAGTGGCCAAAGCTGCAGGTTATCTTCTCACAGGCATTTGCCATTGTTGTTTAATTAAAAAACATGGTGACGATCTGGACACATGGCTTTCCAGTTTCAGTCCCTACCCTCCTCCGTCACTCCTCGTAACCAGGTGACCACGTCATATAAATGGCAGGGCTAAGTTGTGACGCGGTGCTCACTCTCAAAGGTGAGGGGAACAGCCTTTTCTCCTCGTTGCATTTCCCCATGGGCTGCAGCGGGCAGTCAGAACCCCGGGGACAGGGCCCAGCAGGCAGTTGGAACCCCGGGGACAGGGCGCAATGGGCAGTTGGAACCCCGAGGATGGGCTGCAGCAGGCAGTGGGAACCCCAGGGATGGGCTGCAGCGGGCAGTCGGAACCCCGAGGATGGGCTGCAGCAGGCAGTGGGAACCCCAGGGATGGGCTGCAGCGGGCAGTGGGAACCCCGAGGATGGGCTGCAGCGGGCAGTCGGAACCCCGGGGACGGGGCCCAGCAGGCAGTCGGAACCCCGGGGACGGGGCCCAGCGGGCAGTCGGAACCCCGGGGACAGGGCGCAGTGGGCAGTCGGAACCCCGAGGATGGGCTGCAGCGGGCAGTGGGAACCCCAGGGATGGGCTGCAGCGGGCAGTCGGAACCCCGGGGACGGGGCCCAGCGGGCAGTCGGAACCCCGGGGACGGGGCCCAGCGGGCAGTCGGAGCCCCGGGGACGGGGCGCAGCGGGTGGGTGGTCAGAGCCCCGGGGCCGGGGTGCAGCGAGTGGGTGGTCGGAGCCATGGAGAAGGGACCGCCCACAGGAATGCAGAAGCCATGAGCGGGCCATCACCTGCAGTCCTTCCCTCAGACCCACGCTCTCCGTCTTCGTAATAATTGTAATCAGAAGAAAGGTAAACACATCTCCTGTTTAAGGCTCTGTTATATTCGACAAACATGATCTTAACTGCTCTGCCTTCTTAAGAGTTACCCGCAGCTTAGGGAGACCATAGATATAAACATCTGGCCTCACGTTGTTCCAGTTCATCTCCAAAAACAGTGAAAACCGAGTTATCTTGACCCGAAATTATTTTAACTCTGCTTTTTGTTAAATGACTGTCTTTAAAAGTGCCTGCCTCCCCATTTTTTAGGCAAGCTGAATTATCAGCTCTATTTCTGAGTGCGTTTTAGGGGGGAAAAATCATTTAAAAGCCTTTGTGTTTAATGACACAAAGAAACAGCAATCACTTTTTAAAAGGTTGTGGGATTTTAAGTGAAAACAACAATGCCATTGTGAGCTGGAGGAACAGCCTCAGAGGCATTAGGATTTGGGTTCTAATTTGCAAACAGGGTTTGTGTTGGGATTAGGATTTGACTTCCACTTCCCTCTATGGATTTGGGTAAAGCTTTTATTAATCACTCATCCCGAAGAGTGGCTTGAGTCTGTGTGGGATGGGACAATAGCGATATTCTCATTTCATAAACCACAACAATTGAAAACGCTGAGTGACTGTGGGCATTACACCCGAGCTTTCTGCCCCTTGCTTTTTAAGACGCCGATTGCTTTTTAAGAAACCATGTCATTTTTCAGGAGTTCGTGATTTGACTCAGAGTTCATTTAGGGTCATTACATTGCAACAGTGTCCATGTTGAAGTTATTTGGCAAGTCATTTTAAATCAAATTTCTTAAATGAGTATATGTGTGTGTGTGTGTGTGTATATCAACATGTATATATTATATATTCACATATTTATGTATGTGTGTATAAATATGAAATAAAATGCTCAAAGAATTCTAGACAAACAAAATTATAATAAAATCATGTAAGACTCTAAGGCAGGGGTCGGGAACCTATGGCTCATGAGCCAGATGTGGTTCTTTTGATGGCTGCATCTGGCTCACAGACAAATCTTTAATAAAAAAAATAATAACATTAAAAATATAAAACATTCTCATGTATTACAATCCATTCATTTCCTACTGCTCATGTTCATGGTTGCGGGTGGCTGGAGCCAATCACTGCTGTCCTCCAGGACAACACCAAATTTTTATTGGATAATATGTAACGTACACGGGTCGTTGTATGGCTCTCACAGAATTACATTTTAAAATATGTGGCGTTCATGTCTCTCTCAGCCAAAAAGTTTCCCGACCCCTGGTCTAAGGCAACATCTATGATGACACAGATTTGTATTAACAGCTAATTCAAATGTTAGATCACAAGCAAGTGTTGTCGACATGCCTCCCACCCCCCGTTTCTCAAAGAAGGAAGTGGGCTGGGAGGTGGTTACCTCCCGGGTGTGGAGAGAGGCTGGGGCAGAGGGACAAGGCCAGACGGAAAGGGGGTTGGCCAATGGTAGGACCTAGTTTTCCCCAGATTCTGTCGGCCCAAACCCTTCCTGGGTGAGACCTGAGTTCCAGCAACCGTGGAGACTTCTAACTTCTGCTTGCTCCTGGCTGGGAAGTCCCCAGCAGCCCAGCACCTGGGTCCGCCCCACAGTGAGGCCAAGGCACGAAGGGGACACTAGGAGGCGCTGGCTAGCCAGGAGCAGCCCGGAGCTCACTGTAGGGAAGGAACCCTGCAAGGCCAGCAGGCCAGCCTGGGAGCCCCCCCCCCCGCCAGTCCCTCCAGGAACCTTGCCGGGAGTGCCTGACTCTCTGCACCCCCTTTGCTGAATTACAGCGGGAGCTGTACTGTACAGAGAAGAAAGGTGAACCTCGTGTGAGCTCCACAGTGTCTCTCACCTCCCGTGAGTCGTCAGCACACCCGCCTGCGTCCACCCAGGAAATTCTGAGCGGTGTCTGCCTGGAGCCCAGCCTCCTCGAGTAAATATAAATACTTGATGCCTATCCAGGCTTAGAACCACAAGGACACGTTATTGCTTTGGGGGTAAATATTGTTGTCTCAACAAGATGGAAAGTCCCTGAAGGCGTTAAGACCTGCCTGTCCATTTCTTTGACTTCTCAACAGCAATGGAGGCTGTGTGGAGCACACAGAGCCACTGTGATCGCGGAACTCACTGGTTCTGTCTTTATCTTACAAGGTTTTCCCCCAGCCCAGCCTTCTCTCCCTGAGCACCTCTCTGCCCTGGAGTGGCGAAGACGGTGGTAAGAATTAAATATAAACACACTATATCAATGAAATATTATGTTACACATATAACTACGTCGCTGTAGACATACATAACTATATAATTATATGTATATAAGTACTCATACACATGAATATTTCATAGACAGCACAGAGTGACTCTCGGTGGGAACTCGACCCAGGAGACCTGGGCGTCAGGAAGACAGTTTGCTCTCAGCCACGGAGACGAATGAGAGGAATGGGAAGCCCCGTTGTCCACGCTGAGAAAGCAATGTCCCGTGACGCAAGTGGCGCTGAACGGAGCAGTTCATGGACCGTGTGACTATTTGTAGGACGGAGAGCTCAGCAGGTGGTGTAAAGGGTGGCCCAAAACAAGCGGAAAGACAGCGGCCCCTAGTGGCTGCGGAAAGACAGCGGCCCCTAGTGGCTGCGGAAAGACAGTGGCCCCTAGTGGCTACAGCAGAAGTGATAAAAAGGGAACCCAGAGGCTCTGAGCGAAGGTGGGCACCTCCCTCCTTGGGGAGCCCTGGGGAGATGGGGCTCTCAACACTGCTGTCCTCCCAGGAAAAGCCAACAGTCACCTCGCCCAGGACCACCCCACTGAGTTCTAAATGTCAGACTATCCGCATGAAAATAACCTGGGACTCTTACCAGCACTGTATTGTTGGAGGAGAACTCCTAAAATGATGGGTAGTTTCTGTGGGGCGGCGGGAGGGGGGGGGGGAAGGGGGCGGGTGAGAACCAAGAGACGGGAAACAGCATAAACATGACTGTGAACGTGTTCAGTAGTTCACATTTCTGTCATATTTGTGATGCGTGCCTGGTGGGATTAGCACAGTTTTCTTTTCTGAAGAGCAATGTGGGAAAAAATATTGTTTCCTCTTTTACTCTGATTGGTAGTAAAAGGGAGCTGTAAGCAACACTAGAATAGCACATATATAGATAGAGAGTGAACATTTGTCATTATCTTAGGGTTAATTTCTGTGTGCGGCCCTTAAGGTCACAGCGTATACCTTTGCTGACTCCAAACTGAGCTCTGACAGGGGTCTCCTTTACCTCCCATGGGTAGTTTACAGGGGAACTTGCTCACCAACACTGGATATTATCTTCTTAATTTTTAATTTTAAAATCAATTCAGATTCACAATGGCTTTCGAGATCAGCACCAAGAAGCGTACACACTCATTATTCATCCCTCTTATCGAATAGATTCTTCAGCAGTTTATACCGTTATGTGGATATTAATTCTCCTAACTTGGTATACTTGGTTAACCGAGTGACAAAGAGTATGTTATTTACTAGCCAAAGTGCCCAGGTTTAAACTGAAAGTTTTTTTGCGTGTGACACTCACTCCCAGATTTTAAACCTGAACACATTAAGTGGAACACCGCAACTGTCGTAAAGCCAGAGTGGAGATAAGAGAGAATGGTGTGATCACATCTTAGATGTTATGTTCAGTTCTGGCAGGTACATTATAGAAAAAAAATAGTGAAATCCTGTAGAAGGTGCATAGGTGAAGAGTGATATAAAGAACAGCAGAAGCGGAGATGATTATAGGAGAGAGAAAAAAACTTGGGGAGACATGATACTTATTCCCAACATTATCATAAAGCAGTGTCACTGGAAGAAGGATTATAGTGAATTTGCATAGAGAATTACAACCAATATGTCGGTTATTTTAGGCGTAATGCTATTTCATATAAAAATAAAATTCTCAATTGCTATTTTGCATAAAAGAGAAAACTGAGTAGAAGTATATAAAAGGGAATAATTATAGCACCCACCTCGTAAGTATTATGTTCCTCGCTTAATGCAGCGTCTAGTGCAGAGTTAATACTCAGTAAATGGCAACTACATTATTATTATTCTCATCATTATCATCATTATTATTAGAGTGATGGAATTTACTGCCCTGGGGGGAAATATTAGAGCTGAGAGCTTTTAAAGAAGTGTTTGTAGACTAGAGAGAGAATGATAACATTTACTGGGAGGTTAGGTTACGCCAACGTATTTCCTTCTAGAACTCAGATTCAATGATTAGAGTTACATTTTTGTGTTCAATGAGATAGCGTAGGAAAGTTGCATAATGAATTTAACTCAGCCTCTCCTAGGTCACCGGCCGACGCTTGCTGACATGGACATGCCCTTCTCGCTCTGTTTTGCCATCCTCCAGAGTAGGAGCTAACGCAGAGAGAGGTAATGAAAAGCGGTTGAGGATGAGAGCGGAAACAAAGAGACTGGATAATGCCTAAACTAGTGAGTGGCTTCCTGAGAAATCCAGAAATCGTTCTGCTTTAGGACAGGAAGAAAGCAGAGACCGTGAATCATTTTTGATGTTTTCATTTTAGTTCGGTTACGAAAGGAATCGTACTGGAGCACAGGTGCAATAATGTGCTTCTGATGCCCTTTCTTCCTCTTTGTAGAACCATCTCTCCCATTGTCTAACTTCCACTTGCGTGGTAAGAGTCACCCCGGCCGCCTGGACCTGATTTCCATCCATCCATCCATCCATCCATCCAGACTCCCACAGAGTCCGCAGCCTCTGTCTCATCTCCCCTGATAAATTACCTGCATTCAACACTGCACTAAGATGCAATAAGCAAGCTGATGAACTCTTGCTACCATAATGCAAATTCAATATGTTGCAACTCGGAGATAATAGACTTAATTTTAACAACGTCTCTCAGTCATATATCAATATATAATATGTGTCGGTAATGGAGATTCCAAGCAAGGGGGGGACTGTTAGGTAAGATTGGAGGTGTATCTTAGTGCTAGATATAAATCTATGTATTTATGAGAAGAAAGAAAATTGACTTGGGGAACACAATTAAGGATAACACTAAGTAAGGTGCTGTTGGTGGTCCGGAAGTGTGGCGTGCCCCCTAATATGTGGCTGCAGCCTGGTACTGGCACAGGCAGGTCTATGGTCAGAGCTCGCTTTGCTTCTCCATTGGTTTTTGGGGGTTTCCTCATGGTCCTGGCTGTGGTGTGGAACTTTAGCTCTTCATATACTGATGCTTCCCAGTTTAGACCAAAGTGGTACCCATGGGTTGAATGTCTTCCGGGGTCAAGTTGTCAGTCTGACAAAGACTTGCTATGGTGTCTGAGCAATGGGAACAAGCCTGGAAAAGCCCTGGGTCCTGAGTTTGGCAGAAATCAGGACCTAGCGCATCCCAAGGATGCGCCCCTCCCTTGGAAGTTATCCTACACAGAATTGATCATTGCGGCCCCGCCCATAACTCTGGGGAAAAACAATGGATGTCTATGCTTCATCTAGTGCTTGGAGGGTCAGAGAAGGATAAAGCATTCTACATGGTCAGAGAAGGATAAAGCTATTTACATAATCTTTCATCATTTTCTGATTTAATTAATTTTACTGTTATACTGAATTTTAGGAGGACGAAGTCCCTTTTCACCAATGATCTAATGATCACTTTTTCTACGACTTCTCTAATGCTTGATACAGAAATAACAAGGTATTAGCGTACAACAAATTACCTAAAGTTATTTCAAATCACAGTGTCACCCAAGGATAATGAAATGAGAAAAACTTGTCTAACAAATAATTTTAAAGAACAGAAGATCACTATACTGAGAATTAAGTTTAACACATTATTCCAAAAAGAAAACCCCAGGAGAATTAATAGAATAAAGCTAATTATTATTATTTTTTAGATTGTGAAAATGAGTTACCCTCATTTTTATGCAGTCAGTTGCTAGGTGTGGAAGAAGAGTAAAGAGAAGGCCGTCAAAGGTTATAGTGTTTGTAACAGAGCACAGATTCAACAGTGATGAGCATAAGAATTTCAAGCAATTAAAAGTATGTGATCAGGGATAGTTTTTCTCTGGAAAAATATCAAAGAGGTTTAGAGTTAGGTCTCTCTGATAGGTAATTATAATTTCTTCACAGCTGGGTAAGTTGACAGGTAGGTTGGAAAAGCTAACGTACATCTCCGGTGCCAGGTAGAGCCATGGAGTCAGTAGGACCAAAACACCCACAAGTTACAACCCACGGAAGAGTACTGAGCCGACCAAAGCAGCCCACTCCAGACTCAGAGTCTTAGTGAATTTTGCGAATGAGACGAGGATGGATGCCGCTGAAATTATTATTATGAGAATACATTCAAAGGAAATGGGGAAAAAAAAATTTAAGGATGTGTCCTAGGATTTGGTGTCCCTGAGCCATCGCCATCCCACGGTCTGGTCCACAGTCAGCTAGGTTCCTTGTCACTGTCTTTTCTTTATGGTTGTTATTTGCCGTAAGAGTCTAGAGCCATCTGTCTCTGGTGGTGTGGAGGCATGTGACGTGCTTAGCACCCACATGTTCTTCAGAAGGTCACGCCCACCTTCCGTTTAAGTCAGTTGGGGAAGCAAATCAGAGGCACAAAAGCTTGCCCGCTCCTTCTACTGTCCTCGCTCACGGTCCTCGCAGAGAACACAGCTGTGCCCCCTGGCCCAGTTCTGAGAGGGAAGCTCAGTGAGTGTCCCTAAGTCCCTGCTGTTACTATGACAAATAAGGAAGACACAGAAAGTCATGGAAGCTCAGTGAGTGTCCCTAAGTCAGTGTCCACTGTTATGACACATGAGGAAGACACAGAAAGTTATTTATCTTTAATAAAGTACTTCAATTTGCAAATTATTATTTTTTTAAAAATTGGGAAGATTTGTCAGGCTGAACAGTTGGAAAGAACCACTCATCCATGTTATGTGGTTGGCCTTTTACCTTCAAAATGGTTTTTGCTCAATGGCATTTGTGCAATCATTTTGACTAGAGAGAGTAAGACTCATATATTAAAGACCTACTATGTAACTTACTAAAAATGTTGTCACATATGTCAGACCATGTCCTTTTTATGGGATCCCTGGGGAAAAACTGTTTTAAGGCATCAATATCAAGAAAACACGCACTTTTTGTTTTCTGATATGTTCTAATAAGACTATAAATTAGTATATATAGAGACTTTGCTTTGACTAAATTGAAAATCTGAATTAAGGATTTGACCAATTAATATTTAATTGTGGAAATTTTTAAATGCTAGGGAAGATAAACAGAATAGTGCATTGTATATCCAGATACCCATCATCGAACTTCGATAATTGTCTAGATTTCAGCTGTTCTTTCATCTAAAGCACCTCTCATTCCCCATAATCATTATAATCAGTTACTGATATAAAATGTATGCACCTCACACTGCGCGAATGTGAACTGCACAGTTCTGATGATGGCCGTGTCCTCGAGAGCTCGGTCATGACATCGAACATGTCCCCCTCCCATCCCCTGTCCGTCCTGCTGTGAGAGTCACGTTTAATGACTAGGTAGGTCCTGACGGCGTTTAAGTCTGTTTCACCAGCTTCTTCCCTCAGCCACTTTCCTGGTTCTCTTCCACCTGGGTATCCTCTGTTCACTTTTACCTTGGACCATGACACACAATACCAGAAGATAAATAAGATTAAAGAAATATATTTATCTAAATATATGTAACCTATTTACAATACTTTTTGGAATAAAATGGAATAATCAATCTGAGAAAAAGGGGGATTTCCTATAGGTTATTTCCAAACAGATATAAGTTGATCACATCTTTAAAAGAAAAAAAAACTTTTCTAAAACAACTGTCAAAATTTTATAACCACCACCGACGTGCAGGAGGAATGTGAACACATGTTTTCCAGGAGAGCCGGTAAGAAATGCACGGAATTACGATGTAAGTGCACATGAGTACTTTGTCGATGAATTTAAACTTCATAAGCAGTTGGACCTAATTTAGGACCTTTCAAACAAAAACAGATTTCTAAAACGATGTCCTTTTAGATAAGCAGCGCATGCGAGGACCATTTCCTCTCATTTTTAGCGTCTCACCCTTCGGTCTTTTAACATCTGCAGTTAGCACGACAGGCTGCATTCTTGCCTGATGAGACTTGTGGCTTCTGATTCGTCAATACTTTCTAACTAGAATAAGTTACGTTGGTGCATTCATTTTAATGGCTTTATTTATAAAACCCAATGTGATCTTTTGGTCCCATAACCTTACAATATCTACGTGAGAATAAAAATCGCTTTTTAACAGGTGGCGTCATATAATAGTTTCCTATATTGATTAATCATAAATGCAAAGGTAACATACATCATAATTGCCGTGTCCCATGTGTAGCTAAATTAGGCTGGCATTGGAGGAATTCTAGAATTAGCTCTGCTGCTGATGGAAGCACCATGTGAGCTCTTTCACAGGCTTTTCCTTCTCCCCCGGCAGTGAGTTTTCTCGCGTTTCCCCAGAGAGCCTTCCAGAACTTTAGTGTCATTGGCTGCTGGTCTCTCTTCTCATCCGAGAGCCCAGACAAATCTTACATATCTGATCTTGGGTTGAAGGAAAGGTGCGATTATTTCCTCCCTTCAGAAGGTTCCGTGGAAACTACAGGAAGCAGTCGTGCGGACAGACACCTGGTATTGAAGGGCAAGGTGTTGGCTCATGTGCCGACCTGACATGCCAGCTGGCCCCCCGTTTCCATAAGCGCTGAAATGGCCATCAGGGATGCAGTCTTGACAGATAAAGGAGATGACACCTAGAGCAGCCCGCTAATTTTTTAATTCTGCACATCAGCTAATGACACGGTCCAGCGTGATCTCTCTTCTGTTTCATCCCTCTGAAGAGATAAGTTCACACGAAGGGCAGAGAAGAAAAGAGGAACAAGGCAGAACTGAGAAGAGAAGGGGGATGTGAGTTTTCACAAAAGTTTGTATTTGTCTGAAGTGAGAAGCGGGAGGCAGAGAGACTCCTACGTGTGCCTGACCAGGATCCACCTGGCATGCCCACCAGGGGACGATGCTCTGCCCATCTGGGGTATAACTCCATTGTAACCAGAGCCATTCTAGCGCCTGAGGTGGAGGCCATGGAGCCATCCTCAATGCCAGGGCCAACTTTACTCCAATGGAACCTTGGCTGTGGGAGGGGAAGAGAAAAGAGAGAGAGGAAGGAGAGGGGGAGGGGTGGAGAAGCAGATGGGCACTTCTCCTGTGTGCCCTACCCAGGAATCGAACCTGGGACTTCCACACGCTGGGCCGACGCTCCACTGCTGAGCCAACCGGCCAGGGCCTCTACCTTAGAACTTCTTAAAAGATGCTCACTGATCTAAGTATGTCAAGGATACAAAAATAGATGTATTTTGTTTCCTTACAAAATATCAGTAGATAATTGTAGATACAATAAAAAAAATCACCACGACTCCAAAACGTAGCATCTAATTCAAATGGCACCTAGCTCTCACAGTACACATGTCACAATTTCATTCAGAAAAAAAAAAAAAATGTAGCAGGCATTTTTGACGACATTTATCCCTGCAGCCTGGTTCTCCTGTGTTATTTCCATCTTCTCCTTCCTCCCTTTGCCTGTACCTTCTGCTTTTCTCGGAGCCTGTGTCCACGTGCGAAATAAACAAATGTGCTTTCACTGCTACTCAGAATACGTCAGCAACTCCGTGTAGAGGAAAAGACAGCCGGTCATGGTCTCTATGCTCATTTTGACAGGAAGGATGAGCCACACCACCCAATAAAAGTGATTTCAATATAAAAACCATGACGAAGCAGAGCCCCTCGCAGGTGATGTAGCCCACGAGATGAAGTGAGCATCTGCTTCTACGTGTCTTCACAGACTATTAGTGCCGCCTGGGTAAAAACAGCTTCTCCTCTGCCATAAAGATGAGTTTATGTGGTCTCCTGGAATTGCCTTCTTGCAATTGGTAGACAGTATGCTCATGTGATATGGGTTGAAAAACCACATCAATACATTTATGGAGGCGGAGATCTAAATTTTTTTTTCTTCCTAATCAAACTAATTACATATTACAATTTTGAATTATTATTCTCCTATCCTTTCCTACTTAATGAATCTTTAAAGTATATTATAATTCATGAAATACCCTATTATAAAAATCAGCCAAAATCACGCAAGAAGGAAAAATAAATGTGTAAGTCCTTATTCAGACATTATCCGCATGCACATTTATAAACACGACTGTTTAAATATAGTATGCTGAATGTCTACATACAAATATAAATGCAAGAATGGGTATAATTATATGGCTATCAACCAGTAAAATATTCAGGGCACATTATACTTGGTGGAATATATTTTGCCCGGGTGAGTTGAGACAGATTGTATAATAAAATGAACATGGAAAAAGCGGGGTTTAAGTCAGGAAACAGAACAGTAAAGCAATTTCCTGAGTTATTTAAATGCTCTCAAAGAGGAATGTCATTACATCCTTGAGTTACACTGGCATATAATTACATGAGCATCACCAATAACAATGCCTTACGAAGGAAAACAGAAGTTATTATAGGAAAATTATTTCCCATCATAAATCTTCATTTGGAGCTCAGGTAAATACACACAAAGGGGATTTGCATGTTTTCCAAATTAATTCCAGTCATTAAGTCATCAATTATTATGATTCGCAAAAAAAAAAAGTTTGTTTCTAATTACAGTTTTACAAACCCTTTGAGCACGTGGAAGGGTTTCGAGATGAAGTCAAGTCTGTTGTTTCCCGTGGAACGGATGAAAGGAAGATGGATGGGGGGGAGTAGACAGGTGAACAGATACATGACGTGAAACAAAACACAGATCGTGAAATTCAAGTAGGGGTTTTCTGGGTGTCCAATGGCATTTCTTATCATTTTTATGTGTGTTTCATAATTTTCATAGTAAGATGCTGAGATACAGTTTGGAGAGCATAAAGGGAAGGACGTGTTATAGGAAAGCTGAGTGTTTTAGATTAGAACATAGCATCTGTTGAAACAGTAATGAGGAACATGCCTGAGAAGGAAAAGGAGTTTTATGTGTGAAGAAAACTGTGTGCTAGCCTGACCAGGCGGTGGCGCAGTGGATAGAGCATCGGACTGGGATGCCGAGGACCCAGGTTTGAAACCCTGAGGTGGCCAGCTTGAGCGCGGGCTCATCTGGTTTGAGCAAAAAGCTCACCAGCTTGGACCCAAGGTCGCTGGCTCGAGCAAGGGGTTACTCAGTCTGCTGAAGGCCCACGGTCAAGGCACATATGAGAAAGCAATCAATGAACAACTAAGGGATCACAATGAAAAACTGATAATTGATGCTTCTCATCTCTCTGTTCCTGTCTGTCTGTCCCTATCTATCCCTCTCTCTGACTCTCTCTCTGTTTCTGTAAAAAAAGAAAAGAAAATTGTGTGCTAGACTTTGACCTTTTTACTCTGTCCTGTCAAATATGGAAAGATCTTGACGTGATGTGCACAGATCGGGTCAGTTCATTTAATTAAGCATTGCACACTACACTTTTCAGATGCTACTCACCATACAGCCTATCTGCTAGGTCCTAACCGTATAATTGGCAAATAACACCTAGAAAGATAATAAATAGAAAATGAAAGAGAATGCTGTAGGTAAGATGGTGGATAAAGGCCAGGCACTTTGGAAATGGCTAGAATGAAAGTCCCGCACGGCTGGTCTTAGAGAAAGCTCGGTGTTCGGTGTTCGTGGGAAGTCTTGCCGTGGTCCCAGGAAGAAGCAAGTTCACGAAGGAGAGGGAGAGCAACATGGAAGCGCGGCCCATCCTCAAATGCACGTCCACCCGCCATTCAAAAATTTACAGCTTTAATGGGCTTGCTGGGGTAAGGTGGTGTCAGGCACAACATGAGTCTTAGGAAGACAAAGACAATATTAGTTACCAAACCCTTAATAGGTGCAGGAGAAAGATTGCACACAAGTATTACCGTATTTGCCCATATAGAAGATGCACCCTTTTTCAAAACATGTGGGGTCTAAAAACTGGGTGCATCTTATACAGTGGCTATAGGTTTTTATTTAAGAAGTGTGGCATTTCAAATGCCATGGATGGAACTGAGGACGAGGTGATATATGAAGAAAGTGATTGGTCATCAGACACGGATGAGGCCAAGCTATGGATGGGAGGTTTGACAGCGATGAGGAGTTGTGTGAACTTTATGATGAATAAATTTGAGTTCAATAACTTTATGTAAAACATTTTTCCCCCAATTAAGGTGCGTCTTATACATGAGGAAATATAGTATCTATTGCCTGGTGGTGGGGTAGGATTCTTGAAAATTCCATTGAAACTAACCAAAGCTTAAAATCACTATGGTTATCCTCATGGTCATTCATGCTGGCCACCCAAGCTCATCTTTCTTTTTTTCCTATTGGTTTTCTGAATGGATTAAGTAACTCAGACCACCCCAGCAAAGTCTAATTAGGCTGAGCTTGTGAATGGATCTAGGGAAGAGCGTGTTTAGAGCTGACGAGGCAGCGGGCCAAAAAGACCTCGCCGGAAGTCATCCGCAAGAGGAGAGAGTCTGGGCAGCCTCGTCGGGAGCCGGCGCCGCGTGTCCCCGCGCACGTGTTCGCGCGCACGCGTGTCCCCGCGCGTCCAAGAGTGGATTCCGGCTCTGCAACTCCCACCCGGAACCCCCGTCTCACTTGAAAAGAATCAGTGTTCAGATGACACTTGAAAATTTTGCTGTAGGAGAAAGACAGGCAACACTTTTCTCTGCAAAGCTTTCAGTTCTTCAGATACAAAATGCCTCAAAAAGTTCAAAGATTTAATTACATCTTACAGCGACGGCAGATAGAGCCATGTTGAAAACTGAAGAAGGCATTCTGAGCATGCATAGCTTGCTTCCTCGTTTTGTATAAAGGAAAAGCAGGTTATTATTATTTTTTTCGATTGCAGTGGTCATGCAATATTATTTTAGTTTCTGGTGTACGGCATGGAGGTTAGACATTGATATAATATATGAAGCGGCTCCCCCAATAACTCCAGTGCCCACCTGGCACCACACAGAGTTAGAATATTAGTGACTCTATTCCCTGAGCTACACTTACATCCCCGTGACTGTTCTGTAACTGCCCATCTGTACTTCTGTCCCTACACCTTCTCCACCTACTGCCCCCACCCCACCCCTCTGGCAACCATCAGTTTGTTGGTTGTTGTTGTTTTTTGTTTTGTTTTGCTTAGATGAAATGCCATCTGAACTAATGATATATTTGGAAGAGTGTTAACTGATTCAGACGATTGCAGGTAATAAAAATGGACTTATGTGGTAGCATCTCATTTTTGGAGAGCAGCTCCCAACCAGTGAATGATGGAGACTTATTTATCAACAACCAAACTTCACACTTTGTAGGGGAAGTTAATCTCCTTGTGCTGAAGACACTCATCTTTCTAAGTGGCATGCACTTCCAGCGAACTTACACCACTGAGCATTTGACCTCACACTAGGTTGGTGAGATGGAGCAGGCAACCAAAGAGATCTAAGCAACAGAAAAGGTGCTGCCCAGCCTGTCTCTGAAATCCACCCTCTGTGTTTTCGGCGTTGAGAAGACACTATTCTAAGGCAAACACCCTGAGCGGGCACCATCTTAAATACTCACCAGCTGTCAGATAACACGGCCTCAGAATCTAAGCCTCCAAGAACGGGCACAAGCGAGGCACTTGGTGATGGTTCTGGGAAGGGAGGTTAAAATCTCCCAAAGACCTCCTTTGCCTCCTGCGCCCTTCTCTCTGAGACAGGCGCCGACTGTCGTATTAGTCTAACATCTGTGAGAAGTTAGAGCTAGAACACAGGCCAGTGACCTCACACTAGGTTGGTGAGATGGAGCAGGCAACCAAAGAGATCTAAGCAACAGAAAAGGTGCTGCCCAGCCTGTCTCTGAAATCCACCCTCTGTGTAAGAGGAGCCGGGTTTTGTCACTTCTGCTGACAGGGAACAGGGGCAGATCTGAGGACCGTATGAGGCTACAGCAAAGGCATGGACCAAGGCAGCCCCAGCACTATGGAGCTTTGAGCTATGTAGGGAATAACAGGTCTCAGTCCCTGGTTTGGTTTTGAACAAGGGAAACACTTAAAGAGATGGTGAATAGGCTTTGTTTTGAATTTGGAAGCTTCGTGCTTGGAGCAAATGATGTAATCATTATTCTCCTCAGAATATTTTCGTCTATTTCTAGTAAGTTGCCGAATATTCTAATTTTGGAGCCAGAGGTCACTCTTGTGTATTGCTGCCTTAAACAAGGAAGGATGAAGACTTGAGCACAAAAGACCCCAATAATTAACTCGCGGAGAAGCATGAAACTTCACCTCTCGGGAAGGCCTTAGAGATCGCAGAGTTCAACCTCAGTCTTTACGGATGGAAAAACTGAGACCGGGGAGGCTGTATGACTGTCCAGGGTCACAGTGCTCATCTCCGGCAGCCTGGGGACTGGGAACCCTCGAAACTGCCTCCTTGCAGTTCTCCTGTTCCGTGGAGCTTTTCTGTGATTGGCTACGGACAGGCACATGAAAAGGCCTCAAACCGAAAGCCAACTCGAGACTCATATTTCTTATTCATCCAGCTCATAAAAATTTCCAAATTTTCCCAAATTAAAAAAAAAAAAGATTTGTGAGGTGTTATGTCTCAAAGACATGCCACAGTATTCTGGGTGGGGTTCTAGGTATGGATCATCAAGAAAGGGTATTTACTGCAGAGCTGATTGATTCACCCTGGGATTTTTGTCCTTCTAAAACACATGGATTCTCTTTGGAGATTAAAAATTGTATAGATTTTTAAACAGTATACATAGCATGGACACATAGACAAATTTTAATACTTCCGTTAAGGGAGAACAGTAAGTCATAACTACTTTGCTACTGAACTTTGTTTAATATCTGTGCCAAGGAAATGCCCTTCTTATCTTGTCTGGTTTGGTTGGCTTGTCCTTTGTCGTTTTCTTTGCTGGCACAATCACCTAAAATATCACCTTGGAAGAGCACCTTGCTTGTCTTTAGTTTGAACTGTTGAAAAACCTCTTTGGGTGAGTTCCTTTATGAAACGTGATCCTCACTTCTTTATTCTTACAATCCTTATTCCAAGACTGCAAAGAGCTGCCAGTAATCCATAAGCTTTCTTTTTGGGTCAAACTTTTTATTCCCTAGAGTGAGAGTTGAACAGGTGGGGGCTGACTGGACCCCCCACGCCCACTCCCGCTGGTATTTCGGATGTAAGGCACGCTGCCCTGAGCCACAGGGCCAGATGGATCGGGGCTTGGCCAGCCCATCCCTCCCACCAGGCAGAACGTGCCGACCAGGACCGCCGACAACCACAACATTGCCTTTATGGACGCGCTGTAGATGACCTGAAACTCTCCCGTGTTTCCTCTCATTTGATATTCCCAACAATACTGCCAGGAAGATATTATTACCAGATCCAATGAGGAAAGTGTAGTTATACCATAATTTATTATTATTTTACAAATAAATCGTTCATAAAAATTATTAATTATTTATGAAGTGTTACCATGAAGATCTTCTCAGAAGCAGTCGTCACAGCTAACACGTACCGAGTTCTTTCTCTGCGTCTTTATGAAAAAATCCTGCAGGTGTCATTCTTTTTCAGCTGAGCAGACTAAATCATAGCAAGTGGAAGTCATCTGTCCAGGGTTACACAGCCAGTAAGCAGAGGGGGGCTGTCACTGGATTCCACCAGCCGGAGTGTCTGGCCACAGGTGAAAAGTGAACATTTGAAAAATAAATAAATAAAGGCACAGAGGGGGACAAGAGACAAGTAAATCAATTCCAGTTTTGTTGTTGGTGCAGTTGTTATTGTGTTCCTATTACCTAAGGGGATTCCTGCTGGCACCCAGTTGAGAACAGGGCAGATTCCATCATTTCCTTTTTCTGATTTTTGTCAAGATGAAGAAGGCGCTGCAGAGTTCCAAAATATAGTGACACGCGGCACCGGGACTAGATGGTAACGGAGTTGTCTGTGGGGTTGTGACGTGTGCAGGCGTGGGAGCTGGTATCCTCCGTTTACAACTCCTGGTCTCCTTTCTGCCTCCTCCATCTTGCCGAGCAGCTAACCTTTAATAACCTGCTTTAGTGTGTTTCTTTTTTTATTTTTATTATTATTGTTAATTATTGTGTTGACATGGTTTCAAGTGTCCCACTCAATATAATACCGTCTACCTAGTGTCTATCGTCCGTGTTGAGTTCGATTTGCCCAATGGGTACGTAGTAAGAGGCTGGCTGTAGGGGACTGGGGTCAGGGTACTTCTTCTCCCCACGTCCCTCCCTGCTGGGGCACTAGGGGTTGGCGGCAGTCCTCTTGAATTCTGCCAATTGCTACTTCCGCACGCCCTCAAACATATGGTAATGGCTCCTACCTGCTGTGAGCCCAAGAGGACCACACTGTCCCTGCTAGAGCCTCTTAAACTTTGCTCCCCTCTTCGTGAATACTCCCTTTAGGGAACTTGTCTCAACTGCACTATTCTTCATTAGTGTGAGATCCCGGCCAAGCCTGAAACCAACTTCCTCTGCCTCCAGAGGCTATAGACGTTCCTTTACCACATGAGAGTCAGATCACCTGACACACATTACTCACAGATGGGAAAGGCCTCTCCCTTTTTTTAAATGTATCAAATGGAATCCACCTGTGACAGGGGTGTGGCCTCACACCCAGCTTCACAGGTACGTTGGGTGTCAGCACAGGTTCTGAGATCGCTGGGCTGGACCCTTCGTGTTACTGCCTCTCAGTTAGAGACGTCAGATTTCTACCGTTGCCTAAATAAAATCACCAGCACGTTTCCAAGAGTTGCCCACCCACCCCACACAGATTTACAACCACATCCGCATTTTCTACCCAAGGCAAAAAGCACGCAGTCACCAGAAACATATGGCACCCAGGATACATTTTATATCACGATTTGTGGTTCTCCAACCTCCGTTCTGTTTTTTTGTTGTTTTTTTGTAAGCCACTTGATAAATACGGTTTTTTTTTTTAATTGGAAAGTATATGCATGATATCAGATAAACAGCCATGCCAACTTTATACTGTGTGGTAATGGGACTCACAAAAATTTTTCGTGGGACACTATTTCATGTTACGTAATCAATGAATACTGGTTTCACTGTTTCGTTTTTTAACATCCTTGACACCTTTAACAAGAGGTGTCTGCTGTGTTTTCTTCTCTCTGCCATGGTAAAGAGCCATGAGAAGGTTAGAGTCTTTGCTATCAAAAGTCACATCCTTTCCGTAAAGAGATCCACGTCTGAGGCTTCCTAGTAACGAGGATCTGAGATGAAACAAGGCTGGCTCTCTCACACGTTTGATCTGAGTCTCTTTCCCTTTTAACAGCACCGACTGTCAAAAGGTGAAGCATCTGTGTCCTCTGAGGGGAACCACTAAAATAGATGTCACTGCAGGAGGACAGATTTTACCGCAGTTGTCTGGAATCAGGAATTTAAAATCAAGCCCAAACGGGAGACTCGAATAGAAGCATTGCTAGACACATTCCTGCTTTTTAAATATGGGTCATTAAGGAAGGCCAGGTCTGTTGAACTTGACCATAAATCAAATTAAACTTTGTCATATGTAAGATGAATCAATCCTTGATCTCTAGACCAAAGGATTCCAATCTCATGTCAATGGTTTAGTGATGTCTGTCCCATTCCCATACCTGGTAAAATTATGTTTACAGAACAATGTGTGAAGTTGGGTTAATATGTGTTCAAATGTGCTTTGACCCAAAACAGAGTTGGAAGAACCTTTTTGACATTTACCATCAAGAAAATATCACGGTGGCCAGCCCTATACAGGCCAGCTCACAATTTTTTATTGTTTTATTTTTGCAGTTGCAGAGTGTTTGATTTGCCCTTTTTCAGCTCCTGCTTCACTGTCTATTTCAAATCTTACTCAAGCTTTTTCTTAGGTTAAAGCAACAATTGATGTAAAGGTGCCGAGGAGACCTCGGGGGAGCGGGTGTGCAGCCGGGGGTGTCCCGGTAGTTTTGAAAGCCTCATTTTCATCTTCGGGGTTCAAGGTGAAATAGCCAACTTTAATGAAAATGTAACAAAAAAAACCTTCGTTGACGTCACTGGCAACACAACTGAAACCTTTTCTTATTCAGTTACTGCTCACACACCCTTGTTCCAGGTCATAATGGTCAGAACCATGATGTTCCTCTTAAATAATAATAATGTAGTTGTTTTCAGGGAAGATAATGAAATCAAACAGAGCCAGACTTGAATCTCAGATTTTTCACCTGCAAATTATGTGCAGAGCTTTACAAAATTACTAACCCACCACTCTGTGTCTTTAAAATATCAGTAAACTAGAATAAAAATCATAGAAATCCTACCACCTCTACAATACCACTGCTTTTAAATAAATTTACAGAAGCAGTGGCTATAAGATAGTTATTATTTTATTCCAGATACCTGCTGGGAGCTTAATAATCGAGATATTTTAAATAAATTATTAAGAAATTTCTTTTTGTGACATAGTTTCCTGCTCTGAAATTATTGAATTTTTTAAAAACCCTTTTAAAAAGTAAGAGGCCACTCTATGGCAGTTAATAAATAGCATCCTTTTAGTGTGAGTTAATATAAATGGTTTAGATAAAAATTATGATTATATGAACCTTCATCTTCCCTTCCTTTCCACTTAGGAACTATTTTTAGTAATCTTGTAACCTATTATCAACCACCTCACTCCAAAATACACACCACTAGCACGGTGCTTCTATTATGGAGAAAAGAAAAATTTAAGTCATGGACACCATGCTAGGGTACTCCATTATAATCTTGTTTAGAACACATGTCTCTTCATACATTCCAGTTATATTTATCCCTATATAGTTATTTGGATGCCTGTTCCTATTACCATTATTTATTGTTATCTAATAGATGCCCCCAAAAGTTAAAAGCTGGAATAAAAAATAAAAAAGTATTATACTTCATTATTTTATGGGTCAGAAATTCAGACAGGGCTTGTTGGGTGGTCCTTTTTTTTTACCATGTGCCGTAAACTGGGGTCATTCAGTGGCATTCAGCTGGTGTTATAGCTAGTCTAGAGTGAATAAGATGGTCATTCACAGGACCTCTGTCTGGGAGGCAGTGGATGGAAGGTTTAGGTCAGCTGAACCTCTTTCTCCTCCCCGTAGACTGACGGTCCCTCAACACTTATCGACCCTACAAGACAGTAGGACTTCTTGGGTAACAGCTGAGGGCTCCAAGAGTACCAGATACAAAGAATCTAGCACAGTGCCTTAGACATGTCGAGGAATGAACAAATATTTATGAACTGAGTGATTGCCTCCCCTGGCAAGGAACTCCTTATCTCAAAGGTACGGTAAGTTAATATTGAGCATCCAGAACACTGTGTTAAATCACGCCCACTCGGGCAATGAGCAAGTTTTTAAGTTTTAAAGCAGTTTAGAAATGTTGGGAATGAACATTTTGGTATGTAGACCCTTAACATCATTAGAATCTCTGTTTTAACATTTTGGTAACACGATCCAAATTCTATCAATAAATCTGCAGTTCTCTATGTCAATGAGCGTCCTGAAAATCTTGGACGCATTGTATCTGAACATTCTTTCTCAGTGACTGCAGCTAAGTGACTCCACTGTCTCACACCCCCATGTTCTGGAACCTTCACCCTCATTTTTCCCAGTGAGAATTTAACAAGACTGAGGTAGACCAGAAACAGCCCTGAGATAGGATTCCGAGGACCTGCGTAACTACCACACGCCCTTAGGGAAACAGGGCCCATTCCCTTAAGTTCCCTTTCCATACCATTAAGTGGGATAGTCTCACTAACTCACAGCATACCTGTGAGGATCAGTGAAGAGAATGTGCTTCATAAACAATCAGGCCCATGGGAGATGATCTTATCGCTGAACATTGGGTCCCCATTTCTTTCCAGCGCCAATGGCCGAATCCTAGATGGACGTCTAGTTCTACTACAACCCTCGCCTCTTACAGACGTGGCCTTATGTATCTCGACCCTCCAGGCCAGGCAAGCGTGGTTCAAGTTTTTAACATCTCTGCAGATTCTTGTGTTAACGTACATGTCAGTCTTTTAGCAAGTATCACTAAATGCTGTAATTAAGCGTATAATTATGCTACAGTGGGAAATACAATGGTGGGTGAGAAGCCTGGTCCCTGGTCCTCACAGAACAAACACACCACGAGAACGTGGTGAAAGTCATTCTTATTATTCAGTGATCCCCGATGAGCTAGCGTGTTTGGGATCTGAGGAAATTGCATTCTAGCTGAAGAGAAGTCAGATAAACACCATACCCCCAGATTCCAGGACTCTCATTCCAGAGTTATTATCTCTACTTCTACTTTCCCACTTACACATTTTGATGAGATTAAAAAGAAAAGGAGGGAGGAAGGTAGGGAGGGAGGAAGGAAGGGAGGGAGGAAGGAAGGGAGGGAGGGAGGGAGAGGGAGGGAAGGAGGGAGGAAGGAAGGGAGGGAGGGAGGGAGGGAGGGAGGGAGGGAGGAAGGAAGGGAGGGAGGGAGAGAGGGAGGAAGGGAGGGAGAGAGGGAGGGAGGGAGGGAGGGAGGGAAGGAAGGAGGGAGGGAGGGAGGGAGGGGTCAGGCAAGACATCGAGATTGAGCAAGTTCTTATTCAGATAGACTACACTGCAAAAGCAACATTGCTGGAATCACCTCAATTTTACAATTATCATTCAGTACTGTTTAGCAATAGCCTAGTGCCCTTTAGAGGAACAGACTTGAACTTGCAAATAAGAAAGAAAAAGGAGGAACTAAAAGTTTGTTAACATAATTACCCCTACTTTTGTTCATAGCTAAAAATGTGTGATTGGTTGTACGTGCCCAGAGCTCTTGGTTTCATAGCTTGACACAAATTCCTTCCACTCACCTTGGTCTAGAAACAAATTTTCTAGAAATTGTGTTCTCCCTGGAACGGGAAGGTCAATGATTGAATTAATGGCATTGGGTTGTACATCAAACCCGATCAGAAAAGCTACAAATATCTGACAAAACATTCCCATCCCGAAAAGGCAGGAATTACTGGCACCGCAGGGCATGTAGACCCCTCTCCGGGAGCCTTTATTGGGGCACGGTTGGAAGCGGGCTTTCCGGAGCAGCCTGTACTTACCCTTGAATCACGCTGGTCAGGTCTTTTCCTGAGAAGAGTTTGGCTTTCGGTATTTATGGAGCACAGTAGACAACTGCTTACCTCCGGGCATGAGAGTCAGTCCAGGGCTTCCGAATCGTTGTGCCAGGACTGCTCCGTTGCCCATGGAAACAAAGGCTCCTTTGGAGAGAAGGCGCTTTGTGAAGGCAAGGCAGAAACTAAGGCCATCGATTTTGGCCAGTGTCCTAGTTGAAAGTGTATTTGGTACACGAACAACAGCCACAAAAAATATTTGCAAAGGATCACACTATTTTACTGTCGTTTAAGTGCTCATTTTTGACATCTCTAAGTCATCTACAGTAAATAATAGGTCCAGACTCCTTTAAATAAACTGGTCCTGAGTAGAGGAACTATTGGACCGGGAACAACTTGTAGACATTCTTGCACCCCGGCACAGAGAGGGTAAATGCCAATGCTAGCGTGAGGGAAAGATCTGCACATTGTCACTGAGAAGAAGGCTCTGGACACAGATTAAGTCTGGACCACAATGCGTGTTTTAAAATGTCATGAAAATGGCTTGGACTAGAATTCCACAAATGTCTTCCATCTTTCTCCCAACATTCAACAAACAAATTAAATCTCACGCTGGATTTCATTATGAATAAACGTTCCTGAGACTGGGAAGCCTGGTCTTTCCGGGAGCCTTGTAATTAGCTCGTGTCGCGCCCAGAGAGCAGAGCAGAAGCCGGATGGCAAAAGAGAGAATGAGAATCCGCGAAGGACATTATGACGGCAATCTAGCGCGGAATGTAGAGGGCCAAGGGGAGAGGAATGGAAATGAGGAAGAGGGAGAAATTTCTATTTATTGACCTCTTCATTTGCGCCAAGATCAGAGCCTGAAACTTTACATAGATTGTCTGTAGGTAACCATCCGAATAAAACAGAAACATATATCCTTGTCCCCATTTTAGACCCTGGGAGACTGGCCAGAGAACTGCGGTGTTGAACTTAGCAGGTGTCTGAAAATAGGTGACTAAATGGATGTAACTTTTCAAAACTGTTTCTAAAATTCTGAGTCAGATTATATCCATCTTTTTTTTTTTTTTTTTTTTTTGTCACTGTACCTATAATACTGAAGGCATGGGTGATGTTTAAGTAGTAGTATTTTTTTCAATGAGTTATGGCATTCCCTAAAATTGAACATGATCGCTACATTAAGTGATGTGTTCTGGACATACTGTCAAGCCTGGTGGAGGTTGGAGTGTGAGAAGGGTCACTGTTGTTGCTGAAACACCTTTCTAATCTGATTTCATTGTACTTAAGACTCAGTTTTGATGTCCCCCAAAAGCAGAGAGTAAAGCCATTCTCTTTGACAACCAAGAAATATCTATAAGAACAAATATGGCAAAAGAAATAAAAAAGCCCGAGTTTGTAGAGATTGCGAAGTATGTGAAAAGTATGGTGATTGTCTTGTATGGATCTAGTAGGAGACAGGCAGACTTCCAGGATACAAACCTGAGCTCTTCAGCTTGCTAGCGGATGACCCTGGACCTGTCACTTAAGATTTCTGCCACTTAGTTTCCCCACAGCCAACCTGGGAGTTCTGTCATCTCCCTCACAGACTTGTGCTGAACAAGTGCCATCCGGCAAAACTGTTTGAATCACCACCCCAGCGGCACATTGTGAGAAATATTTCCAAACGTCTCTCAAGCACTAAAGAATATGGATATTAACCGAAATAATGTAGGCAATAAATGTCAACTCGGTTCGAGATGCATTTATGGGTACCTATTGTATGAAGTGTGAGATAACACATCTCATTTGGCTTCCAGGAGAGGATCGTCCAGTGGGGAGAAAGACACCTAAATTATTTTAATACAAGGTAGTAAAGCTGTTAGAGAGATTTATACCTAAGATTTTATAAGGTGTTACAAAAGACAGTTAGGAGGAGGAAAGGTTTCCTGGGGATAAAGACTAACCCGAAATTTAAAATTCAAACACAATTAAGCAAAGCGAAAGTTTGATCAATGCCCTGTGGAGACAGCAGGAGCTATGTCAGGCTCAGGAGGATCCCCAACAGCGAAGTATAGAGAAGTGTACACAACATAGTCTGTGTGGGTCTCTACTCCCACAGCACAGAGATTGGACTTTGTCCTGTCAGTGGTGACAGTGACATGGACACATTTTTATTTTGGAAAGATCACTTTGGCCGCAAGATGGCGGCGGACTGGCTAATGGAGGGTGGGGAGAGGGGCACACTACAGGTGAAGGGTGAGGTGGCTATTTCATTATGTTCATGCTCCAAGAACAAGAATCCATTTGAACTTGGTATCAGATGGTGCGAGTGCAAAGTGGAAAATCAATTTTGGAGCAGCTTAGGGGGGGATCAGAATGGTTTGGCAATTGGTGGGATGTGGTGGGTAAGGAATAGGCTTCAGTGATGACTCCCAGTACAAGGAGACCAGGTGGGTGCTTACAAAGCTGTGCCGTGTGCAGGGAGCGGGAGAAGATCTGGAAGACAAAACTATGAATTCTGTCAAGAGGGACCCAGTACGTAGCAAGCATTTCTACAATGTCTGGGCGGGAATGTGCAACAAGAAGTCCGGTTGCCTCGGGAGCATCAAAATACATTGGTCTGTCGCACACGCGTGTGGGTCAGGGTTCCGTCTAAAGGCGAAGACACTGGTATCCAAGGAGCCGAAGACGTGGAGGGAGCTGGTAGTCGGCTGTGAGACTGGATTACAGGAGATCACCACCATCTAGGTGGAGGGCAGAAGGGGTGCTCGTGGGAGAAACTCGGAGGTAGATGTCAGAGAGGGTTGGAGGAGAGCTGGCCCCACAAAAAGTCAAAGAACTTATCCATTCCCCCAATAAAAGTTATGGCCGTAGGCCTTTATTCCGGGAATATAAAAGCTGGTATGGGCTCATTGGTTGTTGACCCTGGCCAGAGCAATTTCAGCTTGTCTGGCACGAAAGCTAAGGGCGGTGAGTTGCGCTGTAAACAGGGAACAAGGGCAAGGGGACAGAGGCTGCAGACCGCCGTTTCATGAAGGAGAAAAGGGCAATGAGGCTGTAACCACAGGAGCCACAAAGTCCAGACGGGCCAGCCGAGGAGGGGAGAGGTCTGAGGACGTTTAGACAGAAAAGCAAACACACACTAGAATGGGGACATCAGGAAAGGAAGTGATAGGGGTGACTGACAGACAGATCAAGGTCAGGGGACCGGTGGGGCTGTGTCTGAGAGAAGCCAGAGAGGCAAAGAAGGACAGAGACCTCACCTTGACAACAGAAAAACACTGTGTCCAGTTCCACTACCTGCCACTTAGAACTGTGGCATTCGCCAGTTTACTAAATGGAACCCCTGATAACATTTCCTCCCAACAGAGAGTAAGTAGTTTCAGTCTAGTCCAGCAGGTAACTCACAGAACTGTTAACTAACATTCATATTGGATCATAAGCGAGAAAGAACAGGTAATGCTGTTATGTGTGTGTGTGTGTGTGTGTGTGTGAGAGAGAGAGAGAGAGAGAGAGAGAGAGAGAGAGAGAGAGAGAGAGAAGAGAGGGTACTGAGAAAATCCACAAAGAGCTGAGCAGAAACTATTTCCTCCAGTTTTCTCATGTTCTCAGTAAGATCGCCTTCCCCTCGCTCCTCCTCCCTGTCCCATAAACTCAAAGAGAGTGGGCATGGGAGGTAGCCAAAACCGGTGCTTCCGGAAATGTCAAAGTTCAGTTCGAAATGGACGGGTCATCTGCTGTATTCAAAGCGCTCCGCCAAGGGAGCTCACGATCTCCTAGGACAGAGAGGCCAATCTGCAAACACCTTACGGGGTGGGCAGCGTGCTCCCTCTCACCCTCGGCTGCGTCCTCTACCTCTTTAAAAGCAAAGTCGAGTCTAGCCATTTCCAAAGGCCTCTCTCCTTAACGCCCGAGATCGTTGGGACTCTCGCAATGTCATTTGCTGTGTAGAAACATTTGACTAATATTAAGGAGGAAGTAACTGAAGAGCTGTGTCAGACCAGAGGAAGGTGTGACTTTCTGGCCTGAGAGGGGCTTGACAGAAGTCATTGGAATGATTTATGGATAAGGGACGATGGGCAGGTGTAGTTCAAAGGAGGGCAGTCTGCTCTTCATAATAAAAATTCCATCCTAGCATTTTTTTTAAAAAAAAAATTTATTTCGGGGATAAAAATAGGATGGAGGCAGGGAGAATTGCTTTCCCTGAAACAAGAACTTCTACAAAGTGAGAAACTTGAAATGAGATCATACATCAGCATGAGTAAGATGGTCTAGCGTGCTCTCTCCCCGCCATGCTGGTGCCTCGGTAATAGGCCCAGCCTTGACAGAGACGTTCGTGTAGAAATAAAGACCTCCTCTTCACATGCCGTTCTCTCCTGCTGGGACTTGGGGGAAATTTGCAACTCTAAGATTATTTTCAGAGTAGTAAATTGTGTGACTACACACTAAAGTCTGCAGCCCAGCTGTGGAATATGTGGGAAAAAAGATTTATGTGTATGAGGAAATCTCTTATATCATACATTGTAGGGGGTTACAATTTATTTCCCTCAAAAAAAAAAAGAAAAGCCAGAAAGATTTCTAAGTGTATACTATTTCATTGAAATGCTTGCTTTTACCAAATTTATCCCCAAATAAACCTTTTATACTGAGTTTCCAAATTCTTTGTGAAAAACAAAGTTTTGTACAAGGTAAAAAAATCAATGATATTCAGTGAATCATGCAATCAAAACAATAGAAGCAGAAAGTGAAACATAAACTCAAAGAGATTTAAATATAGAACAGAAAAAGAACTATCGCTATCTAAAATGTTTATATAAACTCACCTATGTACATCTCATTTTTAATTTGCTGTTAAAGGTTTTGAATTCAGCTCTTCAATTAATCCAGGAGAATCACGCTTTCTGGTGGGAAAGCATCTGGGGGGATCCTCTCGCCTTCAAACAGATCTCTCTGGTGTCTGCTAAACATAGTTCACCCACAGATCAGGGAGAGGTTGAGAGTAACAGCAACTCCTCTGTCCTCTACAGGACAAGCTAATCCAACTGGACTCCTTAGAGCAATATCTCATCACTTGATTTCTATTCATATGCAAAGTGCCAAGCTTGATGGTCTGTCACAGATAGAAGAGGTTTCACGTGATAAAATAGCTGGCAAGGGGAAGAGTGATGACCCAGGGCCGGGAAGAACTTTGAGTCAGATATGTATCTGATGCTATTCGGGGACCCAAGTGAACATCTAAGTTGACTGTATGGTCTTTTTCATAGTTTCTTTCTTCCCTGGTGTAGACTGTTGGTGTCTGCCTAAAATCTGTATGTTGAAACTTGATCCATCAGTGTGATTGTAGCAGGAGGAGGAGGCCTTCAGGAGATAATAGGATTAGTTTAGGTCATAAAGAGAGGGCCCTCATGAGTAGGATTAGTACCCTTATAAGAATCATAAGAACCTGACCTGTGGTGGCGCAGTGGATAAAGCATTGACCTGGAATGCTGAGGTTGCCAGTTTGAAACCCTGGGCTTCCCTGGTCAAGGCACATATGGGAGTTGATGCTTCCTGCTCTCTTCTCTTTTTTTCCACCCCGCCTTCTTTTTTTTTTTCTCTCTCTCTCTAAAATGAATAAATTTCAAAAAATCTTTAAAAAAAAATTGTAAGAGCTTGCTTCCTGTCCCTGCCCTCTGTCGGGTGGAAATACAAGGGTGTGTGTGCAGTCTGCAACCCAGGAGGGAGCTCTCCCCAGAACTAAACCTGCTTCCAGATTTCCGGCCTCATGACTGTGAGAAAAAATTCCAGGTGTTTATAAGTCTCTGGTCTTCTAGCAGAGCAGCCTGAACAGTCTAAGACACTCCCTAACTTTTCTTCTTGTTTATATCTAGACTTTTCTTGGCTGAATAATATACGTTGAACGCCAGGTCTTCCTGCAAAAAAAAGTGTTGTTTTTATTTCTCTTTCAAGTTGTTTGAAATTAATTCATTGGGATTGGGTCAATTTGGATTGTATTAAGAGTAGTGGATTAAGTGTCTCTGATACAGGGACATAGTGTGTTTTCCCTTGAAATCATCTAGACCAGGGGTAGTCAACCTTTTCATACCTACCGCTCACTTCTGTATCTCTGTTAGTAGTAACATTTTCTAACCACCCACCGGTTCCACAGTCATGGTGATTTATAAAGTAGGAAAGTAACTTTACTTTATAAAATTTATAAAGCAGAGTTACAACAAGTGAAAGCATATAATAATAATTACTTACCAAGTACTTTATGTCAGATTTTCGCTAAGTTTGGCAGAATAAATCTTTATAAGAAAACTTACTATAGTTAAATCTATCTTTTTATTTATACTTTGGTTGCTCCGCTACCGCCCACCATGAAAGCTGGAACGCCCCCTAGTGGGCAGTAGGGACCAGGTTGACTACCACTGACCTAGACTAAAGCTCATCCTACAGCTTCATCTCTTTACTCTGTGCCTCAATACAGTCCAATTCAGGCAGGATCTATATTTAAATATCAAGGATAAATATTTTCAGGAGACTAGATAAGTGTGCTGAGCAAAGTTCATGTTTCAGCTAAAAGAGCTTTCCAGCAAGTTCAGATATGGAATTTGTTCAACTGAGAAAAGTTAGACACTGTTCTAGATTTATAATTGGTATTTCTTATCCCTAAGAAAGTGATAATAATGTGTATCTTTGTGTGTGTGTGTGTTGAAAGGCACATTTAGTTGACTAACATAAAGCAGACTAAAAGAGGAGAATACCAATACTCTTTCAAATAACTCTGTGCACATACACACACAAAAAATAATTCCATTCATAGATGCGTCTTCTATAAATGGTGGAATAGATCATAATTTATAAATCATAATGACTTGCCACAGATCATTCCTTAAAAGTAGTCCTTGTTCTGCCCAGTTACTACTTCTAGTTCATTCCTAGGGAAACGTGAATGCCTAAGATGCTCACATCTCAGCCCCCTAATGTGAGATGAGGCCAACAGGACATGATTTGACCTCTTCTGTTGAGGGGGAAGTGATAAACACAGGCTTACAGGCCCCAGGGAGACGGTACTCCCTCACAATCAAAATTTAAATCACTCTAAAAATCAAGGAGATGCTTCTGTGTTTGCCAACACTCCCCAGGGTCCTGAATACTTGGGGTCAGAACAGTGGTGCGACTTGTGAACTTACAAAGAAAATAGAGTCACAGATGCTAAGATGCAGCCGGTAATATACTGAGGAATGTCTGTATTAGAGTTTGTGCTGAACTCCGGACAGGAGGTGATGGAAAATGCTACAGAGGAAAAGGCCCAGATAGGAAATGACTAGATTGACAAAACGATGGCAAAGAAAAGTGCTGGTGTTCACACAGACACACCACACACACAGACTCTCTCACTCTCTCACATACTCTCACACTCCCTCCCTCCCTCACTCGCTCCCATTCACAGATTCGAGAACAGTGAACTACTTTAAGTTATGTTTATTCCTCCCTATCCCCCTCGGCCATCCTTTCCTGTCTGGGTCTCACTCAGCCTCCTTGCCTATTTCTCCTGTAGCTTCTTGCCCTCTCCTATCGGGCACACGTTTATGTCCCCACACCTGGTACAGACAGGTGGTACTAGTATATTCCTCTGGAATTCGAAGAGGGCAGCCCCATAGGACCATAGGCCCTCCCCAGTAAAAGGGGATGAGACCCCAGTATGGGGAGCAGACACTCTTTTCGGAGGCCAGGGTGTGGGGAGCTAGAGGGCGGGTGTGTCAGCGCCCCTTCCCACTTCCACCTCAAGTTGCTGGAACAGGCTTAAGCCAGTTTTCTGTTCTGGCTGCTGAACCCAAAGGACAGGAAATCATTACGGGGAAAACATTTTAGCAAAGGTCACTTTAATAGAAAATTACATCAATCACCTTGAAGAAAAAAAAAAAGAAAGTTTCCATTGATGTCATCTGTCCATGGGATAACATCCGTCTCAGTTCTTGACCTGAGTTTCCAGAAGCTCATCTAACTGCACAGAAAACAGTGTGGTGGTGACAGGCGGGGGTGGGGGGGGGAGGGTGACCAGTAGTGGGAGAAGATGTAAGCTTTCCTGTGGAGTAGGGGAGGTAGATGAGGGGAAAGGGATAAATGGGGACCGAAAGGGACTTGACTGTGGGTGGTGAACACACACTATAATATCCAGATGATGTATTGTTGAATTATACACTGGAAACCTATGCAATTTTATTAACCAATGTCACCCCAATACATTCAATAGAAAATAAGTGGAAAATAAAAGTCAGTCTAACGTTCAGAGCAAGCACATTAAAAATTAACCACGCCTTCAACAGCAATTTCAGTCCTTGGAACAGGAAGAGATGGTTATTAGCTACTTCGTGTGAGTAGATGAATGGTTACCTACTTAGAAGGGGAAGAGATTTTATTTTATTTTATTTTTTATTTTTTTGGATGGACTTCCAGTGGAGAGAAAAGGAGCACATCTTTCAGATTTAGATCAAGTGTTTACTTTCTCGCATGATTGAAGTTTGGCCGATGCACATCTTAAAGATAGTGATAATTGTTTTCTATATATTTTGAGTAGATGCTCTTGACTTCATAAAGATGCCTAATTTACTTTGCTCGTGTGTTTATGTACAAGAAAAGAAGGAAAGAAGGGAGGGAGAGAGGAAGGAAGAGAGGGAAGAAGGGAGAAAACGAAAGAAATTTTCAAAAAGTCAAACATGGACGATACAGCCATTTCCAGTCGCCCTCCAAACCCGCAGAAGACCTGCCTACTGGCCTGAAAGGACACAGTTCAAACCACCTCCTTTCCCCTTTAACTTCTCCCAAACGCTTCCCATCCAGACAGTGGCTAAAATGGCTTCTAATCATCTCCTGTTCAAACAAAAACTGTAGAACAGTGAAGACGGATGTTAAGTATAGATTTCATCATGGACGCCAATTGCTGCAAATGCTTTTCTTCGAAGGGGTCAGCCTCAAAGGGCCAGGATGCTCCAGGCTCCAACCTGCACGTACACTCCAGCCCTGGTCTCTGAGTCCACCTTTCTCTTTTCTGCCCAACAGTCCTGAGCCCCTGGGCACCACTAAGGATGAAATTTAAGTCATGGTTGTATTTGAAATAGAGATATGAAGGAGGGGGTATTCCAGGGGGAGAGAACAGCCTGAGCAAAAATGCACAGCGGCAGGAAAATTCAACAGCCGAGACTAATCCCAATTCATCATAAGTTAAAGAGTAAGAGTCAAGAATCAATTACCAGGGGGTGATTTCTTTTACTGAAATATGTAATGTCATTCAGAGCTGATATTTACAATGGTAGAATGCTATTAGCACAGAAATTTGTTTAAACATTCATCAAGCCAAATTCTCTTGAATCTCAAAGACAGTTTTAACAATAGTTTAGGAAATTATTTTCAAGATAACACCCCTATTTTAAAAAAAAACAACTGAATCTCTAGGAAACCTGACAATGTGTCATTTATTTGAATTACAAGTGCTTTTATTGAACAAGGTAACATTTCAACAATCAAGTCAAGTTCAAGATAACTAAGGAAGCAATCCTGGCATTAGGATTATAAACTGTGAGTTAATATAAAGAAAATTACAGATGTTCCTTTATAGTCAGACAAATATAAAGGGTGATGTGCGTAAAATCGTATTGAGGCATATTGAGAAAAACCAATTTTTCTACATGATTTGTATTTTACCTAAAATGTAGATATAACTCTGACCTTCCCAGCTTTTCAGGGTGAGTAATAATTTTAAAATGTTCAAAATCTGAACTTCTTCAGTCATGAGGGTAGATACTATGGGTTATTAAAAATGCATAAGTGTCGTGAGTACAATTTCACATCAATCTGTGTAAACGGATAACGTAGCACATGACGTCACCGTGTGTAGCTGTCCTCTGATCAGTAGGCTAGTCAGTGACGTGTGCTTCCCTGTGTCTCAAAACGCTGAAAGCAAAGTCCGTCGCTATCCATTATCTTTATGCCAAAACTTTTCATCCCACAGCACAAAGCAGACTTCCCTTACTCTATGGGAACTGGACTCTCAGAATCTCCATGGCGATGGAGGAGGCACCCTAGGTCTCCAGAAAACAAGCGTTTCCGCAAGTCATGCCATACTCCTCCTTTCCTGTCAACATGGCATTTTTGGAATCCCCTTCCGTGTCTGAGATACGGAGGCCATGTCTTTTTGAACATCAGCTCATCCTGATATTTAATGTCACTCTGTGACACAAGCCTGATCCTTTCACATCTGCCCCGTGCATAATCACGTAGGAGCACAAAGCTCAGCCCTCTGAGTTCAAAAACTTGTGTTAAAAAGCTTACATGTGGTCCTGGCCAGTTGGCTCAGTGGTAGACCATTGGCTGGCATGTGGATGTCCTGAGTTCAATTCCTGGGCAGAGCACATAGGAGAAGCATCCATCTGCTTCTCCACCCCTCCCCCTCTCCTTCCTACCTGTCTCTCTCTTCTCCTCCCACAGCCAAAGCTCCACTGGAGCAAAGTTGGCCTGGGCGCTGAGATGGCTCCATGGCCTCCGCAAAAGGTACTAGAATGGCTCCAGCTGCAATGGAGCAATGCCCCAGATGGGCAGAGCATCATCCCCGGTGGGCATGCTGGGTGGATCCCAGTCGGGCCCATGCGGGAGTCTGTCTCTCTGCCTCCCCCACACTTCTCACTTCAGAAAAATAAAAAAATAAAAAAAACAACAACAAACATCAGAAAACACTACCATGTGGCCAGGCACTGAACAAGGAGCTGTCATATGAGAATCAATGACACCATCCAGATCATGCCCTGTGAGAGCCGAGTGAAGTGAGTCATCATGCAGACTAACCCATAAGGCGGGGAGTGTCAGATGCACTAAGTAATAGAGATGGTTCAAAATGCTAAGAGCAGACGAACCCTGGGGGTCACAGAAGTGGTCCTTCAAGAAGATGACCTATTAGCTAGAGTATTTAAGAAAAGACAGAGAACCTTCCAGGTTGACCGGTGGTGGGAGAAGACGTAAGCTTTCCTGGGATGCTGACCTCTGTTTAAGAATTTAGAGGCTGAATTCTGTCCCTTCCTCAACCCCAAAGCCCTTGCCATTATTCCTTCCACCTTTCCATGCCACCCCGCCCCCCCCGCCCCCCCCCATATCTCGGCAGGGGGAGCTAACTAAGAGTAATGATACTGTGAGACTCCAACCAGGAAGCAAGGGGAAGAGCTCGCACTATGAAACTCATTGACCGTATTAAGGTTTTGGGACTTGCTTTGTGGAGCAGTCCCCAACCCCCACCCCCGCAATGGGACCACTGTCCTTGTGAATTTATAGCTAAACTGAACACGCTGAAATCACTCACCTCCAGCGAATTCAGTACTATTTGCATGTGCTCTCTCCCCCCCCCTTTGTTTTGGAGGCTCCTCTATAGTCTCCGATTGGTGTTAATTACTGATGATTTCTCCCTTTGTATTCATAATTTTTCTCTGGCAGTTTCACACTGTTATTATTGGGATTTTCTTTTGTCCTGTTTAATTAAATGCTGGAAAGAACTTCCAGTGGATTCTGCGGTCTGCTGTGGTAGCTAGATAATTTGCAATATAAATAGAGTGCTCAGCATTGACTCCACTCTCAGGACCCCGGCAGGCAGGCCACGTGCCTGCGTGCCTGAGTTGCGGTGGCTGTGTAGCGTGTGTTACTTGTCTGGGATTGAAAACAAACAGGTGGGCGTGGCTTTCAAACCAGCCTCCTTAGTGCCTGTCAAACAGGCTCCTGCTTCCTGCGTCCCTGGCTTTCTGCGCTCCGTCTGCGATTCACGCAGTCCTGAGCACTGAGCGCCACTGTCACAGGGATTCACCCACAACAGAGACACGGAGAACAGGGCTCCTTGGGTGACAGTGACAGTGACGGGCCTAAAGCAGGAGGCGACTGCATGTGTGAAGCGGTTAAGAATGACACCAAGGAAAACAGCCCCTCTGCAACATGACGGAAGACTCACTCCGCGCGTGGGGAGTCAGGACTCTGGGAAGGCGTTTCGCACATGGAAACACGTTTCTAAGAGGGCAGCTCGAGAGAAGGCATCTCAAAAAAATAAATAAAAACCAGGCAGTAGAAACAGGGCTGGTGGGTAGCATTCAGCGGGCGTCTGTGTAATAAATAACAGCGCACGTGCCCAGGGACACTAGCCTTATTGAAACAAATAGCCTAAGCCCTGGAAGGAAATCATGTGAAATCTGGAAGCTGGCCGCCATAGCAGACAGACCTATGAAATATTCTCGTGGACGCACTGTGGCTTTCTGACCACTTTGGGGTCTGGAATGCACTTGCTTTAAGGCTAATTAAAATAATCACCAAGGCCCGCAATTCCTATTTCTGCTCAGAAGAGGCACCGTGGGAATGATCAGAACCTGTATTTTCTCCGCAAACATTTTCCTACAGACAGAGCACCTGGCTTGTCCCCCCCCACCCCCACCCAGCCCGTTTAACCCGTGGGCACTCTGAGGGCTGCTTTATGATGGTGACAACACACTGTCTACTGAGGAGCATGTGGTGGGGAAGGGGGTAGAGGGGAGACTAACTGTGAGGTGCACTGTGGGAGGGCGTCAGCTGTTCCCAAATCCATCTGGTTTTCAGTACCGGGCCTTTGGGGTCACTGAGGAATCCTGTAATGGCTTTCGTTAGCCTTCACGCAATCTTCAGCCTAAATCATGGAATTTCACTCATTAAGTGTCCATTGGGCAGTGTCTTCGATGCCAGGCTCACCAAGCATTTCAAGAGAAAAGGAAATAAAATTTAGTCCTTGAACTACATCTAAAACAATGACAAAGAGAAACCATATATATATATATCCAATTGGTGTTAATATATATTATATATCTATATATCTATATCTATCTATATCTATCTATATATATATATATATATAGAGAGAGAGAGAGAGAGAGAGAGAGAGAGAATATGATTTAGTACCTTTCCTAACAAAACTGTAGGCCTGTATCAATTAAGTAATAGGGGTGGCTTAAGTTGAGAATTACCAAGGAAGGATGAAATCTTGCTCCTTAGAGTGTGGCCCACACACCAGCACCTGGGGCTCATCTGGGAGCCTGTCAGAGACTGTCTTCCAACGAGAGCCAGGCGACTCCTGTGCACAGTGAAGTTTGAGAAACACTGGACTAACTTCTAAGGTTCAAGAGGGCAGGAACCCTTGCTGGACTTTTCCATGGCAGGATCCTCAGGGACTAGTCTTACAACATTGGAAGGTGATTCGTGAATATTCATTACAGAAAACAATCCAGTCCATTGCTAAGCACAGTGAACACAGGGGAAAATCAAAGGTACCTGTCAAGATAAAAACTATGCATGTATTTTTAAAATATCCAGAGAATTTCCACCGAGGGCATAAAAGATAATAATTAGATTAATTATAAGAGTTTTCTTTTGGTTTGAGAATTATCCCTTGAATTCCTAGAGAGAGATATTTAAACTATTTTATTTAAAGAAATGATATTTGTATTCATTAATCTCTATTAACTAACTAAAAAGTATCTATAATATTTATGACATATTAAATAAGTTATCTTTGCATGTGCATGTATAAATAGAAAAAATATAAATTTATGACTTCAGAACATAAATTTAGATACTTTAGAAATAGTTTGCTTTCATCTAATTATTCTTTATTGATAAGATTCTATGAAAATGCTTTTTATATTAAACTCTCAAAAGAACATTAAGAAAAAGCCTGACATCTCTTACCATGCCCATTATTGATTAAATGAAAAGTTAGGACTTTATAACCATAGGTCTGTCACCAAACTGGCTTTAAAAAACATTTCTATTCTGTTTTTATTATCCAGTTTCTACAACTGGGCATAACATTGTAATTTTTTTTTTTAATGTTGAAAAATTCCAGTACAAAAATCAATAGAAAGCACAGGAAACATATGTAAAGACATCTCGTGGGTCTCTGAGTTATGTTTTGAAGTAGGAAGAAGCTGGTTCAAATCAGTGGTTTTCAACAATGGCAACTTATTTCAATAGCTCAGACAGCTCACTAAAAATACCAATGGCTAGCCTTCACCCACTCCTATTCAGTGAGAATTTTTGCCTGTAAGATTTCACCAACTATTAGATGAAGGACGTCTAGCTAAATCATATCAAGTCCTTGATAGTTTCTCCTATAATTATATTTCTCATCCATTTTTTTTCCCTAGCACATCATTATTTTGCTATTGGTGTTCATCTTTCGCAGTAGCGTTACCGGCATATGTCACACACACACGTGGGCCAGGAATAAACAAAAAGGTCCATCAGGATAAGATTTAAAGTCAATCTAGGCTTCATTTTTTGGTTGACTCTTAAAGAATAACAAAAGGGATGGAGGACTGTCAGGTCTTCGTTAGATGATAGCTCTGAGCCCCGTCTCAGATTCTGCTCTTGAAGGCAGGCACCGATGCTAAGGAGGATGCTGGCGATTCTTCTCGAAGAACACCCCCCCACCCCCACCCCTACCCCCACTCCCACCCCCGCTTCTCTGCTCAACTCACTGCAGGTCAGGCCTTCATCTCTGCAGCTGTTTCCATCGGGACAATAGCTTAGTGTGTCTGCATAACTCTTCCGTCAAACAAGGAATCAGATTCGTTAGGTGATAGAAGTGATATAAAGTGATAGCAGTTCAGTCACTGTTTCTCACTTATTCGACACTATTTACCGAGTATTTCTTAGTCCGTGAATCTGGAAGCCACCAGTCTAGCCCGGCCAGCCCTCTGGCTAGTGGCCTGGCCGCTCCCCACGCCCCTCCAGCACAGCAGCCGTGCTCACCCAATAAGCTAAGAAGAGCCTGGCCCATTGTGATGAAATCCCCGTTGTAACCGCACCGACATCTAGGAGAAACGATACACCTTCAAGTAAGCGCACCCTCTGTGAGAAATGGACAGGACGGATGTTACTTCCCTCGCACCTTGCGCAGACCTCTTTCCACTGAAGTCCTTGGACTGTCACACCTCAGTGGCCTACCTGCATGGACCCTCACCTCCTGCACACACCTAGGGACCCTCCGGAGGTCAGACTGTCCCGCTCATCCCAAGCCTGCTCGTGAATCTCGGCAGGGACTGGCCTCCACTGGCTTTCACGGTCCCAGCTGACTTTCATTTAATAACACGCCTCGGCCCTAAACTCGTATCTTGTGTCTCAGGCGCTGAGAAAGTGCAAATCAGCCCCGAGGCCAGCCTTACTCGCTGTGCAACTAACACACATATGGGTGGGCACTGCAGGCCGTGATCGAGACACTGAGAAGCCGGAGCTGAAGAGGAGGTAGCCGTGCTTTGGAACATTTCATGTTTTAGCCGGGAAGCAATGTCTCTGCATCACTAGCATGGTATATGTGCAGGGAGGGTGGACGAGCTTCCCGGGGACAGAGAGCGGAGACCAAGGAGAGAGGGGCCACTTCCCAGGAGCTGACCTCGGAGACGAGTCTGTGAGGAGAGGCAGCGCCACCAACAGGAAACGGCTAGTGGTGCAGCGGGTGGAGTGGGAAACGCGTCGGAGGGGAAGAAACCATTCTTTATGAAAGCTTCGCATGGGACTGCCCCACCGTAATGGTAGGAAAGCTTTTCCCCATGTGGACTCCCTACTCTTCTGTTAGTCTAGTGGTCCCCAACCTTTTTTGGGCCACAGACCGGTTTAATGTCAGAAAATATTTTCACCGGCTGGCCTTTAGGGTGGGATGGATAAATGTATCACGTGACCGAGACAAGTGTCAAGAGTGAGTCTTAGACGGATGTAACAGAGGGAATCTGGTCATTTTTTTTTTAAATAAAACATCGTTCAGACTTAAATATAAATAAAACGAAAATAATGTAAGTTATTTATTCTTTCTCTCCGGACCGGTACCAAATGGCCCATGGACCGGTACTGGTCTGTGGCCCGGGAGTTGGGGACCACTGTGTTAGTCCATGTCACTCTTGTCCCTGGCTCAATCTAAAACAATGACAGCCTACTTCTAGCCCCTGTTCTTTGAATTCTCACTCCACCATCATAAAATATCCAAGCAATTCAGAGCCCCACCCCCCAAAAAAAATCCATAATCTAATTAATTGTATTCAAATAACTAGTGAGACATTTGAGACATAAAAAAGAAAAAAAGAAGAAAATGTGGAACCCATTCTTATGGATCACATATTTAAATGTAACAAAGGAAACCATGCACGCATAGACAGAAAAAAATACGAGGGGATATTTTTTAGTAATCTTGGAGTGGGAATAGCCCACCTGTGACATCACTAGGAGACACTATAAAGTTTAACCAACTGAGTAACTGGAAAATAGGGACGTATATTTGGCAAAAGGCACCATGAGCTAAGATAACAGAGACACTATAGTTTTGCCCCTTGAGACACGTGCCCTCCTTTTTAGAATCTGGTCTCTGTCCTTGTGACAGAAGAGGGGGCCACCAGGGCCGCCAGGAAGCACTGACATGGACCAAGCGTGGCTCCTGGTGGTCTCTGTTGCCCTGAGACTCGGCCATGAAGAGCGTACAGGCCTGGTGTACCTGACAACTTGCTGTACCTCTCTCCTTCACTGTCCAATGTTCTCAGCTTCCAGAAACCTCTCTGTCCCTTGTCCCTTCCCCCTAGAGGTGGTCAGCAATGGGTTACTGCCGAATTCCTTATCGTTCTCCCCCACCCTGGTTCTTTTTAAAACAAAGTCCTGTGAGCCTCATTTTTCTCCAATTATCCTATTTTGTGCCATGTGTTTTCTGTCGGGACCCTGACAAGTACACTGGGAGAGAAACCGAAGTGTACATAACCAAGACCAATGTTGATCATATACATCGTGAAGGAGTAATAATCACCACATTACCAGTAGCTGCTGTTGAGTGTTGACTCGGGAGCCCGTGATGCTGTAAAACATATTCCAGGAATTAACCCGTTAATTTTCCTAACTACACGAAGATGGATTCCACTTTCACTAGCAGGTAAACTGAGGCCCAGGGGGGTGAGGAAGCTGGCCCAGCCCATGGCCAGTAACTGGAGAGTTCATGTCCAGATCCCATCGGATCACAGAACCCACACACTTAACTGGAATGCTACACGCAGAAGAGAAGAAAGATTTAGGGGTTTGAACAATGGCAACAATAGTGTAACACTTATTTATACAGCACTGAGGCTCTGCCAGGACCTTTTCTATGTATTTTATTCCTAGTAGCTCACCCAATCCTCAGAAAAACACTTAATGAGGTAGAAGAGCTATGTGTTCCAGGTCAGACAGCTAGAAAGTAATTTTTTTTTTTTACACAGAGACAGAGAGAGAGTCAGAGAGAGGGATAGACAGGGACAGACAGACAGGAACAGAGCGACGAGAAGCATCAATCATTAGTTTTTCATTGCACATTGCAACACCTTAATTGTTCATTCATTGCTTTCTCATACGTGCCTTGACCGCGGGCCTTCAGCAGACCGAGTAACCCCTTGCTAGAGCCAGCGACCTTGGGCTCAAGCTGGTGAGCTTTTGCTCAAACCAGATGAGCCCTCACTCAAGCTGGCAACCTCAGGGTCTCAAACCTGGGTCTTCCACATCCCAGTCCAACGCTATCCACTGCACCACCGCCTCAAACTCGGATACACAGAGAATCTAAGTTTGAGTCCATCTCTGTACTTTCCTGACTCTCAGTGGTGAATAGGAAATTTACTAAAAACATATATATATATATATATCATATATTTGTGTGTGTATATATGAATATGTTCAATATATCAAATCATGCCTGACCAGGCGGTGGTGCAGTGGATAGAGCATCGAACTGGAATGCCAAGAACCCAGGTTCGAGACCCCGAGGTCGCCAGCTTGAGCGTGGGCTCATCTGGTTTGAGCAAAAGCTCACCAGCTTGGACCTAAGGTCGCTGGCTCCAGCAAGGGGTCACTTGGTCTGCTGAAGGCCCCTGGTCAAGACACATAAGAGAAGGCAATCAATGAACAACTAAGGTGTCACAATGCGCAACGAAAAACTAATGATTGATGCTTTTCATCTCTCCGTTCCTGTCTGTCTGTCCCTGTCTATCCCTCTCTCTGACTCTCTGTAAAAAAAAAAAAAAAAAAAAAAAAAAAAAAAATATATATATATATATATATATATATATATATATATATATCAAATCATCAAAGAGTGAAAAGTGATATCGAGATATTTCCTTTTGTGTACAAGATTGGCCAGAATTATCGAGATTTTTTTTAAAAGCCAGTATGGGTGAGATGAGACCGAGAAGTTGGATACTGTCATTGCTGTTAGTGGGGTATAAAACAGGATACTATTTCTTGGGACCTAAATATTTGTCATTAGGAAATCCATTAAACAAATGATGGGGCTGTGCAGCTCTGCTAGGATACTTGGAGAGCTCCATGGATATACTCATCGCTCGGGAGATGCTCTGGAATCCTCTATTTCTCAGTTTTAACAAAAGCTTCTAAAACAATATGGCAGTTAGGATCCCCATTTACATAAAATGGCCTATATCATTGAGCAACATCTAGAAATTTTCATTCCAATGTGAACACTTTGAGTACCTCTGCGTGGGGTCAGTGCTGACCCTTATTGGCCTCCGAGTGAAAGAAAGATACATTTAACCTCGACAAGCAGGGAGGAAACTGTAGGCTGGACGTCAGTTTCCACTGGGCCTTTGAACCAGAGGCCTGCGTGGGTTATGCAGCTTGTCTGTGTACGTACCAGCTCCCTCTGGGTGGTGGTATACTTTGACTTAACTACATTTTATTCTTTTTATTTTTATTAAATTTAATGCATTGACATTGATAAATCAAGGTACATATGTTGAGAGAAAACATCTCCAGATTATTTTGACATTTGATTATGTTGTATACCCCTCACCCAAAGTCAAATTGTCTTCCGTCACCTTCTATCTGATTTTCTTTGTGCCCCTCCCCTCCCCCCACCCCCTCTCTCTCCTTCCTCCTCCCATCCTCCCCCACACCCCTGTTACCATCACATTCTTGTCCATGTCTCTGAGTCTCATTTTTATGTCCCATCTATATATGGAATCATATAGTTCTTAATTTTTTCTGATTTACTTATTTCACTCCATATAATGTTATCAAGGTCCATCCATGTTATTGTAAATGATCCAATGTCATCATATCTTATGGCTGAGTAGTATTCCATAGTATATATGTACCAAAGCTTCTTAATCCACTTGTCCTCTGATGGACACTTGGACTGTTTCCAGATCTTCGCTATTGTGAATGATGCTGCCACAAACATGGGGGTGCATTTCTTCTTTTGGAGCAGGTCTATGGTGTTCTTGGGGTATATTCTTAAAAGTGGGATAGCTGGGTCAAAAGGCAGTTCGATTTTCAATTTTTTGAGGAATCTCCATACTGTTTTCCACAGAAGCTATACCAGTCTGCATTCCCACCAGCAGTGCAGGAGGGTTCCCTTTTCTCCACATCCTTGCCAGCACTTATTCTGTGTTGTTTTGTTGATGAGCGCCATTCTGACTGGTGTGAGATGATATCTCATTGTGGTTTTAATTTGCATTTCTCTAATGGTTAATGATGTTGAGCATTTTTTCATATGCCTATTGGCCATCTGTATGTCCTCTTTGGAGAGGTATCTATTCATTTCTTTTTCCCATTTTTTGATTGGATTGTTTGTCTTCCTGGTGTTGAGATTTATAAGTTCTTTATAAATTTTGGCTATTAACCCCTTATCAGATGTATTGTCAAATATGTTCTCCCATTGTGTAGTTTGTCTTTTTATTCTGTTCTTATTGTCTTTAGCTGTGCAAAAGCTTTTTAGTTTGATATAGTCCCATTTGTTTATCCTGTCTTTTATTTCACTTCCCTGTGGAGATAGATCAGCAAATATATTGTTCGAGAGATGTTGGAGAGTTTACTGCCTGTTTTCTTCTTTTTTTTTATTTTTATTTTTTATTTATTCATTTTAGAGAGGAGAGACAGAGAGGAGAGAGAGACAGGGGGGAGGAGCTGGAAGCATCAACTCCCATATGTGCCTTGACCAGGCAAGCCCAGGGTTTCGAACCGGCGACCTCAGCATTTCCAGGTCGATGCTTTATCCACTGCGCCACCACAGGTCAGGCCACTGCCTGTTTTCTTCTAACGTGCTTATGGTTTCACGGCTTACATTTAAGTCTTTTATCCATTTTGAGTTTATTTTTGTGAATGGTGTAAGTTGGTGGTCTAGTTTCATTTTTTTGCAGGTAGCTGTCCAATTTTCCAAACACCATTTATTAAAGAGGCTGTCTTTACTCCATTGTATGCTCTTACCTCTTTTGTCAAATATCAGTTGTCCATAGAGCTGTGGGTTTATTTCTGGGTTCCCTGTTCTGTTCCATTAACCCAGGGGTCTCAAACTTGCGGCCGTGCGGCCCGCCCACCAATTTTGTGCGGCCCGCAGACTAATCAAACTTCGTGGATTAATCTGCGGGCCAGTCTGTGGGCCGCACAAAATTGGTGGGCGGGCCGCATGCGGCCGACAGGCCGCGAGTTTGAGACCCCTGCATTAACCTATATGCCTATTCTTATGCCAGTACCAGGCTGTTTTGAGTACAATGGCCTTGTAGTATAACTTGATGTCAGAAAGTGTGATACCTCCCACTTTATTCTTCTTTTTTAAAATTGCTGAGGCTATTCATGGTATTTTTTGGGTTCCATATAAATTTTTGGAATATGTGTTCTATATCTTTGAAGTATGGCATTGGTATTTTAATTGGCATTGCATTGAAATTATAGATTGCTTTGGGTAATATAGACATTTCAATGATGTTTATTCTTCCTAACCATGAGCATGGTATGTGCTTCCACTTGTTTGTATCTTCTTTGATTTCTTTTATCAATGTTTTATAATTTTCCAAGTACAAGTCTTTAGTCTCCTTGGTTAAATTTACTCCTAGGTACTTTATTTTTTTGGTTGTAATAGTGAAGGGGATTGTTTCCTTAATTTCTATTTCTGACTATTCATTGTTGGCATATAAAAATGCCTCTGATTTCTGAGTATTAATTTTATATCCTGCCACTTTGCTGAATTCATTTATCAGGTCCAGTAGTTTTTTGACTGAGACTTTAGGGTTTTCTATATATATATACAATATCATATCATCTGCAAATAATGATAGTTTTACTTCTTCTTTTCCAACTTGAATGCCTTTTATTTCTTCTTCTTGTCTGATTGCTGTGGGTAGGACTTCCAGGACTATGTTGAATAAGAGTGGTGAAAGGGGGCACCTCTTCCTTGTTCCTGATCTTAAGGGGATTGCTTTTAATTTTTGCCCATTGAGTATGATGTTGGCTGTGGGTTTGTCATAGATGGCTTTTATCATGTTGAGGTATGTTCCCTGTATTCCCACTCTGCTGAGAGTTTTGATCATGAATGGGTGCTGGATTTTATCAAATGCTTTTTCTGCATCTATTGAAATTATCATGTGGTTTGTCTCCTTCCTTTTGTTTATGTGATGAATCACATTGATTGATTTGCGAATATTATACCAGCCTTGCCTCCCCAGAAGAAATCCCACTTGATCATGGTGTATGATTTTTTTTCCATATATTGTTGGATACTGTTTGCTAATATTTTGTTGAGGACTTTAGCATCTATATTAATCAGGGATATTGGCCTATAATTTTCTTTCTTTGTGTTGTCTTTGCCTAGTTTTGGAATCAGAATTATGCTCGCCTCATAAAAGGAGCTTGGAAGTCTTCCATCCTCTTGAATTTTTTGAAATTGCTTGAGAAGGATAGCAGTTATTTCTTTGAATATTTGGTAGAATTCACTGGTGAAGCCATCAGGACCCGGAATTTTCTTTGTTGGGAGTTTTTTGATAACTGTTTCAATCTCATTTGGTATAATCTGTCTGTTTAGGTTTTCTGATTCTTCCAGATTGATATTTGGAAGATTGTATGTTTCAAGGAATTTGTCCATTTCATCTAGGTTGCCTAGCTTTTTGGCATACAGTTCTTCATACTATTTTCTTACAATATTTTGCATTTCTGTTGTGTCAGTTGTTATTTCTCCACTCTCATTTCTAATTTTATTTATTTGATTCCTCTCTCTTTTTTTCTTGGTGAGTCTAGTTAAAGGTTCATCAATCTTGTTTACCTTTTCAAAGAACCAGCTCCTAGTTTCATTGATCCTCTGTATTGTTTCTTTAGCCTCTATGTCATTTATTTCTGCTCTGATCTTTATTATTTCCTTCCTTCTACTACATTTGGGCTTTACTTGCTTTTCTTTTTCTAGTTCTTTTAGATGCAGGGTTAAGTTGTTTATTTGAGCTTTTTCTAGTTTCTAAAAGTGTTGCTATAGTGTTATGAACTTCCCTCTCGGTACTGCTTTTGCTGTGTCCTATAAATTTTGAGTTGTTGTATGCTCATTGTCATTCGTTTCTAAAATTTTTTCTTCTTCTTTGATCTCATTCTTAATCCATTCATTATTTAACAACCTGCTATTTAGTTTTCATGTGTTTGAGAATTTTTGAGCTTTTCTGTTGTGGTTCATTTCTAGTTTCATGCCATTGTGATCAGAGAAAGTGCTTGATATGATTTCAATCTTCTTAAATTTGTTGAGACCACTTTTGTGCCCTAACATGTGGTCTATCCTAGAGAATGTACCATGAGCACTTGAAAAGAATGTATATTCTGCTGCTTTAGGTTAAAAGGTTCTGAAGATAATTATTAAATCGAGTTGATCTAGTGTGTCCTTTAAGTCTGCTGTTTTTTTGTTAATTTTCTTTCTTGAGGATCTATCTAGTAATGTTAGTGGGGTATTGAAATCCAATACTATTATAGTATTGCTGTTGATCTTGCCCTTTATGTCCATCAAAGTCTGCTTTATATATTTAGGTGCTCCTATATTAGGTGCATAGATATTTATAATAGTTATATCTTCCTGTTGGATTACTCCCTTTATCATTATGTAGTGGCCTTTTTATCTCTTACTATATCCTTTGTTTTAAAGTCCATTTTGTCTGATATAAGTATTGCTACCCCAGCTTTTTTTTCATTTCTATTTGTATGAAATGTTTTTTTCCATCCTTTTACCTTCAATCTATGTGCATCTTTTGTTTTAAGATGTGTCTCTTGTAGACAGTATATGTACGGGTCCTGTTTCCTTATCCATGCAGCTACCCTATGTCTTTTGATTGGATCATTTAATCCATTTTCATTTAAGATTATTATTGATATGTAGTTGTTTATTACCATTTTATTCTTTAAAGCTGTATTCCTTTTTTGCTATATTCTTTTCCCACTTTGATCTGTTTACAACAGGCCCCTTAACATTTCCTGCAGCATTGGTTTGGTTGTAATGAATTCCTTGAGTTGTTTTGTTTTTTTTTTGTCTTGGAAGCTTTTTATTTCTCCTTCGATTTTAAAAGATAGCCTTGCTGGATAAAGTAGTCTTGGTTGTAGGCTCTTGTTCTGCATTACTTTGAATATTTCTTGCCATTCCCTTATGGCCTCAAGTGTTTCTGTTGAGAAGTCGGATGTCATTCTTATCGGGGGCCCCTTTGTAGGTGATAGCTTTTTTTTCTCTTGAAGCTTTTAATATTTTCTCTTTATCACTTAGCTTTAGTATTTTAATTATGATGTGTCTTGGTGTAGGTTTCTTTGGGTTTCTCTTTAATGGAGTTCTCTGTGCTTCTTGAACTTGTGAGAGTTTCTCCTGCATTAATTTAGAGAAGTTTTCAGCTATGATATGATTGAACAAAGTCTCTATCCCTTGTTCTTTCTCTTCTTCTTCAGGAGCCCCTATGATGTGGATGTTATTTCTCTTCATGTTGTCACAGAGCTCTCTAAGAGTTTTCTCAGACTTTTTGAGTCTCTTTTCTTTTTTCTTCTCTGCTTTCACACCTTCATTCAACTTGTCTTCCAACTCACTGATTCAATCCTCAGCTCCATCCATCCTGTTTTTAATTCCTTCCATTGTGGTCTTCATTTCTGATATTGTATTTGCCATCTCCGACTGATTCTTTTTTAATGTTTCAATATCCTTTTTTATACTTGCTATTTCTTTCTTTAGGTGTTTGTAATGACCATCCATTGTTGTTCTAAGATCCGTAAGCATCTTTACAATCATTATTTTAAACTCCGCATCCAGAAGTTTGGTTATTTCTGTATCACTAAGATCATCACCTGAAGGTTTCTCTTATGGTTTCATTTGGATTGCACTTCTTTGTCTTCTTATTGTGTCTGTGTTTTGGTGTTTTGTTTGTAAAGCTGGCTGAGTCTAGGCTTGGTGTAGTCTGCCTCCAGTTTTCAATTGTGTTATTTCTAGGTCTTCTTGGGTTGGTATCAGCTATTATTTGTAATCCACTTTTGGATTTGGCCCGCTTTGAAGTCTTGATTTCTTTGTTTTCTTAACTGGTGATAGTCTTATTTACTGATCTCAGCAAGGGGCTTCCTTGAAACTGTATCCAGGAATGTGGTGGCTGTAACCTGAGACTCTGATGGGCTCTTCTTCTAGTTAATCTCTCTGGGGGCAGGGTGTTTTCTCAGCTTCAGTAGAGGGAGGTGTATCTCAGATCTCCATGGAGACCTGAGTTACTGCCCTTCCTCCCCACTTCTTGTTTTCAGCTGTGTCTTGTTGCACTGATTGGAACTGGAGAGATGTCTGGAGATCTGTGATCTGGAAGTAATTTAGTCTTTTGTTTTGTGGAAGAATCAGTCCCTCCCCCAGCTATGGCTGCCTCCAGCACTGGATGAGTCAGCTTTATAGGTCATCCCCTGCATTCCTCTGCTCCTCACCATCTGTCCCTCTCTCTCCCCTTTCCACACACCTTGCTCCCGGGTCACCAGGCAAGTGGCTGTGAACAGTATTTTCTGCTCTTTCCCCTGGAGTGAGAGCCCCTCTGGGCTCTCAGCCTCACCTCCCCCTTCATTCCTGTAAGCAGGGGAGATTCAGGTGCTCTCTACCAGGTTTGTTATGGCTTCCTCTTTGCTTCTTTGTTTTTTGAGAACTGTTCTTATAGTCCACAGTTGGTTTTTCATGCTGATTGTTCCTAAATTGATTTGTATTACCAACTACATTTTATTCTAAAAGAATAACGTTGTTTTATTTTGAGGGAAAGAGAAAGGCACATTCCTCATGAATATGCGTCCTACCCAACCCACAACTAAGTTTGCAGTCTATCTTATTCTAATAGACAGTTATTACACAGTTTGTATTAGCCCTTGTCCATTTTGCATCATTTAGACCGCATGATTGATCACGTGAACTATCTTCTACCAATACTCTCAATTCTGATTTCATGCCAGAACCTCCCTAAAATTCTCTAGCCCATGATCAGTTTCCAAAGTGTTTTCTTCCCACCCTACACCCAGCATACTGAGCTCTTTGGAATATCAGACAGTTGTGGGGATGGTTTCCAAATTTAGCAGGTCTTGATTTAAACCACATTAGAATCTCTCCTGCCCTTGTTCAGATATCTCAGTCACTTCACAGGAGAATTGCAGACTCCATCTTCTACCAGCATTCTATCCAGTATTCAACTGTCTCTATTTCAGAAAGATGACTTGCCACCTAATTGGGAAAAGTTAAAGCATTGTCATGAACTACCACAGCCCAGAGAAGGATCTATCTGCCCTTCATCCATCCCACTTCCTCCGAGGTCAGCCTCCAGCCAGGTTTCAATCTTGTCTCCTTTTTCCTCCTTTGTGGAACCAGCGCAGTGGAATATTAAACCACTGAGCTAGTTTTTGTGCAATACCAATATTGTTTTGGTTGAGATATTTCTCTGGCCAACTTACCCATTTTTACTAAATAATTCTTATTGTTTAAGATTTAAATGAACATTCCACTTCTTGAAAAATGAAAAACGTATTCCCTGAAACTTAAGATTAGGTTATATATACAGCTTTCTGTACACACATAGAAGTTTGAGTATGCGTGTGCGTGCACACACGTGTGTGTGTTTTATTGAATTGAAGTTATCTGTTACGGCATTTTCTCCACTACTAGTGTGGGGTTCTTTAGGAAAATTTGTTGTTCCTAGCCAGGGCTGGTGCCTTAGAAGCACTATGTGGTTGTCCATGCAAACACTAGTCTACCGTGCATATCTTATGCCCAGTGAGAGCTGTGCAATACATGTACCCTTTCCCAAATGGAATCTACACACTTAGATGATAAAGAACAAGTTGCTATAGCAAAAAACTATAGACTTTGGACACACACAGAAAACAGTGCCTTTGGATTTCAGGACTTGTGTTTACTGGTTGTCTTGTAAGACATCTAGGCTCTCAGAGCCAGTTTCTCCAATTATAAAAAGGGTTTACTAATATTTATTTTACTGGTTTGATTAGTATTTTAATATTCTGACAAATAAAAGACATAGTATAAAAGTATAAAACAACATACTTAGAATAATGCCTGGCAAATAAGTGGTCCATAGATGATCATTTCTCTCTTATCTGTGAATTTCAGATTCATTTCTCCCCCATTTATTAAGCATCAACTATGATGTAGACACCATTCTAGGACTTAGACTCCAACAATAAGCAAGGCAAATAGGATTCTTATGATAGCAGAATGTATAGTAACATAGTGGGGGATGTTTAGGCTCAAGGGTTACACATCTTCTTATTTAATTAAAACTGTGAAAAGTGCAACCAAGCTGTGTCGTGTGATAGGAAAGCGTCAGCTTTGCCATCCATAACTTCATTATTTCCCCCCACAGGCCCTTTGTTACAAGCACTCAGATGTTTGCTCAACAATATAACTTCTGAGTTGGAAATTAGCCCTCAAAGGAGGAAATAAGAGCCACAGGAATTAAAGGCAGAGATTCCCAGACATGGAGAGCTTCAACTTGAAGATGGCATCTGATTCCAACCTTTCAGAATTGAGATAAATTTGAAAGTAGACCCTCATGTTAATACCTAACAACTATGACCAATCAATTATGCATTTTCGTTTCTCCAAGCCTTCCCTCCTACCCAACAGTCAGGACATTAATTTAGGCCCTTATTGTCACCTAGGTTATGGAAAGTTCTTCTCAGTGCTTTCCCCTGTAATCCCTTTGCATTACCACCAATCTGAGCCTGTCACTTCCCTGCGTTCCATCTGTCAGTGGCTTTCAGGTTTTCAAATCTAGCCAACATTTCCGACACGGCATCTGAGATCTTGGATGATACAAGCGCCACCATGGTCTGGTGTAGCCGTGAACATTCCGCCGGCTGGGCTCTGGCCATGGAAACAGTATTCAGTTCCCAGCTGGCCCGGGCTCTCTCAGATCATGCTTTTTTCCTCCTCCATTTCATTTTCCAAATAGCGACCATGCTTCTAGGTTCCGGCCCCACGCCATGTTTTATGGGCACGTGTGCTGACTCTCGTCCCGTTCGTTCATCTGATCCCATAAAACTCCCTGCCTGCCTCTATCTTAGCAGCTGTTGTCTGTGTTCACTGGTCTGCTTGTCATCTGCCCACATCAGATGCTGGCCTTGCAGGGAAAGGACTACGTTTTCGGTATTGGTTTCTCCAACACCTACCAGGCTTCCTGGCCTCACCAAAAAACCTCTACATTTTCATATGAATAAACACATGAAGTCTTCAACTAGTAGAGGCACTCCAAGTCACAGTGTTAGACGGGGCAAAATGGCTGAAAAGCAAGGTGTGATCTGTTAAGAAATAGAGACAAGGCAAATTTGGCAAAGCAGAAATCTTCTGGAGAAGAAGAATCAATAACAAGTCTAAAAAGACGTGTGATTAGACAGGCTGTCCTGTGATGATGAGCACTTTGTTCCTGGCCCTGTCCAACGCAGAAGCCACTGGCCACCTGGAATGCTGAGGTCTCAAAATGTGCCTAGTGCACTGGAGGGGCTAAATTTTTAATTTTACTCAGTATTAATTAATTAATTTAAAGTCTAAATAGCCACCTGGGTGGTCTCCTATGTTGGCCAGCACAAGGGGGACATGTTTGCACAAAGCCCTGGATTTAGGGTAATGAGACAACACTCGCTGGAGCACGTACAAAATCAAAAGGGCTCCGAGCAGAAAGTCGACGTACTCCACAGAGTGTCTGACTGAGCTATGAAAGCTCACTACTAATCAGCAATGATTCAACAGCATGAAAGTCACATATTGTTATCATTGATATTCTGGTTTATTTCTAGAGGTTTTATTTTTGTCTCCCACTTTAACTGTCTAATGAGGTGAGGAAAATAGGCAATAATCGTTTAACTAACTTATTAATGTAAAATGATAATGTAGTTTTTGGAAATCCTACTAGTAGAATTGAAGTAAAAAAAAAAAAAAAAAAAAAAAAAAAAAAAAAAAGCTTGCCTGACCTGTGGTGGCGCAGTGGATAAAGCGTCGACCTGGAAATGTGCCGGTTCGAAACCCTGGGCTTGCCTGGTCAAGGCACATATGGGAGTTGATGCTTCCAGCTCCTCCCCCCTTCTCTCTCTCTGTCTCTCCTCTCTCTCTCTCTCTGTCTCTCTCTCTCTCTCTCTCTCTCTCCCTCTCCTCTCTAAAATGAATAAATAAATAAAAATTAAAAAAAAAAAAAAAGCTTGACTCTCGGCCCTGGCTGGGTGGGTCAATGGGTAAAGCGTCGTTCCTGTGACACCGAGGTCACAGGTTTGATCCCTGGTCAGGCCACATATGAGAAGTAATCAATGAGTGTACCACCAAATGAAACAGCTAGTTGATGCTTCTCTCTCTCTCAAATCAATAAAAAAATTTGAGAAAAAAAAAAGCTTGACTATGATTTCCTTATAAGCTAACTAATTAGATAGTAGAATGCACAAATTTGTAATTTTTAAAACATTCTGATATTTTCACATAATAAAGAAATATTATACTCCTCTGTTTGATGTGCATCCAGAAAACCTTTAATATTGGACAGCTGTCTGACAATAGCTTAGGCTTAATGTGACCACACACCATACACCATACTTTCTTGGGGACAATCCCAGTTCCATCTAATGTAAACGAGTTGACATCTGTTAAGAGATTTTTAACACCCTCCTCTTTCAGCCTCAAAAGTATCCACAGTTTGATGATAAATCATATGGTTTAAGCACCCTGTCACAAACTGCACTGTATCCTTTAAGAAACGATATACATTAGATGACACAACAGTAAGAATGTGCAGTGCACTTCTGCGTGTTTTTTTTCTCTGCCAGCATAAGCACGAGGTTCTCAGCAAGGTAGAAGACCAGAGACTGGGGTGAAGTGCTCCTAACACATCAAAAGAACGTCTGAACCGAACAGAAGTAAACTTCTGTTTGTAGACGCAATTGCGCTTTCCTCACACAGTGGTTTATCGGGGTAAAGTGATTGTATAAAAGCAACCATGGAGTATTTGGCAGAGCCTCGCTGAATTGTGAATATCAGCTGCTATTAATTCTTACTCTTATTCTGTGGTGTTATTATTATCGATGTTGAGTTCCTTCTTCTTTTAATACCACTCTGGGGAGCTTTGACCATCCAGGGCTGAGGTTTGGCCAGCAAGACCATGCCCAGGATCTGGTCCCTTAGGGCAGTGGTACCCAATCCCCAGGCTACGGACCGGTACCGGTCCGTGGGCCATTTGGTACCGGTCTGCAGAGAAAGAATAAATAACTTACATTATTTCCGTTTTATTTATATTTAAGTCTGAATGATGTCTTATTTTTAAAAAATGACCAGATTCCCTCTGTTATATCCGTCTAAGACTCACTCTTGACGCTTGTCTTGGTCATGTGATACATTTATCTGTCCCACCCTAAAGGCCGGTCCGTGAAAATATTTTCTGACATTAAACCGGTCTGTGGCCTAAAAAAGGTTGTGGACTACTGCCTTAGGGGGCTCCAATCCTAGGCAGGACACACAGGGTACCAAAAAGATTCTAACACGGTCAGAACAGGACAGGATAAAACCACACCAACCTGACCGGACTGAGCAAGGGACGCAATATGCAGGAAGTGCCGGGTGAGCTCCCAGGCAGGAGCCCCTGCATCTACACACTCATACACCACTCCCCACCCACACTCATACACCACTCCCCACCCACATCCGTACACCACTCCCCACCCACATCCGTACACCACTCCCCACCCACATCCGTACACCACTCCCCTCCCACACTCATACACCACTCCCCACCCACATCCATACACCACTCCCCACCCACATCCATACACCACTCCCCACCCACATTCATACACCACTCCCCTCCCACATTCATACACCACTCCCCACCCAAAGCAGGCTTGCTCAGGCACATTCCAAACTACAGAAGCATTCCAGTGCAGGATGACACGGGGGGTCCTAGGTCATCTTCTTTAAATAGTATTCTTGCCTCTGACCTTGTGATAATTGAAATGTATAGAAAATACTGTTTCCTAGTAAGCGCTATAAAAAAATTAGTAACTATTATTATCTTTAGTGATTTAGTGATTATGGTAAATAAACTGTATTGGAATGTATCAACATGTGTCTGTTTTCTCTACTAGTCTATAAGCTCCATGGGAAAATAAAAGGCTATTTTATCTGACTCGTTCACAGCAGGATTCCCCAAATGTAGCAAAGCACAAGACACCCGGTGAGACATGGTAGGTGCTTAACAGTACATTTGTTGAGTAAATATAAATACTTGCATACCACATCTATCTATATGTGGACAGATGAGGGGGAAAATGAAGGAAAATAAATTTATTCAAAACAGTGGCCATTTTGTATTTTAAGCGAATTGATGAATTGTTGGGGTGTGGGGGGACTCAGAAATCTCTCGAAAAATCTAAGAAGCTTACCTGGAAGTTAAAGGTCTAAAAGTCCAATGGGAGGTCACATCTCACAGGATTGTTTCAGATCATGAGTACAGCCCATTCATTTCTTCAACACATATTTGAAAGTGTTCAGGCACAGAATCCTAAACTATTAAAAATACACATTGATGGGGCCCTGGCCGGTTGGCTCAGTGGTAGAGCGTCGGCCTGGCGTGCAGAAGTCCCGGGTTCGATTCCCGGCCAGGGCACACAGGAGAAGCGCCCATCTGCTTCTCCACCCCTCCCCCTCTCCTTCCTCTCTCTCTCTTTCCTTCCCGCAGCCGAGGCTCCATTGGAGCAAAGATGGCCCGGGCGCTGGGGATGGCTCCTTGGCCTCTGCCCCAGGCACTAGAGCAGCTCTGGTCGCGACAGAGCCACCCCTCAGAGGGGCAGAGCGTCACCCCCTGGTGGGCGTGCCGGGTGGATCCCGGTTGGGTGCATGCGGGAGTCTGTCTGTCTCTCCCTGTTTCCAGCTTCAGAAAAATACACACACACAAAAATACATATTGATGGAATGCCTAGGAAGGAAACGACGTCAAACATCACGAAGAGGTTTGAAAGACTCGAAACCGATGGGTGAAGGCAAGGCAGAGGGCTGGGGACCTGCTCCGTGAGCCGCAGTTAGATGTGTGTCTATTATGGGAACCTCCTTGACCTGCAGACAGCAAACGGAGGGCTTTGTTGTGACAATCGGAAGAAAAACGCGGGCTTCTGGACAAGAGACTGTCAGCATCTAAACGGTGGTTAAGAATCTGTTTTTCACTGTTGTACGCAGGGTGACTGCACAGAGCGACAGGCTACTGGGAGGTAATAATTAAACAGAATGCAGATGAAAACAGTGGCAGCTAGGACGCAATGGGGGCAGGGGGTGATGTTACTGGGTTAGCCTTCCTGTTTGCTCTTTAAACAAGAGGGGAACGCCATTCATGTTATTTTCAAATAACACTAAATTGGAACATGTTTGTAAGCTCAACAGGGATAAAAAAAAACAAAAAAACAAAGCAGTGATTCCTATATAATAAGCACCTGAACAAACATATTAATTAGATTCAGTACGGAAATCCACCCGCAAGACATTGATTTGCATAATTAAGCAGAGCAAATGAAACACTGAGCTAACACAATAGATTGCTCCTTTTTTCTTTTCTTCCTTTCTCACCACCCAATCCGTAGCCAGTTGATTTTTATATTGACTCACACAATAATGTCCCTTAAATTGGGGAATTATGGTTGGCGTTTGTTTGCTCAAGGTAGGATGGTGATGTTCATTGGTCGGTAAAGAAATGTGTTCTGACTTTAACACCACTATTCTGTCTACTGACCCAGGCTCTTCCACTCGGGGCCAAGAGGACAGGACTTAGGGGGAAATGTTGCTGTTTTTATTATTATTATTATTATTATTATTATTATTATTATTATTGGTGTTTGTTTTTGTGTCAAGAACCATCCCTGAGGTTAGGACATTGAGGGAAAGACAAAGGGAAATGGGGAGTTTTGCAGGAGAGTAGACAGTAACTGTTTAAGAGATAAGTTGTTTCACTGACTACCCCACCTCCCAGACTCAGCTATACCATGAGGAAGAAGTCTGCCCAGTAGACATGACAACGTGTCCCTGAAAAACCAGGAGACTAAAGGTCCAATGGGAGGTCACATCCCACAGGATTGTTTCAGATTATGAATGCAGCCCATTTACTTCCTTAGCAAACATTAGTAGTATACCTACTCAGTGCAAGGCATTGTTGTTAGACTCCGGGGAGTCAGAATTGAATATGCATGATGTAGCACCGCAGTATTGGAACTTATGTTTTGAGGAGAGATAGCCATTACTCATCTAATTGCACAGTTAATGGTTAAACTGTATTCACAACAAGTGTTACAAAGAACATTTGGAGGGGGATGGAAAAAGGACTTAGGATAGTTACCCCCTACTTAGATAAGGAGGGGATTGTGCAGAGGGGCATGGTTCATTCCATGTAACATGTATCAAGTTTTTTATTTACATAATTATTGGATCAATAATTGGACCACTGTCTGTTTTCTCTACTAGTCTATAAGCTCCATGGAAAAAAAAGAAAAAGGCTGCTTCTGACTTGTTCATAACAGAATTCCCCCAACCTAGCAAAGCACATGGCACACGGTGAGACATGGTAGATGCTTAATAATACATATGTTGAGTAAATGCACAAATACCACATCTGTCTAGAAGGCTTGGTAGAACTTCGTAATAGATTCCTACTAGATATATACTGAGCTTTGCTTAATATAGAAACCTTTTATTACAGAGTACTAACAAAGACAAAGGATTTTTAAGCCACAATTATTTTTTGCTTAAGCACGAGTCAGTTTCAGCACATTAATGTGGAAGAATACATTCATTTTCAAAAGCAAGAAACTAGTTAATACCCAATGCAGAATTTTCTTTCAGCAAACAAGTAGCCAAAGCAGAAGCAATCACGGAAGAACAGAAAACTGAGAAAGAAAAAAAAGCTACCGACGACACAAGTCAGTGCAGATGGTGCCACTCAAGGGACAGTGCAGACCGCAGAAGACAGACCCAACGAATGAGATAAAAATACGCACAAGACGGATCTGAAGAAACAATGTTAAAGTAGCCACACAACTTGTGTGGCAGGTTAATGCTCGCACTGAGGTAGAGGGGATGAGCAGAGAGAGGAGGGAGAAACGAGAGAAAGAAAGGCCACCCACCCAAGTCACCTTGAGTTGGGACATTTTAACTGGCTCCCGAGGAGAGAAGGCATTCATGATCTGAACAAATGCTGCTTGAAAAGGTTTTCATGTGTCTAAATTTTGCATGTTGAATACACGTGGTTGATACATTTATTTCATAACTCTACCCAGAGTGGTCAAAATACATTATCAGGTGAACACTCCAGTAAAAAAAAAAAAAAAAACTAACAGAAAATGAGACTCATGGACCTAGATAAAAGCAAAGTGGTTGCCAGGGGGAGGGGGCTAGGAAGAGGGGAGTAAAGAGGGACAAATATGCGGTGACAGAAAATGGTTTGACTTTGGGTGATGGGCACACAGCATAACCAGCAGTTCAAATGCTCTAGAGATGTTCACCTGAAATATATGCACTCTCATTGATCAATGTCACCCCTTTAAATTTAATTTTCTAAATATTTTTTTTAAGTAGGTGGGGAAGCCTTGAAAGAGAGGGTGACATTTGCAGGTCAAGCGCAATTCTGGGTTTCAATGAACTGTAAGACTACTTACGTCAGCAATTAGGAAATAATCATTTAGATATTTTGAGAAAAACAAAAAACAACTAACAGCAGGTTGAGGGTTCTGTCCAAAATACCTAAAATTGTTTATATGCGCTCAACAGTGAGATCATTCTATAGGGCGGGGCAGAAGTAGGTTTACAGCTGTGAGCATGCAAAACACAGATTCCATTCTTGTATTTTTATTTATTCATCATTGTATTATTTTCCGTACTAACAGCTGTAAAGCCGCCTGTGCCCCAGCCTTCTGTGACACCCAGGGGACCTTTTCTGCTCTTCTACCTCACTTAGAGGTCCCTGCTCTGTTGGTGTCACCCCATGAGTTAGTACCTTCATCGGAGCTATCAACTGGTGTCTCTGTGCCTGTGTATTGTGATACCGTGATTTATAATAAAAATATATACATTCGGTGTTTGTCCCCATCTCTGGCACAGACCTCTTAAAAACCTCCGGGATTTTCTAAATGATGAGACAGAAAGAGTTGGCTTTCCTTATTCATAGTAGCCCCTTTCAACCACACCTGAGTTTATGTTGATGAGGTGAATTTTGGAAAGGCCTAGGTAACTTATGCATGGGGGGCGGGGCTGGTGGCCAAAGGAACCAACCACAGTTAAAGGGGAGGAACAGTCGGCCCCACCCCTGGATCTTGGGTCCTCAGGGAAGGGAGAGAGGCTAGGGATTGGGTCCAAGGACATGTCCAATGGTGGCATCAACCATGCCTGTGTGAGGAGGCCTCCAAAAAACTCCCAAAGAATGGGCTTCCGAGGGCTGCCAGGTTGCTGACAGGTAAAGATGTCAAGTTCTGCGTTGCGTCCACTTACTGAACGGGGAAAAAAGGAGCACCTTAATAACACAGAGATTTGTATGATGTAATGAATAGTCCCTTAACTTTAACTTTTATAATGCGGACAGTTGACAATTAAAATCTGAAGGAAAAATCAAAATTCCTTTCTAGCTAAGGTCATCTTCCTTCTTATCTAGCTGTTGAGTGGCTCTAATAATTGGTACCAAGACTGACTGGCTTTGGTTCCAGCAGCATCTTTTATCCACGTCCTCATCTCCGGGAGAATCCTCTTGCACCATTCAAAGAATCTCTACAGACCAAAAGCTTCATATGTTAAAAAGATAATGCCCCATGTGACCGGCTAGCAGGTGGGGCTTCAGGGCAGGGACGAGGTCATGAATGGAATTGGTGTCTTTATGAAAGAGACCCGAGCGAGCTCCCTTTCTCGCCCTCCTGGTAAGTTCCAGCGAGAAGACAGCTTCCTTGAAGAAAGCGGGTCCTCACCAGACACTGACTTTGCTGGCACCGGCATCTCAGACGCCCCAGTTCCCAGAAACGTCAGACATCAGCGTGTGGTGTCTACAAGGCCCCGAGTCTACGGTGTCCGTGTTTCGGGAGCCCTGAATGGATGGAGATAAGAGGCGTAGGAAGAACTTACTCTGAAGACAAGTTCACTCTTCCAGTGCTTATGGGTTCTGAGATTCTCGTCTGATTGAGATATTAAATAGAGTTCGGGAAGACGGGTGGGTTAACCGGTGATAATACTTGGGAAACAAACTGGGAGAATAAATTATCGACTAAACATAACTGCTCTACAGAGACCCAGGGCCGCCATGAGTGCACTGAGAAAAGCATCCCCTTCTGGGAATGAAGAACTTTCTGAGATGAATGACAAGTAATAAAAAGAAGCAAGCCACATTCTTAACTGAGGAAAGGAAATCCCCGGGGAGGGAAGCCCTGGTTTGTACTTTTCTCCTTCTGTGCGGCCTTGGATGGAAACGTTTCCACGTCAGCTCCGCCTCCTCCGCGCTGTCTGCACAGAGTCACGGCGTTCTTCTGATGACGGCAACTCAGTGGTCCTGAGTGCTCCAGGATGTGGTCGTGCCTTTACACCCTTTAATTGAGATATCATTTCTTTCAGAAGCTATTAAAATACTGTGCATTAACCTGAGTAACAGAGAACTTACCCTGCCCTACCCACTCGGTCCCACGTCAATGGCTGCCCCCCCCCCACAGCCTGACGGATCCTGTCTCCCCTCTTTATTTTCTTCCTAATATTTATCGCCATTTGACATACCATGTGTGGGGGGGAGGGGGAGGGACCTCCAATGAATCCTACCAAAGTACAAACTGCTATTCTTTTTTTTTTTTTTTTTGTATTTTTCTGAAGCTGGAAACGGGGAGAGACAGTCAGACAGACTCCCGCATGCGCCCGACAGGGATCCACCCGGCACGCCCACCAGGGGCAACGCTCTGCCCACCAGGGGGCGATGCTCTGCCCCTCCGCGGGCGTCGCTCTGCCGCGACCAGAGCCACTCTAGCGCCTGGGGCAGAGGCAAGGAGCCATCCCCAGCGCCCGGGCCATCTTTGCTCCAATGGAGCCTTGGCTGCGGGAGGGGAAGAGAGAGACAGAGGAAGGAAGGAGGGGGTGGAGAAGCAAATGGGCGCTTCTCCTATGTGCCCTGGCCGGGAATCAAACCCTGGTCCCCCACACGCCAGGCCGATGCTCTACCGCTGAGCCAACTGGCCAGGGCCCAAACTGCTATTCTTGAATGGAGACAGGACCGGACCTGTGTGACTTAGGATACTGGACAATAGAGTAGGGTCAAGGTGGAGGAATGCCACTTCCTCAATTAAGCTATTCTCTCCTTTTATTAAGTTATTATTATTATTTCATTTTTTCCCCATTTATTTGGGGGAGAGAGAGAGAACTAATACTGCTCACAAAAATTCAGGGGTATTTCACAATGAATATGAAGTGATAAGAAAATGAAGCATTTGATTTTTTTTTTATTAAACAAGAACATCAGAAAAGTAAATGACAAGTCAAAGAAAGTTGTTCATTTATGCAAATGAGATGCAAACTCAATTATGGTGATTGAGTAGCAAGTGACATATTGGTGGAGGTGAACAGAAGCATGTCAACCTGGACGAGAGTGCCGCACACGGTTCGTATTTATTTTGAAATATCCCCTGAAATTTGTGAGCGTTGTAGTTGTTCAACTTAGTTGTACACTCATTTGGTTGGTTGCTTCTTGTATGTGCCCTGACCAGGGATTGAACCCGTGACTCTGGCGGGCAGGGATGACACTGTATGCACAGACCCACCTGGCCAGGGCCAGCAGCAATTCCCTTAATGGCCTTAAAGAAGGCAGTTGCTAGGTTGTGTGGAGAAATGTGAGAGGACCATGCGTCAAGGAACAGTGGGGACTTCTAGGGACTGAGAGTTCTGCCGGTAGCCAGCTGGGAACTTGGGAAATCAGACTGACAGCTTCCGGCAACCAACTAGGTTCTGCCTCCGGCCCGCCATCTGGTTCGCTCTGTGTTCCCAGAAGCCGGTACAGTGACCTACCCTCTGTAAGTGTTTCATGTGACCCGTTAGGAGATTATCTGCTCTGCTTCTTTAAGAAGGTTAGAGAAGCAGGATCACGTGTGAGAATTATTTAGGAGGAAAAGCCACCAGAGTTTAGGGATGGCCGGATGTTGAGGGTGAGGGTGAATGAGGGTGACTTCCAGGTTTCTGACGGAGGTGACGAGTGATTTCACATGTGAGCGCCCCTCACTGTGGCCTGGATGTCTGCGTTGTCAGGTTAATAAAGCAGATGTTGGATTTCCCTCCTTTCGTTGCTGGCTGCCTACGGGTGCTAATGGTTGTCTGTGTGCTGAGAACACCGTCATTGGTTCCTCTGCTCCAGGGACACGAGCTCAGCCAGTGTCAGCTTCTCCAAGCCGCCTTAGCCTTGCTCTAGCACATCTTGATTTATGTCAACGTGCTGAAAGGCTCATGGAGGTCACTCAGGGTAGCTGTCACTGGACTATGCTCTTGAGTCAGTTTCCTCCTACCTCCTCTCACTTTCGGGCCGTCAGACGGGGCTACGGCTCCGTCATTGCCACCTTACCGACACACCCTGCGGAAAGTGCGCTCTCGTTGATTACGGGGCGGTGTCAGAAGCACCCTGACACTGGAACTGGGAGGTGCCCATCGGGCATGTACTCATCACGCGCCTTGTACCTAGCCCCAAAGCCCGGCCACCAACGCCAAGGGTTTTGTCATCAGGGAGCGAAATCATTAGAGATGATGGGTGACTTTGGACAAGTGCCTACTTACATGCGAAGAACTCTCAGTGAATAATAGCCAATCAGGGGAGCCTAGTTCTGGAGAGAGTGAACTTTACAATGAAATATCCATTTTTACTATCTATTGATAAGAGAGGTTGAGGACTCCGTGTGATGCGGTAGCCCTCATCCGATAACAACTTTTCCTAGTCTATCCTGTGAGTTACCCCTGGAGAACCACAGCCAAACGGCCACCAGTTCCTCTAGAAACAAAAGGAATGTCAGGGGGACAGAGAGTCCACAACACAGGGACCAGTGCATATTTTACAAGGTCCAGGTGCGGCCAGAGGAAGGATGCATGTGAGGAACACAGCCGGGATACACAGTGGTTCGTCGGAGGGTCATTTCTGGAAAGAAAGGACAGAAGTTTGGACAATACCCATGATGGTAGAGCTCAGGGTGGAATGTGCAGACAGGGGACACGAACACAGCTCCTTGCTTTCCCAGAATGCACAGGGCGCAGTCCCCAACCTGACGCCATCTCCCGCGGTTCCCCGTTCTAAAGAAGGGAATGTGAGCTCCATAATCACAGCCTCACCTTTGACATCCTAAATCGCCCCTCCTGAGAGTCAGCTCCACCCCTTTCCCTCCGTTTTGCCTCCTCGTATTACACTCATCACGCCATCGCCACTAATTCTTTTTATCATCCCATTTGCGTAGACTTGATTCGGGATGGTGAACGCACAGTGCAAGGTGCAGATGATATACTATTGCAGGGGTCCCCACTCTTTTTACACAGGGGGCCAGTTCACTGTCCCTCAGACCGTTGGAGGGCCAGACTATAAAAAAAACTATGAACAAATCCCTATGCACACTGCACATATCTTATTTTAAAGTAAAAAAACAAAATGGGAACAAATACAATATTTAAAATAAAGAACAAGTAAATTTAAATCAACAAACTGACCAGTATTTCAATGGGAACTATGCTCCTCTCACCAACCACCAATGAAAGAGGTGCCCCTTCCGGAAGTGCTGTGGGGGCCGGATAAATGGCCTCAGGGGGCCGCATGCGGCCCGTGGGCCATAGTTTGGGGACCCCTGTACTATAGAGTTGTACACTGGAAACCTCTATAATATATGAGCCAATGTCACCCCCGATAAATTCAACTAAAAAAAAGAAAAGGTTAGAAAAATTTTTTAGAAATAAATAAAACCTCATTTAATAAATATAAGGTCTACTGGAAAGTTCTGTCCGTTTTTGGAATGAAACAAAATACAAATTTTTCTTACCGTCAATAAACTTTATTAAATAATATATATTTGTTGAGCACCCACCACATACCACATCTGTTCCTATACCCTCTATTCTAGTGACACAACCACTCGCATTGTATTTCTACTACAAGATGAATTAGAAGTCAGAACAATAACTTAGTAATGAAATCCACAGATGTAATTGAGGGCCTAACATGATGCTGGGAATGTTTTAAGTGCTGGGAATGTAGTCAACCAAAGAGAATCAACCAAAAGACCCACCAGCAGGGGACTTTCAGTGTAGATGGGGGGAGCACAGTCAATAAACAAAGCCAATAAAATCCTGGGTGTGCCCGAGGCCTTCAGGACTGTGGAGAACATAAGAGAGAGTAGGGAAGCAGAGAGAGGGTGGATTAAGAGTGTCAGCGCGGGAGGATACAATTTGCAGTAAGATCATCAGAGAAGAGCTTCCTGCCGAGCAGCGTCTGGGTGTGGCCCCACAGAAGGTTAGGACTAAAGCCCAAAGCGCTGGAGTCAGCAGAAGCTTAAGGTGCAAAGCTCCGCCCCCAGTGCATGTCCGGGTCCTCCAGGGACCGCAAGGAAAAGCGGTGGGATTAGGGCAGAGTGAGCATGGGGAAGAGAAACAGAGGCCCGGTGAGATGGGAAACGCATGGCCAGGCTGTGTGTGTAGACCACTGTGGATTTTAGGTCTCACTCAGAGCAAGAGTCCTGAGCGTCAGAGTACTAGGATATGACTAGACGTCCACACAGCACCATGATCAGAGCAGAGAGGCCAGTCCAGAGGCTGTTAAATAACAATAAAAAGAGGCATTGCTATCGAAAGCTAAGTGATTATCGTGGAGGTGGGAAGAATTCGTCAGATTCTGGACCAATTTTCACTTGGTTTACAGACAAGACGTAGGGTATTAGAGAAAGAAGGAAGTCAAGGAGAACTGAGAAGTCAAGTTGCCACTTTCTGAGATGGAGAAGAGGTTAGGAAAGGTGGGTTTCAGGGACAAGTCAACGAGTTGCATTTTAAACTGTCACGTCTAACGTCCATTAGAAATCCCAGTGGGGGTAACAGGAAGTTGGGTACACTCTTGTGTGAGTGGAAAAGAACTGAGCTGGAGACTAAAATGGAAGAATTGTCATTTTTGCTGCCCAATCTGGTAGTCGCTAGGGACATGTGGCCATTTAAATTTAACTTGTTTCCGGTTTTACTGACAAATAGTTGACATACATCACTGTGTAAGTTGAAGCATGATGGCTGCTTGATTTTCATATTTCGTGAAATGATGATCATGGTAGGTTCAAGTCACATCTATCTGCTCGTGTGGACACAATAAAAAGAAAGGAAAGGGGAAAATTCTACTGGTGATGTATTCTCTTAACTAAAAAATTCAGTGAGTCCCACTAGCCACATACCAAGTGCTCAGTGGCTGGTGGCACGAGTGTTTGGTGGCTGTCATGTTAGACACCTCATGTAGGACATTTCCATCATCTCAGAGTGTTCTATTGGAGAGCGCTGAGTTGGCAGTATTTAGAGATATAAAATAGATTCAGTGACATCACTGAGAGAGTGACTGTGCCTACGCTTGGAGAGAGAAGGATGTTGGGCAGGCGGGGTTGGTTCTCACAACCCTACAAATAATTGATTGGAAAATTCTTCTGATTTTACTCTTGGGAATTTAACCAGTCAGTGTCCCCTTTTCTCCTCCCCAAATCCCCACCACCTGCACTGTGTATTTCCACCTTCCTTCACTCTTGCCTGGATGCTACAGTGTCCATCTAACTCAGGTCCGTGTCCCTCATATTCATCCTCCACACTGCTGAAATGAAGAGCCTGTGGAGTCATTCTCCAGTTTAAAGGCTCCCAGTAGCTCCATTACAACCTAGAGAGCCAAGTCCACACAAGGTATCGTCACCTACGAAGCTTGTACAGCCCTTCCTTTTCCCTTCTGTCTTATATGTGATACTCTGTCCTTAATTTTATGAACTCACAGTAATGAATTCCTAGTGGCCTCTTTCCAATCTCTGTTTCTCACTCAACTCCTTCTGGTCTCTCTTCCTGAGATAAATGCAGAACTTCTGATAAGTTTTTACCCATTTTATAAGCAGACCTTAAACATTGGCCTGTCTAGATTTTAAGATGTTGTATATCTGTGCTCTTCTAACCCCCGGTGCCCCTCGCTACCATCCTGTCCAACACCTGGTACCGGACTGATCTGTTTATATGTCTCCCCAGTAGACGGCAGCTCTCAGTGACCGCACCTCCTCCATCTTTCTATCTGACCCTGCTCCCGACCTAGTCCACAGAAGGTCAGTAGTGGCCGCTCCACTGAGATGACAGTGACAGGAGGCTGGTTTCCTGGCAGTTACGGGCATGGTTCTCAAGGCTCTGCTCACGCGACCTCAGTGTCCTTCTTAGTCCCTGGACTGTCCCACCCCTGCTCACCCTTCCATGCTCAGCCTAAGTGCCATTTCCTCTGTGTGGCACGTGTGTCCTCACCCAGACAATCTCATCCTTTCTCCCGCTGCCTGGATGTCTCCCAGGTAGCACTCTACAAAGTAATACCCACGTCTCTCGGGCTCTTCCAAGTCAGCTGGCGGACAGAGAGGGAGGGTGACTCGTTTGTGACACCTTGCGTCCCTATGTACCGTTTGTCACAGAGTAAACATTCGATCTGTTCTGGCTGAACAAATCTCTTAATTAATTATCATATCGATTTACTGAGGGCTCTTACGACAGATACTGTTGGATAAACAATTTGATTACAAATAAAAATACTGTCATCAGAAGTACATACGAAATATAAGTGATTTCTTGAAATGATTAAATCTGGAATGAGTTTTGGAATTAATCTAATTTTGCAGGTAAAGCAACCAATAACCAAGAGAGTTCAGATGAGCTGTTGGGCCAGACAGATTTTCAAGTATGTTGGCCGTTACTCAACATGCCACTGCTTGTCACATCCCCAATTCTTTCACACCTCGCTGTCCACTCCCGCCTCTCAAGTGTGCGCTGCTTGCGTGGGCATTTGGTATGATGACCAAAGATAAATATATACGTATTTCCCTAGCACTGTATTGCAGTGGTGTTTTTTGATGATGAGGTTAACATTTCTGCCCAAGTAGAAACTAAAGATTAGAAATAACATGAGTCACAAGTCCGATCCCTTTCCCCTCAGAGGAGTCTAAAACGGTCCAGTACTTATTCAATAAGAAGAAATGGAATGATCGGGTTTCTTTTAATACATTGTGTCAGGCCAGAACAAGGCTTACAGAGACTGGGAAGCTACTCCTGTCTTCTGAACATTCTGTGATACTAACAACTACCAAACAGAGAGCTGAGCTTCTGAACACCCATTTTCTCGCAGATGGGTTAACAGCATGAAAGTTGAGTTTTTTAGGAGAAAACCATCTAGAGACGCAATCTCCACTATTTAAGCACACACAAAATAGACAATGTGACGAAATAAATGATAGTAACCCCCACCCCAAGAAACTACCAAAGATATCTCTGGTCATACCGAGAACATTAAGAGACCTAATACGGAGCATTTATCACAAGTGAAACTGAGCTTATTGTCACTTCCATTTAGAAACATTTGACATAGCAAAGTACTCATCAATGTAATTGACTCAGAACTTGAGCCTTCAACATATGCATTTGTGATTTTTCTTGGAAAACAGGGGAGGCACATTTTTAAAGAAATTGTCTCTAAAATCATTAAGGAAATGACACTTGGCCATAATTCTAACTTAAAACTATTAAGATGTTTTATGGTTTCCAAAGAAACCGAATTATACTCTGCTTCCCCCCCCCCCCCTTTATTTTTTTTGGCTTTATGATACCTTTGCTCCAAGATATTTGTCTTAAATAACTTTGTTTCGGTATATATTTTTTTCTCTTATGGAAAAATATCATTTCAAACTAATTTTCTCTTTTTCCACATATGGATAGTGAGCACGAATAAGCAATTTATGTGAGAAACTCTTGTTTCCTCTGGGACTGGGTAGTGGAAAGCAGAAAAGGGTCTGAAAATGATAAGTATTATAAATAGGATTATATATATCAGTATCTAGTCTTTAAATCTAGTGCTCTAAACAACATGGTTTACATACCCTTGGTTGACAGATCACAACGTCAGGTCCCACCTCAAAGAACGGGCTCTGTTCAAGATCGCATGGACTACGGTTTACTCCCAGAGTAACTAATGTGTTTCATAATAAACCCAAATCAGACAGAGAAGCAGAGAGGGGACACAGCTCTCCACGGTCTATCTGTATTCCTCTAAAGCATGTCCTCAAGTTCCGAGCTCTCAAAGTCAAGTGGAGAGAGAAGTCCTCAGGGTCTGAGGCTCATGGCATGGTGGCTCTCTGACCTTTATACTCAGAACCACATCAGCACAGAACATCTGCTACTTCTTCTATTCAGGAAACCACTTCCCAAAGCCTGATTCCAAGATGTGGCTCTTGCGATTCTTGTTTACCAGCACAGGGATACCGTCCTGTTCTCTGTCTCTGCCTGATGTCCGGATTCTGCGTGTTTTCTACCTAATTGCCGATGGGGACCTCCCAGAGCAGGACAGCCACAGACCGCCATACAACCCAAGCAAGAAGGCTGTGCTTGTCCCCTTGTGGGGAAGCCAGTCTTTCGTCTGAAAACCAGCAAAAATCCCAATTAGTGCCACATATCACAACATCTCTTCTAAGTGCTATAAATTATCCAGTTGAAAGAAAACTACAAAAGAAAGGGGGGAGAGCTAATATTCCTGCAAACAATTTGGAAGTTCATCACCATGAATTATTTAAACACTTGGAAGAGGCTATTATAGTAGATATATTTCCAAGGAATATTTTAAATAAGAAATTAAGTGCTCTTGTTCCAGACACCATATTGTAAATAATATGACAGTTACTTCAACATCTTTTCCCTTGGTCAAATGAAAAGGAAGAATTATATAGCACTTTCCTTTAATATCCTCTATAATGATGTTCTGATAGCTAGCGACCCAATTTATCCCGAAGGACTATTACCAATATTGAAAGACTGGAGATCTGTCCTAGATTCTCAAAAATTGATGGATTGACCCAGCCACATAACCAAAGGCACAAAAGATTCTCAATATAGCCAGCCTTCCTCACCTACAAAGATTGCTTTCCCCATTGTCCCTGAAACACAGGTTGGTCACTTGAACTCTGCACTGTTTTCTCAGGTTGTTTCATCGCCATTATTCTCAAGGATATCACAGAGTGGTAAATGTTATAACAGAGGTGAAAACAGGATGTAATGGGGACATACAAGTGGTGTTCCCAGCTCACACTGTCCAATAGACATTGAGGGGGAAAACAGAATTGAGCCTGGCAAAGAATCGCTGATGGACATTTTAGAAAAAGGAAGAATTACCTAAAGAAGAATAAAGAGCTGATATTTCACAAGAGCAAAGGTTAAGAAACATTGGCTAGGTTTAGGTTATGGAGGATACTCTGAGATGGACTAAGCCAGGGTAATATCCAGAACAGGGGTCCCCAAACTTTTTACACAGAGGGCCAGTTCACTGTCCCTCAGACTGTTGGAGGGCTGGACTATAAAAAAAAACTATGAACTAATCCCTATGCACACTGCACATATCTTATTTTAAAGTAAAAAAAAAAAAAAAAAAAAAAAAAAAACGGGAACAAATACAATATTTAAAATAAAGAACAAGTAAATTTAAATCAACAGGCCCTGGCTGGTTGGCTCAGCGGTAGAGCGTCGGCCTAGCGTGCGGAGGACCCGGGTTCGATTCCCGGCCAGGGCACATAGGAGAAGCGCCCATTTGCTTCTCCACCCCTCCGCCGTGCCTTCCTCTCTGTCTCTCTCTTCCCCTCCCGCAGCCAAGGCTCCATTGGAGCAAAGATGGCCCGGGCGCTGGGGATGGCTCCTTGGCCTCTGCCCCAGGCGCTAGAGTGGCTCTGGTCGCAACATGGCGACGCCCAGGATGGGCAGAGCATCGCCCCCTGGTGGACAGAGCGTCGCCCCATGGTGGGCGTGCCGGGTGGATCCCGGTCCAGCGCATGCGGGAGTCTGTCTGACTGTCTCTCCCTGTTTCCAGTTTCAGAAAAATGCAAAAAAAAAAAAAAAAAAAAAAAAAAAATCAACAAACTGACCAGTATTTCAGTGGGAACTATGCTCCTCTCACTGACCACCAATGGGAGGGGTACCCCTTCTGGAAGTGCGGCGGGGATGGATAAATAGCCTGCAGGCCAGGCCATAGTTTGGGGACCCCTGATCCAGAACATTAGAATGAGTCAGAGAGGGATGTAAAAGAGAGGAGAGAAAATGAAAACAATTGTACTTTAGAAAAAGAACTCCAGAAACAATGTGGAGAACAGAGTCAATTCAATGAAGACTAAAGACTTAACTTAGAAGGAACTCAAATGCATTTCTTCCCCAGAGAGAAATGAGACATGATTAAATTAAGGCTATGGCCACGAAAGTAGAGACGGGATGGATCCCAGAAAAGTCAACTAGATTGTTGATCCACAAGATGGGTAAGGTAAACGGAGAGTAAGAAATTCAGAACGATTCTCAAGCCGTTGACTTGAACAACTATATGAATGATACCACTACTCAGAGAGACAGAGACTTCAGGAACCAAAAGATGTGTCTTTTAGTGTATGTGTGAGGAAGGAGGGTGATGGTGGAAATGACGTGTTTAAGTAGACTATGGGTTGTGAAGTAATGATAAAATTAATAGTATAGACTAAAACATATTACTGTAATCTATTTTATCTTTATCTCATTTTCTCCTCACAGAAACCTCTGTGAGGTAATTATAATAGTTATTATCGCTCCATGTTACAAATAAGGAAATTTAAAGACACTGAGTAATCTTTTCTGGGTTACCCAGAAAGTTAAGATTCCATGCCCAGTTAGACTGTTGGCTATACATGGGTAAAGCTCAGAAGAGGGCACTCATGTGGACATTTAAGTGTAGAACTTGCTAGTTTTCTACTTGAAGTCATGCAAGTAGACACGTCCCCACAGTCGTACCGTGTAGAGTGAGGAGAGAAGACCGGAGGCCAGTCTCTGGGGTAGACCAGTCTCCCAGGAACAGGGTGGAGAAACACAGAAAGGCAAGAGGTCTAGGTAGGACACACTGTTCACAGCCTCACAAAGACTGTAAGTACCGAGGGATTGCTGAACTTAGAGTGCATAAACGGATCAAGAAGTCTTTTTTTTAAGTAGACTTTTAGAGCAACAATGAGCAGATGGTACAAAGATTTTCCATGCACCTGGTGCCTATATTGGAGTTTCAGCATGTTTAGATACATTTATTTTTTTCTAGTATTGCTCCACAACTCTCACTGGATAATATTTCGCAAATAAAGGGTAATAAGGAATACCAAGGACAAGTAATATAATTGGAAGAGGCTATTATATATTTCCAAGGAATATTTTAAATTAGAAATTAAGTGCTCTTGTTGTAAAGACACCCTATTGTAAATAATATGACAGTTGAACTCCTTAGAAAGAAAATACAGGATTCAAGTGTTGAAAGTTTGACTTTGGTTTGGTTGTTTGTTTACTAATGAACTGAAAGATATTTGTAGGTTGCTGAAGCAGAACATTAAAAATGTTCAAGGGAATTTAAAAGTCGAAGGAACCAAAGAGGCCAGGACATTGGAAAACTTATTGGTACAATTGTTGAAGTCATAAGAAAATGACCACACAGGAGATGCATGGAGGTTGAGGCAAAGGTAGGTAGGTTTACAGTTGTTCGTATAGAACAGCGGTTCTCAACCTGTGGGTTGCGACCCCGGCGGGGGTCGCCCTGTGTTTGGTCGTTTGACCCCCGCCGGGGTCGCGACCCACAGGTTGAGAACCGCTGGTATAGAAGAATAATTCAGTAATTCATAATAATACAAGAATAACCTGTTTCGCATACTCACAACTGTAAATCTACTTTCGCCCTCCCCAGTGTGCCTGCATACTGGTGTGTTAAGGAAGTTCAAGTATAGTTCTCACTTGAGGGTTGAAAATGGAAACAAAGATTGGAGTAGGACATGAAGCAAAGAATTCATGAGAGCAAGTAACTAAACACAAAAACCCTTGCAAAGAAGCAGGAGGATTACCTATCGCTTCTTGCCTTCCCGACTTTGGAGGTAACATCACTCTCCCCTTACTAAAAAGGGTTTTAAAGGAAAGAGTGTCAGCTGCTTTGTTACAATGTAACAGAGACTGTGATGGCTAAGCTGTGTTTGGAGAATTTCCCTTCTTCTTCTTTGTAAGTTTCCCAGGTGAGCTGCAATGCATTTTTACCTTCCTCAGTCACTGCGGCAAGGAAAGCCACGTGATGGGAAACTCACTGACACTCAATCTGCTTATCATTGTTTCCCTTCAAACCCCAAATTGCAAATAAACAGGAAAACTAATCAACTGTAGCAGAAACGCAGTATCAATTAGGCCGGTGCCTGGGAGCCGAAAAAAGAGCAAACAAAATTAATTCCAATCAGTTTGGTAATAAAAAATCAAAAGTGTGCAATAACTCGAGACGATTACGCCAGAAAGTAGTTGTGATTCGGCAAATAATTTTTATATATGTTTAGAATCCTTCAAAATAGGATTTGTATATGTATCTTGTTATCATTTCATCTAAAATTAGGTTTAGAATCACCGTTAAGCTAGTTTAAGACTATATGAGACAGGAAATTGGGCTTTTCAAACACACATATTTCTTTTTGTGGCTGCAGTCACATCTCAAAGATATCTCAAAACTTTAAAAAAGTAACAATAAACATGTATTGAGCGTTGATTGTGTACTTTAAATACATTTTAAAAAGCACTGCAGTGCCTGACCAGGCAGTGGCACACTGGATAGAGCGTGGGATTGGGACGCAGAGGTCCCAGGTTCAAAACCCCGAGGTTGCTGGCTTGAGCCCAAGGTCATTGGATTGAACAAGGGGTCACTCACTCTGCTGTAGCCACCCCCCCCCCAGCAAGGCACATTATCAGTGAACAACTAAGTGCTACAACAAAGAATTGATGCTTCTCATCTCTTTCCCTTCCTGTCTATCTGTCCCTCTCTCTGACACTCTCTGTGTCTGTTACACATACAAAAGAAAGCATTGTAGTAATCAATCACTCACAGCATGATGGGCTGCCCTGTATTGCAGTGATGGAGGGCTCTCCAAATTGCCTTCAAAAATGCCCTGTGGGAAGAGGAGATGTCCATGCTTAGCAAGCCAAGAGAGTACCAACCTCTGATCTCCTAGGTAGAACCCTCAATAACCTTCATAAGGAGCTATGCACCACCTAGTAAGTAGGAGAGGAGAAGCAGAAGCCCGGATTCTAGGCAGGGCCGGTAAGGAGACCATGGCCGTGCCTCTCTCTGCCTGGCCGTCAACCTTGCAACAGGGCCAAGCTACAGTGTAGAGCAGGGGTCCCCAAACTATGGCCTGTGGGCCGCATGCGGCCCCCTGAAGCCATTTATCCGGCCCCCACCGCACTTCTGGAAGGGGCACCTCTTTCATTGGTGGTCAGTGAGAGGAGCACAGGACGCATTCGCATCCTGTGCTCCTGGAGTACTGTGTGTGGCAGTGCCGCAAAGCGCAGCGTCGCTCATGTACAGTACTACTTCCGGTGACGCGGGATGCACACCTCACGGCTCCGGAAGGGCATCATATCACTTGTTAAGGCTAGCAGTGACAAATATGGAACCAGACATTGACCATCTCATTAGCCAAAAGCAGGCCCATAGTTCCCATTGAAATACTGGTCAGTTTGTTGATTTAAATTTACTTGTTCTTTATTTTAAACGTTGTATTTGTTCCCGTTTTGTTTTTTTACTTTAAAATAAGATATGTGCAGTGTGCATAGGGATTTGTTCATAGTTTTTTTTTATAGTCCGGCCCTCCAACGGTCTGAGGGACAGTGAACTGGCCCCCTGTGTAAAGAGTTTGAGGACCCCTGGTGTAGAGAGTCTTAAATGGAGCAGGACATTTTGATTGTTTCTTGGAACTGAACATATTCATTAATGAATTGATACACTTCATGAGAATTTATTATTTAAGAGTGTCCAAAAAATTGTATTGTGATTTTTTCCTAAATGGCATCCCGTGGCCCATAGGGGCACCAACAAAGTGAGCTTACAAAAGGAATTAAAAAGAAAGGTTATAGCTGCTGTTTTTATTTTAACCTGCGTGTCTCTTCAGACCAACACAGCAATCACCTCCATACGGTAACTCGTTACTCAGCACAGCATTCAAAGCCTACAGAAACGACCGTGCTCGCCTCTCCTGCTCAGGTGTTCCCCACATTCGTCTTCTCTCCTGTGCTTCAGGTGCATGTACAACTCCTAGAGTACATGACCAGGCGGTGGCGCAGTGGATAGAGCGTCGGACTGGGATGCAGAGAACCCAGGGTCGAAACCCTGAGGTCGCCAGCTTGAACCCAGGCTCATCTGGTTTAAGCAAGGCTCACCAGCTTGAGCCCAAGGTCGCTGGCTCGAGCAAGGGGTCACTCGGTCTGCTGTAGCCCCCCAGTCAAGGCACATATGAGAAAGCAATCAATGAACAACTAAGGTGCCACAACAAAGAATTGATACTTTTCATCTCTCTTCCTTCCTGTCTGTCTGTCCCTCTCTCTGTGTCTCTATCTCTGTCACACAAAAAAAGTAGTTTGCATACCACATTGCTAAAATATAATTTTCAAAAAGTTAAAAAGGTGACCTTCATGCAGATAGAAAATGAACACCTGGAAAAGATATTATATATAACTCACTAATTAGTTATCAATACCATCTGAAAGAAAACAGCAAGAAATATACAAACACAACACATATACATGTACATAAAATATAAATATGGTCATTGGGTCTACACACACATACACTAGTTAGGAAAGCTGAAATCAGTATGCATATATTCAAAATCAGTGTCCCACAAGGCAATAAAACTCAATAGTTAGAGTTATCATATTTATACTGGAGAAAAGTCAATCATATCTCTACTGAAACTAAATAATTTTCATTCCTACGAATATGAATCACTTGTGTGGCTCAGTTTTCTATAGGTCCACTAGAACCCCTTCTGAGCTGCACAGAGCCTGCTCCACAGGAAATCAACCACGGGTCCCCAGCCCTGGCCCCCTCGGAGTCACTCAACATTCCCCTGAAAAGACAGCAAACAGCCTCTTTTGCCCATTGACGTGCCTCGGACGATTTCTCCAAAACCATTCATTTCCTGGTGAAAACTCACTCATCTCTCAGAACCCAGCCCAATGGCCATGAACTCTATGAAAACGTTTTTAATGCCTCCTTGGTCTCATTCTATTTTCCTTGATGCCTCTGTTGCGTCACCTCCGTGGCCCTGCAGAAGGAGAGAGCGGTCGTTCAGGGTGTGTTGTCGCCCTCCTCAGTGACTAAGGGTATTCCTGGCATATCGAGCCATTGTCAACTTGCTCTGTCACCCAAGGGTCCTGGTTGAAGCCTGGCTCCTTCTTTTAGTAGCTGCATAACCTCAGCTACTAAACTGGTCCGAGTTTCATTGAACTCATCTTTTAAATAAGAATAATGTCCAGCACAAGGTTTTATTGTTAGGAGCAAGTGAGGTAAAATATATAAAACATTTATTACCATTATTAGCCTCTCAATAAATAACACAGTAATGGTAATAAAGAGATCAGAAACATAGTAAATCACTGAAGGAAGTGGGACTTAGATAAACAAGGTTGAACTCATGAGCTCTGAGAATTTCTTGGGCCGTGTATTTTATGTGTGGCTTGGTATATGTCACTAGACCCTGGGAAGATCCTTAAATCAGAGTTGAAATGTCACAGTTTCAAGTCCGACTGAAAGCAGATAGGGGAAAAAAAGTACTAAGCATTTGCTTTATTGAATTATGTTCATTGCTTTATCAGATTGTGTTCATTATAATAATTCACAAAGCAATTCCAGTTTCTTTAAAAATTCAGCTCTGAAAGAATTTTCTGCGTTTCCTTTGTTCTTTTTGTTTAAAAAAACTACACAAAATAAATTTCCTAGAATTGTGTAATTTTCAGACCCTCCACCCATATATTATGAACATTTCAAAAGAAAGAAATTTGTAAAAATGTAATAGTGACCTTTAGGAAAACATAGTGTAGTCGGTGCAGATATTTTATGTTAATGATTTATAAAAGAAAAACAATTCCAGGCATCTGGACTGATGCAGAAGTTAGGAAGGCAGTGGGCTGCTCACATCCACTCACCCAGATGGACCCACAGAAGTAAATACAGCGCCGTTTGATCGGGAACACCTTCCCACTTAACTTTATTCCAACTGTCGGCCTCTTCATGTCAGAGGGGGAATAAACAAAAATATAAATGTTTTTAAAGACAGAACGGAAGCCTGCGACATGAGAAAACAGCACTTGAATTCTTCATGGAGGTCTATCTGCAACGCAGCACACCACCACCACCCAAATAAGTAAAAGTAATTACACGCACAGGTCCTCAAAAGGGGTGCGCCCCTCCACGCAATAGTTCCATTCCGGAAAGGTTTTTCTACGTTGGAGTTTTACAAATGGAGTCATAGTTTAAAAGCACTGGAAAGACCAGTGATTCAAAGTTATTCATAGTTCAGTCTGTTGTGTTTTTTGTTTGTTTGTTTGTTTTGGTAATGTCAACATCCAATGGCTTTTTTTTTTCTTTTTTTTTCTAATTTATGAACTTGTATTTTCATAGACCTGAGCCAGAAGTTGGCTGATCAGGGAGTTTGTTGATGATCCTACACTCTGCTACCAGCTCCAGAATGCCCGTAAATGACCCTGAATGCATGATTATGACCAGTAACCAGGTCCAGCACGCTGACTTCTAAGCACTTCCTATGGACTATCTCACGTCATCCCCACAATACAAAGAGGCACATCTCTCCACTGTCTTGATTTGACAGAAAAAGAACCAGAGACAAGGTCGTTTGCCCGAACGAAAGGATGGAGCCTGGATCAGACACAGCTAACGGGAGGCTGAAGTCCTCAGCATCTACCGCCAGGATGCCCTACCTTAAAGAGCCTGATAGGGTCGTCACTTTACAACATGAAAAAACAGAATTTGTTCATTAAATATCCAACATAAAATTCCTCATTTTCAGTGGCCCAGACTAAAAAAGCTTGAGAAAGAAGAACTCTGCCTCTCCCCTGTGATCTTAAGAGGAATTCAGCATTGCCTTTCTTGAGGAGTCCGGAGGAAGCAATGCAGTATTACTTTACCTTCTGTTTTTCATGAAAGGATTTGGGTTGCCCTGACGTTGCATTTGCATAAAGAGAAGGTGCATTTAGAAAATGGTTAAATCTACTAAATTCACCCTGCTACTGGAGGGGCCAATTTGTTGGTATAATGAAACATTCTAGCGAGTAAATAATGAGATGGATATGTACTTTCTCAAAATCAACACGGTTCACAAAAGGGCCGGCCTGGTGAAGCCAGAGGATCCCTCATCCGGTTGGTCATGGCTTTGATCTCAACCTTGTGTATTTCACTGCATAATAAACACTGCATAATTATACACAATCTAGTCAAAGGGATACATTAGGGATCCTAAACTAATGACTAATTAACATAATCAGCAGTTCAGTCTATTTCAACTAATAATCAAGAAATTTTGTTGCAACCTAAAGGGGTGGGTGGCAAGAGTGGGGTGGGAGACGGGAAGAGGTGTGGGTGGGGAGGAGCTCTCAGTGTTTCTATTCCAACTCTTCCCAGCTATTTATTTATTTTTCCTTTAGACTAGCCCTTCTGCGAACAAGCAAGCAGGAGGCATACGACTGCCAGCACTGCTTTGGACAATAGTACTATCATCTAACAGAAGTCAAAACAGTGGGAAATTGTCCAAAGACAGGTCGCTGTTATTGAAGGGATCGATTTGTTGTCTTGCAGGAGAGACTGGTGCTATCTCACTACTCAGAATCCAAACTTTAGGTGTCTCTTCAGGACTTCAAAGTTGAAAAGACTACCTTTGGGGCTCTAAGTGTATGGGTTACAATCTTTGACAGTGTTCATCTTTGCAAGCAAAATGAAAAAAACCAAAAAACAAATGAGGCTAGGAAGAGGACCCGTGAGTAGAATGGAAAATGGAGGAATTAAAAAGCTTGCTAAGAAAACAGCAATAGCCTTAGTGTGTGACTGAGTCTATCATGTGGGATGATGACCAAAGCATTTTAAATGTTGGAGGGTTCACATATGAAAATAAGAGCTTCCCTGGCTGGTGGTTAAATGGATAGAGCATCTGCCCAGCATATGGACATCTTGGGTTCAATTCCCAGTCAAGGCACACAGGATAAGCGACCATCTGCTTCTCCCTCCCTCTCCCCCTTCTCTCCCTCCTCTCCTCTCATAGCCAGTGGCTCAATTGGTTTGAGCGTTGGCCCCGGGTGCTGAGGATAGCTGAGTTGGTCTGAGTGTATCAGCCTCAGGCACTAAAAATAGCTTGGTACTCCATCATCAGCTCAAGACAGCATTGCCGGGTAGATCCCGGTCAGGGTGCGCATGCAGGAGTCTGCCTCACTATCTTAACTATCTCCCCTTCTCTCACCTAAAAAAAAAGAAAGAAAATAAAAGCTAATCTAGTATTTTTAATTGCTTTGTCAAACTATTCAGTTATTTACACTAGATAACGTCTAACTTAGGTTCAGAACTAAATGTTTCTTTCAGAGTTGAGCCACAGGTCGAAGGTGATTGCCTGCCACCAGGCAGCTGTGTTTGGCTGCTCCTCGTAAATGTGGAATCTTCCACACCACAAGCTGCCTTTGTTGTTTAATAATCCCACAGGTGAGGGGACGGTGGCTGTGTGACAATGTGACAGGCCATCCTATTCCTCTTCCCTCCAACAGAGAAGAAAACTAAGCCTTCCCACATCCCTTTTGTCACCTTAATTTACTCATTGACAATAAGGACATTTTCTGTCTTCTTGCTAAATGTAAGTCTCAAGCATTAGAAACCAGCTTTCTTTTTCATGGCACAAAAGACCATGTCACTTAGAAACCAATCGTTAAGAGCAGAGTGGATGTGACCCCCCACCACACACACACAAACCCCCCAAGATTGATGAGTCAGTGAAGTCGGCTTCACTGTAATCCATTATCTCCAACACAGCCCACAACATAACAGAAATGAAAAGGAAAAACAAATGTCCTTTTCATGGATAAAATAGTGTATGGTGTGTCTTGTCTTTTCTTTCTACATGACACATTCCACAAAGGACAAGCGAAACCAGAATGACACTGTAGTCCCAAGTAATGCTAATGTACCTGCAATCAAGAAAGGAAAAAGAAACAAACAAAAAAAAGAAACAAGAAACAAGATTTTTAAAATTATAATTACAGCCAGTGCACGTTGGGATTGGCAAGCCGGAATGTGCCCTGTGGAATAATAAACAGAAAGCATTCCCTTTCATCACCACCATCAAAGTACACACAGCTAAGAAATTGGCCATTAGATAAAAGATTAGCAGTGCGGCTGATTTCGCTGTTTACATGATTAAGCGCCCTTGTGTGGTCTCCTGGATGTTGGGAGATGCCGACATCTCTGAAGGTCAGACGCCGGGAATACACAGCAACAGCGGGGGAGACGATGAAAGCGTGCCCGTGGCAAAAAACGTTTCCTACGGAAAGAAACATCTGGAAGTGACTATCGCGTTTATGGGACCAGAATCGATCCCGGAGTACTACTCTGTGACAACTCATTAGGCAAAACGCAAGTATTCAAAGGAAAAGTGTCATCAAATCCCTACTGAGACTGGGTTCTTTACATGACAGGAGACGGTTGTAGGCTGATGTTTACGTGACCTGGAAGGTGTATGTTATGAATCAGAAGCAAGAAGGAAAACACTACAGTGTACCGGTAGCCCATCGCTTCGGTAACAAATGACCACAAATTTCGCGTCATGAAGCGATGCAAATGTGTACTCCTATAGCCCTCAGGGGCCAAGGTCTACAGTCCACGTGTCATCTGGGCTGTGAGCCCTGTGGGGTCTGCAGAGGGAATGTGTTCCCTTGAATGTCCAGGCCTGGGGGCTGCCTGCATTTCTTGGCCCGGGGCCCTTGCCTCCCACAATTCCAGCTTTTTTCTCTCATCACATCTCCAACGCCCTCCACCCCATTTCTCTCTCTCACATTTAGAGCCCACCTCAGTAACACGGAATACTCTGCCCATCTAAAATCCTCACTTTAACCACCCTTACAAAGCCCCCGCTGACATGTAAGTTAACACAGTCGCAGGTTCCAGGGGTTAGGATGTGGTCATCGAGCTGGGGGGAGGGAGGTCAATACTCAGCCTATCGCAGTGTCCCCTCTAGCGACCAAATAGTATTGTCATCCAACCCAAACGCAAAATGCATCTGCCCCATCCCAGGTCCCCAAAAGTGTTAGCTCAAGCCCCAAATCTCACTAAGTCCTGTCAGTTCAAAAATCTCAAGTCTCACCAGTGAAATCACCTAAATTAGGCATGAGTGAGAGCCTGGGTTCAGTACATCCTGGGACAAAATTCCTCTCCATTTGTGGACTGGTGAAACTCAGAAACAAGCTGTCCGCTACCAGGCGACAGTGGTGACCGGCGTAGGTTGAGAGTTAGATATCTGTACTCAAATAGAGAGAAAAGTGAAAGAGAAAAGGAAGTCGTCAGTCCCAAACACTTTCTACATCCAGCTAGGCAAACCCTATCAGGTTTCAAAGCTTGGAGTACCGTCGCCTCTGGCTCTGGACTCAGTGTCCTAGGCCGCTGACTCCACCCCCTGGGTTCACAGCTGTACCTTCTGGGCTCATAGCTCTGTCCTCTGGGCTGCAGCTCTTCTGAATCACCCGACCTTCTTTGTGAAGGATAGCTCCTGTTTGCAGCTGAGTCAGATCACTAGCCTCTTTTCTTCCAGTGTGATTTTTGGATGTCTGATAGCCTCCTTTGGTATCACTGCTCAGTCCTCTGTGTCCTGCTCAGTCCAGGCCGACAGTGTTTCTGCCGGTGTAACAGTCGCGGTAATCTGTGGGTTTTCTGTGTATGTCTCAGAGATTCACTCCATCGGGTAACAGCCTCAAGAGGAACCACTGGAGCTCCCGTCATAGACTAGGAATTCAGGTGTACGGCGGGGTCAAAACTGCTCAGGACAGCCCTGGCCGGTTGGCTCAGCGGTAGAGCGTCAGCCTGGCATGCGGGGGACCCGGGTTCGATTCCCGGCCAGGGCACATAGGAGAAGCGCCTATTTGCTTCTCCACCCCCCCTCCTTCCTCTCTGTCTCTCTCTTCCCCTCCTGCAGCCAAGGCTCCATTGGAGCAAAGATGGCCCGGGCGCTGGGGATGGCTCCTTGGCCTCTGCCCCAGGCGCTAGAGTGGCTCTGGTCGCAGCAGAGCGACGCCCCGGAGGGGCAGAGCATCGCCCCCTGGTGGGCAGAGCGTTGCCCCTGGTGGGCGTGCCGGGTGGATCCCGGTCGGGCGCATGCGGGAGTCTGTCTGACTGTCTCTCCCCGTTTCCAGCTTCAGAAAAATACAAAAAAAAAAAAAAAAACTGCTCAGGACAGAGCAGCAGAAGCAAAGGCAGGAGAACACCTAGGAATCCAGTGGGGAAAGCTGACAGTGTCGTAGTCCTAGAGAGCAAGCTGCTACGTATACATGATGTTACACATAAGACACCACACACACACACACACACACACACACACACACACGAAAAACTCTGAAGGTAGAAATGCTATCTGAACCAAGAATCCTTTCTGAAAGTACGGGGGGGAAATCACTAAAAATAAGCAAAATGTAAGCACCAAACTTAAATTCCATATAAGCCTTCACATTTTACAAAAAAAAAAAAAAAAAAAGTGAAATTATCAAGAAATACAGATATCTGGTTTCTTTTCCAGGAGGTCTGGGCTATTAATTACTCAGTATAGTGTCTGCTTCCCAATATCCAAATTATTTTATTTGTCATGCAGCTATTCAAATATTGCCTGTGTTAATATCAATAGTAAGCTTCTAACCATACTCTTTATATGTATAGTTTACTAGTTTATTTCTCAGAAGGTAGTATTTGTTTTACTTTTGTCCTGTATGTTCATTGCATCCTAATGAGTTCACATGAACTATTTATTCTCTTAAAAAATGGCTTCACTTATTCTAATCAAAGTCTTCCAAAAAAAATTGAAGAAGCAATACTTCCAAACACATTTTATGAGGCCAACATAACCCTCATACCAAAACCAGGCAAGGATGGCACAAAGAAAGAAAACTACAGACCAATATCTCTAATGAATACAGATGCTAAAATACTAAACAAAATACTAGCAAATCGAATACAACAACATATTAAAAAAATAATACATCATAATCAAGTGGGGTTCATCCCAGAATCTCAAGGATGGTTCAACATACGGAAAATGGTTAACGTAATACACCATATCAACAAAACAAAGAACAAAAACCACATGATCCTATCAATAGATGCAGAAAAGGTATTCGATAAAATATAACACAATTTTATGTTTAAAACACTCAACAAAATGGGTATAGAAGAAAAATATCTCAACATGATAAAGGCCATTTATGATAAACCATCAGCTAACATCATATTAAATGGCATAAAACTGAGGACTTTCCCCCTTAAATCAGGAACAAGATAGGGTTGTCCACTCTCTCTACTCTTATTTAACGTGGTGCTAGAAGTTCTAGCCAGAGCAATCAGACAAGATAAAGAAATAAAAGGCATCCATATCAGAAAAGAAGAAGAAAAGGTTTCACTTTTTGCAGATGATATGATCCTATACATCGAAAACCCCAAAGACTCCACAAAACAGATTACTAGAAACAATACACCAATGCAGTAAGGTCACAGGATACTAAATTAATATACAAAAGTCCATAGCCTTTCTATATGCCAACAATAAAACATTAGAAAACAAACTCAAAAAAATAATTCCCTTCACAGTTGCAACAAAAAAAAATAAAATACCTAGGAATATAAACATAACAAAGAATGTAAAGGATCTATATAATGAAAATTACAAAGCATTGTTAAAGGAAATTGAAAAAGATACAATAAAATGAAGAAATATTCCTTGTTCTTGGATAGGGAAAATAAATATAATCAAAATGACCATATTACCCAAAGCAATATACAAATTTAATGCAATTCCCATCAAAATTCCAATGACATTTTTTAAAGAAATGGAACAAAAAAAATCATCAGATTTATATGGAACTATAAAAAACCCCAAATAGCCAAAGCAATCCTAAGGAAAGGAACAAAGCTGGGGGCATTACAATACCTGACTTCAAATTATATTATAGAGCCATGACAATCAAAAAAGCATGGTATTGGAAGAAAAATAGACACTCTGACCAATGGAACAGAATAGAAAGTCCAGAAATAAAACCACATATATATGGTCAAATAATTTTCGATAAAGGGGACAACAACACACAATGGAGAAAAGAAAGCCTCTTCAACAAATGGTGCTGGGAAAACTGGAAAGCCACATGCAAAACAATGAAACTCAACTACAGTTTGTCCCCTTGTACTAAAATTAATTCAAAATGGATCAAAGACCTAAACATAAGACCTGAAACAATAAAGTACATAGAAGAAAACATAGGTACTAAACTCATGGACCTTGGTTTTAAAGAGCATTTTAGAATTTGACTCCAAAGCCAAGATAAATGAATGGACCACATCAGACTAAGAAGTTTTTGCTCAGCAAGAGAAACTGACCACAAAATAAACAAAATGGGAGATGATATTTTCAAATAGCAGCTCAGATAAGGGCCTAATATCCAAAATATACAAAGAACTCATAAAGCTCAACAACAAACAAACAAACAATCCAATAAAAAAATGGGAAGAGGACATGAACAAACACTTCTCCCAGGAAGAAATACAAATGGCCAACAGGTATATGAAAAGATGCTCATCTTCATTAGTTATTAGAGAAATGCAAATCAAAACTACAATGAGATACCACCACACACCTGTTAAGACTAGCTATTATTAACAAGACAGGTAATAGCAAATGTTGGAGAGGCTGTGGAGAAAAAGGAACTCTCATTCACTGTTGGTGGGAATGTAAAGTAGTACAACCATTATAGAAGAAAGTATGGCGGTTCCTCAAAAAACTAAAAATAGAACTACCATATGACCCAGCAATTCCTCTACTGGGTATATACTCCTGAAACTCAAAAACCTTGGTACGTAAAGACACATGCAGCCCCATGTTCATTGCAGCATTGTTCACAGTTGCCAAGACTTGGAAACACCCAAAAAGCCCTTCAATAGATGACTGGATAAAGAAGATGTGGTACATATACACTATGGAATACTACTCAGCCATAAGAAATGATGACATCGGATCATTTACAACAAAATGGATGGATCTTGATAACATTATACAGAGTGAAATAAGTAAATCAGAAGAAACTAAGAACTGCATGATTCCATACATAGATGGGACATAAAAACGAGACTAAGAGACATGGACAAGAGTATGGTGGTTGGGGAGGGGAGAGGGAGGGAGAGGGGGAGGGGAGGGGAGGGGCACAAAGAAAACCAGATAGAAGGTGACAGAGGACAGTTTGACTTTGGTTGATGGGTATGCAACATAATTGAATGACAAAATAACCTGGAGATGTTTTCTCTGAACATATGTATCCTGATTTATTAATGTCACCCCATTAAAATTAATAAAAATTTATTTTAAAAAAATGGCTTCACCTCCAAATATAACTTGGTCTATTTTAATGAGAAAATGTGAAACAAATGAACTAAGATGAAATCTAGTCTAGATTACATAGTGAATGAAATGCATTTTAAAACATATTGGAAGGGGTAAATTGAGAACTTAAATATAGGTATATTAGAGGAGACAGTAGAAAATACTATTTAAGTAACAGAGATGAGAAAACACATCATGAAAACTGAATAAACTGACATACTTTGACTATAAAGAACAAAAAAAAATAACATAAATAAAAATAATTCCAATATCTGGGGTTTCAAAATTTTCTGTGACACATAGCCTGTCAAACTTACTTTCTAGGTGACAACTAAAAGCATATCAGCACTGGGAAAATATTTTATTACATTTTATAGCTTGTAAGTTTGGATGATAGTTCAGCATGGTTTAGGTAGATTGGCATGAATTGTATAAAAAACCACCAATCTCAGTATATTAAAATGAAGTGCCAGGGAAATGGCAGGTTCATATATAACCAAACAAAAAAACTCTATCTGTTACAGTATCAGATACATTTGTTACCAGGGAAATACTGAAGGTTGATGCTAAAATCAAATGATGATATGAAATGTTGCTTCTAACACTTAAATTACGCACAGAGGCTGACAGAACTGAGCGTGACAAACATTCAGGAAAGCATTCGAGGACTTGATGTATAAAATGGATTCTTTACTATTTTATTTCTTATATTCTATTCATTCTCATAAATACTCCTAGAACTTATGCAATTGCTATAAACAACAGACAACACCGCTTTCAAAAGGCTATACCTCAATGTCAGATTTCTCTGTTATAGTCAAAAGGCATACCTGCTGTGTTCTAATCAGGCTTCTTGGAATTATAATAATAATAATAATAACAACAACAACAACAACAATCGTGTTCTGGAAAAGATAAACTTGGCTTATTATATAAAGGTTCTTTGAAGGCTTCTACTAGACTCACTTCTTTTTGAAAAAGTCAATTTCAAGGCATGCTAGCACAAGGGCTCAGTTTTCTATTTATAGCCTAATTACAGAACATGTATTCACTGTGCTTCGTCTTTAATTTCCAATGATATTTAAACAACAGAAACTAGGCTCATACATTGCACATTGCCTAAATTACCGGCACACCCATGAGTCACACCAGAACTAGGACAATTTGATTTTCTTAATGATTGTGCCTTGCAACCTGCATACGGTGTCTAAGGGTGTGAGATTCCTCCAAGGTCTGCACCCGAGGATTCTCTCCTTGAGTGTCCAGGAGAAATCGGTCTCCCCCCCTCCCCCCCCCCAGATTAAGTTCTCAAATACTTTCTCCATAAGAAGAACAGTGCTAAGTGGGGATATTTTCTTCAGTGAAGCCTCCATGGGGGGGACGTGGTATGGATCGCAGAGTCCTCCAGGGTGAGCGTTCTTATTTAGAGAGCTCTGTAGTTCAAACTTCATTCCTACCTCACGTAGCCAGAACACATGACAAGGCAGAGAAGGAAGACAAAGCAGGGGAGCAGTGGGGCGACAGCAGCAAGGAGGCGGCTGCATCATCAGAAAGCCGGAGGCACAGACAACATGGTGGTGCCCAGATCAGGGGTAGTATGGGGTCGCGGGGGTCAAATGTATGGTGACAGAAGATGATTTGACTGTGGGTGGTAGCCACAGGATGCAATCTACAGATATCATGTATTGTGGAACTGCACACTTGAAACCTATATAATCTTATTAACCCATGTCACCCCAGTACATTTAATTTTAAAAATAAATATAGCCTGACCGGGCGGTGGCGCAGTGGATAGAGCGTAGGACTGAGATGCGGAAGACCCAGGTTCGAGACCCCAAGGTCGCCAGCTTGAGCGAGGGCTCATCTGGTTTGAGCAAAAGCTCACCAGCTTGAGCCCAAGGTCACTGGCTCGAGCAAGGGGTTACTCGGTCTGCTGAAGGCCCGCAGTCAAGGCACAAATGAGAAGGCAATCAATGAACAACTAAGGTGTTGCAATGCGCAATGAAAAACTAATGATTGATGCTTCTCATCTCTCCGTTCCTGTCTGTCTGTCCCTGTCTATCCCTCTCTCCCTCTCTCTCTCTCTCTCTCTCTGCCTCTGTAAAAAATAAATAAATAAATAAAAATAAAATAGATAAATATAAAAGTACCAGAAAGAAAAGAAAAAAAAAGAAAGAAAGCCACACCCCCCATGACATTCTTGTCTGTCCTCATGCTTCTCAGCTTTGGCACATTATGCAAATATGCACCCGCCATGACTATTTGCCCAGATCGGCACTCACCAAAGAAGCTCCGAGAACTCCTTGAAGAGACATGGTGGTGGAAACAACTTCTGTTCACCTGCCCACTGTGGGCGACCTGGTTAAATACACTTGTTCTCCCGCCCTCTCCAGTTGAAGGTGGACAGAACCAAGCAGGGCGTGTGTGAAGACACAGACGGTTTCGTGTGGGGAAGAAAGATCACTACTCGCATGTTTAGTGAAAATTTTCTATGGTCTTCCTGCAGTTGCCTATGAGACCAGAATTAATTTCTAGACTTTCAAGTCAAACTGTACTGAATCTCTGGCGTTTTCTGACCCAGACCAAAGCCCGGACGGAGCGGCAGTCAGCCCGTGGGGTCAGGCAGAGCAGCGGGAAGACCGTAGAGGTCCACCTGGGCGTTCACAATGTGATTCTCAGGGTGGCCTTCCCACCCAGACGAAGCAGGGACGTTAGGGCAGACATCCTGCAAAATAACAGAAAATAATGTTCTTGTTGTTGGACTGACTCTTTCCCAGGTTCCTGTACTCGGCTGGATTAAAAAATAAAATAAAATAAAAAAGCCACAGGAACAGAGACTCAGAGGGAGAAATGGTCAGATTTTTGTGTCGTTTTGGGTATAGAGATCTGTCCTATACCCTGTCTCCCAGGCCCTGGAGTGGGTTGGTACTGGCAAGGAAGGCCATGTCCGTGGCGAGTTCATTACACGCTCGCCAAGTGAGCTCAGACAAGTGATTGCCAAGTGCGGCTGGTAATAATACCTCTTTTTCTGGGACTGTTTCAAAAATGTGATTAGATAATGCCGGGGAAAGCGCTTTGTGAGCTCGAGAGCGCGCTACAGATGTAAGGGGGTCAAGACTGGCAGCTGCTTCTGTCTGGGCGGCTCCCTCTCAAACATGCCCCGATGCTAACATTTTCGTGGTTCGAAAAAAGAGTGCTAATATTTCTCATTGGTTCTTTTCTACTGCAGAAGTTAAGTAACCTAAGTAGAAGGGATGCATTTTTCCTTGATGCTCAATAAAGCTATTTTCAGTTTAATTGGAAAATAGTGGCAAATAAACATTCTTATTTCCCCTGAATTGACCTTTCTTTGGGGGGGGGGAGTTAAATGTTACAATGTTGCTCATCACACAGCTAGTGGAAAATGCTGAAAGTCAGAGGCGCCCTGTCCTGGTTTTGCCGTCGCCTCTCTCTGTGGGTGACCTTGAGCAGATCACTGCTCTTCCCATCGATCTGCTCTGTACAACAGGTGTCTACGTAGCCCCCGGATGCCGAGTTCTGTGATCAGCTCAGTCTGAGAAACAAAAAGCAGAAGACAGAGTCCTTCACACGTATGAAGCTGGCAGTTGAATGAACCATTCCATGTTCCAGAAAGAAGCGATAATCCCTGGGCTCCCCTGCTCTCGAGTATGTTCTGAGGGTGTAAAGACAGGTCAGGAGAGCCTGACCAGTGGCACAATGGATAGAGCATCAGACTGGGACGGTGAGGACCCAAGTTCAAAACCCAGAGGTCGCTGGCTTGAGCAAGGAGTCACTCGGTCTGCTGTAGTCCCCCATCAAAACACATATGAGAAAGCAATCAATGAACGACTATAAGTTGCCGCAAGGAAGAATTAATGCTTCTCATCTCTATTCCTTCCTGTCTGCCTGTCCCTATCTGTTCTTCTCTGTCTCTCTCACAAAAAAAAAAAAAAAAAAAAAAAGGTTCAGGAGAGTGCTTGCCAACACTGAGAAGTGGCACGCCAGCACAGAGCACTCCTGTCACCTGGCGTGCACCATCAGGTGCATATCGATGGTTAAAGGATACTTAACAGAGAGCCGTGGAGAATGGACTCATGTTCATGGAGTCTCTGGTCCAGACCGAAGATCCGCATTTATTCATTTCACCCACACAACAGACTGGGTAGGTGGATATTGACTGCTGCTTCTGACCAGTGGGGAAGTTAGCGTAGCTACCTGAGGTCAGCTCACACAGCGTAGCTAACCCGTCCGAGCCGTGGCTCACGCCAAGGTCAGGCCACCTAGTAAGCCTCTGTAGAAACAGCAGGTGCAGGCCAGGCATGGCCGCAGAAACCCACACCTGTGTTCACCGGGAAAAGGAGTCACCCACACTTAACAGGCGACCATCATCAGTTGTGGAAATGGCCATAGCCGTATCTTTTTTTTCAACTTGCTTTTTATTTTTTTTAAAAAACAAAGGCATTTGAAGGAAAGGAACAAAGCGGCCAAACAACCCCAAATGGTATCCTTCCCTTTTCTTCAACCCTAAACACTGTGCATGCCTAGATTAATCGTTGTGTAGGAGCAAGGCCGATGCTGCTTTCTGAGTCCCCGAGTATTTCCCAGGGATCACCAGGCGGCACGTGTCAGCGCTCACAGGGTTAAAGGGCTCATTTAGAGAGGGCTTTCTGAAATCAGAATGTCTGCAGTGCTGCTGTCTGAGTGGATTATTTACCGAGCAAAATACAAAAGGTAGCTTAATGCCCAGATAGATTAAAGTCAAGAGCTTAACTTCTAATATTCTCTCTCCAATCAGGTGTGGATTTACAAAACATGTCACCAGACTTGTTTTTCCTCCCCCACCCCCCACCCCAGCTACAATTCACCACTAAATGCACCAGCCTGAAAGATGGTTGAGTTACAGCCGGGTGATTTGCAAAGTTTACTTTCAACCTGTACAGCAGCATGAGATCCACTCTGGGGGCCAGAAAGAACTGGAAACGCCCGGAAGCAGCGAACGGGGGAACGTATCAATCAAACAGCCTGGAATTATAAATACATAATGACTATCTAGGGGGAAAAAAATGTTTCCGTGATGAAATATTTTGCTGAGCTAAATGGCTAGGAATTAACATTCCTCCCTCACAGGAGGAAGAGAACTAATATTTATCTAGCATCTTCTAAATGCTAGATAGACCCTGTGGTACATGCTTTTTATTTTTATTATTTTATCTATTATCTCATTTACTTCCCACAAAAAAAGATAAATAAATAAAAAGAACCTCAGGAAGCAAGAAATATTATCCTTATGTTCGAGTTAAATGATGAAAATTCTAGACGATGGAACTGAGATTTAGCATTCAAATAATGGCCCTATAATAACATGCCACTAAGAAGTAGCAGAGCCAGGGTTCCCCTCTTCTTCTGTCCCCTCCCCGTTCCACATCCTGCATCCCTCTGGCATGTCTGGTACCTGAGAAGGTCACCTCTCTTCTCTGTGTGCCATTTGCCGATATAAAAGGCCTGTTCATTCATTGAACAAATAACGATTAAGTACCTACCTCCTGGCCAAGCTCAGGGATTGACAACACAGAGGTCAAGGAAGTGTGCATGGGCCTTTTCTCATGGGGTTTATGGTCTGAATGATTATAGTTCAGGAACCAGAGGCAGCTCAAAGTATCCCACAATTGAAAAGCACACTAAAGACTCCACACTGTGCACCAGATGTATCGCGTCTGTCACTCACTGTCTGGTGACTCGGGCGCCCTGGGAAGCACCCTGAGCCCAGTCGCATCATCTATAAAACAGAGATCATAAAAATGGTACCGTTTACCTCAAGGTGGTGCTATGAGGAGCAGATAACATAACGCATGTGAAATTACCACGAGCATTCACAGACAGACCGATGCTTAGATATATAGGGATCATCATTCTGCTTACTAAGGAAAAGAATACATTTTTAGCTTATTAAAAAAAAAAAAAAAAGCAATTATGCGACATGGCAGTCGTTTCTACCCGACGGCAAAGTTCGGAGGCTCCCGCCCGTGGAGGCACATGGAGAATAAATTGGAAAATGAATTGCAGAAAAGAATAATTCACTCATGGTTTTAATTATTTGATATGATAGGATCAAGGCGACTTGGAACCTCATCAACTATAACTTCGGATTTTCTACTTTGTGGGGTAGACTTAGCTCATGAACCCACATCCTCCCCCAAACACAGGCTGGCGAGAGTGTACCTGGTTAGCAGAGAGGTTTAACACAGAGAGATGCTTGTGGTGCAGCATGCCAGAGACGGCGATGGGCGATGCAGACAGAATGACGCACAGGAGATGGACCCTGTTCTCAGGGAACCTGGAGTCTATGCAGAGATATGGAAAGTAGCCGGGAGCTGCTCACTGCTGTGGACTGAAAATAGGAGAAACCAGACACGACGGGAACACGTGGTCTGAAGTCACGTAAACGCATCCGAATGTTCAGGAGACCCCTCAGCTGAAGATGGGGGATGAAGCCGCCGTTACCAGGTAAAGGCCAGTACTTGGAGGTGGGAGAATTGTTTCAAGCAGAAAGAAAACCTAATGCAAACACAGGGATGCAAGGGAAGGCAGGCAGCTCTGCAGACCAGACGCTGTCGGGGGCTGGAGCGTGGTGGGCGGAGGGAGAGGCCGGCGAGCGGGTTTGCTGCAGAATAGTGACTGGACAAGGACACAAGCGGAGAGAGGGCCCTGGGCACAAAGACTTGAGGATGTGTGAGGGAGTGTGCAATCTGCTCACAGTGGTGTAACTGATGTTAAAGAGACCTCGATTTTGAGTTTGACCTTGGCTTGGAGGCAGGGAGGAAGGTCAAAGGTAGATCTGCTCTTAAGAGGCGCCCTGCGAGTTTGTGGGTGGACCTGGGCTGGGGGGTGGGGGGTGAAGCCAGGAGCCCGGCTGGGAGGACGTGGACATCTCTGAGCTGGGGATGTTGCCGAGTGACTGATCATGACGCCTGACTGAGAATCAGTACCACACAGATACACCGTGAGCAGCGTCAACAGTTTGCCAGAGACGTTAGCCTCGAATTGGCAAGCTGGCCGCGTCCTGAGCGTGGTCAGGAGGGGCGTGGAAGGGAATGGAGTCCGCTGGTCGGGCCTAGGCTGCGGGGCTCCCCGGTTAGATGAAACACTCTCCTCTGACCACCCCAACGGCCCCCAGTTAGACCTTTTGTTCAGACAAAGGCGAAGGGGGCTGCTGCCCTTTGGTACGTGGCATGCCAGCACCATCGTGCCAGACCCCGAAGGCCGCCCGGGTATGGCGTTCTTTCAGAACCGGGCAGGAGGGACCGAGCAGCCGGAGGATTGTCTGTGGCTTCAGCCCCCGCTGGGCCGCCACTCGCAGGCTCCAGGCTGTCCCCTCCCTGCACACGCTGCTGCAGAGCGAGGCGGTCTGTGTCCCGCAGGAACACGGCTTCATTCATTCCGGCGCGGGCGCAGCACTGAACAGCTGGCCACTGCTCGCCGCGCCCCCTTCTCAGGCTCCCGCGCTGGCAGCGGGTCCCCATCCCCCGGCTCAGCGCTGCAAGAACCAGGGACGTGTGAGGAAAGCAACCGCCCCGAGAAACAAACAGGACCTCTGCCTGTAGGTGAAAAACCCAACAATTCCTTTTTTTTTTCTTTTTTGCCTTTTTTCAAATTAAATTCTCAAAAACAGTTACGCTGATGTAAAGGCACATATTGGAAAGGTCTCGGATGTTCGTAGTTGTGATAGCCACTGACCGATTTAATCCACAGTCTCAAAAGGGGTATATTCTTAGGGAGGTCAGCAATACACCCGGAACATGGAGGTTAAACTGTGAAATTCACAGATTCAATGAGGAACTGCTGGTCGGTAGGCCGCTCACTTGACTCAGTGAAGAACTGTCCATCCCAGACCAGGTCTGTGTAGCTGAACTGGCCTCTTCACCGATGCGCACAGCGGGGGCCAAGGTGACCGTTGCTCAAAGCCAAAGCCCCATGTGGAACGGAAGTCTTCCACTACTTGCTGTCCTCTGGGTACTTTTTATTGCTATTGAGATGGAAATAATAACAGAGCAGCAACAGCAAAACCAATGACACCTGAGCAGCCAAGGCATCCTGGTGAACATTAAACAACAGTGACAGCAGCCGCAGCAAGGGGGTTGAACGTGCCGGCCCTGGGGCGGATTGTCTGGCCCCAGCACCCTTTGACTGGATGGACCAGCCGAGGCAAGTCACCTACCCTCTGGTCCTCTGTGTCCTTTTAATTTTTGTTTTAGAGAACTCTGTCCTTCATGTGTAAGCAAAAGAAGGCATGGGAGATTATAATAACTCCATCAGACTAGGATTTATTGTAAGGATTCAAAGAAGTAAGACATACTAAGTGTTTAGAAAATTATCTGGCACATAGTAAATGCTCAGTAAGTGTTGCCTACAATCATTGTTTTGAAAATAAACGAATGGGCTCTGGCCAGATGACTCCGTTGGTTCGAGCTTCGTCCAGACACACCAAGGTTGTGGGTTAGATCCCCATCAGGGCACATACAAGAATCAGCCAATGGATGCATAAATAAGTAGAACAAGTCAATGTCTCTCTCCCCCACTCCCTTCCTCTCCCTCTAAAACTAATAAATAATAAAATAGAAAAATATGTGTATGTATCTGTGTTATAATATTGTTAAAATATTCGAATTGGCATTGTCATTATTGTTATTAGTATGATTTTTTTTTTTTAATTTTCTGAAGCTGGAAACGGGGAGAGACAGTCAGACAGACTCCCGCATGCGCCCGACCGGGATCCACCTGGCACGCCCACCAGGGGCAACGCTCTGCCCACCAGGGGGCGATGCTCTGCCCCTCCAGGGCGTCGCACTGCCGCGACCAGAGCCACTCTAGCGCCTGGGGCAGAGGCCAAGGAGCCATCCCCAGTGCCCGGGCCATCTTTGCTCCAATGGAACCTTGGCTGCAGGAGGGGAAGAGAGAGACAGAGAGGAAGGAGGGGGGGTGGAGAAGCAACTGGGCGCTTCTCCTATGTGCCCTGGCCGGGAATCGAACCCGGGTCCCCCACACGCCAGGCCGATGCTCTACCGCTGAGCCAACCGGCCAGGGCTATTAGTATGATTATTATAATGACGGCCCCATGAGGTGGGTGGTAAATAAAGCTCTGGAGTCACTCAGCTATTAAGGGACTGAGTCAGAATGGGAACCAGACATGCACAGGACCCAAGTCCACGAGGCCTCGTGTATTTATTTCCTATTGCTCTATACTTCCTGTTGGACAGTGTTAGAAGTCAGACGTCTGGCACGGATCTCACGGGGCTGAATTCAAAGTTTGGTAAGGTTGTGTTCCTTTCTGTCATATGATAGAATCAGGTTGTTGGCTGAACTCAGTTCCTTGTGGTTGTCAGACTGGGGCCCCCACTTCCTTGCTAGCAATCCGCTGAGGACTACTCCCAACTTGTAAAGGTCCATCCCTCTTTGCTGCACGGCTTCCTCCCTTCGTTGTCAAGTTGAGCAGTGAAAGGACAGGTTTCTCACATGCCTCAAATGTCTCTTTCCTGTTTGGCCACCACATTCTCTGACTGACTAGTCTGCATTCCTCTGCAAAAGCCCCTGTGATTACATTGCACACACATAGAAAATCCAGGGTACTCTTTCTATCCTAAGGTCCATGACCTTACCTCTGTCTTTCAAGTCCTTTTTCCATGTAGCAGACCATTTAGTCCAGGGGTCCCCAAACTTTTTACACAGGGCACCAGTTCACTGTCCCTCAGACCGTTGGAGGGCCAGACTATAAAAAAAAAAAAACTATGAACAAATCCCTATGCACACTGCACATATCTTATTTTAAAGTAAAAATACAAAATGGGAACAAATACAATATTTAAAATAAAGAAGTAAATTTAAATCAACAAACTGACCAGTATTTCAATGGGAACTATGGGCCTGCTTTTGGCTAATGAGATGGTCAATGTCCGGTTCCATATTTGTCACTGCTAGCCATAACAAGTGATATGACGCGCTTCCGGAGCCATGACGCGTGCTTCCCACGACACGGGAAGTAGTACTGTATGTGAGCGATGCCGCGCTTTGCGGTGCCGCCACATACAGTACTCCAAGAGCACAGGATGCGAATGCATCCTGTGCTCCTCTCACTGACCACCAATGAAAGAGGCGCCCCTTCCAGAAGTGCGGTGGGAGCCAGATAAATGGCCTCAGGGGGCCGCATGCGGCCCACGGGCCATAGTTTGGGGATGCCTGATATAGCCTCACGTTCCAGAGCTCAGGGCCTGGGCATCTTTGGGCAGGGGGCATTTTTCTGCCTATCACACTATGCCCCTCTGATTTGAGCTGGGGACCAGGTGGAGTCAGAACAGTAAAGCTGCCCATTGTAGGATAAGAGGAAAATGAACTTGATGGGCAGGGGGTAAAATTAAACTTTCTAAAAGGCGATTCTAACTGCATACGACACATGGGGCCAGTGGCGAAAGCAGGACTATGGGTACAATAGGTCAGTTTGGTGCGAACAAAATAAATTAGGAATTTGTTGGAGTAGTAAATAGAGGGAGGGGAAAAAACTGAAAGAAATTACACTTAAGTTGTAATTTGACAGTGCGAAAGGAGTTCTTAGTTTAAATGAAAGGGTTATAAAGAAAAGATATAGGCTTGCAAATAAAATGTGTACATAAGAAGAATAGATGTCAAGAGATTAATGCCACAAATGTATTAATACCTCTTACAAATCAATAAGATGAAAACTCCAATAGACATCTGGCCAAGGGAAATACCGTTTAAACAGGCAATCCATAATTGATCAGGGGTCAATAAATATATGCAAACACTTACTTCCATATCATTCAAATAACAAATTTAGGCAAAGATAAAAATTTGCTTAAATGAGAGCATTTCTCTAGTGCTACAATGTCTAAATGTTTATGTCGAGGTAAATAAGCAGAAATAAGCATAAAAAATATGTGTAAGGATTAATCATCAGAGCATTATTTACTTATAATAGGGAATAAAATGAAAAGGGACAATAATTATTCCCTGTGTTTGCAATGAATAAGTTAGATAATCATTGTTTAATGTTTGGGCCAAACATGTGAACAATTTGGGTACTGAAAGTAAACAAATGAAAAATCTATTCAAAGTGTTTTTAAAAGAATAACAATCAAGCTATTGAAATTTTCCTAAGAACAGAGATTTGAAAAGCACTTTGAGACAGACATCCAAACCATACTGACCCCAATAGGAAGCTGCTTTAAAACCTTCGGAAGAGTTCAAGGTACAGATATGGAACTCTTTGGGAAAAAATAAACTAGTATGAAAGCCAAAACACAAATGTGAAGCAAGCATATGAATACATTTAGTTTCACGTAGACAGGACAAGCATGGAGTTTAGAAAGATACTATCATGGATTGAGTTAGATTTAGTCATCAGTTTTCATTTAATGAGTCAGAATTAACAATGATTTTTCACTTAATGAGTAAAGATTTATGGCACTATAAGGAGATGGAAAATATTATTAATTAATATAAAGGGCTTGGTTAAAAACCCTTTATTGCTCACTCAAAGACAATTCAATATTGGAAACGAAGCGTGATTACCTTACATCCGGCAGAAATTTATAACACTACATTGACAGTAACACGTAACTATAGAAAGAGAATGTAAATTTCACTCAAAGCTCACCCGATGAGTAATGAATAATCAACGGAGAAATAATTGCCATCATAAAACATCATTATTCATATACTTTACCTCCCAGGGTATCTTTGCACAATATTGAATGTGTAAGACTTGAGCAGTAATAGAGAAATGATCACTTCCCCCTGACGTCTGAAAAGGCCCATTAGTCAACAGCAAAGAGACCCAAGATCCTAAGTGATTAGTTAACAAAGTTCAAGAGCTGCAAGGTCTGTAAACTCAAGAGCACTTGTTTTCCTGCCTCCAGGATAGTTACCTAGAAGGAAAGGGGCTGTAACAGACAAATTAACCACCCTGAAGGCATTTTCATGGGTAAAAAACACAGGTATTTTGATCATTAACATCTTCCTATGAAGAGCATTCCATTGTCTCCATTATTCCCTGTCTAAAAATCGACTCTTTTAATTCTGTACAAATAATTATGTCCAGTCATCTGCCAGGAGGGTATTGCTTACATGCTACAAAATTACATGCTGTGTGTGGATCCCTGTGTCCAGTGCCAAGTTCATGTTTTTCAAGCCTTGAAGTCTGAGTTCTCCTGTCTTAGGGAAACACAACACTACTGAGAAGAGGAGTAATTGGTTAGAAAACCTTTGAAATCTCTTGATTTGTGTTTCCTTTTTTTTGAAGTCATATTCAAGTAGGGGGGGAGGTCCGCAGGTCGAGACCCTGCCTGGATCTACCTTCAGGAAGATAGATGCCCATAGGAAGTCAACTGAACCAAAAAAGACAGGTGGTCCCCCAAGTCCAGAAATACAGCCTTTTGATTATATGGGGACTTCTGAATGAGACAAAATCAGAACATTTTTACATCAGTATTTAATTATAAGCTGGGGAGCTCATGTGAGTCACCCAGTGGGAACTCTTGGTTAAATTCCTACAGAAACACTGAGACTGGAGCTAGCGTCATCGCGGAGTCGAGACCCCACTCGAAGGCCGGAGGACTAACATGAGAAAGTGCCCGTCCACAAACACAGGAACACACATTTTAAACGCGGCGTAAGCCGCAGGATGAGAGGGACGAAGAGACGACCGTTCACAGAGACTAAGAAGGGTAGTAGATTCCTATTATTCACTCCTTCTCCTACCAGTGAAACCATCAGCTGGAGCACCGCCATTCAGACTCACAGCCTGGAGAGACTCCCAGGCTGGGAGACTTGTCACATGTTCTGCAAATCCCAAAGGGTTAGGCTGCTAGGAGACCAAGCACTCAGAACCAAGCACGCTCTCATGAATTCCCGCTAGAAACTGGAAAACCAGTGCGAAATCGCAGAGCTGGAGAGATTCATGACGACGCAGAGACATACAATAAGCAAATCAGCCCTGCCCCATCCAGCCAACGTTCTCTGCCGCACAGGAACAGAGATAATTGAAGGCCGGGCTGGAAGGGAGCCTAACGGTCTAATAAGGACTTGGCTGCAACCCACTTGCCAATCAGAAGCTGAGACAGGGCAGGTTCTGAAGCAGATGACGCCTGATTTGAGCACGGGCCTTATTGTTTATTGATTTCCAATTTGGCTTACAGGATTACATTCGAGTGGGGAAAAAAAAAAAACTACACATACACAATGAATTCCAAGGGAGGAATCAATCAGCCACTGTGAATTGAACTTAAAGTTCGATCACGCCTTAAATTCACGTTGTTTGCTCCATAATCAAAATATTACCCATATATATATATATATATCTCGCAAAGGAAGGCAAATCCAAGCAATCAAAGTGCTGTGGTTCCCCACTCCTGGGACAAAGGCCAACATTTTCTAATAAGGGGATCTTTCTAGTTGAGGACCCTCGAGCCAGCGTTGCGTAAACTGCAGTCTGCGCGGAGGTAGAACACGCATACCTGCGCCCACCTCGTCAGGCTGCGGTGAGGATGAACGGCAACGCGCTGCGGGTTTATTCAGCAGCAAGCAAAGACGGGACACGGAGGATCGGGGCTCCGTCCCCGCACTGCTTCGCATGAATCTATAGGAATGGGAACTTCTACTTCCGGTGGCAAGAGGAAGGGAGAGGAGGCTGCACGGCGGCCAGAGGCAGGGGAAATCCAGTGCAGAAAGAAGAGCACACCCCTTCCTGTCCAACCACCTCAAGTCCAGAAAAGAGAGGGAGGGGTGAGGCAGAAGATGGGGGGGGGTCGTTCTGACAAAGGATGATGGAGAGGCTGAGCCGTTGGCCACAGTCAGGGCTCAGGGAACAGAGTTGGAGAAAGCGATGTTCTGCCCATTCCTGCACCAAACAGGTGACAGTCTTTTTTTTTCTTTTTTTTTTTTTTTTTGTATTTTTCTTTAATTGGAAACGGGGAGGCAGTCAGACTCCCACATGCGCCTGACCGGGATCCACCCAGCATGCCCACCAGGGGGCGATGCTCTGTCCATCTGGGGTGTTGCTCTGTTGCAACCAGAGCCATTCTAGCACCTGAGGCAGAGGCCATGGAGCCATCCTCAGCACCTGGGCCAACTTTGCTCCAATGGAGCCTTGGCTGCGGGAGGGGAAGAGAGAGACAGAGAGGAAGGAGAGGGGGAGGGGTGGAGAAGTAGATGGGCGCTTCTCCTGTGTGCCCTGGCCGGGAATCGAACCCGGGACTCCTGCACACCAGGCCGACGCTCTACCACTGAGCAAACCGGCCAGGGCCTGGTGACAGTCTTGAGCCAGGATGCAGAACAGAGCGGAAGCGGCAGCCACGGCAGCTGTGCCCGGCAGGGAGGCAGACCTTGCAAGGAAACCACTGACAGTGGTGGCCACAGTGGGATTGCTCTCTCAAAACATCTGTGGGCGATGAATACCCAAGGATGAGCACACGAGAAACACCTCCCAGAAACCCCGTAGAGGCATGGGAGGGCTTGCGCAGAGGGCTGCCCGGTGGAGACAGAGAGGCTCTGAATCTAGACCTTCATGTCCTTTGCACCTGCAGCTCATAGCACCCGGGTCATCTGACTGACCTGCCCGCCCATGCTTTCATTTCTGCATTTCACCCCAACTTGAAGACAAACTCCTGCAGGACAGATGCAGGTCCCCCATGTCCTGTACTTCCTACATCACCCAGCACAATGCTGGGCACAGGCTACCTGTTCACTGTGGTGTTTAATATATCCTTATTGACCTTCACAGCACATCGGCCAGAGGAACTGACCAATAAAAAAAGGAGAGGCAACTTCAGAAAAAAAAAAAAAATGACAAACAAGACATGAATAAATCACCAAGAACAGATGGCATCCAACCAAATGTTTTGAAAGCAGTCAGAGGACACTGGAATCGCTGGCTAGGATGTTTAATCTTTCATTAGAATTGGACCCTGCACCCACCATTGGCACATGGGCGTCTCATCTTTTTAAAAAAAAAAAAAACTTTGAAAAGTGACCTTGGAATTGGCTTGCTGCTACCAAGTTGAAAACTCATAAATACTATGGTAAATATCAGTAATGAAATGAGCATCTTTTAGTTGTGTTTAGAAAGGTAAAACGGGTGGAATAGTAGAATTAAATTTAACTAAGTGGTATTTATATGTTCGGGAAAAGGGTAGCTCAGGGAAATGATTTATTTCAACCTTTAGGAAGTCTTGGGGAAGTTGCAGTCCCCAGAAGGCTAGAGAAAATGCTCAGGCAGACAAAACAGACTTCAACAGAGGAAACGACAGTGGGACGGGATGGTTTTCTTGACCTAGAGAAGTGGCAACATTGGAGTCCGCGAGGGACAGGGACAGGACAGGTATATTTAATGTCTTCCAAACCAATTTCAAAGAGAAAGCAAAGAACTTGAAGGAGTGAGAGAAGAGAAAGAGAGACAGGTCAGGAAGAGGGGGACCCGCTGCTGGTTTCATACCAGGGAACAGACACTCAGGTTGAGAAGCAGGTGGCAGGGGACAGGGTCTGGGCCAGGTCATGGAAGCCCGCAGAAGGGTGACCACCCTTCCGGCAACAGCGATGTGCAGCGTTTCAAGAATGAAATGGAGGTGACCCTTTAGACTGGTTCCTAAGAAAATAGTTTTGCAAACAGAACAGGAAGGGAAGGCAGAAGAGGTGGAGGGGTGGACAGAGATTAGCTATCCTTAGAAGGTCAAAGTGACAGGGCTTCGAACCATCTTCAGGTAGTGAGAAGAAAGACTCGGAGATGACTTTGAGGAGTTCGAGCCGGAGACACTGAGGCAGGAGGCAAAGACAAATGTCATACGTTAGGGAAAGGCTGTAGGCAGGGCGAGCTGTTATGGGTTTGATGTACCCTGAGTACTTAGAGAGAAATGTTCAGTGGACAAAAATGAAGTACAGAAAACACTAAGGGTATATATACACTTCTGGGTGGAATACTGATGATCTCAAGGACACCCATCTCATACTAAACGCTTTAAACAACACTCCCCGCACCCAGCATTGAGAACTTCCTGCCTTTAATACCAAAGACACTTCCTTCTTGATCTCTCATCCCACCACTTTTCAGGCAGGAGATTATTTTCTCCCCTCTGGGTTCCTTGCCAACCCTCGGACCACCCTCCCTGCCTCCGGCTGGGCTGCCGTTCACATCCTCTGCATTCTGAAGGTGGTGTGCTCAGACCACCGCGGAGGAAACGCTGCCTCCTGTCCCCCCGGGGCACGCGTGCGTGTGTAACATCAGCAGTTCCGGAAGGCCTGGAGGCCCTGCAGCCCGGAAATCTGCTGAGCTCTGTTCAACTCAGCATTTCTCAAATGTATTTAGCTCCAGAACGTGCTTTATTTTTTATTTATTTTTATCTTTCCGAGTCAGGTTATTAATAATCAAGAAACTAACTCTGGACCACAGTCCACTAAATACAGGGATAAAGTGCCACTAGAAGAAACATGTTCTAGTTTCCTAGGCTCCCAGAGTCAAGGCCAAAAGCACGTGTTGCTTCCCTCCCCCTCCCCCCAATTGAACACACGTGCACCTTTCAATGGGCTCCCGTTCCTCTGGGAACCTCAATCAGCTCTTCCCCCCAGGAACAGGGCACTTGGAGGGGCCACTTTGATAACAGCCGTTAATTAATACCAACAGTATTCCAATATGACCATTTTAACTGAGAGTTTGTGATATGTGTTTGTTTGTTTTTAATAAACAAGTAAATAAAAAACAAATTTTCAACTATTTCAATTCTGGAAAACATATTCTTACCTCCTTCTTCAGCCTCCCTCCATCTATAAACTCGACTACTCTATGACCAAGCCAAGGTCAAGAGTAAAATAACATGAAGGCCAGAGATGCGTGAGTCAAGATGTGGGTTGAAGAATAAAATGGCCCATAACAACCATCTAGCACAGTGCTAGACAACCTGGTCCCTACCGCCCACTAGGGGGCGCTCCAGCTTTCATGGTGGGCGGTAGCGGAGCAACCAAAGTATACATAAAAAGATAGATTTAACTATAGTAAATTGTTTTATAAAGATTTATTCTGCCAAACTTAGCGAAAATCCGACATAAAGTACTTAATAAGTAATTATTATTATATGCTTTCACTTGCTGTAACTCTGCTTTATAAATTTTATAAAGTAAAGTGACTTCCCTACTTTATAAATCACCATGACTGTGGAACCGGTGGGCGGTTAGAAAATTTTACTACTAATAGAGATACAGAAGTGGGCGGTAGGTATAAAAAGGTTGACGACCCCTGGTCTAGCAGAAAAACCACATGTAATCAGGAGTCATGCTACCACATGTATTTTTCTCAGGGGGGGGGAAATAAATCAATAAAAGCTCAGGGTTTGCTTTTCCTCTTCCACATTAATATTTCCTTTGTATGGCCTCTCGGTCTTTGATTTCTCACCTAAAAATATCATTTCCAAAGGGCACTCGATAAACCATATAGCCAAATAATGTCACCTGCTGGCACTTGCTTATGTCCATAGGAAACTGCTTATGGTAAGCCTCCTGACCTTGTCAATGCTGTCGTATCGACAGTTTGTATTTGAAGGAGGCAGATTTATGGGGAAACAGGGCAGGGAGTTGGATTATAACATGATTACTTATGTCGGCATCATTTTGCACAGAAATTTTTCACTATTTCAGTTATTTCCCTTTCAGAGTCAATGACAAACATACATTTGATTTTGTCAAATGATAAAAATGCATCAGGTTTGTTAAACTTTTAAATGGCTAACCTGGTATGGGTTGTTTTCTTATAAAATGAAAGAAAAAAAGTAATGCTTACTGAGCGGTGGGCATGGGTGTGAGGAAAAGGGAGTCGGTGCTGTGTGTCCGAGCCACAACTGTCTGATAAAAATAAGCGTACACACACAGCCCCAATGAATCTGTGTCATCTTGGCCTTGTCACATCAAATCCAACTGCAGGGCCTGGAACGAAAGCATGCCGCTCTCTCCGGGAGCAGCCTGGAGAGCTGGCGCAGAGGAGGCGCGGCCGCGGTCAAACAGGGCACGCGTCCGGATGAGCCCTGTGGACGCCTCCCAGCCCCTTTGCCAGACGGCCGCTACGCTCCTGTGGGCTCTTCTCTCTCTGATCACCAGTCCCCTTTTCAGACTCCTGGCCTTCCTGAATAAGCCTCTCCTTCCTTGACTGACCACATCCCCTTTCTTATGCAAATATTCCCAACTTTCCTTCCCTTCCAATTCTCTTCTATGGGAGATTCTCTCTACCAGGGAGACAACTCCCGTTATCTGATCAGCGCAAGACCCAGAAGGTGAATAGAGAATATGCAGGCTCCTTCGAAAAGCCAACGAATCCCTGCCATGTGATATTTTTGTCATTGGCCCATCTCCTTTGCCAGACCATTTGGATACAAATTCATCAAAAATAAAAAATAAAAAAAATGACAGCATCAAAACGGCCACATCAAGATGCCCTGCTTTATATCTTGCTATCCTTAATGCACTTTGTACTCCAGCCAGCTGTTTTCAGATCTTCATTCTGTTGGAGCCGAGCTGAGGTACAGTTACTGTGGGCCCTGCCAATCCTCAGCCAGTCCAGGCTGCTCTGCTCTCATTCACTCATTCCGCAGACACCTGCTCAGGATTGACGGCGACCTGGGGGGGGGGGGGGGGGGAGAGACACAGCCCACACCTCCACAGACGCTACTCTATCTCTCGGGATATTTTCTATCCCGTTGACATGGAGTGGGGGGAAGAGTTTGCAAAGGGCTTTTTTAAAACAGGGTCAGAAGTTCGGATTTTTATTCCCAGCCTAAGGAGAAACTACTGGAGAGTTTTGAACTGGGAATTTACATAAGCTGAGTTCTGTTTTTTAAGCACCTTCCTAATAGTTTCCAAGATATAGAAATGCTGTCCAGCCCTCAAAGTCCAAGTCGAAGCACTCCACTTCTATCCCGAGGCCATTCCTTACAACTCCTGACCAAAATGTTTTCCCCCCCGTTAGGCATTTTTTTGTCACCACATCAGGACTGGGGACAAAATAGACTTGAAAGCCAAGTTTTGAAACTATGTAACCTTGGATCCAAACCCCAACCCAGCATGGAGAACTATGTGGCAGTCAGAGACATACCTGCACTTGAGCCACGGCTCAGTTATCCCCAAAAGAGACACAGCAGTGCTGGCCTTACACAGGTGTCATAGGACCAAATGACATCACTTGTGGGAAGTGCCTAGCACAGTGTATGACACCTAGAGAGTTTAAAAGATCAATTGCACCCATTCTCACTCATTCAATCGATGTCTACTGAGCTCCCACAGGGAGGGGAATAGGAACCGAGAGTTTACAAGAGCCTCCATCCCACAGAAGAGAGCAGACGTGCGGAAATGTCTGTAATACAAACTATAAAGTAAGGAACACCTTGTATAAGTGAGGAACAGACAAGTTCGGTTCCTGCCCAAAAGAGCAAGTGTTGTGTGCCCCCTCCACCTTCCTCTCCCTCTCCCTCTCCCTCTCCCTGCCAGCACCGGGCTCCTGCGCAGAGGCCCTGCTTGTGTTGGGAAGGAAATGGGCATGATGGCCTCAACCACCTTCTCTTACGTAAGAGTAACAGCAAATCACTGCAGCAGAAAACCCCGATGCTCCAGGGAAGACTTGACTGGCCCAATTAGAATTACAGACCCATTCTATACCTATCAGTGAGATGGAAAAGACGGAGTACTTTTAATAATCCTGATGAAAAAACCAGCTATCGCCAGCGGTCCTACGTGTGGGATGAGCCCCACCTGAGCCACCAGGTAGGGGATGTGCAGTAGGTTGATTTGTGTCCCCCCCAAAATGACCAGTCCAAGTACCTGTGAATGTGACCTTATTTAGAAATAGGGTCTTTGCAGAGAAATGTTGAAGATCTCAAGAAGAGAGTATCCTGAATTTAGGGTGGATCTTAAGTCCGGAGACTGGCATCCTTCCAGGAAGAGAAGGAAGACGTTCAGGAAAAGGCAGAGGGCAGGGGCTGAAGTCATCCTGCCACAAGCCCAGGAACACCGAGAAATACCAGAAGCCAGAAAAGGCAAAGAAAGAGCATGGCCTTGCTGGCTCCTTGATTTCTGGCTTCCAGAGCATGAGGAAAAAATAATTTGTGTCGTGTAAGCCTCCAGTGTCAACACATCAGGCTGTGGGTCATTGCCATGGCAGCTGACGCACACGCATACAACGTCTACCACTGTTTCTGCAACGCCTGCCGATAACTGACACGCTTGTTCTCGTACAGAACCAGGCACTGACCTAAGGGCATTACATGTATTAATCAGCCCATTGTCCAGCTAAAGCAAACTAAGGAACAAAGAAGTGACCCACTCACACAGAGAGGGATTTGAGCACACAGGTCGGGAGCCAGGATGTTCACCTGCAGAGCTCGCAACATCTATTCAGCACCGTCTATGAAAAAAAAAAACAACAAAGGGCAGCTGGGCCACAGGGTTTGAAATGCAAAAGCTAGACACTGGCCTCTCCTCCTGGGGCTCCCTGACTAGGGGCCGTTCTTTTTTGCTACAGACCAAGTTCCTTGGGAAGGAAGGCTGTTTGCCCAGTGAACCTGCCCCGCTGATATTTATTTCCTTTTGTAAGTCCCAGGATATAGAAGTTGCCATCCCTCCATTAAAGAAGAGAGCCTTCACCATCGTTTCTATGAAATAACCTCTGGAAACCCAGCCTGATTGAGGGTGGAGGTCAATGTTCATTCTCGTACAGGTTGAAGCTGCACCCCTGTTTTTCACCATGGCCTGTTTATGGTTCTTTTTTTTCTTTCTTTCTTTTTGCTTATTTTTAGGATTGAAAAGGCTGCAAACACATGTATTATGAAGCTCCTCCTTGCACTTACTTAAACCTGAGCCCTGGACCTAACCAGAGAGACAGCTCCGCTACTGGATGGAGCTGTAGCCCTCAGTGGCAGTAATTCCTGTGTCTATAACCTACACAGACGCGCGCAGTCAGACCCACCCCTGCACCCAGGTTCAAACGCGCCGTCTATCAAAGCCGCGGCATCCTCAGCGGAGTCGCTGCTTTCCATTTTAAATGGAAGCCGAACCCCGCTGGGGCAAGAGTTGTATTGGAACGAGAATGTGCCCTTTCCTGTTTATTCCAGAGGCCGCAGTTTTATGAGTTCTGCTGTAACACTATATTTTTGCAAGGGACAATTATGACCATAAAGGGAATTGTGCGGTAAAGACCACGGGATCTGCCGTTAGGCAAGAAGATGACCTTCTCGCTCAGCTGGCGCGCCGAGGCAGAGCGGGTTCCTAGCGTTTGGGGGAGATTTATGGCCACTAAAGGAAGCAGGGCTGCCAACCATGAGACTGAAAGTCCTTGTTTCTTAAAAAAAAAAAAAAAAATACTGGTGGGCAAACAGTCACAACTTGTGATTCCTGTTGGTTCCCAAACGCTTCCTACCAGCACTTTTTGTCTGAGCATCAAGACCTAGTTTCTTGTCCTCTGTAGCCCACGTCTGCCCCTCTACTCACAGCTATTTCCTCCCCTAAGTCCCTCAAGAGTACACCCTCTTAGTGGCTGGCTGCATACACACTTGGAAAAGTTAAATTTGCAAGAGAATTTCCCAGGAGAAACCTTTGCTTCAGCTAGGAGGAATAGGCCTGGACGTTTCCAAATGTGTTTACATGGAAGCCCTGGGGAATGCATTACAAATAACTCAGTTCACCCCGATAACCAGGAAGAAAGAGCGTTAGGGGACCGGTCGGGGTGATAGAAGGGCCTGCATCGCGCATTGATTACGTGGCAGGCAAGACAGCCGATCCCTGCGCTAATGGAACAGGTTAGAGGGCACGAAGAAAGGCGACATAGTTCAAAGTGCATTCTAGAATGATCAGAAACATCGATTTTTTAAATATTAAAAAATACAATTTACTACAGTGGGTGCCCTTAAAGATAATCTTGGAATGATAAATATTTTTAGAAAGAACAGGGTTATAAATTTAAAAAAGAAAAACGACAATTTATAAAAAAAGTAGACATTTCCAGTGATGATACTTTTCTAAAAGTAGGAAGGCTACCTCTAAAAAAACTCCCAGAGCATATACATTTACAAAACAATGAGCCTATGGAGTTTACAAAACAATATTTAAAAAGAGATAGTGTAGTACAGTGGTAGTCAACCTGGGCCCTCCCACCCACTAGGGGGCGCTCCAGCTTTCATGGTGGGCGGTAGCGGAGCAACCAAAGTATACATAAAAAGATAGATTTAACTATAGTAAGTTGTTTTATAAAGATTTTTTCTGTCAAACTTAGCAAAAATCCGACATAAAGTACTTGGTAAGTAATTATTATTATATGCTTTCACTTGCTGTAACTCTGCTTTATAAATTTTATAAAGTAAAGTGACTTCCCTACTTTATAAATCACCATGACTGTGGAACCAGTGGGCGGTTAGAAAATTTTACTACTAACAGAGAAACAAAACTGGGCGATAGGTATAAAAAGGTTGACTACCCCTGGTGTAGTAAAAATAATACACAAAGGGTCTGACCAAATACCATGGGTTGAATTGGGCTCTAATCTAGAATCTGGTATCCTTATAAGATGAGGAAAATTGCGGCTCACAGGCACAGAGAGTAGATGACCATTAAAAGAGGCAGAGATCAGAGTTATTGCTTCCACAAGCCAAGAAACCATGGAGATACCAGCAGCTGGAAGGGGGAAGACAGTTTCCTACCCTGGAGTCATTGGAGGGTGCATGGCTTTGCCAACCCTTAATTTCAGACTTCTGTCCTCCGAAACTGTGGAAGAATCGATTCCCGTTGTTGTAAGCTACCCAGGCTCAGCCGTTTGTTATATAGCAGCTCTATCTAGGAGGGCCATACACCAAGCAAATGGCCTAAAGACAAGCACAGAGGCTGGTAACAGTGAGAAGTCTTTTTGCGTATTTTTTTTATGAATGTATTTGTCATTTTGCCTCTATCTTTGCCGCCATATATCCCATTTGCCACAGACCAGCCATAATATTCTACTTAAAAAGATGTTAGCTGCAGTCAGACTCCTAAAAACCAACCTAAACTGCTAATATTAGGACCAGCTTGGCTACAAATAACAGCAAACCCGGTCTCAGAGGCTTAGAGAAATAGCCTCCCTCAATGAAGGGCCACGGTTATAGAGGTCAGAAGGGACTTGCTGTCCTGTGATATCTATTACTGAAAGCCTAAAAACCATTGATCTATATATTTTGCCTTTTGTTTTAGTTGTTTAGAGTGGGGGTTAAATTTGGTCCTTGTTACTTCATTGTAACAGAGAGCCCAAGTCGTATGATTTAGAGATTCTTTAGTTGTGATGTGGCGTTATGCTTTTTCTGTAATTTCCATGTCTCTATGGAGATTCTCTTTGTTGATCCATTCTTTCCATCTTTTGCTATAAATCCTTTGACATAATTATTATAACTAAAGTTTTTTTTTTTTCTTCTAATGTCGATATCTGGGATATCTGTTGGTATGTTTTTGTTGATTTTTTTATGATAATTATGAAAAGCATGCTTTATAATTTCCTGCCTCTTTGTAGGAGCTAGTAATTTTTATTGGAAACGAGATGTCTTTCTTGTTTACACTCTGGATTTTGTAACCTTCTCTATATTGAATCTTGTTCTGGCTGGCAGGTCAGGTCTCCTATCCATTTATTTACTGATTAACTGATATGTTGGAGTTAGTTACTGACTTAGTATACAAACCTTCGGTGATGATATGTGTTATAAATATCTTCTCTACTCTGTGATTTACTTTAACCTTCTCTTAACAATACTTCCATCAAATCCACCATGACCAGTGGAGTTTACTCCAGAAATGCAAGTTTGGTTCAGCATTTGAAAAGCAATTTAATTCATCATATTTACAAACAAAAGATAAAAATCATATGATCTTTTTGATAGATGTAGGAAGAAACAGTTGATAAAATTCAGTATTCATTAATGACATAGAAAAATCTCAGCAATCTGAGAATTCAAAGGGAACTTTCTTTTTTTTATTTTATTTATTCATTTTTAGAGAGGAGAGAGAGAGGGAGAGAGAGGAGAGAGAGAAGGGGGGAGGAGCTGGAAGCATCAACTCCCATATGTGCCTTGACCAGGCAAGCCCAGGGTTTCAAACCGGCGACCTCAGCATTTCCAGGTCGACGCTTTATCCACTGAACCACCACAAGTCAGGCGGGAACTTTCTTCACTGTTCAATATTTAAAAACTGGGCAAAGATGTCACACAATCTCTTTGAATGAAAAATGCACATATGGAAAAATGCTCAACATCATTTCATTAGGACAATGCAAATTAAATTTTCAGTGAACCACCACTAGTTAAACCTATCCTTACCACGGGGCTAGCCATATAATCCCCACTCATTTGTGTTTAACCAAGAGGGAAAAAAATGTATGACCACAAGAAAATATTTACAGGCATTGATCGCGGCTTTATTAGAATCACCCGAAACTGAAAATATCCCATCTCAAACGTTGGTCGTCTGGTTATTGATAAGTAACGGTACATACATAAAATGAAACACTGCTCAGCAGTGAAAGGAATCAGTGAAACCCAAATACGTTATTCTAAGTGACAGAAAACACACACAAGGCTACAGACTGTCTGATTCCATTTATATGACATTTTGGCAAAAGCAAAATCATAGGGACAGGAAACAGACCAGTGTTGGCCAGGAGCTAGGGGCAGGGGAAGAGATTGATCAGAAAGTTTCAAGAAGAATCTTTTGGGGATGAGGGTGATGGAAATGCCTTCCATCTTAATTGTGGTGATGACTACAGAATTGTATCCATTTGTCAAAACTCAAAGAGCTATACAACTAAAAAGTGAATTGTAGTATATTTTATCTATTGCTGACTAACGAGGTACTCCAAAATTTGAGGCTGAAAACAACCAACTTTTATTATCTCATGATTTCTGTGAGTCAGAAATCCTGGCTCAGTTTAGCTGGGTGCCCTGGCTCAGAGCCTTTCTCCAATGAATCACTTTTTTTCCAAGTGCTGAATTATTTGCATATAGCGTTTTATTTAATCTTCATAACAATCCCATGAGCAAGGCATTACAATCTCCATTTTTACATGTAGGAAACTGAGGCATACAGAGATTAGATGGTATGCTCAAGATTGTACAACTGATAAACAGTGGAGCTGAAATCAAGAACAATGTCTCTTTAGTTCCCAATTCTTTTTCCATTTAGCATCTCTATCTGAAGTACCACCATCCAACTTATTTACTTATTTAGCCTTATATGTATTTAACGAATATAATTTCTTGCTCTGATTTCATTTCTACAAAGTTATACTAAAGAGTTAGTTATAAAGGTAAACAAAGGTTTGGGTAAAATGATATTCATCATAAGTCACTTAACAACCAACAGAAAAGAATAAGCCACTTAAAATTCTAAAATTGACAAGTCGTTTAAATGTTCATGAAATACAAGGGTATTTTCAAACATTAATGGCATGGAAAGTCTTCACCAAGTATGTACTCTTAAGTGTTTATAAATACTAAAAACTTTGCAAAGTAGTATCATGGTGAATCATGAGATTCTACTCAATATCTGAATTTAAAAAAAAATGTCACTGTCTGATTTTAAAGTTCACCTGGTTCTAGGTCAATATAGCAAAAATATGTTCCTTTTCTTTTCCCAGACATGATTTCAATAACAGAATAAATATAAGTATAAAAACACTCCATATTGTCGATGGGAAACCGAGAAGACACCACCCACTAAAAACACTGAGGATACTCAGTAAATATATGAGAGATTGCATTGGATTGAGGACAGAGCACAAAACACCTGCACTTCCATCAAGCAAAACAGAATACTTTCCAAGGAAAAGAGAATTGCCCCTAGGGAACCTGGATCCAAGACCTGGATTCATCACTCCAGAATGGATTGAGAATAAACCAATAAGTAGTTGATATGGTTGTTCATTCAAGACAAGTCCAGTATTCCATGTGTCTGGCTGTGATGTTTCCCAGGGAACACTGAGAAATTAACTCTTGAAATAGTGTAGAACATATTCTTGGTAGAGTTCAAGAATAGACTCTGAAGCAAGAGAAAGAATTAAAGGAGTTAGGTAAATTTAGCTGAGAGTGTTTATACTTCAGAATCAACAGAACTTACAAAGCTAGCTCTTTTTACTTCCAGAGAGTGAGTTATTAAACTTTTACTATGCCTGACCAGGTGGTGGCGCAATGGATAGAGCGTCGGACTGGGATGTGGAGGACCCAGGTTCGAGACCCAGAGGTCGCCAGTTTGAACGTGGGGTCATCTGGTTTGAGCAAAAGTTCACCAACTTGGGCCCAAGGTCGCTGGCTCAAGCAAGGGGTTACTCAGTCTGCTGAAGGCCCACGGTCAAGGCACATATGAGAAAGCAATCAATGAACAACTAAGGTGTTGCAGCGCGCAACGAAAAACTAATGATTGATGCTTCTCATCTCTCTTTGTTCCTGTCTGTCCCCATCTATCCCTCTCTCTGACTCTCTCTCTGTCTCTGTAAAAATAAATAAATAAATAAACTTTTACCAGAACCCTGCATACACCTAGCTGCAAGAGAGGCTCGAAAACAAAGGGTTTTCATTATATATATATATTTTGAAGTTGAACATATTGCCATCTCATATTCTGCTGGCAAAAAAGAGGAGGATGAAATGGTTGAAAACTAGCAGCAACTAATATAAGGGTAGATGTAATTTTAGTTCTCAGAAAAGAAAAACCTGATTGCTAAAATAATTTCAAATCTCTACACAAAGAGTTGAAGAAAAAATACTTCAGACGGAATGAATAATCTATAAAAAAATCCCTATTTTTTCACAGTATCATGCACAATAAAAATAATAATGGAAATCTATCAAGAACATTTAAAAGACATGGAAGGTAAATCTGAAAGATCTAATATCAAATGAAAAGTTTATACTAAGCAGTGTAAGTATTCTACCAATAGAGAATGGAAATAATACAAGAAGAGAAAAGATCAGATACTTTATATAGAAAATGTTTCCATAGAGACACATCTCAGATAGATCTTTGTGACATCTAGAGAATCAAAAGATGAAGAGAAACTACTATCACGTTGAGGATAAGAATAATAAGTTACCTACATTGGACTGAGACTCAGATGAAATACTCAACCCTTGTTAAAGAGTGGGAAACAGACACGGGTTCAGCTATGGATGGAGTGGATATTGGGGGGATTTGAGAGTTTCCACAGAACTATAAATGTGCATATCCTCTTGAGTGATCATTTGATTAGCCTGGTGTCTATCCTCCACAAATACTGGCACTAATATGCAAGGACACACGTGAAAAATCACTGCACCATGTACAGTAGCAAGAGTCAGCCTAGAGTTTTATCACTTAAGAACAATTAAATTGATTTTCACATTTCCATATTATGGGAATCAATGTGGGCCGTGAACAGAATAAGTGACGTCGTATCCGAGTGCAGTGATACGGACAGATTCTACTACATGTTGTTAAGTGAGGAGCAGGTTGCAGAACAAGGGACAGCATCTGTATCCGCAGAGAAAGGGCAGCCAAGGCACAGGAAATGGTGAACAGCAGTTACCCGTAGGACTGGCAGAGAAGAGAGGGAACGGAGACAGGAACTTCCGCTCTTTATGTGATACATTTGTTTGATATTTGATTTTTTTTCACAAGGGCCAAGCCCTTCTCTTGTAATTGCTTTAAAAGTTACACTAGAACATATTCATGAACAAAGGCTAGATTTCTAAGTATTAGAATGTTCAAAATTGCTATAGAATATAATAATAAAGAACCTGTATCCTTATGAGTTATAATTTTTATATTCAATAAATCATGACGTTCGATCAGTCTGAGTATATATAAACTAAAATTCTATAACATCTCCCCCACACTAAACAAACAAACAAAAAAATAGAAAAGGTAAAGTATATAAACAACAAGTACCATAACCTAAGATAAAAGACAAAAGAAGGTGAAGAGATAAAAACATACAACGTGTGCGAAAAGTATCCATTATATTTATAGGTGACGTGTAAAAATACAAAACAGAAGAAAGGATGTTTAAATAGCTTGTCAAAAATTGCACGTATATCTATGAAAGCAAAGATGTTACCAGGTCAGAACTGTCCTCAGGCCACATCTGGGCAGGGCTCGTGGCCTGCCCACCTGCTGCCCACTGATCACTGGCAGGTGGGGGCAGGACGGGGCAAAGGGCAGGGCACAGCAAGCCCCCTGGGCCTTACTGGTGAGTGTGGAAGTCAGTGCAGAATTTCTGGACAGAAATTTGTAAAATGACCTCAATACCTTTAAAACATGCCTATCGTCCTTTGAACTGGACATCTCCTAAGTAAAAATTTACTCTAAGAAAATAATCTCAGTTTGCATAACAGCCTCATTAGTGGCTACGATTGTGAAACACAGTCTAAGTATTCAGCAATGATGAATGAAAATACCTATGATGTATAAATAGATACAGATTTGGATAGAGAGAGAGAGAGATCGACACAGAGGCAGAGAAACTTGTTATATTAATACATATTTTAAGAGGGGAGAATACAGTCTATTTCATATGCTTGCATTTATGGATATACAGAGAAAGATGCCTGAGAATATACTGAACTCCAGAAATATTTATTACTAGGTGGCATTGAAGAGTGGCTACAAGCACACAGTCCGCAGCCAGATAGCCAGAGCGAATGTGGAGTCTGCCACCTGCTGGCTGGGTGGACCTGGGCAGGTTCGGGATGTCCTCTCAGTGGCCACGGGTGTAGAGGGACCAGGGTGCCCACAGCCGTGTGAGGTACATGTACCTATCTGTCCATAGCGGGATTCCAAGAAGCTCATTTCCTCTTCACACTGCGACGCATTGCTACCGTTTAGTTTTTTTATTATTTTTAATTGGCACAAAAGTACTTTCACAATGGAAAACAGCAAAAATATTTACATTTGCAAAAAAGAAAAAGAAAAAAAAGAAAGGAAATAAGTGATTCATTTTGATGACTCTCTGCAGTGAGCACTGTCGGTGTTAGTTTCTGGAAAACACACCCTCCTACTTCCCAAGCAAAATGCAAGGCCATCTGCTCGGCCGGGCTCTCTGGAGAGGGCTGAGCGGCGAGCAGTATGTTCAGGGTTCTGTTGGGGCGGCCTGTCTTGGCGCTTTGCTCTCCGCCGCGCCCCCACGCCTCCCTCCACCTTCTGTGATGAGAAACCGCTTGTGCCGTTCGTTCAATGACTTGTTTTAAACGGCCATTTCCCTCACGTGCCAAAAGTAATGAGCGTCTAGTTTAAAAGAAGAAAATGACTTTGGTAAAATATTTTGCTGGGCTAGACATGTTCTCAGCAGTTCAGTAGCTGCAGAAGCATTGCCCGCTGAATGCCCGAGATCCTGTGCTAGATGGTGCCTACGGGTTCAACCATACGTGTTCTCCTTCTGAGCACCCCGATATGGGGGGGGGAGTAAGGGAGGGATAGGGGAGTCCACCGGTGTATAATGGGGAAGAGCCAGTGCATGAACAGTACAAAGAATCAGATCAATAAAAAAAAAAAAAAGGGTGTGGCTTCATTGCAGTGAGTCAAAATTTGCAATATCACTATTTCCAATGATGGGAGAATTCACTCCCATTCAAAGCATGAAACCACATTCTAAAGACCTGATGCAAGAAGGCAGCTCCCTTCTCATACCTTTGTCTATTTCTGCCTGATCTCCAAGCCAGTGACTGACAGCATCCCTCGGGTCCCAGACTATATATTTAAGATTTGCCAGGGCCAGGGCCTGAAAAAAAGGAGAGCTTTGCTCTGGGTCCATCTTTGCAGCCAGGTTCGCTCACGACTTGATTGCTGCCACGGGGCGGACATTAGACCGTTGTTTATTGAGCCGTCGTACAAATCTGACTTCACAGTTGCGCAGTAAACACGAGGAGGGCGGGAAATGGCAGAGTTATATTTTTTATCTTGAGCAAGTAGTACAGTGCTTGGCAGGTCATAAATGTCTTGTTGTTGTTGCTGCTGTGCTGCTGTTGAAATTAAAAGACAGTTCTGGGCCACAGTAACTTTCTATTCCATATGACATTAAAAAGAGAAATTTTCAGTTTTATTTCAATAGAATTTTTCTTCCTACTCTCTAATTCTCCAGCAGGCCAGGTAGGAAGGTCAGCTAGATCACAGTATAATTGCAGAAATTTGTTTCTTTTATTAGTGAGTACCATGCTAGCCTGAATTTATGTTTTCAGTTTTCTATTAGATCCTTTCATGTTGAAAATTTTGTTTATTTTTTTTTAAAGATAAAGCCAAAAGTAGTTACAAAAAAATAAAAAAGATTATTCATTATTCTGAACTAAAATGGGTTTTTCTGTTCATTATGTGGCTTTGACGCCATTATGGAAACCTGAATTATTCAGTTTTGTTTTGCTTGAGGAAAAAAAAAATACTGTGGAGAAGAGTGGGAGAGATTTAATAGGATTAAGTGGATTATTCATTCTGTTCGCCCCTTCATCCTCAAATCCACTCCCAGTTCTATGATGGTGATTAGTTCTCCCACTGAAGTAACAAGGACAAAAAGCCAGAGAGGGACATGTTTAGAGCCAATTACCAGCACCACCATTAACCACGTATCTCCCAGAGCGCTGCAGAAAACATGCTACTTCTTCCCACTTCTCTTCCCCCCTCATTGTCCCTGAAAACACCCTCGGGTGGCACCCGAGTACTCTCCAATCGCCATCTTCAGAGGTACCGCTGTCTAAGCCCTTTACTTCCTCCTGACATCCCCGCCCCTGTGAATATTCACAAGGTGGAGGCACAGGCAGCAGTCAACAACATTTGGCTGCTTAATGGAGATTTTTCTTGTTCCCGTACATTCTGCCGCACTCATGACGCCGGTCCCTGTTACTCAATGGATCTCTCTCCTTGCATGTGGCATCCTTTTCTGCCTTCCTTATCAGATTGTGGAGTTTTGTCCGTGTCTCAAGCAGCTATCTCTGGGTTTTACTGCAGTGACCAGTAGACTTTACAGTCCCTGTCCCATTAGGGACTCCTGTTATGTTTATGAAGAACAACAACAAAAATCGTTTCCATCCACACGGAAGTCACGGGCCTCCCAACATCATCTCACCCAAACTGCGGACTAGACTTTGGAAACGCTACATTCTCACATCAGAAAGGCTACACGTGGACATCAAATAAAACAGCAGTTGAAGTCTTGATCTTTTCTAGCTCTAGATCAGGGGTCTCAAACTCGCGGCCCACGGGCCGCATGTGGCCCGCCGAACAATTTTGTGTGGCCCGCAGGCTAATCCACGAAGTTCAAAATATTTTGGATAAAATTAAGTAAGCCTAGGGGCCTACTTGTATTTTTCATTTCTCTAGCATCCTAGCTAGATATTAGCTTAGTTAACAGCAGTTGTGATGCGAACTACAGTTTCTGGTCGTTTTGTGACACTGAGTAAACTGCATGTAAGATTGTGCTTGTTGTACTGACTTTTTTTTTTATTTTCAACTGCAGTGAGAAAAGTGTTGCATAACAGTTGCCTTTTGTAGACCTAGTGCGGCCCACCGAACAGCTGTGATCTTGCTCTGCGGCCCACATGCTGAGTTGAGTTTGAGACCCCTGCTCTAGATCCTCATCGGTCATCAGCTAGCAACTTAAAGTTTTTAAATTACACTTTATCATACTCTTTAGGAATGTTCTTTGTCTGACACATTGCTTTCCCTTTGTGAGAGTTTTGTGGGTGGGTGCATCTGAGCGCGGCCCGAGTGCAGGAGAAAGTTCACTAAACAATCACTTCGCACATCATAGGCACCTAATAAATGCATAGAAAGACTTAGCATACTTAGCATATTCCAGGGGAGGACGTAGACAGAGATGCAGTTTGAAATACGATTTGAGCAATTATAAAAACGTATTTATCTGGCCCTGGCTGGTTGGCTCAGTGGTAGAGCATCAGCCTGGCGTGCGGGAGTCCCGGGTTCGATTCCCGGCCAGGGCACACAGGAGAGGTGCCCATCTGCTTCTCCACCCCTCACCCTCTCCTTCCTCTCTGTCTCTCTCTTCCCCTCCCGCAGCCAAGGCTCCTTTGGAGCAAAGTTGGCCTGGGTGCTGAGGATGGCTCCATGACCTCTGCCTCAGCTGCTAGAATGGCTCTGGTTACAACAGAGCATCGCCCCCTGGTGGGCATGCCGGGTGGATCCCAGTCGGGCGTATACGGAAGTCTGTCTGACTGCCTTCCCGTTTCCAACTTTAGAAAAATACAAAAAAACTCCAGACAAACAAAAAAGCATATTTATCAAATTCAGAAGACCAATCTGTGTATTTCAAGCGAAAATACTTTATTTAAACTTTGACTTCACGTCTCCTTCATTATTGCCAAAGTTCTAACATTTCGTCTCTATGGCGACCTTATCCCCACTGACTTTGCCTATCCTATAGTCCGCTTTAAAATTATTCTGTGTGTGTATGTATAAACTTTATAGGAAATATTAAGTGAAAATTAAATGGAAAGGTATTAAATAATAAAATAGTTACATGAAGCAAGTTATTAGACTGGATTTTATTTTTGAATTAATTTGACAGCATAACATAATAATTTCCTTTCAAACACTTATCCTATTTCATTTGTCATTCCTTTCTCAACAAAGTTAATATATATGCTAAAAAAATGTCTGGTACAGAAGGTACATTAAATACTTTGTTAGTGTTATTAGCAAAAGACCTGGTATTTAAAGCTACCAGACTCTCTAAATCTAACACAGAGAAATAGGTCCCCTAGGTATTACTGTTTTTAGTTTAAGATGATTCTCTTACATAAAAGATCTAAGACAGTGAGTTCCCATTCTCAGCAAAAGGCATAGCCCAGCCAAGATCACTCAGAAACAGAACAGAACTGGAAGACTTAATTTACTCAATTTTAAGATTTCATATAAGCCATGGTAATCAAGAAGCCATGGTGCTGGCAAAAAACAGACACATAGATAAAAGGAATCGAATAGAGAGCCCCAAAATAGACCCACACAAGTATAATCAACTGGTTTTAACAAAGGTGCAGTTCAGTGGAGAAAGAAGGCTCTTTTAACAAATGTTGCTGGAACAATTGGATATTCACATGTGAAAGAATGAACCTAGATACAACCTCACCGCTTATATAAAGATGGACTGAAATGGATCATAGATCTAAAAACCTTCTAAAATAAAACAGGAGAAAATCTGAGTTACGTCAGGCTGGCTGCTAAGTTTTTAGATTTAACATCAAAAACAGGATCCATAAAAGAAAAAACGGAGAAGTTAGGGGTGATAAAAAACAGTTGCTCTGTGAAAGACAAACAGGGTAAATATTTGCAAATCACATATATGGCAAAAAAAAACCCAGTCCAGAATATACAAAGATATGTTTAAACTTAATGGTAAAAAAAAACAAAATACTCAATGAAAGGAAATTGGTAAGTAATCTCAACAAACACTTCACAAAAGACACAAATAAATGACAAATAACAACATGAAAAAAATGGTCAGTGTTACTGATCATTAGAGCAACGCACATGAACTCAGCAACACAATACCATTTCACACCTATTAGCTGGCTAGAACTCAAAGACTTGACAATACCAATTTCTGGCAAAAATATGGAGCAAGAGCCCTGGTCGGTTGGCTCAGTGGTAGGAGCGTCGGCCTGGCGTGCAGAAGTCCCGGGTTCGATTCCCGGCCAGGGCACACAGGAGAAGCGCCCATCTGCTTCTCCACCCCTCCCCCTCTCCTTCCTCTCTGTCTCTCTCTTCCCCTCCCGCAGCGAGGCTCCATTGGAGCAAAGATGGCCCGGGCGCTGGGGATGGCTCCTTGGCCTCTGCCCCAGGCGCTAGAGTGGCTCTGGTCTCAACAGAGCGACGCCCCGGAGGGGCAGAGCATCGCCCCCTGGTGGGCATGCCGGTGGATCCCGGTCGGGCGCATGCGGGAGTCTGTCTGACTGTCTCTCTCCGTTTCCAGCTTCAGAAAATACAAAAAAAAATATATGGAGCAAGAGAGTTTCTTATTCTTTGCTGGTGAGAATGCCACAAGTATGGCCACTTTGAAAGACAGTTTGAAAGTTGCTAAATAAAACCAAACACAGTCTTGCATACAATTCGTCAATTAAGTTCCTAGTTATCCAGCTGATTTGAAAAATGATAGTCACATAATACGTGCACACAAACATTGAGAGCAACGTTAACCACAATTGCCAAAAACTGGAAGAAGAAAAAAAAACAAGACGTCCTTCAATAGGTGAATGGATAAAGAAACTGATAAATCCATACCATGGAATATTATTCTGTGAAAAGAAGAAATGAACTATCAAGCCACAAAAGGACATGGATGAATCCGAAATCCACGTTGCTAAGTGAACGAAGCTAGTCTGAAAAAGTTACCTACTATAGGGTTACAGTTATGGTTGACCTTTGCACGATGCAGGGGTCAGGGACGCTGGCCCCTGCACGGTAAAAACTCCATGTATAACTTTGATTCCCCCCAAACTTAATCACAGTCTTTCTTCAGTATCTGTGGGGCATTGGTACTAGGTCCCCTGATGACACCAAAGTCCAAGAATGCTCACGTCCCCTTGAATAAAATGGCATCGAACAATGCGTACAGTTGGTGCTCCACATCCCTGGATAAAGACCACCTCCCGTCCATCCGCAGCTGGTTGAAGGGAGGGATGTGAAACCCAGGAATTCAGAGGGACAGCGGTATATTTATTCAAAAAACAAACAGGTAAGTGAGCCTGCTCATTTCAAACCTGTGTAGGTCAAGGGATAATTGTATATGATCCTTCAAAAAGAAAAGAAAAAAATAAAAGGGCAAAGAAAAAAAAGTGATGTGTGTTTCCCAGGAATCTGGTGTGGGAAAGAGTTGAATGGATCAAACATGGCTTTTTCAGACAGTGACTGTGTTTGGTATGATGATGTCCTGGTGGACACGTGACATTCTGCATTTGTTAAAAACTCCTGTAACTCTACAGGACCATCAGGAAGCAGTAACGGATGTGGGTGAAAGAAATAGATTTAGAAATTTAAGGGACACTAAAATGAAATGTAAAGAGAAGACTCTCAATGTCATAAAACTGTAAGAGCCCTGGCCGGTTGGCTCAGTGGTAGAGCATCGGCCTAACATGTGGAAGTCCCGGGTTCAATTCCCAGCCAGGGCACACAGGAGAAGCACCCATCTGCTTCTCCACCCCTCCCCCTCTCCTTCCTCTCTGTCTCTCTCTTCCCCTCCCGCAGTCAAGGCTCCATGGGAGCAAAGTTTGCCCGGGCGCTGAGGATGGCTCCATGGCCCCCACCTCAGGTGATAAGATGGCTTTGGTTGCAACAGAGCAACGCCCCAGATGGGCAGAGCATCATCCCCTGGTGGGCACGCCAGGTGGATCCTGGTCGGGCGCCTGAGGAAGTCTGTCTGCCTCCTCCCCCCACCCCTGTTTCTCACTTCGGAAAAATACAAAATAATAATAATAAAAATTTTAAAAATTAAAAAAAAAAACACTGTAGGAGGCAGCCTCAATGGAGGGCTGCAGACAGAGATGTAAACCTAATAACTTGGAAACAAATGGAATACAATATGGCCAGGAAAGATGTGCTCAAAAGAGAGAGAGAGAGAGAGAGAAATGATGGGGTTGTTTAAAGGAGGCCCACAGCCAAATAAAAGAGTTCCCAGAATGGTCAAGGCTGGAATAATCCAAGCCACAAAATGTATAAAGTATAGACTTTCAATAATGGAAATAATAATAACAGTAATAATAATGTATTGACGTTGGTTCATTCCTTGTAGCAAATGAACCACACGAATCCAAGTGGCAATAATTCTGCAACTCTAAAACTGATCTAAAATATCACGTTCATTTCGAGGAACCACACACTCTCCGGGGCGGAGTGTCTGTTGATGATTAACTAGGAGAGAGAACAAAACCACATCCCAAAGATCACCGGATCATTGCAGAGTCGGCTCCACGATGTCCCCGTTAACCTCCGAGATGCGCAGGGTTCACAGCCTAAGCCAATTTTCTGCCGAAAGACCAGCCCTGCAACCTTTCCAGAACAATTTTTACAACAAATTTTTATCCACAAAAACAAAACGAATGTTTTGCTTTTTCTGTCAGAATAAATTTTACTTTGCTTTTCATCTCCATTGCTGTAGATGAAATGGATTGCAGGTTTGGGAACAAAACTCACTTAGACAAGTAAATGACTTTTGTGCTGTATATTTCTACACATTAATAGCCTCATTTGCATGCTAAAGAAATGAAAGTTTTATTCTGCTGTGGCCACCAAGGATTAGTTTAATGACTTCAATAGAGTTTGGATTGTCTTCTGAGAGAGAGAAGGTTAAAAGGTACATTTTGCTAAATATTTAAAATCTTTAACCTTTGTGGTATAGATCTCCATGATTAAAAAAACAAGATGGGTGCTTAAAGCATAGTGGTAGCTGGTGTGAAACTTTTTCTTTTTAAATTCAGAGGTCATCTATACGATTCTTTTAACTAATGCACAACATTCCTACTAATGTTATCATTCTGCTATGGAAGAATTTCCAAACATGTTTCTGTCAGATTTTCTCTGATTTCTATTTCCTCAAACCTGGGAGAATGGAAGGGGGGAGGGGGCCAATGGTGTGCTGCTGAATGCTAACTAGACTTATGGTGGTGGTCACTGTGTATACAGAGATCAAATTAATATGTTGTATACCTGCAACTAGTGCTCTAGATTACCTTTACTTTGATTTAAAAAAAGATTTAAATAATAAAAGGGACTCCTCTCTCTACCCACTGTATTTCAACAAAGATCACTACTATCTGATTTTGGCTATATTAAGATTCCTTAAAATTTTGCATTTAAAGAAACTCCCCACTGCAAACAAACAAAAAATATATAAACAGTTTTGAATAATTACGTTAACCTTGGCCCTGGCAGTAGAGCATCAGCCCAGCGTGTGGAAGTCCTGGGTACAATTCCAGCCAGGGCACACAGGAGAAGTGCCCATCTGCTTCTCCACCCTTCCCCCTCTCCTTCCTCTCTGTCTTTCTCTTCCCCTCTCACAGCCAAGGCTCCATTGGAGCAAAGTTGGCCCGGGCACTGAGGACGGCTTCATGGCCTCAGCCTCAGGCACTAGAATGGCTCCGATGGCACAAAAGCCCAGATGGGCAGAGCATCGCCCCCTGGTGGGCACGCCAGGTGGATCCTGGTCGGGCACATGCCGAAGTCTGTCTACCTACTCTCCCCTCCCCTGCTTCTCACTTCGAAAAACTACAAAAAATTAAAAATAATAATAATAATAATAATAATTACGTTAACCTCAGTGCCAAATGATTTTAGACAAATTATTTTCTAATTGACCTTATATCTCATCTGGAAACCTTGATTGACCTCAAGGCTAAGCACCACACAGGACCGACCATAGGTCAGGGTGGGAAGGGTTGGGCAAGGACTTCCTCATTCATCATTCTACTCCTGGGAACACAGTGGGTTCTTAAATAAATATGTATTGTATTATTGAATGAAATCTTGAAGTCACTAAAACACAATGCCAAACAAACTCGGTGTCCTAACATACCTCGCAACTCTTACTCCACTCAACAAAACATCATATCCCTTTGCCGGTGTGCCATAAGTTTCCTGACCTCCCGTGCCCACGCTGAGATGCTGGTATGTTAAGACACATACAGAATGATCAGTGACAGGAATGCCCCTGTTACCCTGTTCACAGCACCATTTTGCCTGATAGAAACAACCTAAGGCCAGTATGAAAATTATTTCTTTCAGTTCAAGGATTACAAAGCTCAGCCTCTAATGATCATAAAAAACCAGTTAAAAGTCCATTTGTCTCTTACATAATAACTATATTTAAATTGCTTTTAGTTTAATCCTGTTTTACATACTATAAATGTTTTAAACAACCCGTTTCTGACCTACCCCTGAATAGGAGTCAGGAATTCTTTGCCTTCTCCTTTTTATTAATTTAGGCATTTGCCTCCCCTCTTAAGTGAGGTGAAAAGAAAATTGAACTAAAATTTAAATGGGGAGGTTTTGTTACTTGATTATAATATGCCAATAAAATGTTTGATATGGACTGAGGTTGAGAAATACTACTAAATGCAGTTTTCCAATTATCTATGGATTCCAATTATCCAGGGACCCCTCTCCTTTATTAGAATAAATAACTGTGAGTTAATGTAACTTATTTGGAGAGAATTTAAATCTCACCATGCTCAACTTCATTATCTGGAACTGGGCTTCCATTTTCCAACACTGAAGGGAATTTAGGAAATTGCATAATTATTTTTTTTTCCTTTCTTTTAAAGGGTTGGCACAACATGCTTCATGCATCAAGAAAGCAATAAACCAGAAAGATTGTCACTTTGCCTTTCTTCAATACTTTGTTGATTATAAGACTTATTCTATTGTATTCCCGAAACAATAGTCATAATACTTGGGAAACACTTTGAGACACAAGAACATGTATAGACATACACATTTCATCCATGTATATTACATGTGCATACACAAATAAGCTGTCATGGCAAAGCCTTGAAAGCAATCTCTAAACTTAAATAATTAAATATGAGAACTCTCCACTGTTTGCCTGAATGGGTGTCCAATGTTAACTCATGGCATCAGAAGGTCTTAATTGAATCACTATGCTTATGAACATGGGCCAAGGACTTTGAGCATGACATTTAACAAGATATGACCTCTTTGAGCCTCAGTTTTCTTCTGGATAAAATGGCTATAATAACGGGTTTGGCGAGAAATAGATTTTGTATGTATGTTAGCACAGTGCCTTGCACCCAGCTAACTAAACAGCAGTCACACTGTGGTTGTTATCATCTCTGATGCCTTTCTTTCCCTCATATATCCTTATCAAATCAACTGAAAAACAGCTTCTCAAGAAGACCATTTCCATAACGCCTATCAAACATGTCCACTCCTTCTTCCCCATCTACTCTTCTTACCGAAGGCCGTAGTACCACTTCCTGGTCTATTGTGATTGACCCAAACTGTCCTCCCTCTCTCTAGTCTCTCTTCCGTTCATCCACCCACGGTCCTGCCGGGGATACCACTGAAGAAGCATTGGTCATGTGTCACTCCATGGAAAACAAGTGCTCCTGCTTCACCAGAGATCATTAAAACCAGCATCTCCCCGGCCACTCAAAGTCACAGTGTGCTACTCCACATTTCAGCGTCTTACCTCTGTCCTGCCTCTTGACTTCCTCCTGCATCCATTCTTCACCCCAGAACACATCCTACACCATACGACCTGCCTGACCAGAAGCTCTGAAGTTTCCCAACTCACAACCCGGGCTTGAATTGTTTTCCTTGCCCTTCAAATCCTTCCCTCTGTTGATAGTGAGACCCAAAACGTCCTGTAGAGACACCCGATTCTAAAGAATGCTGGAGCCTTCTGAGGTCTTCTTCCCAGACACTGGTTCCTGGTCATCTCCAGAACTCTGCATTGGACACTTTGGCTGGCTTTTGCCTATGTGAGGATACTTAAGTCAACACTCTATTATGCCTGCATGTCTGATTTTCCAGTACAATTCTAACATTTCAAAAAGGAGCTTTTAGATTCCTTAATAATGCCATTGAAAGAGCCTCATGTCGGAAAGACTCTAGGATGCTAGATTCAACAAAGCATCCAAGTCCAATTTATATAAGAGGGAATTCAGAACAATCTGTTCCTCGCTTCCTCCTACACCTTCACTAATGTGCCTCTCCAGCTCCCATTGTATCGCGCATCTCTCTCAAGAAGTATTACGCAGCCCCTCCGGTTGGAGTGCTCTCTCTCTCTCTTATAATCCAGATGAACGTCCCATCTTTCCTCCAACTCGGGTCGCATGTACCTTTTTCAGAACTGTTATAATTGTGCTTTTCCTTTCACTATATCATGGTGCTCTTAGATAAAATATTTACTTTGCTTTCCATGGTAACCACATCAGAGTGTTTCTCATAGAAATATTCAGTACGTGCATGATTTGAATAGATGTAATGAAAATATCATCACCTAACAGTTATAAAATACTTTCTGCTTTCGAAACCAAAAACTACAGCTACAGACCTGCGGCAGAGCAGGTAGCAACATCAATGACCGATCGCAGCTGAGAATATTGGGGACTCAGAGAGTCATAAGCGTATCAATTACTTCACAAAAGAAAAACGAGTCCCAGCTGCTTCTCAGCGTCTCCCCTCCAATCCACAAGACCAGCTTTTCAGTCTCACCTGTAGCTACGATCCAAAGTTTGATGCGCAGACCCTAATAATTGTGCAGATAATATATAATAAAATATAAATCAGGTCACTGCCTTACACAGGCATCCTTCCTCCCCCAAATGAAAATAATCTTACTGCTTATTAAGAAAGAAATGGTTAACATGAAGGAAGATACAGTACTACGCCGGACACGGTACAGCCTTTGAGAAGGAAGTCGTAGAAAAGGTTACCGTGGAGGCGTCTCTAAGACATATATATGGTTGGGTTAAAAATTGATTCCGAATGACAAAACAGCATTACATCACTTACATATTAAACTATAAAAGACATGATACTATACATACTCTCCAGGAGTACAAATCGATGTATGTAGAATATGCATCTACTGAGAAGTTCGTATCTTTCAGGAAAATCAGGAAACAGTAAACTGGGTTTGGGATGCTGGTCATCACACTGAACGTTTTTAGATGGTTTTTTAAATTTGCATAATGTTTTCATTTATTTATTTATTTATTTATTTATTTATTTTGTATTTTTCTGAAGTTGGAAATGGGGAGGCAGTCAGACAAACTCCCGCATGTACCCTACCGGGATCTACCTGGCACGCCCACCAGGGAGCGATGCTCCGCCCATCTGGGTTGTTTCTCTGTTGCAACCAGAGCCATTCTAGCACCTGAGGCAGAGGCCACAGAGCCATCTTCAGTGCCCAGGCCAACTTTGCTCCAATGGAGCCTTGGCTGCAGGAGGGGAAGAGAGAGACAGAGAGGAAGGAGAGGGGGAGGGGTGGAGAAGCAGATGGGTGCTTCTCCTGTGTGCCCTGGCTGGGAATCAAACCCGGGATTCCTGCACGCCAGGCCGACGCTCTACCACTGAGCCAACTGGCCAGGATAATGTTTTCATCTTTTAATAACAAAAATGGATTCTACCTCTAAGCCAGATGCCAGAGTTTAAATCCTGCCTCTGCCTTTTAGTACTTGTGTGAACTTGAGGAATATATTTTCTCCACCTCTGTTTCTCATTATAAAATCTCATGATATACTTATATACTAGGCAAGGCTGCCTCTATAGGCATACAAGTTCTTTTTAAAAATTTAATACTAGTGTTGAACAGACGAATCTTTAAATAAAAATAAAAAATAAAAGATGCAGCTCCACTTCCCATAGCATCTATTTTACTACTCAGATGTTCCATTTTCCTTCTGGGAAGTTTATGTATGCTGTAGATTAGAATCTGAATGCAAAAATTAACTGTAGCAATTTAGAGGTGCATATGCACTTTAACCATTGCATTGAATTATGTCCCAATGAGTTAGACTGTCTTCCAGACAACACTAAAATAGCACTGAGATCTTCAACTGGAAAAATCCAGCAAAAATGTAATAATAAACTCTTCACTTATTTGAAACATCCTTCTCTATATGGAAATATCAACTTCCTACTCTTGGGTATTTTTTTTTCTTACAAAAGAGTTCTCCTCAATGGCTACAAATTTATTTTCATTACTATTGATTTCTCAAGTTTAGAACGTTCTGACATCTGGTAAAATGATTTCCTAGAGTCTAAATATATATGTAAAGCAGACAGAACCTGCTCAAATGATTAAAACAAAACAGAGTCTAGAGCATGACTACACTGGGTCTTAAAAACCTGTCACTGCTACACAAAGCAAACAAGAGAATTACCGCAGGGACCTTGTAACCCTGCTCCTTTATTGTACATTTCTAGTTTAATTAAAAGTGGGCTGTGCTGAAAGGGACTATAAAGCCTTGTTTTGCTCAAACAAAAGGCCTTAAAAACTTTTAGTCTCCAACTACTTTTTTTTTCTTTTTGTTCCATGTTCTAGTTGTTGTTGAGAAAGCCCCCAGTTGTTGTTGAGAAAGCCCCCAGTCGTTGTTGAGAAAGCCCCTGGTCGTTGTTGAGAAAGCCCCTCGTTGTAGCGAAAGCCCCTCGCTGTTGTTGAGAAAGCCCCCAGTTGTTGTTGAGAAAGCCCCTCGTCGTTGTTGAGAAAGCCCCTCGTCGTTGTTGAGAAAGCCCCTCGTCGTTGTTGAGAAAGCCCCTCGTCGTTGTTGAGAAAGCCCCCAGTTGTTGTTGAGAAAGCCCCTCGTTGTTGAGAAAGCCCCTCGTCGTTGTTGAGAAAGCCCCTGGTCGTTGTTGAGAAAGCCCCTCGTCGTTGTTGAGAAAGCCCCTGGTCGTTGTTGAGAAAGCCCCTCATTGTTGTAGAGAAAGCCCCTCGTCGTTGTAGAGAAAGCCCCTCGTCGTTGTAGAGAAAGCCCCTCGTTGTTGTTGAGAAAGCCCCTAGTTGTTGTAGAGAAAGCCCCATGTTGTTGTTGAGAAAGCCCCTCGTTGTTGAGAAAGCCCCTCGTCGTTGTTGAGAAAGCCCCTTGTCGTTGTTGAGAAAGCCCCTGGTCGTTGTTGAGAAAGCCCCTCGTCGTTGTAGAGAAAGCCCCTCGTCGTTGTAGAGAAAGCCCCTCGTTGTTGTTGAGAAAGCCCCTAGTTGTTGTAGAGAAAGCCCCTTGTTGTTGTTGAGAAAGCCCCTCGTTGTTGAGAAAGCCCCTCGTCGTTGTTGAGAAAGCCCCTCGTCGTTGTTGAGAAAGCCCCTCGTCGTTGTTGAGAAAGCCCCTCGTCGTTGTTGAGAAAGCCCCTGGTCGTTGTTGAGAAAGCCCCTCGTCGTTGTTGAGAAAGCCCCTGGTCGTTGTTGAGAAAGCCCCTTGTCGTTGTTGAGAAAGCCCCTGGTCGTTGTTGAGAAAGCCCCTCGTCGTTGTTGAGAAAGCCCCTCGTCGTTGTTGAGAAAGCCCCTAGTTGTTGTAGAGAAAGCCCCTTGTTGTTGTTGAGAAAGCCCCTCGTTGTTGAGAAAGCCCCTCGTCGTTGTTGAGAAAGCCCCTCGTCGTTGTTGAGAAAGCCCCTCGTCGTTGTTGAGAAAGCCCCTGGTCGTTGTTGAGAAAGCCCCTTGTCGTTGTTGAGAAAGCCCCTGGTCGTTGTTGAGAAAGCCCCTCGTCGTTGTTGAGAAAGCCCCTCGTTGTTGTTGAGAAAGCCCCTCGTTGTTGTTGAGAAAGCCCCTGGTTGTTGTTGAGAAAGCCTCTAGTTGAAAACATCTTCCTCAGCATCATCACCCAGCACTTCCTGAGCACGTACTACAGGCCAGGGTGGTGTCAGGTGTGGGAATACAGACAGGATAAGGAGCAGTCCTAGCCTTAGTAAGCTCTGCAATCTAGAAAGAAAAACAGGCAGATATATATACATATATGCAGATATATATATATATATGTCTCTCAAAAAAATTAGGGGATATTTTATTTATATTTATATACACACAGTGATGCCTCAGTTTTCATCGATAATCCGTCTGAAAATAATCGGCAAAATTCGAAACTGATGAAAACCGAGGCAATTATTTCTATATGAATCAATGTCAATCCAATTAATTTGTTCTCTACACTCCAAAATACATACCAAAAACACAGTACACCGAATACTGTATGTGCAATAATCACTTACATGTAATTGTAGTATTAGCACTTGCAATCGATTAAAAAAAAAAAGCACAAAAACACTGAAAAGCAATAGAATTGTTTGGCTAGACACACGGGGTGATGTTCTCACAACAAGAAACAATGCTACACTGAGCAGGAGAATGCATGGGTCGCCCTTTGTTTTCACAAAATTAGCAGTGAGTTCACATGGGCATGCAGACGAAATCCGAGGCAACCAATGAAAACTGGAGACAAATTTTTCGCAGAAAAAATTGACAAAAACCGAAACCAACGATAACCAACGTCAACGAAAACCGAGGTATTACTGCATTATTTTTAGGATTTATCTACCAGAACTAAGCTTCTATTGCTATCTTTATACACACAGGCTAGTCCGTTTACAGCAATTACATTATTCCTTAAACATATTATTTTGGGGGAGATAATGGCAAATTTAACCCAAATCATACTAATTGTGTTAAATACTAATTATTTGTTATCAGTGAGGTTTTTCTCATGTCTGTTTTCCTGGACTATGGGTTGTTTTTGTTTTTTTTTTTAAAAGGTTTTTTAACATTTATTTTATTGATTTTAAAAGAGAGAGAGAGAGAGAGAGAGAGAGAGAGAGAGAGAGAGAAAGGAGTAGAAAGAGACAGGAACATCAATCCTCCTGTATGTTCCTTGACCGGGGATCGAACCTGCAACCTCTGTGCTTCGAGACAATGTTCTAACCAACTGAACTATCTGTCCAGGGCAGGAGGAAGGTTTTATTTTTTAATTTTGGTTCCAACTCAAACTGTACTTATACCTATAGCCTGAATACGCCTCCCAAATGCCTTGCCATCGAAGACATTTCAGTAATAGGATCAGTTTACTCATTCCCGGATTTCCTTTTCGGCTCAGACTGGTCTCAGACTGGAAGACGTGGCTGGACCTCAGTTAGCATGCCACATTTTGTCACACGCCCACAGGTGTCCCCAGCTCAAAAGCATTGCATTTAGGACGCAGCTGAGGAGCTGTGAGGATGACTCTCCTGTGGGCACCGGTTAGAATTCTGAGTAGGCAATACCTTTTTCCCAAGTACATCTTCTCTTCGATATAACCAGGCCTGCCCGGCTGTTGATGTTTCTGCCAGGCCTATCATGTATAATTTTTAGTTGATACAATTCCTCTTAAAGCCAAATCAGGATGCTGAGTTGCATGTAGAGCTCACTGTTGCTCACAGCAGGTGGCTTGCGATGACCCCTGCTGACTTCATTTCTCCACCCTGCCAAGCGTGCGTTCCGCCCGGGGTGCCTGGGCGTGAGAGGGGCAGAACAGCGAGCTTCTGAGCTGGGAGGATGTACACGTGAGCAGCTGCCAACTTGCCCAACGATAATCGCCCAACGACGTGCCGGGGGAACTCTGGGTTTCACGTCGAAAAGAATTCACAGGCAGTAAGACATAACAAGTAAAAGTAAGACTTTTCAATGTCACGGCTGGATTGGAGCAACGTGCTATTTAGTCCATTTCCGTGTGAACACCAAGTACTGGTGACGGCTTTTCCCCCACTTGTCATGAATTTTGACTGCGCTATTTGGACATTGGAAAAGTTGTAAATCAGCAAGCACCTTTGTTTTCACAAATTTCAAGTGAATGATTCTGGTCTTGGATATTTTCAGTCTTCTTGTTCTCTGAGCTCCCATAGTGTCTAACAGCCTGAATCACTCAACTCCGCACTTAATTAAATATAAGCCTGTAATTGTGTTCTTGGACATCAAACAGAATCTTCCATTTCCGGAACACGGGCTAACGGGCAAAGTCCTGGCACACAGTAGGGCTCTGACGGAAGCCTCTGGCCTGGCTCCCTCTGTCAGTGCCTGGCCTGTGAGACTCACTACTCAGATGGGTAGAATGTGACAGCAGGAAGGGACATTGGCCCACTTTATAGATAACAGTCAATTTTCAAAGGAATGGTAGGTTCTTGGCAGAAGAAGAAACAAACTCACATCTCCTAAGATAATTTCCCTTCTGCTGCCCAAGGGACACTGTGTGTTTTAATGCATGATTCAGAAGTACTTTCAGGTCCTTAAATGTGCAAGAGAAATAAAAAGGTGCTTTCCAACCTCAAGAGAAATTGAAGAAAGAGACACTGTATTCAAGACCACACGAAAAATTGTCCGCTTTGCAATTAGGAGATAGCAGTGGACCATTACTCTAAAAATTTACAAAAACTCAAGAAGTTTGAAACAGGCTAAAAATTTTTTTTTAACTATATTGGTTTTTTTTTAATATATCAAACCAGAAGTGAAATTAACAAATCCCCCTTATGTATTGAGTGCCTGTACTTAGCCTGTATAACATTATTCCACAGGTAATCAGAGCCCAGGTATTAATTCATCCCCTAATTTAGTTTGGCCAACCTAAATATATATTTAATACAATATGGAATCCCTATTTCTCAGTTAAAAAAAAAAAAGTCATGAGTTTACAGGCAAGGAAAATTTATTTTATTTTTAATGTGTGCTGAGCTATTAAAACCATCATATTCTGAGGCATAGGACAAAGCTCTTAAGAACTTAAAGTATGGATTGGACAGCTATTCCAAAATAAAGGGAAGTAGACAGAGGTTCTCATGGTTTCATATAATCTCCTCCAACCCCACAGACCCGTGTTCAAGACCCATTTACTTTGGGTGCACCTGTGACGGCCAGGTGAGGATAAGAACACGTGTGACCCTCTGAGGCTGAGCCGAAGGACCCGCCTGAATCCTCCTGTGCTCTCCTTTCTCTCCTGGCAAAGCCCTCGGACCAGCAAAGCCAACGTGGTTTCCACCCAATTCCCAAGGCCACTGAACGCCTGCCCTTTGAAAGGCAACTCCGGCAGCCTCTCGGATAGTTTGACAAGAGATAGAAATTCACCTCTGTCTCCCCTTCACAAACGAGAGCCAGCTGGGCGTTCTCTGGGGCCACGGTTCAACTGCTAAGCCCAACAGTGGTGGAAAGTTGAAGGGGAGACTCAGCAAGTGCACGGCCACCTGCTGTTCTGTGACAGCCGTCGCTGCCGCCTTCGACACTGAACCTCAGAGCACTGCCGCCACCCCCCCCCCAGTAGCCAGGTGGCTCAGAAGTGAGCGGCTATTTATACAAAGCAGGAGACAGGGGTCTGAAGATTGAGCTGTCAATCAGGTACCAGAAATAAAAAAAACCAAATCAAAAATATGAATAAAATGGCAATAAATGCCTAATCTATCCATAATTGAATCTAAAAACAAAATGAACAGCAGAACAGAAACAAACTCACAGACACAGAGAATGTTTGGGTGGTGGGCCAGATGGGAGGGGGCTGGGGGGGCTGGCTGGGAAAAGGTGAAGAGATTACCAAGTACAGACTGGCAGGTACAGAACAGTCATGGGGATGTAAATACAGCACAGGGAATACCGTCACTAACACTCCAGTAACTATGCATGATGCCAGAGAATGCAAGGTTTATTGGGATGATCACTTAGTAAGTTAGCTAATGTCTACTCACTGGGGTGTACACCTGAAAACTATATAAGAATGTATGTCACCTGACCTGTGGTGGCACAGTGGATAAAGCCTCGACCTGGAATGCTGAAGTCGCTGGTTCGAAACCCTGGGCTTGCCTGGTCAAGGCACCATACAGGAAGCAATTACTATGAGTTGATGCTTCCTGGTTCTCCCTCCTCTTTCTCTCTCTCTCTCCTCTAAAAATTAATAAATAAAACAATTTTAAAAATAATGTATGTTAACTGTCACTAAATGATTTAAAAATAAAAAAGTTGATCAAGAAAAAAAATAATAATATCTCATAATCTCTCCTCCCAAATGCATGTTTGCAGAACTGCCGGGCTAAGGTGGTATTTCTGTGCTAGTGGAAATCACTGCCTCTTCTGACAGCAGGCCTGGCTTAGTTTTGTAATTTTAGGCTAAATTCCAAGCAAACTATGAATCTTAGGATTACATGCATGCAGAAAGGAAGCTTCAGTTCCTTACTTTCAGGGACATTATGTATCACAAACATGTTTTTAGGAATCCTGCCCAAAACATATTTTTTAGGAGTCCTACCCAACTGCATCACCAAGATCCTCTTTTTATAAACACCTAATGATCTGTGATTCGAGCCAAAATGATGTGGGCTTGATGATGCTCACATGTGATTCAGACCAACTTTCTCATGACCATGGAACATCCCATACCCTGTCATTGTCTCCAACCTGAGAGAAGTTGGCTGTTTTCCTCTCTGATTTGAACTGTGAAACTCCCAACAACTGAACCAAAAGAACTCTTAGCCCTGGCCTGCTGGCTGGCTGGCTGGTTAAACACAGGAACTCCTTTCATCCAAACTCCGTTCAAACGGAAAGCAAATCCACCCACAGCAGTCGCATCAGAAGGAAACACAAGGACGCAGACACAAAAACACAAGATACAGTATTGACTGCTCCTCTGGGACTCACCCCAAGGGCAAAAGAAAAAAGAAGACTCTCGTTCATGACCAGCCCAAGAACACAGTGTGGTCGTAAGGTAACAGAACAGAATAGGAAAAAAAAAAAATCGTTAGGTTGAAATGATGTTTTTTCTAATATGGAAATGAAGCTTTTCCTATTATTCATCTTTAAAAGGATGCTGTTTTGTTTTGTTTTAAAAGAAGGACCAGTTTAATGCTACTGTGGCTTTGGCCTGTGCCTTTATCTCTTAGGGGAAAATTCCAAGGAATGAGGTGAAGGGAAATATGTCGCCTCTACCTGTAGAGGCCGGCGTTACAGTTAGCACCAAGGGGCCATGTGATGCATTGCACCAATGCACCAGCCTCTCGCTCCTGCAAGTTTCTAAGAGGCCACATCTTTAAAGCTGACAGGTGGGACAGTGGCAATGCATTGCATCCCTTCTATAACGCCCCCCCCCACTTTCATCGGAGGTCCCCTGTGTCTCACTGGACATTGTCACCATCCCCACCGCATTGCACCAAGCACTTGATTTGTCAGCTCATTGGGCCCAATGCCACGTAAAACAGGAAGGACTCAGGGGGAAAAGCCTAGCTCAAATCTCAGCCCGTCTCTGAAGTTGGCCCAAATGGCCTTTTTATTAATATTTTTTTTCTTCCCCTTTCTTAGAATCCTGTCTCTGTAGCTGTCTCTCTCCCTCTGATCCATCTGAGACTTCAAAGGGATAGTGCGGGGTATTCTCGCTCTTTTTACTCTCAGGAGTGAGTCTGTACAGGGAATGAATTCTCCGTGTTCTGTATACCGCTACATATCCAAGAGCCCAGCATTTGTAACTCACTTTCTCTGATGCCGTTGTTTTTTTCCGTGGAGTCTCTGCCTAAGAAGCATGTTTAAATACACTTCCCAAGTTCTTCTGCTACTACAGACATGAAATAGAAGTTTACTGTGGACAAAGAACAAGGAGAGATCAGGAAGAAAAATAAATAAATAGCACACAAGCTCTGAAACCCCCACTTTTGAAACATCCTGAAATTGGCTATAATGCAATTAGTGTTTGTAGGTTTGTATATAAAAACATTTCCATGTGCAGCATTTCGCATAAACCTCATAGCGAGTGAAGTGCGTGCGGTGATTATCAATCTCAATCTCAACATACATTTACAGAGGAAGACACTGAGACTTCAATGGGGCAAGTAACTTGTCCAGGGTCACCCAGCCAGTCGATGGCAAAGTAGGGGATTTAATCGGGTCTAGGGAATCCATATTGTTCCCCCCCCCCCCAGAACCCTCATGCTCCCTGGTAGAAGGAGGTAGAGAAACCCTGGATTGAAACAATAAGATACAGATTAGCATCGATGAGAGCAGGTAATGCAGGCAGTAGCTATGATCTATGGAGACTCTCCAGCTCACCCAAGAACACACAACAGATATCTACATGAAATATGGGCACCGTTGCACTTGGAAAGACAAACTAGGGGGCCAAACACGATGTATAATGCTCCCTCCAGTCGCCCTTTTGTGACACATGATAATCACATATTCAGTGTTTGTCTTCGCCACAAGACTGTTAATCTCCACCCAGGGAAACACCATCAATTCCCTGCCACCTCCCACCCCCCACCCCCACCCCCACCCCCACCGACACACCGAGATAGAAAAGCAGGCCGTTCTTCTTTTCCTTCTCAATTCTGGCCAATGTCAGCTCCACACTTCCCAGGGTGCCCGGAGCTGTACCCAGAGCCTCTGACTAACGCTATGCACCACACTGAAGGATGGCTTTATGTTTTAAACATGTATTCTCCAGAAAGTGTTTTTAAACCCAGGCCTGGAGTATCCAACCTAAGCCGGCCTCCACTTCTATCCTTTTTTCAAGGAGCTCTCTGCAGAGACTCCTTACCAAGTGGCAAACAGTTCCACTGAAGGGACATGGTGGGCTGTGTAGATGAACGGGCATCCTCAAAGAACATTTGATGGCTAGAGCAGGGTGAGGGCACGAACTTAACACAAAATTCAGAGCACCTGTGAGAAGTAGCGAGGGGTATGCAGATGGTCTGCAGTTGCAATTTTATGAAAACGGACTTTACTACATAGGAGATTTATTATTATTTTTTATTTATTTTTTACAGAGACAGAGAGAGAGTCAGAGAGAGGGATAGATAGGGACAGAGAGACAGGAACGAAGAGAGATGAGAAGCATCAATCATCAATTTTTTTGTTGCAACACCTTAGTTGTTCATTGATTGCTTTCTCATATGTGCCTTGACCGTGGGCCTTCAGCAAACCGAGTAACCCCTTGCTCGAGCCAGCAACCTTGGGTCCAAGCTGATGAGCTTTGCTCAAACCCGATGAGCCCCGGCTCAAGCTGGCAACCTCGGGGTCTCGAACCTGGGTCCTCCGCATCCCAGTCCGACGTTCTATCCACTGCTCCACCGCCTGGTCAGTACATAGGAGATTTTTAAAGGTCTTTCAATCAGCACAATAAGAGAACAAAATGGCTAATTGTCGATGTACTGGTATCCATTTTTCCGCTTTAAATTTTGAGCTCCATGAACTATCCTTTCTTCCTACTCAATATGGCCAATAACTAAGATTCTATCTCTCTGGTCCTGGTTGAAACCTTGATAATGTAAATGGTTTTTTGCTACCTTTCCCCATAAAACATCAGAGAGCCACGGGCTGTCACCACTTCAAGACTCCATCGAGGCATCTTTGTTTTGCTTTATTGTGCTCTGTTTAGGGGGGTGGGGGGGTGTTTACTTCAGTGTTTAAGTTACGCTTCTTCTGCTTCCCGCCCTTAAGAAAGATAAAGAAGGCCTCAGGTTCTGGTTGCCATGGGAAATTCTGGGTTAAAGGAAAATAAACATTTTAGGCAGTGAAGTGATCCATCCACTACAAAAAAAAACTGCCCCTGATAAATGGGCTTTGAGGTGGGCAGCGACCAGCCTTCCCCTCATCAGGCAGGCTCACAGGAAACCTTCCCTTTGGTCTTTGATTAATGTAATAAGGAGTCTTCTTAGGAACTTGTCTGGGACAGAAGGGAGGCGGAAGCACAGCTACAACTACGTCACGGGGAGCCGACGGAAGCCACGAGCCGTCCAGCATGCTGAGGAGCGGGGAGGCAGTGCCACCTTCGGCCAAGTTTTTCTAGACAAAATGCAGGTGAGGTTATTGACAATTCTGGAGAATGCTGTATTTGTAGAAGAGTTAAATCAAAGGGAACACAGATGAAAGCCAACAGTAATTTCCATTCCCTGTGACAACGCAGCATAGTGGAGGTGAGGATGTTCAACTTGGTCTCAGGAAACTCAGATTATAGTCCTCGCTCTTTCAAGAAACTGAGATGTTATCTTGGGATGCTGGCGTAAGTCATGTTTTGAAGGTATTTTAAATGACAACGCTGTATTTATTCTTGATAACTAAAACTTTTTTTAAAAAAATCTACCATTGTTCATCTTCCGGCCGGTCCCATGGCTATTTCTATTCCACATCTGTCCAGAAGGTCAAAAGCAGAGTCTAAATTCAGGCATCTCCCCAGAACCAAGCAGCCTGGGGCACAGGCACCGCAGCTGGGGCGGGATCTAAAGTCTGTCCTCCGACAGAGCCCTGAGCGGAGACTTTAAAGCTCTTCTCTGTTGTCTGTTCCCTTTATTTAATGTTTTATGGAATCTGGGAACTGTAGAGGAGAGAGAACCACTTTTGTCAGTCAGCACGATGCCATGGCAACCGGGTGAAATGTGAAACACTGTCAAATCAACAATTGTTTGGTCTACGTGATGCCAAATAGCAACCAGTTTATTGATTGGTTGTTGTTTTTTTCTTTGAGTACAAATTTGTTCAGTTTTTGAAGTATGTAGAATACAAGCCTCTAAACAATCATCCCTCTAAATAATCGTCCCTTTATTTTCTTCACAGAGTACAAGCCAATTTCAAACATATTACATCATCCGTTACTTTGAACTTCCCAACCACTTCTGGTCTGTCTATAAAGCAAATAAGATCATATTTGTTTTACAAATGAAGGTTATAAGTGCCATTGACGTAGCACAGGCAAGCATAACTACCCCAAATAATTCTCTCTACGTTCTTTAAGTGGAACTGAAGACACTACTATTTTTGTACATCAAATAAGAGGGTGAATTTTGCCGGGCCCGAATACAATGTTCAGGGGATAGTCCTTGGTTAAAGTCTCTCACGGTTCATCATCAACAGCAGGGTCTCCACACTCCTCTTGGGCTGTCACCAGTCCGTCTGAAGACAGACGGATGTTGGGACACCCTCGCTGGACAGCCCAGAGCTGGACAAGCACAATTGTTTTCCACTTGACACCCAGGCTTGCTTCCTTGACTTCAAGCTAAAATAGTTATCCCCTCCAATACACAAACTCCTAGATCGGTTCTGAAAGACCGATTCTACCAGGATGTCAACTAGCCTCGTAAAGATAGGGAAGTGCGAGAAAGTCATTAGGTCAGCGCATGGATGGCAGGTGCCCTGTTCAGGACAGGTGTCCTGTCTCTATCGCTCCAAAGTTCTTTCTACCATTTATTTAACTAAATCCATCAGAGAAAGACAAGTACCATGTGATTTCACTTATATGTGGAACGTAATGAACAAAATAGAATGAAAACAGACTCCTAGATACAGAGCACAGATAGACAGCTGTCAGTAGGGAGGGGGTGGGGGCTGGGTGAAAAAGGTGAAGGAATTAAGCAAAAAACCAACCACACAAAGGGAAAAGCAAACAAACCCCTAGATGCAGACAACAGTGTGGTTATTACCACAGGAAAAGGCGGGTGGAGCTAGAAGAGGGGAAGGGGATAGATGGTGATGGAAAGAGACCAGACTTTGGGTGGTGAACGCACAGTACTATATACAGATGCTGTGTTCTAGAAGTGTACACCTGAAACCTACATAATTTTATTAACCAATATAATCCCAATAAATTCAATATAAAAATATTAAAAAAATAAAATGTATTTTCAGATTTTATATCAAGTCCTAAAACTCCGATATCCCGGGAACATCCCCCCGCTACATGCCCGCGATTTTCCGCCCCCCCCCCCCCCAAGGAAGGGCGGATGCCACGCAGGACAGGAAACTAGTGCTCAGCGTCAACTATTAAATTCAATCTTGACTTTTATTTTATTTTATTGTATTTATTCCCTAAACACAATGTTCTTAAAAGCCAAGTATGATCGAACAAGACAATGTACTTTTTTTATTAATATATATTATTCTTTTGGCTCCCGTTCACACAGCAGGGGCTGGGCCTGCATCCCTGAGCCGTGTGTGCAGGGGACCAGCCATCTGGGTCCGCCTGACCTACGGCCTAGGCAGCCCGGCACCCCCCCAGACTTGGCTGAGTGCCAGCTACGCAGGGAGCAGGATGGACTCTCGGGGCCTCGCGGGGCACGCAACCCAGCAGATGGCCTGGAGAGTAACGAAGTAATAGGACGTGTGAGGCGTAGACGTGCAGGGTGCTGTCGGGGACAGGTCACAGGGGCTAAACTTGGTCTGGGGCCCAGAGAAAGTTCTTCACCCAAAGTGACAAGATCTTTATCCTGTCCCCCTCCCCCGAAATGTGACGATGAATTAGCCGGAGGAGAGCAGAATTCGACAGGTGGAAAAAACACATTCAAAGGCTGTGATGGTTCCTTTTATGAATGAACTTGGCTAGACTACAGTTCTCATTTATTCAACCACATCCACATCTAGGTGGCACACAGCATTCTGTGCGTGTGGTTAATGTTTACCGTCTGTTGATTTTAAGCATAGGAGACTTTCCTTCATAATCTGGGTGGGCCTCTGACGATCAGTTGAAAGGCCTTAGGATGGAGAGGGGGGTGTCCCTGAGACAGAAGTTTCACTTGTGGATGGAAGCGTCAGCTCTTGCCTGACCGTGCCCAGCTTGCTTGAATCTACACATTTCAGGCTTGCTGGCTGCCACCCCCCACTTATGTAAGACAATCCCTTGAAATAAATCTCCTATATTCACACATACACTCACATGCACACCAATACACACACAGTCCAATTCTTCTATTCCTTCACAAGTATGTTTCCCTATATGCACACATTAGAACCCTAAGTGATAGATGCTGGTCCCAGAAGTGGGGTGTTGCTGGAATAAGTGCCTTAACGTAGGAAGTGGCTTTGGAACTGCGTAAAGGGCACAGACTGAACAATTTTTTTTAGTGAGAGAGAGAGAGAGAGGAGAGGGATGGGCAGGGACAGACAGACAGGGAGAAAAATGAGAAGTATCAACTTATAGTTGTGGCACTTTAGTTGTTCATTGATTGCTTTCTCATATGTGCCTTGACTGGGGGCTCTAGCCAAGCCAGTGACCCCTTGCTCAAGCCAGCAACCTTGGGCTCAAGCCAGTGACCATGGGGACATGTCTATGATCCCGCACTCAAGCCAGCGACCCTGCACTCAAGCTGGTGAGCCTGTGCTCAAGCCAGCCACCTTGGGCTTCAAGTCAATGACCTTTTGGCTCAAGTCAGTGATTATGAGGTCATGTCAATGATCCCGTGCTCAAGCCAGATGAGCCCACACTCAAGCCGGCGACGTCAAGGTTTTGAACCTGGGTCCTCAGCATCCCAGACCAACACTCTATCCATTGCGCTACCACCTGATCAGGCCAGATTGGAAGAATTTTAAGGTACACGACACAAAAAGCTTGAGTGGGCTGTTCTTGATGCTCAATGGTTAGTTTGATGTTTTCTTGGCCCATAAAATGGGGTTAATCAAGTCCTACTGGCTCGGCAGAACTCACCTGATGAACTTTTTCCTGAAATTAGTATGTATTAATTGATTAATTAACCTAATAAATGAATCCTTTTTTTCTAAGCATACCCGGCCAGGCCTCTTGACTGCCCACAATCCTCTTCAAACAACAAAAACAGCAAGGAGGATTCAAACCTCTGTGTGTAAATATGTCCAATAAAAAAGAAAGCTTAATCTAATCCTTGGAAACGTGAGTACTTTTTGTCAGTTGTTTCATCACTTCTGATTTACAGTTAGGGGCCTTCATTTTCCATCTTCATGAACAAGCACAAGGCAATAAACACAGATCACTGTATTAATAAAGCAGGAAGATTATGCACCATTTATACAGGATGGCGGGAAAAACCAGACCGGGAAGATGAAAGCACTCAGCATGCCGTAATTTATGTCAGACAAGTGTCCTATGTTGGGATCAGATTCTGGCTTAAACGAGGAAATGGGACACACATCCAAGACAGCAAAGGCAGGTGGAAAAGTGAAAAGTTGGCTACATGAAGAATATTAAAAATCTTCCGATCGATTTCACAGAGACGTCACCTGAGGAATATCACCTCCGACAAAGGGGGGTGAACCCTGGCCCACCTCTTTCTCTTCCTCCTAATTTTCCTTATTTAGTCATTGTCATTCCGGAAGCTACCTTCATAACAGCAAGCAAGGCGGAGTGTTCCAAATGTCCCCTGAGTCATCCCTGGTGCTCTGCCTGGGCCTGACACTGTCACAAGCTGGAGACGCTCAAAAGCAGGGGTCCCCAAACGTTTTACACAGGGGGCCAGTTCACTGTCCCTCAGACCATTGGAGGGTAGGACTATAAAAAAAAAAAACTATGAACAAATCCCTATGCATACTGCACATATCTTATTTTAAAGTAAAAAAACAAAACGAGAACAAATACAATATTTAAAATAAAGAACAAGTAAATTTAAATCAACAAACTGACCAGTATTTCAATGGGAATATGCTCCTCTCACTGACCACCAATGAGAGGTGCCCCGTCCAATGAGAAGTGCAGGGGGCGGGGCGGGGGGGGCGGCGGATAAATGGCCTCAGGGGGCCGCATGCGGCCGTGGGCCGTAGTTTGGGGACCCCTGCTCAAAAGGAACACTCAAGTGCATTTACAACACTCAGTTCATAAAGGAAGAGGCTTCACAATCACAACATGGCTTCAAAAGGAAGCCAGTGCCAGGCATGGGCGGCGCCACGGGCGGCACCTTCCTCTTGCACGCACCGGGTGAAAACCGCCACGGGGAGTTACGGGAAGAAATTTGGAGAATAAATGAGCAGTACAGGTCCTCGCACTGTTTCTGAGCCCTGATTTCGAGAAACGCTTCAAGGCTGTAATTTTTAATCAGGCCCCGCCCAGAGGTGAGCAGCGACACGTCAGGGACAACGAGACTGGAGATGCCACCTGGTTCCATCGCTCTGGCGAAAGTGTCACGAATTAATTTTTGGGGAAAGGTTCCTATTTGTTTTTACACTCACATACAACCAGAACTACTTTGTGGGTGTGAGCCTAGAAAGCAGAACTTTAAAAGAAAATTTTTTCTAGTTTTTTCCATTGATTTGAGAGAGAAAAAGAGAGAAAGAGAAAGAGAGAGAGAAAAGGAAAAGAAAAAGAGAGAGACAGAGAGAGAGAGAGAGAGAGAGAGAGAGAAGCACCAACCTATTGTTCCACTTAGTTGTTCCATTTAGTTGTGTGCTTATTGGTTGCTTCTCATACTTTCCCTGACTGGGGATCGAACCCACAACCTCAGCACACCGTTATGGCACTCTACCCACTTACCTACCCAGCCAGAGTGGAAGCAGGACGTTTTATGGGCAGCTGTGACAGAGTTTTTTACGTCTGTGCTCTAAGGAGACCCATAAGCTCAGCCCTGCAGTTCAGTGAAAGAGTCCGAGTCCTCAGTGGCGGACAGCACAGATTAGGGTCTGTTCCTCGTCTTTGAAACGAGTGTGTTCCTAGAGCTGCAATGTGCCGTTTCTTTCTCCTGAGTCCCCTTTTTAACTACATACATGCACCCACACAGATCACTGGTGTGTGTGTGTGTGTATATCTGTCTATCTTTGTCAAAAGTCTAGATGAAGGCCCTGGCCGGTTGGCTCAGTGGTAGAGCGTCGCCTGGCATGCAGGAGTCCCGGGTTCGATTCCTGGCCAGGGCACAGAGAAGCGCCCATCTGCTTCTCCACCTTTCCCCCTCTCCTTCCTCTCTGTCTCTCTCTTCCCCTCCCGCAGCCAAGGCTCCATTAGAGCAAAGTTGGCCTGGGGCGCTGAGGACGGCACCATGGCCTCTGCCTCAGGCACTAGAATGGCCCTGGTTGCAACGGAGCAACGCCCCAGATAGGCAGAGCATCGCCCCCTGGTGGGCATGCTGGGTGGGTCCCGGTTGGGCGCATGTGGGAGTCTGTCTGACTGCCTCCCCGTTTCCAACTTCAGAAAAATACAAAAAAAAAAAAAAGTCTGGATGAAGATTCCATCCCTGCTCACTGATTGCTCATACCCAGAAGCAAGTTACCTGACCCTTCCGATGGGTTCCCTGGGCTTTCCGCTGAGGATGCCAAAGGCTTCCTTCCACCATAATTGATGATGGAAAGAACAGTGTAAGTAAACTCAGTGAGCGCTGCCTCAAGATGTTTGAAAATAATTCTAGACTCTAGATTCCCAGAAAGCATCACCAAACTTTGAATCATACGTTTTGACAAAACAAGTATTTAAGCTCAACTGTCCCCAAAGTGTGAATTACACGCACCCAGGGGCAAAGTGGTTTGGAAAAGACATGTTAATCTAGCTCATTAACCCTAGAGGCAACAAGACAACAAAACCTTTCTGCTTCTGTTTTCTGTAAACCTGGTTAATTGAGCAGGACTCAGGGATGAAAGGGATGCAAAATTTTGTAAATTTGGTTGACACTTTACGATTGATGGTGGGTGGGGGGGGGTTGCCTCAAAAAGACGGAACTCTGGAGCTGGAAGTCCATGGAATAAATTTCACTTACGTAAGGAAAGTGCTGATTTTTATTGGAATTGAAAGAAAAAAATATTATTCTAGGTATGAAAGTGTCAGGTAGCATCTCAACCCATCGCGGTTACCTGAAAGAGATCCTTTACACTTTTTAAATCTGTGTAGACAGGAACACCACCCCTGTGTGTGGGAATGCACACTGGTGGTAGCGGAATTACGGGAGGCAAACACTTGCTGTTGCCCGAACATGGCAACCTGTGATTGAATAAGCTATATAGTCAGTGTTGCACTTTAGAAATAGGTGGTCCCTGGCTCACTCAGGAAGGCACAGAAGGTCTCTAGCCAAGTCAAAGAACAATCTCAGAGTTCCAGCTTCTGGAGCAAGCAGAGCTTGACGTCTTCCTAAAGGAGAGACAGTTGATGACAAGGAGAGAGGGACAGTTTCTCAGCCACCAGATGTGCCTTTGCAGATGGATGCTGTACCTGGCCTTGCAAAGAACAGCAGCTGCTGGCTGCCCTTTCAGCCAGGGAAGGAGAAGAAAAAAAAGTGGCCACTGCAGCAGTAACACCTGTCACTGCCAGAGGAGAGGACAGGGAGAATTCGAAATGGGGTAAATAGTGTTGGCACTACAATAGAGACGTAGAGAATTAATAATGCACCAGGCAACTTCCTCCTGGTCTCCTTAGCCTTCCATCAAAAGCAACCGAAACTAATTAAATCAAACCAACTATTCCAGTTGACAAATAAAAGGGCAGGTCTAGCTATGAATTCTTTTCTCTGTCTGATATGATTAATCTTGCATTAGACTACAGATGGCCACTTGGTAAATAGTTAAGCCATGGTACACTTGGCATTTATGAAAGATTTTTTTGTCATGTTGCAACAAAGCTTTGAAAGCTTGACCACACAGTGTTGAGTTTGGCTTTGATCATGCCCTGGTAAAGGGTGTCTGAGGGGGAAATGGTGAAATATTTTTATTCCGGCACGTAGTTAGCCCTGCTGTGTTCAGCACTGAGGCAAGATATTAGAACATCTTTGCTCAATTTCAGACAAAGAAGCCATCCTGACTTATATTCCCATATAGTTCTTTAAAAAATACTTAACAGGTCCTGGCTGGTTGGTTCAGTGGTTGAGTGTCGGCCTGGCGTGTGGATGTCCTGGGTTTGATTCCCAGTCAGGGCACACAGGAGACGTGCCTATCTGCTTCTCCACCTCTCTCTCTCTCTTTTCTCCTCCTGCAGCCATGGCTCAATCGGAGCAAGTTGACCCCAGGTGCTGAGGATGGCTCCGTGCTTCTACCTCAGGCACTAAGAAGAGCTCTGTTGCTGAGCAATGGAGCATTGCTCCCTAGTGGGCTTGCTGAGTGTATCCTGGTCAGGCACATGTGGAAGTCTGTCTGTCTCTCTGCCTCCCCTCCTCTCACTGAATTAAAAAAAAATTCTATTGACATAAATATTCAAAGCAGACATTATTATCATTACTATTACCCATATTTCATAATCACACTGATCTCATAGTTCAATTTTTACTACAAATAATTTTTCTACCAGTCAAGTTTTTACCTCCACTCCAATTTTCTAAATAAATTTGCAATCTTCAGCACATTCAAGTTACATAGAATTCTACATAGATTGCTATAGAAACATCAAGAAAGAACCACAAATACACCCTAATTTTTCAAACCCTGTTAGGTTTTCTGCTGTTGACCAATGAGATCATAAGAGTTAATGCAAGCAAGCACTGGCAAATGAATGTGTTCTTCTTAACAAATGAGTTTAGAGACCCGGGGATAATTTCTTTCAACAAACCTCAGTGAGTGGTAGAGGAAAAGAAACAGAGATGCTGTTATAGAATACATGCAAATACTGTTACTACAAAGACCAAACTTAAGGGAGAATCAGTTTCTAAGCAATTCTTCCTTTTAATGACATCATTTTCATAAGACCTCTCGCACTAAGTTGAACGATATCCAAATTTGTGTTTGTCACCATGGGTCCTCTTTTTTTTTTTTTTTTCTAAACTCATTTAGGAAAGCTAAGACTGGCCATCTTAATTAGTCTACAGGGTAATAACTTTTCACACATAAGAAAAACACTCATTGTATTTTCAGCTCAGATAGATGAAAAATTATTTAAATGAAAAATACAGAGTAAATTGACCGGGCTGGGGGTGACTTAGAAGAAATAATTCTGATTAACCAACACTTGCATTCGTGTAACTGGGAATAAACTATCACACCTATAGAATGGGAAGGTGAGACGAGGACAGGTGGCCTCTTGACTGTTCATCTTCCATTACCCTCTTCACTGTTTCACACTTGCTAACATACAACACATGTATGTATACCAGTACTCACCTCTCCCAGGCCATGCCCGTTATTACCGTCTCAGAACAAACAGCAGCGTTAGGATTGGCAGGACAGAGTGGATTCCAAAACGCCTCTGTCCGTGTGTCTTTGCGTGGCTCCGGCCAATGGAGGTCAAGGCCGGCCATCTCCTAAGGTGTTGCCAGATTCATCGGGAATGCGTCCACTTGCCCTACGTTTCCAAGCATTCTCACAGGAAGTCTCTGGTTCTGGAGTGCTCCTTCTTATTTTAAAATTGAAACCACCTATCTGACCTCATTTCACATCGACAGCTTGCATTCAACCAGACTAAGGCGCCCTCTCATGTCGTCACCTCCCTCCTGGACACGAACGGAACCGAACGGGTACCCCAAGCGGAGCTCATTATCTGGAGGCTGCCTGCCAGGCAAAAGCCGCACCAGCTAAAGTGGCCATTAGGTCCCATGGACCAAGGGCTACTTTTTGAGTCACTTTTTTTTTTTTCTTAAGCCACATTTCATTATAAGGATAGAAACCCTAACACGTCTTCCTCTTACTCATTTCCTTTGCCAGTGCCAATGCCATTGGAGGAACTAACGCCGAAGACAACTTTTGTTCTTAAGAATCTTTAAGTCTAGGAGGAACTGTCAGGAGAGTTATGCCACAAAAGTTGACAAAATGTATTTCTGATTTGTTAAATAAAATTCCAAGATTGCCTGGGTTTATTTTATTTGAATGCTCTTTTGGTAGGAAAAATTTGCAAATCAAGGATAAAATTTCTATTTTAAGTGTCCTGATTATACAATATTAACCGTAAGAGCTCTATGATCACCTAAGAATTAAAGACATCATCACAATTTATAGAAATGCATTTGTATATATATACAATGCATACTTACACCAAAATGTCTCAAGTCCTCGTTTTAAGGCAATTCATCCTTTTAAATTCAGATCATAAGCTCTGACCCAGTTTTTAAAACTGGCTAAAGGTATGCGTTACCTCTTATCTTTGTTGCTCATCAGGATGACACTTTTAATTTCCTTCGATTGATTACCATGATTCCAGTTCCTCTATTTACAATGTCTAATTAGTTCAGGGAGGATTCGGTGAAACTTTGTCAAGGAAAAATAAAAACAATGCAACTTTCAATTACTTTCTTTTATCTTCTATGCTATGGAGCCTCTGCCTCTCCCCTTCAGCTCTGCCTCACAGCTTCCCAGAGCAAACCGAGACCCTCTGGTTTTCATCTGCCTCCCTGAACACTTCCAGCACCTTCCTTCCTGCCTGCACTTTACAAACCAATCAAATCTCCGATGCCTAACGGTCTCTTTCGCAGGGTCGGTCCCTCTTTAATATAATGCTCATATGTGTCAATTGCTCGTATAATATATTTAGAAAAGGTTAGTCTCATAAGAGACACTTTGATTATACCAATTTATTCCAGATAGGTCCTGCATACCCCCTCGTATCTATATCTCTATCCATGTCCCTTTATATAAATACATCCAGGTCGATGGGGTGCACACCTGCTTTCGTAGCTTGCTGCGCAGAAGTAAAAGTGCCTGGGTTATAGCTATTGGCCCACCTGACTATCTTTAAGGTCATCGAAGCTATTCCGTTGTGTGAGTGGCTGTCTTTCCATTCTTGTAGCATAATTGCTTTTGGTTTATGACTCAATAAATAAAACATCCCATCTATTAAACCAACTCTTAAAATTTGTATTACCAAGATAAGGATGTGGTGAGGATGTTGTTACACCGTCCATCGTGGTTTCAGTGGGAACGGCCTGAAATGATCTGTGGTATACCTATACGGTCTTCCCTAATATTTTACCCTTCCTTATTTGATAGCTACCGGCAGGTGGTGGGCAACTGACATATATTTGATAAGGAACGAAATAAGCTGAATGCTCTCCCGTTTCTATAAAATATCACCTTACCTATTCTCATCAGTGCTGAAACAAAATCTTTCAGTTTATTAGTTAACCTGGAGTTATATTTTTGGTTAAGGATTTTTTTTTTAATCTTTTACAATTAGTATAATGTATAGTTTTGTTCTTGTATCAATGATTCTTTTTTTTTCCTTTGTATTTTTCTGAAATGGGGAGGCACTCAGACAGACTCCCGCATGCGCCCGACTGGGATCCTCCCAGCATGCCCACCAGGGGGCGATGCTCTGCCCATCTGGGGCGTTGCTCTGTTTCAACCAAAGTCATTCCAGCACCTGAGGCAGAGGCCACAGAGCCATCCCCAGCGCCCGGGCCAACTTTGCTCCAATGGAACCTTGGCTGTGGGAGGGGAAGAGAGAGACAGAGAGGAAGGAGAGGGGGAGGGGTGGAGAAGCAGATGGGCGCTTCTCCTGTGTGCCCTGGCTGGGAATCGAACCCGGGACTCCTGCACGCCAAGCCGACGCTCTACCACTGAGCCAACTGGCCAGGACCTGTATCAATCATTCTTTTTGTGTGTGTGTGTGTGTGTGTGTGTGTATGTGTTTTTCTGAAGCTGGAAACAGGGAGAGACAGTCAGACAGACTCCCGCATGTGCCTGACCAGGATCCACCCGGCACGCCCACCAGGGGCGACGCTCTGCCCACCAGGGGGCGATGCTCTGCCCCTCCGGGGTGTCACTCTGTCGCGACCAGAGCCACTCTAGCGCCTGGGGCAGAGGCCACAGAGCCATCCCCAGCGCCCGGGCCAACTTTGCTCCAATGGAGCCTTGGCTGTGGGAGGGGAAGAGAGAGACAGAGAGGAAGGAGAGGGGGAGGGGTGGAGAAGCAGATGGGCGCTTCTCCTGTGTGCCCTGGCTGGGAATCAAACCCGGGACTTCTGCACGCCAGGCCGACGCTCTACCACTGAGCCAACCGGCCAGGGCCTGTATCAATGATTCTTGATGGCATCCTTGACCTCCTCTAGCGTCCACTTCAGTAACTTAAACTCTGCTATTGTTTTGAGATTTTTACTCACTTATTTTTGTCAAGATTGTCTCTCAATAAATTAGTATGTTTTTCTTTGAATGTTTCAGTTAAAAACCACTAGAAATCACTCATTATCACATGCACCAAACTTTACCCAGTCAGTTAACCATCATAACAAGGGTCCAGAAAACAAAATAATGAGGACAGAGAGGAATGTTTCTTCCATTTCTGAGGCATTGTTCTGTATTCTGCTTTGCTGTCTCCGAGAAAGGCAGGTGTCTTCCCGCCTCGGAAGACACCTCTGCCGCTGCCGCCTCTCTGCCTCCACATGGGTACAACGTTCTTCTCCCTCCCAAGGGGCCTGACGCTCCGGACCCTTTGTCTCTCTTCCTTTCAGAACGTCTCCCTTAGTGCTTCCTTCCCATTCGCTAGTCAGGTTCAATCACTTTGTTCTTTAAACTTGTTTTAGTTCATTTTCCTTAGTAGCATCTGATCCTAGTAACCACTATCTCTGTAGTAAGAAATAGTTCCTTCCCTCAGTTCTCCCTGACTGCTCTCTCTTCCTTCTACTCGGTGGCTGTCCTATCAGAGTACTGGGTTGCCATCCGTTCTTGCAGGTGGAGATGCCCCTGGGGTTCTGTTTTGGGGACCTCTTCTCCGCATGGCATGCTCCCGTCCATGGTGGTGGTTCTCGGGTCCCAACCACCACGCCCTCTCTCCATGCTGAGCACCGGAGCCACGTGTCCAATTGCCTATTAGACCTCTGTCTTGAAGGCCCCACGACCCTCAAACTCGTCATGTCTGATTATCCTATTGCTCTTGCAACAAATGATCACAAATACAGAAGTTTGAAACAACGCAAACACGTTGTTTTCTGTCACTTCACAGCTCAGGAGGTCAGAAGCCTGCGGCCCCTGTGTCGTCAGGGCTGGGCTCCTGGCAGCCATAGGAGAATCGACGTCCCTGCCGTCCCCAGCTCCCAACCTGTCCTCACATCACTCCAGCCTCTGCTTCCTTCCTTATTTCCCCTCTGACTCCAACTCTCCTGCCTCCCTCTTCTTATGGTTGATCCCACAGGGTCCCCCTGGGCTGTCCACGTCACCTCCGTATCTCATTTCCTTGCATCTTTAAAATCCCTTTCAGGACCAAGACACGGACATCTTTGGGGTCCTAGTATTCTGTCTACCAATGGTGTTCAACACTGAACCAGTCCCCCCCCTCCCCAACTCTCTTCTCCCTCTCACACCAGGTGAATAGCACTGTCACACACCACGCTGTTCAACTCAGACACCTGCAGGGTCCTCCTGATCCTTTTCTTTACCTTCTTGTTCCCCAGACCCAATCACCAAGTCCTACTGATTCTATGTCCTAAATATCTTTCGAACCAGTTCGGTTTTCTCCATCTTTCTGTCACTTACAGAAATCAGGCCACCATCACCTCTCAGCCTTTTCACGGACCTTCCTACCAGTGGCCTGTCGTCGTCTGCTCCATGTTCCTGAGCCTCATGATGCTGATTCTGACAGTTCTCTGCTTGACGTCCATCCAGGCTATTTCCTTTCCCCCCAACTAGAAATCAAACATTAGGGCCCTGGCCGGGTAGCTCAGTCGTTTAGAGCGTCGTCCTGATACGCCACGGTTGTGGGCTCAATCCCAGGTCAGGGCACATACAAGAGTCAATCAATGAAAACGGAACAACAAATCAATGTTTCTCCCATGCTCTCTCTCTCTACCTCCCCCTCTTTCTCTAACATAAATAAATAAATAATGTAAAATACAAACACTACTAGCTGATATATATTTAAAACACATCTCGCGCTGTCCCATCACCATTCTCCACTTCCTCGCTGACCTCGAGCTCCGTGAGCTCTTCCAGCCCCAGGTCACCGTGAGGAGAGCTGCTCATCCTGTCTGGAACACTATGTCCTGTCTGAACCCTACTTGACTCAATGGCCGCCACCCAGACCTCATGCCCCAGCTTTGACGTCATTGTACTGGAAGCCACCATTCTTCCCCTGGTTGAGCTCCTCACCACCCAGCCTCCCCTCCCGTTACTCTGAGACTTGACCAATTCAGCGTTATTAGGTGACTTTCAGGTTCCTTCTCTGCACCGCCCTTTGTACCATACTTTGTTCTCTGATGCTTAGGGAGGAAGAGAAAGAGCAGAGGAAAGAACAGCTGGAGCAGAAATTGTGGAATAATAACTAATAAGTAAGATTTGCCAATGGTTCGTGTTGGGGCTGGATCTGGGATTCGAAGCCAACGATGTGAGGCTACAGAAGCCGTCCTTTGCCCTCTGAATTTGTGTATTCAAAACTTTAGATTGTTCATCCAATGCCTTAAAGAGTTTTTGCTAATGCTGTATACACCCGTGGTATTACTTTGTATTTTTCTATAAACGTTTGTTATTTTAAATTGAGTTTATATTACAAGGAAGACTTTCATCCTTGTCAACAATGGACTGTGTGTGTGAAGGTATCGATACAAATCCTGAGTCTGTTGGCCTGAACATTGTCACTCCATGCCAATGGACACTCCTTCCATTCTTAAGATGGGAGAACAATGGAATTGGCAAACCTTGCCTATTCAGCAAGTTACACAAAGGTATATGCCTCCTTTTCCGGAAAAATTATATACGCATCACAGCAAGGAAAGAAAACAGATACTGCTCACAAAAATTAGGGGATCAGGGAAGGTGCAGGTCCTCCAGGACTTTCAGCCTTTTGTCTAGCGCATTTCCACCAATGAAATCAGAGTTGGTTTTGCATCTCATTTGCATAATCGGACAACTTTCTTTGACTTGCCATTTGTTTTTCTGATGTTCTTGTTTAATAAAAAAATCAAATGCTGTGTTTTTGTTTTTGTTTTATAGCTTCATATTCATTTTGAAATATTCCCTAATTTTTGTGAACAGTAGGTTTGGGGAAAATGCTACAAGAATCTTTCCTGACCAGAGGTTCCACTTTTTAGATTTTTTTATTATTTATATCAGTAAACAGAGAGTGACTTGCTCCCGGTGAAGACACAGGGTGACACCACGTCTCTGCTAAAATGACACCTGATGTCACCCCAGCACGTGGGTTGGCTTTCGGGGGATCAATAAGTCCCCTCTGTAGCGACTGTGTGGCCATGCCTGTTGGGCCCAGCTAGGAGTTGGGTATCCACCTTTCTCGAATTCAGAGCCCTGCGGATGACTGAAGTCACCCCCCCCCCCCCCCCCGCTTTGGCCAGAGGACTACAGCAGTGGTGGAAGGTCAGCTATGGTGTTCAGTGTTGTCTAGGGCAGAGGAGAAAGAGAGAGGAGAAAGAGGTGGATCCACACAACAATCTTTGACTGGTGTGTAATTAATCCTTCTCTATGTCCACCTCATTGAAATGGAATAAAAGGAGAATTAAACTCAGAGAGGGTTTGGTGGAATCCCACAATAATTATAGAAATAAAAGAATGCTTCTGAACTCTGGCTTGACATTGTGCCTGTGAAGGTCTGAGCCCTGAGATCAGCTCATCTATTTTCTGTAAAACTGGGTGATTACCTAGTGTCAGCCGAACATCAAAGATGCGGGTTCTCTTTGCTGCCATCAAGGGGCCTTGGCGGTACTGTTCGGAGGGAGAGAAGGGAGGTGTGTCCAGGGGCGGTAAGAACAGTTGTGCGCGTCAGGGAGCTCATTGCAGAAGGCTCTGGGAGAAATGCGAGTGGGCAGCAGGCAGATCAAAGTCTCGCTGGAGTTCTCAGTGATTGAAACGCCAGGCTGGAGAGTCCGGGGAAGATTTCAGTGGGGGCTGCAGGGCCAGCGAGACAGAGAGCGTTTGAGAAGGGCACAGAGGTTTCCCGATCAGAGGCGAATTAAATGAGGATGTCCTCAAGGTAAGCGGAGATGGCAGGAGGCAGAGCGGATGTCCCCATGGGACGGAGGGGGTTAGGATACGTTTCTGGCAGAGTCGAAGTGCATGGGAAACCCCTTGTTGGATGTACCCGGGAGGCGGCGGAAAGTGAGTGAGATGACCCAGCAGAAGCACAGAGGAACCAGAACAGCAACAAAGGCAGAGACCCCGCCCAGGTCGGTCCTACCCGTCAGGGGAGGCCAGAGGGCAGAGGCAAGGGCCCCGCGATGCAGGTGACGCTGTGAAGAGCGACATGGTGGAAACAGATTGGTTGAAAATCAGTAACTCGGAAATGGAGAAAGAGAGCTTGGGGAGACGCTCAGAAGGAGAGGAATAGAATGGGAGCTTCATGCCTGTCGCACCTGATCTTGTCACTTGTGGTTCCTGGAGCCTCCATGCTTCCTCTCGTGCTTTGTACTTCAAACCCACTGAATGCCCCAGATGGAGCCCCTTCTCTCCATCTTCCTCCTGGCTAACGCCTACTCACACTTACTCTTGCTTACCTGTATGCCCACCTTCAGATTTTGCCCTCACACTGTCCTTTAGTAAAACTGTGTGCCAGCCTGACCAGGCAGTGGCGCGGTGGATAGAGCGTGGGCCTGGGATGCGGAGGACCCAGGTTTGAGACCCCGAGGTCACTGGCTTGAGCACGGGTTCATCTGGTTTGGGCAAGGCTCACCAGCTTGAGCCCAAGGTCACTAGCTTGAGCGAAGGGGTCACTCGGACTGTTGTAGCCCATGGTTAAGGCACATATGAGAAAGCAATCACAAAACAACTAAGGTGCTGCAGTGAAGAATTGATGTTTCTCATTGCTCTCCCTTCCTGTCTGTCTGTCCCTCTCTCTGACTATCTCACACACACACACACACACACACACACACACACACAAACCCCCACAAAAACAAACAACCAAAAAAACATGAGTCAGCCTCTACCATACACTGAGACCCTGGGTGGCTGACCTACTTGTCTTTTTTCCCAGAAAATACATGAGCTCTTGGAAGCAAGGCTGTTAGACCTATTTCTGAACCGGGCGAGACCCAGCTCACTGTAGACGTATCTAGACCACTGCTCAGCCCCTCAGTGAGCACTGAGAGAGTTTGGCTGGATGAAGTCCATCTCAAACAACTTTGGTGACATATTGACTGGAGGTAAAGGAGGACTCAGGCAAAAACAATTAGGAAGAAAACACTGGAGCTTCTTTGTCAAGGGCACACAGTGAAAGTGGGCTTGTAGGCAGAGAGAGCGGGAAATGACTAAATGCCTGGTTTTCACTTCCATTGTCATGGTCCCGGCTGCTGGACCAGCACCTTCTGAGAACCTCGCATAACCAGCATCTCTCTTCTCTGTCCCTAATTGTGTTTCCTCACTTTCCTTGCCTGTCTCACTCCTGGCTTACTGCCTTCAAATCTCCTGATGGAACACTAGCTCGTAGTCCCCCAGCTTGAGGACTGGGACGGTTTCACTCTCTGATGGACCTCAGTGTGAAGTGAACTGGACACATCAGTGAGTCTCGCTTCCAAGGAAGTGAATGACTTCTTGCCTGTACTGGTTTGTCTCAAGATTATTATTATTATTATTTTTTTTTAAGAAAGCCAGGTAGAGAGAGGCTCCCAACCATTCTCAGTATAAACTGTATGACAGTCATATAGGACAAAAAAGTATAGGAGGTTTAATTCTGTTTTTCATGATGGGGACCTAACAATACATTTCAATAAAAAACTGAGGGGGCAAAACTTCAAGTCAGTGCCAAGACATTCCCTCATGTGCCTTACTGTCCAGTAGGGAAAGCAGATGAAGGTTTAATTATCAAATAAATGAACCAATAAATAAATGAATAGCTAAATGATATCACAAAGGACAAAAGTATCTATCATTAATTTAATGGTTGGATTTGTTGGAATTTTAAAAAATGGTTTTAAATGTCCTTCGAGACTCCGTTAACTCAAGAAAATTTCAGTAAATCGTGAAGATATTAAAATAATCCTTCACAGGTTTTCTTTTCATTGGAAAACAAAGCTCTTATTGTAACAAGACCAATGTCGAAAAGATCCTCAAACCCACCTGTCCTTCACAACCCCCCCCCCGATTTCTACAACACTGATATGACCACACTATGCCCGGCTTAAATATTTTTGGTTGGTTCCTGTTACCCACAGATGAAGCCCAAGTTCTTTTACATAACCAGGGTTTGTCTGAGGTTCTGTGATCCATCCACTAGCTCTGAACATTCATCTCTATGTCTACCCAATACCCCGCTGCCTCCAGGTCTCCACCTCACACACATGAACACTTTATGCTTCCTAATATAAAACCAGCGGTTCTTGGATCGTCTTCTGAGAGCGCACACCGTTCACCTTGCATAAATCACTCCTCGTACCTGCAAGCCCTCCCTGCCATTGCTGCTGACTCTCTCCTGACTGCATTCTCCTAACTCCTTCCTCCTTCGGGACAGAACTTCTACGTCTCTCCTTCCTCCCCCAGGGAGTGTGGCAAGAGCTCCTTCTCCCTCTCACTGCTCTCTGTGTCCCCCAACCCCGGCATCCTTTGCGTGCCTCTGTCTCCACGACTGCCACACCGGGTTGATTCATGCCATCTCTCCTGCTAGTCTATAGGAACTTGAAAAGCAAAAACTGTTTATTACAATATTTTCATATCCCTGGTGCCTCAGCCAACACCTGGCATATAGTATACACTCAATACACATTTACTGAATAATCCATGCATCCAAAAGAAATTTGTGCCATTAACAGTAATAAATATGTCACACAACGCCATGATGCTCAAATAAAAGAGCAAGTAATAAAAGAACATGCTTTTAGCCCTGGCCGGTTGGCTCAGCGGTAGAGCGTCGGCCTAGCATGCGGAGGACCCGGGTTCGATTCCCGGCCAGGGCACACAGGAGAAGCGCCCATTTGCTTCTCCACCCCTCCGCCGCGCTTTCCTCTCTGTCTCTCTCGTCCCCTCCCGCAGCCAAGGCTCCATTGGAGCAAAGATGGCCCGGGCGCTGGGGATGGCTCTGTGGCCTCTGCCCCAGGCGCTAGAGTGGCTCTGGTCGCAACATGGCGATGCCCGGGATGGGCAGAGCATCGCCCCCTGGTGGGCAGAGCGTCGCCCCTGGTGGGCGTGCCGGGTGGATCCCGGTCGGGCGCATGCGGGAGTCTGTCTGACTGTCTCTCCCTGTTTCCAGCTTCAGAAAAATGGAAAAAAATAAAAAATAAAAAAAAATAAAAGAACATGCTTTTAAACTAATTTGGCAGGGCCTGGAATTCTGTTTCTGTAAAAGCTGTCATGTATCAGAAGCTGATCCAGGGCCCAGCAGGTGCGAGCCTGGTTCTTGGGGAATGTGACAAGGCATAAGTAAGTAGTAGGCACTTTTTTTTTCCTTAATGGCTATAGAGATAAATTGGTCTTAAATGCTGTAGTCTTAAGAGGTTGGGCATAATGTTGGTGACTAACATTTGGATGGTCTTTTAAATAATGTAATTTGTAAACACAAGTACGCAGAACAGTAAGCTGAGAACGGCTCGATCAAGCCACCTTCATAGCAAACTTAAAGCCTTACTGAATTTTTCTGTTTTAATTTAAATATATATGTATATGTAAGTATTTAAATATATATATATTTCACAATAATCTTACTATGGCCTGCACTCAGACTGTCACGGATAAGAGTATCAGATTTTTATGGCTGATTTTCTGCGGCATAGCCGATGTACAATGAAGCCTTCGATGTTTGCTTCATAAGGAAGTTTAAATACAGATTATGTGACTCCTCCTTGCAACACTTTCTGCTTTCTGCCCTCGTTCTGCGGGGATTTCATTAGCATAAGCCCGGCTCTTGTCCTCCAAGCCCTCATTGCCTCAGACAAGCATGGGTTTGAGACAAAACCAAGCTGTGACTGACTCAGGTGTGAAGGCTGCTTCTCTCGGCAAATTCAACCCAGTGAAACGAGTGTGTTCCTTCCCATCCCCTTCTGACAGCGTTAATACTGTATGTTAACTGTTCTCGTTTCCTCTGCTCTGTGACTATTTTTCCCGGGATCCCACGGAGGGTGATGGATGTTCAGATACACGTGATGGTTTCATATAGAGAAAGAAAGATTAACATCGGCTAGTAAGGACGCCGGGTTACAAAATCTTAGATTAGCCTAAATATTAACACAATATTAATGCATGCTTTTGCAGATTACACAAGGAAGGGTCCGGTAAATAAAATTCCAAGCTGATCATCATTGTCAGGAAAAAAAACAAACAAACATAAAACCTGGTTTCTTAGGGTATCATTGATAATACCTTGTCCTTGTGACTAACAAAGAGATGTACCTTTTGGTTTACCAGTTAGCCCAACTGGAAAGATACTCCCCCTTCCCTCTAAAGTAAGAAGCTGGGGCAGACAGATCGACTCCCACATGTGGTGAACTAGGATCCCCCTGGCAAGCCCACCAGGGGGTGATACTCTGCCCATCTGGGGTGCTGCTCCTCTGCAACTGGAGCCATTCTAGCGCCTGAGGCGAAGGCCATGGAGCCATCCTCAGTGCCCAGGCCAACTTTGCTCCAATGGAGCCTTGGCTGCAGGAGGGGAAGAGAGAGATAGAAAGAAAAGAGAAAGGGAAGGTGGAGAAGCAGATAGGCGCTTCTCCTATGTGCCCTGACTGGGAATCAAACCTGGGACTTCTACACGCCAGGCCAAAGCTCTACCGCTGAGCCAACTGACCAGGGCTGGAAAGATACTTTTTAATTGTGTTCAAGCCATGCTAACAAAATTGAGGGGAAGATACAGATGTTAACCACTACCTCAACCCCTCGCTGAACTGTAAGGCTCTGCAGGACAGGGTCAGTGTCCTTGGTCACACTGCTCAGAGGCTCTATGCATGTCTCATAAACTTGAATTTCACTGTAATATATATATATACACACACACACACACACACACACACACATATATGTATATATATAAAAGTTGACTTAGAACATGAATCAAGGTATAAATTTTTAAACCAATGCTCATTTTCCTCCCTCCCTGATTTCTTTGTATATATTTTTCTTATTATTGAGCATTTATTTTTACACATAGCCTCATGTGCTTTATGAAACCAGGCCGAACATAAAAACAGAATGAAAGAAAGAAAGAAAATTCAGCCTGACCAGGCGGTGGCGCAGTGGATAGAGCGTCGGACTGGGACGCGGAGGTCCCAGGTTTGAAACCCAGAGGTCGCCAGCTTGAGCATGGGCTCATCTGGTTTGAGCAAGGCTCACCAGCTTGAGCCCAAGGTCTCTGGTTTGCACAAGGGGTCACTTGATCTGCTGTAGCCCCCCACCCCTGTCAAGGCACATATGAGAAAGCAATCAATGAACAACTAAGGAGCCGCAACAAAGAACCGATATTTCTCATCTCTCTCCCTTCCTGTCTGTCTGTCCCTATCTGTCTCTGTCTCTGTCACAAAGAGAAAGAAGGAAGGAAGGGAGGGAGGAGGGGAGGAAGGAAGGAAAGAAAGAAAAAAGAAAATTCAACATTTTCACAGAGGAAGAAAGGGGAAATGGGCGAATTCACTTTTTTAATGGTATTTCTCATTTACTTTACATTAGAAGAGTATTGTTTCACCGGAGGTTTCTGGGGCAGCAAAGAGTTTATGTAAAATGTCTTAGCTAAATTGGACTCCTCAGGGTGAAGCAAGTTTACTTGTGAAATCCAAACCACATCTTTATTAACCAAAGGCCATAATGAAGGTTGAATTTCTTGCTGGAAGAAAATATATTACCTTGGGTATAGGGGTTAATCTATAACCCACCTCATGAATCTGCTTATTTTTCCTGCTCCCCTCAGACATTAGCCAGCAAAAGCCATTACACATACATTAATTACACCAATTAGTCCCAACTGCACATACCCATACATTCAAGACTTGATTATCTGAGCTAAAAAAAAAAAAAAAAAAAAGTGATTAGGTATGGCACAAAAAATACAAATGAGCAGAAAAATTCAAATCCCATGTACTTTGAAGTAATGAATGCATTATACATTTTTGGCACAGCTCAGTCACCTTATTATGCTTTTCTTAATTTAATAATGCGATTACATTACATTTCCTAATCGCACCCAAGTAACGACGGGGAGAGCAGGTCCAGATTGATGGCGGGTTTGGGAAGAGCCGGCCTGCCGTGTAAGGATGTTGTCGTGGTCTTTGATTTCTTCTTTATCTATCAAATATGTTTTTGTAAATCTAGCTGCATGTCCTTCTTACTGCTGCTTCAATGCCCCACAATGTTTAACACACACACACACACACACACACACACACACATTCTCCTCACAGGTGTGACAATAAGGATTTCATACATCCATTTCCTGTGACGAAAGGAAGTGGGAAGGCAGCCAGTCCCTACCCAAGCGTCATTCTAAACTTCCCTTCCGTTGGATTTGGGGCAGCTGATACTTTTTTTCAGTTAACCTTTATAAGGTTTGGCCAGTTGCGATCACCCGTTGCAAGACAGCACAGTTAAATGCAGTGGTTGTCAGACTGTAGGGTGCAAATCCACATAAATTTATAGAGAGCTTGTTAAAACACAGATTGCTAGGCTCCCGCTCCCAGAGTTTTTGATTCAGCAAGTCTAGTATGAGGGCTATAATTTGCATAATTAACAAGTTTTCAGGTAATGCTGATGCTGCTGTCTAGGGAACCTCACTTTGATAATCACTGGTGTAATGAGTAAGAATGTAGCTTCGGTGGCCGGGCAGCTCAGCTGGTTAGAGCATCATCTCCACACGCCGAGGTTGCGGGTTTGATCCCTGCACGAATGAAACAACAGATTGATGTTCCTTTCTCTCTCGCAATCTGTCTCTGTCTCTCTCCCTTCCTCTCTAACACATCAATGAATGAAAATTTAAAAAGAATTAATATAGCATTATGGGTTTAATCCCAGCTCACCTAGCTGTGCAATCTAGGGCAATATATTTAACCTTAGTTTCAGTTTTCTTATCTGTGAGCTGAGGGTAATCACAGCAAACCTACTTCGTACTTGTTTTGGTGATTAAATGAATCGTACAATTCTTGCAGGGAGCTCCTGTCAAGATGGCAGTGTAGATCAAGGCAGTCACCGGAACCTCCCACAACCACATCAAACTTACAACTAAATTACAAAACACCATCATTCAGAAACACCTGAAATCTAACAGGGCAGAAGTCCTACAAGTGGGGAAGAGAAGTCCCTGTAACTTCTGGCTATAAAAAACAGTGGAGATTGAGACAGAGAAACAGAGGCTGCTGGAGTCCCAGGCAGCTCCTCTTAAAGGGCTGATGCACAGACTTACTCAGACGTGCTCCCTCTGAGCTCCAGCACTGGGGCAGCAGCTTGAAATGCAATAGGGACACATGGGGAAGAACTGAACGGTGTGGCATCAGAATGAGACCTGGAGGGGCAGCTTTCTTTCAGATATCCCCAGCACTAGCCAGAGCTGGACTTGGTTTGCAGCGTGGCCTCCTCCGAGGCACCTCCAAGCCCAGCACAAGTATTAGGCATCTGCTGATTGCTCTGTCGCTAATGCCAAGTGGCCCTGGACAGAGCACAGGTGGTGACTGACATTGGCCTACACCTTCCAGAGGCCCCAGGCCAGCACACCCAGTGAACAGCTCAGAGCACACTGAAGCACCACTCAATCACTTCCACAGGCAACACACTCAAGGAACAGGCTCAGGGGGGCAACTAAGCCACAGGGAAGCAAGTTCTCAGTGGGCTGGGCCTGCACACAGCTGATGCTCCACCACAGTCACAGCCAGTTCTGACAGGCAGTTGGGCTGAGGGGAGGGAACAATTCCTCCCACCGACATGCCAACAACAATCAAGGCTCAACTACAACAGGAGGGTGCACACAGTCTACACAGGGGTGCACGACGGGGCCCTACATAACACCTGCTACGTAAGGCCACCCTGCCAAGTCCAGGAGACACAGCAGCTCTGCATGGACGCAAGCAAAGGGAAGATGCAAACCTAGACGCAAAATGAGGAGACAAAGAAACAGGTCCCAAATGAAAGGAACAGAAGAAAACTCCAGAAAAAAGAACTGGAGAGTTCCAAACAAGGGTTATCAGGATGCTCAAGGAAATTAGTGATAACTTCAACAGCATAGAAAAAGGACATGGAAAAAATAAAAAAAGAACCAGTCAGCCTGACCGGATGGTGGCTCAATGGATAGATGTCAGACTAGGACATGGAGGACCCAGGTTCAAAACCCTGAGGTCGCCAGCTTGAGCATGGGCTCATCTGGTTTGAACAAGGCTCACCAGCTTGAGCCCAAAGTCACTGGCTTGAGCAAGGGGTCACTTGGTCTGCTGTAGCCCCCTGGTCAAGGTACATATGAGAAAGCAATCAATGAACAACTAAGGTACCACAACAAAGAATTGATGCTTCTCATCTCTCTCCCTTCCTATCTGTCTGTCCCTATCTGTCTCTCTATCACAAAATAGGAAAAAGTCAGAAAACTGAAATGAAGAATAAATGAAAGAGACTCAAAAGTGGAGTAGATGAAGCAGAGAATCAAATCAGCTCTTGGAAGATAAAGAAGAACAAAACACCCACTCAGAAAAGAAAAAAAGAATCCCAAAAGAATGAACATAGCTATAAATAAGGACCCTCTGGGACAACTTCAGGCATGCCAACAATCACACCATGGGGTTCCAGAAGGAGAAGGGAGAGACCAAGGAATTTAAAACCTATTTGAAAAAATAATAACAGAACACTTCCCTAACCTGGTCAAAGAACTACACATTCAAGCCTAGGAGCCACAGAGAGACCCAGACAAGATGAACCCAACGAGGCCCACACCAAGACACATCGCAATTAAAGTGCTAAAGGTTAAAGGCAAAGAGAGGATCTTAAAAGCAACAAGAGAAAAGCAGTCAGTTACCTACCATGGAGCTCCCATAAGACTGTCAGCTGCTTTCTCAACAGAAACTTCGCAGGCCAGAGAGGAGTGACATGAAATATTTAAAGTGATAAAAAAAAAAGGCCCTAAAACCAAGATTACTCTACCCAGCAAAGCTATCATTTAGAATTGAAGAACAGCTAAAGAGTTACCCAGGCCAGAAAAAGCTACAAGAATTCATTACCACCAAACCAATATTTCAAGGAATGTCAAAGAGTCTTCTTTATGAAAAAGAAGAAAGACAAAGACCAAAAATATAAATAATAATATGACAATGAATACATATCTATCAACAATTACTTTAAATGCAAATGAATTCAATTCTCTAATAAAAGACACAGGGTGGATAAATGGATAAGGAAACAAGACTCTTGCACATGCTGTCTAGAAGAGACTCACTTCACATCAAAAGACACACACAGACTGAAAGTAAAGGAATGGAAAAAATATTTTATGCAAGTGGAAATTAAAAAAAAAAAAATCTGGGTAGCAATACTTATACCAGACAAAATAGATTTTAAATCAAAGCCAATGACAAGAGATTAAAGAATGACTTAGCAATTTGACTTCTTGGTATTTATCCAAAAAAACCCAAAACTTTAATTGAAAAAGACATATGCATTCATAAGTTCATTGCACCATTGTTTACAATAACCAAGATATGGGAGCAACCTAGGTGTCCATCAATAGATGAATGGATAAAGAAGAAGTAATGCATCTATGCAATGGAATATTACTCAGCCATAAAAAAGAAGGAAGTCTTGTCATCTGCAACAACATGGTTGGACATAGAGAGTCTTGTGCTGAATGAAATAAATCAGACAGAGGAAGACAAATGCCAGATGATTTCACTTATATGTGGAAGCTACAAAATAAACCAATGAGCAAAACAGAAACAGGCCCAGAGATGCAGAGAACATTTTGATAGTTGCCAGATGGGAGAGGGAGGGGGAGATGGGTGGGGGGATGGGTGAACAACGTGAAGAGATTAAGAAGTTCTAATTCATAGTCACAGAATAGCCGTGGGGATATGAGTAAGCACAGGGAATACAGTCAACACGATTGTGACAACTATGTGTTCTGTCAGGTGGGTGCTAGACTTTTCCAGGTGATCACTTCGTTAGTTACATAAATGTCTGATCATTAGGTTGTACACACACCTGAAACTAATATAATATTGTACATCCACTGTATTTTAAAGGTAAAAATATTATTAAAAATTACTTTTAAAACATCACATGTATTATGTCACACACATAAGCTTTCCCCTTCAACTCCTGCCTTGCAAACCCCGTCCATCCAAGGAATGCACTTTCTGGAGCACCAGCTGCCTGAGGGACTCGGTGGGAAAGCGGAGTGCCACCCCAGCAGTCTCCTGAACAACAGAGAGGGGCCCACCAGACGGGCCACGCCCCTTCAGCCTGAGGACGAGCCAGGGAGCTCCTTGCCCAGTGGAGGTAGGTGCGCTGGGGCCAGCAAGATGGGCGGCAAAGGTCTGGCTGGGAGACTTGGGAGCCAGCCAGTGGCTAATGGTGGAAAGATACATGCTCGGGGTTATGTGGGAAGAATGACCGGCTTTTATCTATGGGCTGTTTCAATAAGACTCCAACTGTTTTCTTCCTCTGAAGCGTAAGGGGTGGGGGTGGGGGGGATTACAGGCCACATCTCTCCGAAGAGTCTCATCAAGATGGGGAGATTTTTTCTATTAGCAGTGGTGATTTCCCAAATTTTAACAAAGGGGTGGTGACGCAGGCCAAATATATTAAGAGTATTGAACACGAAATAACACCGAAATTACCTGATTGGGTTGGTGCCAAAAGAAAAGACAGAGAGAAGTCGGCTGGGATTTAAAAATGTAGTTTGAGTCAGCTGTTCCGGACTTGCAAAGTGACCCGGCAGCACCAATTCTGAGGAGGATGTATTTTGAGTAACAGAAAGGCAAAAGGTGGAGTGTCCTAGCCACAGGGTGCGGAAGGAAGGGGGGAACGGCGCAGGGAAAGGAATTGCTCTTAGTAAGATTTTAGAGTGGTCTGAAAAAGCAATTTCCTGGTTCCCTTGTCTGTTCGTCTGCAAGGATGGTTTCTGAACTCAGTGGCCGGGGCGGTCACGCATCCCCGTGTGTCAGAGCTCAGTCACGTCCACGAGCCTCCTGAGACCTGAGCTCTTTTCTGAGCAGTCCATGAGCTCCCCTGCCCCGCCCCCCAGAGCCGTGGGGTGGCCGGGGGTGGGGAGGTCATCCTGAGCGAGCACGCGTTCTGCATCCACAAGCAGGACAGGACGAGGTACTTCAAAGCCGTGTCCCCTCCTTGGGGACCCGCAGTGAGCCTGGACACAGGCCCCCACGGCTCTGCGCGTCTGCTGGCTGACCTGGCACTTGCTCTGCTCTGGATGCAGCAGCAGCGGGGAGCAGCCCAGGGTCTGGCACAGCCCAAGGCAGCCTGGAACATTTAGAAACAGAGCAGCGTGCTGGAAAGCTCTGAGCTGGGAGACAGGTGCAGGGAGGGCACGCCACTCAGAACCTTCCCGATCGCAGACTGATTCTGAATTGTGGCGGGGGAGCCAAGACTAAGGTTAAGACAGGCATCCGGGGCCTGTCCTCGGACTCTCACAACACCACCTGTCTGGACATGGAGGGTAATAAGCCTTAGGAAAACCTTTTAATCCCATTTTCTCTAAGAGTCTGGAAGCCCGAGGGCAGGTAGGAGCCAGGACTGGAACCGCGGTGGGAGGTGACTGCTGCTGCGCGGGCACCTGCAGCCCGAGGCAGTGCCGCGTGTCAGCCCCTCGCGGCAGCGGGGACACTCCTTCCTGTCCCCCCTGTCTCATTACAACTGTGCCGGCAGCTGTTTTCTGTCTTCACTTGCAGTCTTGAGCTTCTAATGTTTTCAAACTGGGGACAGGGGGTGGAGGAACCACAGCCCGTCCACCTTCAGCAGAAAAGCAGTTACAAAATGATCTGCCCCTTCCCGTTCCCATTCCCTCAAGGAAGAGGAGTGAGGAATGGGGGGGGGGTTGTTATATAGGACAAGGGTCTCAAGGCTCAAAATCTGGGCAGTTCTTACAAAATGCTATTCTTTTTTTTTTTTCTTTTTTTAAAATGAGAAGCAGGGAGGCAGAAAGACAGACTCCTGCATGTACCCGACCGGGATCCACCCGGCAAGACTTCTACTGGGGGTGCTCTGCCCATTTGGGGCCCTTGTTCAGATGCTCCTGAGGTGGAGGCCATGGAGCCTTCCTCAGCACCTGGGGCCAAATAGGGCCATGGCTGCAGGAGGGGAGGAGAGAAAGAGAGAGAGAGACAGAGACAGAGCCAGAGAGAGGTAAGAGAGAGGGAAGGAGTGGAGAAGCAGATGGGTGCTTCTTCTGTGTGCCCTGGCTGGGAATCAGACCTGGGACTTCCACACACCGGGCTGGTGCTCTACCACTAAGCCAATGGGGCAGGGCCACAAAATGCTATTCTTGATAAATGTGTAAAGCTAGCACAGTATTTTTCTGACCAGCTGTAAAGCAGGATGAGCTTGAGAGGAACCATACCAGAAAAATGTAGCCAACTGCAGAGAAGAAATCAACATGTAACTGATAAAGGAGTGTATATAAGCAATGGCCACCCTCCTTTCCAGGAGGTAGAGCTTCAGCTGTGAATCCCTGTGTCCTTTACTTGCTGCTAGTAAACAAAAACTACCTTACCGCAGACAACCAGGTCTCATTCTTGAATAGAGCACCCCCAGGAGGAAACCCCTTGCGTTCAACAACAGTAGCCTTCTGACTTGAGCATTCTGGCCCCTGGATTACAGCTACCGTGATTTGGTTTGAAAAAAATAAACTAATGACCTCCTCCTACCCCAGTCACCACTGTGATTCAGTTTGGGAACGTCCTGTGTCTTACTCATCTTTCCGTTTTCTGTATTTGATGATGCTTGGACACTTAGGGGACCTTGCTGAGCAGGGAGAGACTGCTACTCCCAGGGCTAGCTAATTCCTAGAGATATAGCAAAGGAATCCCTCCTGAGCGATATTTTCATATGCCGATTAACCCACCCAAATCCCACATTCCCGACCACCTCCATAATCTAACCCTCACTCACCCAGCCAAAGTTCCCCTTCCCCTTCCCCTTCGCTCCCGGGCCAGCTACCAAACTGAAGACCACCTTTACGGCTCACAGGGCACCAAAATTCTTCAAACCACCAAACCCAAAATGGTGAACCAGCCCTTCCTTGCCTTCCATAGCGGCTTCTGCCCTTGCCTCCCAGCTGACCTTGGAACTATCCCAGGTAGCCCTGCATGGATAGCGTGGTGTGCCCCTCCCTTTGGCAACTGTAAGTGATAAAGCTCTTCTTTCAAAGGCAATTGTCCCCATGTCTGATACCTTACTTACATGATTAACAGTAATCCTGGTACAAATGAAGACATTCTGGGAGTCATTTCTACAGCTGTTAGGGTAGACTCCTGTCCTTTCCCCTGTTCAAATATTTTGTTACACACTGCTGCCTGTATTAAATTGCTTAGTTCATAAAATACCCGGGTGTTGTCTCTTTCTTCTATGACTTACATGCAGCCACATGAGGGAGACTAAGAAAAACTCTCACATTCTTCAAAGCTATAACCATACGGTATTATTAAAAGTCACATGCGTAAGACTAAGTAAGTGAAGGGAACAGTCTGGCTGTAGAACGGAGGATGTGAAGAGCCCATGGGTAGAAAGCCTACCGAGTTATGGAGCATTAAGAACAGTCTCAGGTAAGCTGAGATACCACCAACGATGCACACGGTGTGTGTCCACCACGGAGTGCCGACCTGTTTTCCCGTGGGGGGACCCAAGCTGCCTCTGACTCCCACAGTGAAGATTCTCACACGTGTTCCTTTGCGGACACAAAAAATACAACAGTACTCGCAAAAGGAAATATTTGTTGGGATAAAGAAACCATGTTCTCAACAAAGGTATTAAGTGTGTTTAACAAAAATTCGGCAAGAAGGACCAGGGCCACAGCCACGCCTTCTTCAGCGCGCAGTGATTAGGACCTGAGACCTGAGTCCGTGAGGACACAGCACCAGCACACACACGACTCCCGTCACCCACAGACCTAGACTACACCACTCCGGGCGGGCTGCACATCTCACACTTCATTTGCCGGCTAGGGCTTCCTTCTCTCTCCCGTAGCAGAGCAGCCGTGTTGGCATGCTTCCACAGAGGGCACCGAGCAGGTGCCCGCCCCACACGTCCCATCCACACAGCTCGGCCGCCACCATACCAGGGCATGGCCTTGGGGGTGACAGGGGAAGACAGGCTGTCTCTTTCAGGAACAACCCATTATTCACATAAACCAAATGTAGGAGCTCTATGTGACCTACAACCAAAAAGAAGAAGCCAAATCAACAGAGGTCCCCACCCCCAAAGGGACAATTGAGTGTAGCAGGATGGCGGGTACAGAGAATGTCTCCCTGGCTCGGGATGCTCATCACCTATCAGGACCAGAGTGGCATCTTATCTAGGTGTTCAGGTGGGCTGTGGTCATTTCCCTTCACCCTCTAAAGCAAAGACTTTACTGTGACTTCGGGTCCTTTCTTTCCCCAAGGACACTACGGGTTATGCTTCACTGGGACCAGATGTTCCAATCAGTGTGTCTGCTCATTTCCTCTGAGACACAATAATTATTTATTTGTCCTTCCAACACACTCAGTCACCAGCTCTTTTTGCAGGAAATGTCACTCGTGCTGGGTGTGCTCAGCTGACCCCTTCTAGCCTCCTGCGCTAAGTCTGTGCGCCTGAACGCAGACCACAGCACCAAAGCCCGCGCAGGCCAGCCAGTGACGTCTGAAATCAGACACGCGGCTTTCATTTCCAGTGTTTCTCTGTTTCCCTACCAGCATCCTAAAGTCTACCGAGTTCTCTTGAAATGCCAGTTCTACAAAGATGGAGGGAACTTCAACGGATACTTCAATATAAGACTCACAATTCTGAGTTAAAAGTACAGTAGCAAAAAAAAAAAAAAAGCATAAATATAAAAGATTTGAGCAATAAAAGAAAAATATTAACCTAATAGACCTATGTCAAATCTGTATCCAAAAATTGAACAGTTCAAGTGGACATTTCACGAGTTGTGGCGTCTCAAATTTCGTATTTCACTGTTATTTAGGACTGTTATATTCTTATAAACTTTCAGCACAATTTCTTCTTTGACTAATGAATTCCCTAGAAGTATGTTTTTAAACCAAGTATTAAAAATTTAATTTTTCTCTACAGGGGTATGCTTTGATTCCTTTATCTTTTGTGTACCTACTGTAGGTTTTCTTTGGTAGTTACCATGAGACTTACATAAAGCATCTTACATTACACCATTGAGGCGGAACAATCCACTCATAATTTTATGGTGTTTTTCATGTATGCAGTGAATTGCTTTTCTTTGGCTGTTTGAAGACTCTCTTTTCATCTTTAACTTTTGACAATTTAAATATAATGTACCTTTATGCAGGTCTATTTCGATGTATCTTCTTTGGTAATTTCTTTAGGTCATCTCTAGGTTCATCTCCCAGTTCTTTTTCTTAGTTATGGAAATTTTTAGTCATTATTTCTTTGAAGTATCTTTCTGCCCTGTTTTTTCTCTTCTCCTTCTGGGATCCCTATAGTCCCCTAAGTCCTTTAACCTATCATCACTTTCTTTTTTATCCTTTTTTCCTCTATGTCACTTACCATTTCATATATTTTTACAGTTTTTAATTTCTCTTTATTGCATTCTGGAAATTACCTCAGAAATACCTTTCTTTTCTCTGAATCACCCTCCAGCTGTGTCTATTATGCTGTTTAATACACCCATGAAGGTCATTACCTGATCAATTTATTTTTAAATCTCTAGAGACTTCTGATAGTTTCTTTTTTTACCTTTGCAATTATATTCTTACTTTCTTTAAAGACTCCCCTTGCATAATCTACCTATGTTTTTTCTCATCCCTATCGGAATATATGGCTCTGGTGATCTTGCTTCGAGATCACCATTGTTTTTCATTTATGTGAATCTAGTTGGCCCAACCTGGGAGAAGTTTTCTCCAAAGAGGATCTGCTTTTGTTCTGAACATGTCAGAGGCTGAGACTCACAGCGGGTGTTTCAGACATGGCTTTCCACTCCTGGCTATTTCAAGGACGAATATGCCTGTGACCAAGTCCCCACTCAGAATCCGTCTCAGAGCAGCCACGCCCACTCTGTTTCTGCATCTCTGGGCGTTCCTGGATCCCTGACATTCCCGATGAACCCATTGTGTTCTAAACTCCATATTTTTTCTTCCTTTTCTTTTTCTCAGAAAGAAATAATTATGAAAAGAATTCGATTGTGTATAGCAAAACATAAAAATAAAAGATAGAGACTATCATTTTCTTTGAAATCTGGCTAACTTTTAAGCACAATAAACAATATTTCTGCTGGGATCCGAAAAGATGTCGAAGATCTCCGTTGCCATGGTAACACCCAATATTAGCGATCTAAACTTGGGCTTATATGTAAAACTATTGAAAAGAGGTGGATGCAGGAAACCCCCAAAGGAACTGTTTTTTTCAGCGAGAACAGTCCTTTATCCATGACTGTCAAGCGGCAGCGGTTTCTGGTGACAAGGACGCAGCAGGAAGCCCGCTGAGCCTGAGTCGGAGGGGCCGCTGGTTGGGGCGTGGGGAGGGAGGGACCCGCGGGAGGTGCACACATTCTGCGGGATCTCAAAGACAGCAATAATTTACCTGACCTGAAATTTATTTCTGGATTTCTACTCCTGTTTTACTAAAAAAAATAAAAATAAAAAGGGCAGCAATGGTATAGCTAAAAAGCAGAAAGAAATCTCTGAAGTCATGCGTTCTCATGGTAACTAGAAACAACGTGCTGATTCAAAAGATAACACTGAGGTCCAGCTCCCAGCAGGCTCCAGGATTAAACACTGCGAAGAGCTAAGAAATTACACTTGGGCCAGAACAGCTGTGGAACCAGGAGGAAAGCTAACCAGAAATAAGGTCATTTTTTAAATATATATTTAGAATAAACTCAAAATTCTTTACCCTGACTTTTAAATTTCTACATATTATGGTCCCATCTGATACATACACACACACACACACACACACACACGTGTGTGTGTATGTGTGTGTGTGTGTGTTTATATGACCATTTTCATTAAATTTGTTGGGGTGATACTGGTTAATAAAATTATGCAGGTTTCAAGTGTACATTCTGTAACACACCATCTGTGTATCGCATTGTGTATTTACCACCCCAAATCAAATCTCCTTTCCTCGCTGTATATTTGACCTCACTGACCTTTTACTATCCCCCCACCCGCCTTTCCTTCTGGTGACCGCCAGCCATACTATTGTCCGTGTCTATGAGTTTTTGCTTCTTGGTCTTGTTTGTTCATTTGTTTGCTTACAAGTTTTCTATTTCACATATGAGTGGAATCGTATGGTTCTTGGCTTTTCTGTCTGACTTATTTTGCTTAGCATAGTGTCAAAATACATTCATGTTGTCACAAATGGCCGCATTTCATCTTTTCTTATGGCTGAGTAGTATCCCGTTGTCTATATGTACGACATCTTCTTTATCCAGTCATCTAGCAAAGGATCCTTTGGTTGTTTCCTTGTCTTGGCCATTAGTGGAGGGAGTGGGTGACTGCTGGGTCTCAACCTCATAGCTCATGGTTGTGGTGATCCGGGCTGGGGCTGTCTACAAGGTCAGCCATGGCGCCTCCTGGAGTGTGGCGGTAATCAGGGAGGCAGCAGCACGGGGGCTGCTCAGGGCTCCCTGGGATCCACTCCCCACTCCTGCTCTCAAGTGAACCCAAGTCTTAATGTTTTGAGGAACCACCATACTGTTTTCCACAGTGCTTGTAAGTTTACATTCCCACTGGCAGTGAATGAGGTTTTCTTTATCTCCACAAAAAGATAAAGGTCAATGTTTCAAATTGCTGCCTAGGCCAAGATAAACTTGATACTCAAGAGAAATCTGAATAATTACTCCCTCTTGTTAGTAGCCATGCATTGGAAAGAAATGGCACATGCTTTGAAATAAAAACAAAGCAAAATAGATGTATAAATAAAATTCCACCATTATCTCTATACAGCCATAAAATATTGTGGGATACATTAGAAAAAAGAGACATTTAAAAAATCAACAAATCAAAAGATAGTACCATAGAATAACCCAGATATTGAAACTAGGAGAAAAGGAATTTTAAACTAGTATTATCATGCCTGACCAGGCAGTGGCGTAGTGGGTAGAGTGTCAGACTGGGATGTAGAAAACCCAGTTTCAAGACCCTGAGGTCGCCAGCTTGAGTGCAGGCTCATCAGGTTTGAGCAAGACTTACCAGCTTGAGCCCAAGGTCACTGGCTCAAGCAAGGGGTTACTCAGTCTGCTGTAGCCCCCCAGTCAAAGAACGTATGAGAAATCAATCAATGAACAACTAAGGAGACTAAGGAGCTACAACGAAGAATTGATGTTTCTCATCTCTCTCCCTTTCTGTCTGTCTGTCCCTATATGTCCCTCTCTCTGACTCTCTCTGTCTCTGCCACAAAAAATAAAATAAAATAAAACTAGTATTATCACTCTATTTAGCTTGTGGCACTGTCATGGGCAGGCTCTGTCCCTCGAGTAGAGATCACTGCTCCTCTCCAGAGGGCTTACTCTACGTTACTCTTTCTCATTCCAGGTGTCAGTAATGATGCCCTCTCTTTAGCCAGTGAGGCCCAGAGCTGGTGACAGCTGCTTTGCAACTAGCTGCATGTTACTTCACCTGAGGTCCTCCTACCTCATGTGATTAGTCCTTTTCACATAATATATAAAAATATTTTTAAAAATACAGATGTCCTAGAATGTGTTCTGAAAAACAAAAAAAACATATTGCATGACCTTAACAGCATAATAAACACTGTAGAAGAAAGAGTCAGTGATCTTGAAGAAAGGGCAATAGAAATTGCCTCAAATAAAACACTGAGAAAAAAGATAAGATTGAAAGACTAATGGAACTATCAAAACAGTGCCTATAACTTGTGTTATAATAATCAAATTTGAGGCAGAAAAACATTTTTTTAAAAAATAATGACAAAATTTTTCCAAAAAAGTTGATGATAAAGATAAATTCAGAAAATCAAAATTTTTATAAATCCCAAGCAGCATAATTTTAAAGGAAACTACAGCAATGTATATCAAAGTCAAAATACTGAAAACCGGAGATACAGAGAAAATCCAAAAAGTATCCATAAAAGGAAAGAAACATAGAACACACAGAGGACCAGTGGTCAGAATGATATTTGACTGCTCATTAGAAACATAAGCTAGAGGATAATGGAATGACATCTTCTAACTGGTGTGGGGGGAGGGGGGCTGTCAACTTAGAATTTTATAGAATGCTGGGCATGTCCAGAAATAGTATCTGCCACAAAGAAATGTAGGATAAAGAAACGAGAGGATTTGTTGCCAGTAGACTTACTAAGAATTGCTACAGGAAGTCCTTTCAGATAAAGAGAACTCATACAAGCTCATAAATGCCAATATATAAGACCAAAGAAATCTGGAAATAGTAAATAAGGGAAATATATCATGATGCTAAAATGACCAGTTCATTAAAAAGGCATTAAAATCCTGTCAATACACGTAATAAGAAAACTTCAAAATTCATCATGGAAAGATTGAAGAATTAAGGAGAAATAAACAAATCACAGTCATGACTGGAGACTTTAACACACCTTTTCTCAGCAATTGATAGAATAAGTGAACAAAATCCAATAAGGATACAGAGGTTTGAACAACACTATAACCAACGTGACCTAATAGGTACTTATTGAACTATAAATTCTGCATATGTGTCTTTTTCCCAGCACCCATGAAACATTTGTCATCACAGACCGTTTAAGCCAGGCCATAGACATGTCTCAAATATCAGAGGACTCAGATCACTCTGAGTATATTCAATTGTTTGGGAGACAGCCTTCCAAAATTTCTCTAAGGGCATTGGTTGTTTTCTGAAATGCCCCTCCTGCGATAAGAGATCGTTTCTTATCCCCTCTTCTGATCTGCTTGATTGCGAGTCAGCTCTGTTAGAAAAGCTGCTTCTCACTAAGTCAACTCTTCGTTAGCCAATAAGACCACAAGCACCAGGCACGTGACAACCCGAGGGTTTAGGAGCCGCTGTCATTTATACATCAGGGCAGACTTAGAACGTGACGATGGTCACTGAACGTACAGCATTAGAACTGGAGGTTTCACTGAACTGGGGGTACCTTTTTTTTTTTTTTTTAGGTTCTTTACTTTCCATGACCTGCTTTTAATTCTGAAAGGAGACAGTGATAGAGAATGCAACACATTGAGTGACGCCCAGCGCGTGTCAGGGAATAAGAGAGAGTTCTGGGCAGTACAGGATTTCTCTCCAGAGGACGCTGGCAGGAACGAGAGGTGAAGGGGCAGCCAGCACCCGCAGGGGTCCCTTCCCAAGATGGCCAGCCCCGGGACAATTACCATCACACAGGACAATCGCCTCTTCGGTCTCTTAGGCGCAGAGACAAAATACATCAAAGCAGTTGCAAGGCTTGGCTTTGCGATGCTGCTGCTTTTCTGTTTTCGGGGTTTCCTGATCCTCTGAGTGATTTATTTATTCGTGTTCGTTTTGTAAGTAATTCATTAATATTAGAGAAGGGCCGGGGCTTGATCTTCCGTGGGAGAGGGCCCCCCGCGCAGAGAGGAGTGTTTGTTAATGTGTTCCGTTGCGTGTCTCCGCCCTCCCGTGAGAATTCCATCTACTTTCATTCTGTTCCAACTTGGCTTTCTTAGATCCGGGGGTCACTGTGAGGTTATGAAACGTTAGCCAACTATCCCCGGTGACCTGTGAGACGTACGTAGGAGAGAAATGCTGACGTGGAGCATTCGGTTTAATTTTTGATGCTATTTTGTATCTTGAAAAAACTTCAAAAAAATATAAAAATGAAGGCGGAGAACTACCCAACAGGGCTACTGGGCTAAGAAACGGACCTGAAATACAGTCTGCAAGCCTCCATCTCTGCCCCTCACCTGTCATTTTACTCAGAGTAAACCACCTCCTCCCTGTTGTATCAGCATCTTCTGTTCACTAGGAAACACAATGAAACTCACACTATTGAAATGGGGGATTTGGGAGCTGAAACGGATCACACAGTTCCTGGCGGAGAAAACGTGTCTGCCTCTGGTGTTGGCAAAGTCACACGGCGGAGTCTGAGGAGACGAGAGTCGGGACTCCCCACCTGAGGAGTCTTCTGCAATCCTCTACTGACCACAGGCCAGCAGTTCCTGGGCAATTTATAATGACAAATAAGAAATCGAGGTGTTCTTTTTTTTTTTTTTTTTTTAATGGGGTTATTTGCTTCATATTTCTGTGCATCTAGTTCCTTAAGTAGAACAGGAGGGTCTCGAAAGTGACATTGATGTTGTGAATTCCTTACACAAATATCTTTCAGATCCACCGACCATCCAGAAACACAAGCAAAGCATCACCAGGCAAAGACGGGGCGGCTGGGCGAAAGCCCCATTAGGAAAGTCCAATGATGTATCTGACAGCCCGCGGATTATAAAGAAAACTCCACCTTCTATAAAGGCCGCAGCCGGTGGAGTTCAGGGCCAAGGCTGGGCTTCCTGAAATGAGTTCCTGCCCGGCTGCCTGTCTGAGTCTGGGCTCACAGCATTCTGTAGAGACCACACGGTGGTTGTGACTTTTTTTTTTTAATGAGTTTTGGTTTTTTTTTTGTATTTTTCTGAAGCTGGACACGGGGAGAGACAGACTCCCGCATGCGCCCGACCGGGATCCACCTGGCTCGCCCACCAGGGGGCGATGCTCTGCCCCTCCGGGGCGTCGTTCTGCCGCGACCAGAGCCACTCTAGTACCTGGGGCAGAGGCCAAGGAGCCATCCCCAGCGCCCGGGCCATCTTTGCTCCAATGAAGCCTTCGCTGCGGGAGGGGAAGAGAGAGACAGAGAGGAAGGAGAGGGGGGAGGTGGAGAAGCAAATGGGCCTTCTCCTATGTGCCCTGGCCGGGAATCGAACCTGGGTCCCCCACATGCCAGGCCGACGCTCTACCGCTGAGCCAACCGGCCAGGGCCAATGAGCTTTTTTATTGTTTATGGATATACAATATGTAGCTAAATGGTAACACGGACAGGAAATATACTCACGGATTTCATAACAGTTATTTCTGGGAAGGTAGGGAGGAAAATGGGATTAGAGAGTAATAAAAGATCCTAATTATACCTTCAATTTCTTAAGAATTTATCTGAAGCAAATAGGGTAAAATACTAACATCGGTTAAAACCAGGGGGGGGGGGGTGAGGACCTACATGGAATTTATTCTCTATATTTGTCTGTGTATTGAATATAATTCATAACTTAAAAATATAAATAGTATTGCTTTGTAAATATAGTTTTTAGAATTTATAGAAATTGAATGCTATGGTAAACACTGTTCTGTATCTTGCTTATTTTACTCAACGTCTGGGTCGGAGCGTCATCCACATTGGCTTACGCAGATCTAGTCAATTCCGTTTCGTGACTGCCGTTGGTATCCCATCATGGGCTACGTTACCGTTAATTTATCTGTCATTCTGCTGATGGACATGTAGGTCATTTCTAAGTTTTCTAGATGACAAGCAGTGCTGCGGTGAACAGTCTTGTAGGGACCTTGTGTGCAAGAATTTCTCTCTAGAACAGTGGTCTTTAAACTGGAGCATGTGTACCCCCGAGGATACCCAAAAACTTTTCAAGAAGTGTGGAGGCATCATTAGATGTTTAAAAATTAAATTCTCAAATCCTCAACCGGAATGTGCATGTGTATTCCACATGTTGAGCTCAGCCACAGGCCTGGGTATGGACCTGTGGCTAGGGAGTTAGGCTGGCTCTTTCTCCCCTCCCTACACCATCGTCCTTCTGTCATTTGACTACAGGAAGATGCAGTTTGCACCCAAATCAAATGTCATTTGCGATTTTATGCATAAAACGCTACATAGCTATATACCACCATCTTCTCAGAATTCCCCAGAGGTGTAGTGGTCACGTGACACCGTCTGGCCAATGAGATATTAGGTCTGCTACGAATTAGTGGGAAGATTTTTGGACTTCTTGAGGCAAACACTGCCTCTTGCTCCTTTTTCCTGAATGTACTTATGATGCCTGGAGGGGAAGCAACCTTCTTTCCAACCCTCCCAGGAAGGCTTGTCTCAGGGAGAGCTGAGTCTATTCCTTTCCTGGTTGGTCTAAGGATCATTCCATTCGTGTTGCCGAGGGTTCGTTTAGTTACCGCGTGTGTGAACGAGTTCTGCAGACTTTCCAAAGTTTGCTGTCAGGTCCTGGGAATGTTATCCCTGCTCTTAAAGGAGACACATGGTGTGGTTGCGCATCGTAAAGGTCATAGGGGATTCTGGGTGAAGAAACCTGTTTATCCTTCCTTAATCAACATTTCAAGAAGCATCACTGACCAGAAAATTATTTTATTCAGGGCCTATTGATATGTTTTATAAATATTCCACATAGCACATACTGGGAAGCCCTGGGCAAATGCCTCGTCCAGGAAGAGCCTGTAGGGCCAGCCCTCTGCTCTCTTCTCAGTCCCGACAGCAGTACTGTTAGAAAATATTGGTGAGTTTATTCGTGCCAGGAAGCGGCGTGACATTGCTCACGCAAAAAGAATAAATCAACGTCACAAAATGCACCATCAGTTTAATAAGAGTCTGTATTTATTGAGCACTAATTATGAGCCAGGCTCTGCAATGAGTGATTTACATAACATTATTTTACGAAACTGTCACTGCAGGCTTATGAAGCAGGTACTTTGATCATTCCCCAGCTTACAGATGATGTAGCGAAGATTTAGATAGGTTACGTAACACGCTCAAGGTCACAGAGCTTGGAAGTGGATGAGGAAAGATTATAATCCATCACTCTCTGGCTCCCCCCCCCTGCATTTGTCCTTCCATTAATAGACGATAACCTCACACATTAATGCGTGGGAATAGATAAAGCTCTAAATAAGCGACAGTCAACTTTAAAAACATGAGAAAGGTACTTGCTAAAATCATGGGGTGATCAAATGTTTAAAAAAAAATTGGGAAAAGCCTCCAGAGCAGAAACATTAGCTTTATAGCATTTGCAAATCAGTGAGTTTCTCTTCAGGACCCCACCCCCAAGGACATCTTCATGGGAATATGGGATGAGTCATAGTCAAGTTCATCAAAACTCAGTGGAGGGGCCCTGGCCCGTTGGCTCAGCGGTAGAGCATTGACCTGGCGTGCGGGGGACCTGGGTTCGATTCCCGGCCAGGGCACATAGGAGAAGCGCCCATTTGCTTCTCCACCCCCTCCCTCCTTCCTCTCTGTCTCTCTCTTCCCCTCCCACAGCCGCAGCCGAGGCTCCATTGGAGCAAAGATGGCCTGGGCGCTGGGGATGGCTCCTTGGCCTCTGCCCCAGGCGCTAGAGTGGCTCTGGTCGCGGCAGAGCGACGCCCCGGAGGGGCAGAGTATCGCCCCCTGGTGGGCAGAGCGTCGCCCCCTGGTGGGCATGCCGGGTGGATCCCGGTCGGGCGCATGCGGGAGTCTGACTGTCTCTCCCCGTTTCCAGCTTCAGAAAAATACAAAATAAATAAATAAATAAATAAATAAAAAACAAATAGAAAAACTCAGTGGAGGTAACTACCACTCTAGTTAGTTATGAAGCAATGGCTCTTGTGCGGAGCAGGTAACGCACTCAGTGTGTGTCCCTGTCTCCGCTGGCTCGGTGTCCCAGATCCCACCCGCCAGTGTTTTATGGGATCCCGGATCCCTCTCCCCCCAGTCCGCTGAACACCACTTGTCATCCACCCCTTCCGCTGACTCACCGGCATCTGGAATCTCTCAGTGACTCTCACTCTGATCTCTCTTCCTTTATATCTCTGACTCCTGTGTCTCTTTGCCTTGGGGTCCGAGCCTCTCCTCCTCTCCTTACTGAAAGAGCCCTCCTCCTGGTAGGACTTGCTGTTGAATGTGAGTCTCCGACATTCATTGAGATAGGGGCCTCTTTTATACAATATATATATATATATATATATATATATATGCTCAAGTGTCATTTTCCAGATCAAAAATCACACAATTTCCACCCTAGACACTGAATTATTGTCTATTAAGTGACATCACTCAACTGTTAAGTGACATTAAACTGTAAATTCTGTATCATTTATTTAGCAGAAAAAGTATAACATTTTAGATACATATTGACAACCTGAGAGCTGTCTGAAGAGTGTGGGTTTGGGAGGCAGAGGAAGAGTAAATGCTGGCTCTACTGCTTATACCCACGTGACTTACTTCACCGCACCATGCCTCAGTTTTCTCGTGTGTAAAATGGGGATAATTATATTAGCTGGTCCATAGGGTTGTTATGAATATAAAGTAAATTCATGTATAAAAAACATTCATGAGAGTAGCTGGTTTATGGTCAGCACTCCATGACAGTGTAGTTATTATAATTTACAATGCCAACAGACCCGCTCTAATAAACCAGAGAAATGATTGACAGATTTTCTTAGGCTGACCAAGAAAACTTCCTCCTACATTCATAAATATGTGCTTAAGATTTATCGTCAGTCTATGCAATGACATACAAGTACTTTCTACACATACTTGCCCAAAAATAGAAGAGAGAGAAAAAAAAAAGAACTTAGCTATTTTAAGATATTGTTGTGATAGGAAGAATATGGGATTTGATATCAGAAGAGTTAGCTTCTACCTCTTAATAAGTCTCATTTATGAGTTTCAAGAACTTCTGAGCCTCTTTGGTTTTAACTGTAAAAACAATACTGCTAACCACAGCAATGTCCCAAACTCAGGTCAGTAAAATGAAATAAAATATTGAAACCATGTTATAACTTAGAAGTCACTGCATCCTTCCGATGGGTAGCGTTTTGTTTCACAGAAAGCATTTCGGACATCAGCGCACGGCACTACAGTCACTGAGCAGAGCTTTGTACCCGGCGATCCGACACGGGCCGGAGGTTTCTGTCCGTGTATTCTGGTTCTCCTAACAGCCTACCGCACAGGTCACGTGTGGGAAACCCACGGCTCAGAAAGATTGCAGAGAGCTCAAAGTTATTTGAAAACAACATGCCATCACATGACAGGATTTATATCTATCAATGAGCACAACTCAAGCTACAAAAATAAACCTTAAAATGCAGGAGTTTTCAGAAGAAAAAAATATATACATATATATTTCTCAGTCACTTAACAACACAACGGGGGTGTTTCGGGGCAGTGAGCAGCTCTGCTCCCTCTGGACATTCAGGGACCCAGGTTCCTTGCTTCCTGTGGACCTGCCCTCTCTCCCTGGACATCGAAACCCTCTGCCTTCAGCCAGCAGCAGGAGAAAGAAAGACTGCATGCTTCACAAGAAGGTCTCAGCCCTGAAGTGCCACTTCTCACCCACGCTCATTCTCTAGTGGTGCCAGCTAGGCATGGGATCACATCAGCAGCAAGACGGGCCAGGCGACGTAATGCCAGGGTGAGCAGCGGCCCCAGAAATAACTCCACACTCTACGAGAGGGTTCGTTGTCAGCCAGACCTGCTAGAGAACGCCATATATAGAATAAGGGATAGAAGTCAGTCATCCCCTAAAGGAAAACCCCGGGACTCATTGGGATTTAGAATTCAGAAATGTTCAAATTTTAGGAAGATCATCCAATCCCTGTACCACACAGTACATGACACCCACGTGTGAGTCTAGAGAGGACCGCCTATAATCAAATACAGCAGTGGTATTTCCGCATGGAAACAACTTAATATCCACACTCACATGGGATAACAAAAGATAGAAATCAGCTCGCATTAGTTGAAGACAGGGTTTGCCACCCAACAGGTATTCCAAAAACATAGGCCACATGGCTAACCCTTGAGATCTCCGAGCTGCACATAGGAGCTGTGAATGTGGCTCTGGGCTACCGCTGGGACTCACAGACACAGAAGGGAAGCGCTCGCGGACGTGAAGAACTCCGGCTGGAATGGACGAGCTCACACGTGACCGGCCAGTAACCATAGGCTTCGGCTCCAGAGCAAGTCAAATGTTTTGACCTCGTGCATTTCCAAATGCACAGCCACAGCGTGGTGAGGCCAAGTGATAGAATAAGTCCTTAGCCCTTGATTACGTAGCCCGAGCAGCTGCTGCATGACATTTTGGCCCCATGTACGACACCAGTTAGATGAGTTGACACTTTGAAACTGATCATCAAAATGCTAGTCCTCTCCAATAGGCCCCTGTGAATGAGTCATAAGCCTTTCAACCCCATCACAGGAAAGCTTATGTTTACCTTTACGAAATCACTGTTCCATGTCGGACTCCTTTTTCCATTCAAATTTAAGAGATAATTGATGGGTTTCATGGTGTGCTCTATAAGTTGCCTGTAAACCCTGAATATTCTCTTTGACTTAGGACCTTCCTGAAGCCAAATTTTTTTATCCTGGTGCCAAATGCAGATGACCACAGGAGATACACACTATTTTGCTATGAATTAATCATGGTGAGCTTTAATCGTTAGTGATTCAAGTCTGCGAACAGCAAAATCTGGTGATGTAACCTTGATGTTAATTTTTTTTTAATTATATAATTTTTTGCAAATATAGGCCAGTTAACTTCTCTCGTGATTTCCAATACCTTAGCCGATCTCCAGGGCTCTAAACAAAGGCATTCACCTCAGGCAATTTCGAAAGGCTTTGTTGTATGATAATGAGAACTTAAACAGCACATACAAAAACCTGATATTTATTTAAATAGAGTCATGAATTTAAAAAAAAATTTTAAAAACCTGATAGATTGCCATATTCATCTCCTGACAACAAACTGTTTGAAAAGGCTGTAAAACCTAAAAATAATGCATTTTAATTTTGCTAACAGCATGAAGCAAAATTGGATGTTTTAAAATTAAAACCATATAGGGCATTGACTGGTGGGTCTTCAGTCATACAATGAGGCTGTATGTGATATAGTATTTCATATTAAATCTTAAGACATTAGTTCAAATATTTTTATTGGTTTAAGAAAGAGATTATATTCGGTGGGACACTTGAATCTATGTAAACACAAATTAAAATCATAAGTTTAAATAAATAAATAAATAAGAAAGAGACTATGACCATTTATAATGGCTTCCCGAACCCTGCAATTGTTCCCAAATTCTTTATCAGAGTCGTGATCAGACCTTACGTAGTTAAGATGTGCTTTTGTGACTAGTAGCTTGAAGATGCTCGGATGAATATACAGCAGATAGATATAATACACAGGGCAGCCCAAAGATGGTGTGGAAAGACCAGCTTTACAATACCAACTGTGTGATCAATGGGTGACTTTGGGCAGGTGACTTTTTCCTCCCTGGGAAATTGAAGACATTGGACTTACCGATATTGAGAGTCCATTTCAGCTCTAGCATACAATGGTTTCACATAATATTATTTCAGAAATAGGAACTGGTTTTACTAGAAGGGGTGTATACAGGATTCTACGGTTTGTGGCTCAAGTCACACATGTGACAGAAACTCTTAGTCACCTCATCCTGGTTTTCCTGGTTTCTCTGTACCCAGTGCACATGAATCCAAGTCCAAGTCCCATCAAAAAAGTTAAACTTGCCCTGGCCGGGTAGCTCAGTTGGTTAGAGCATTGTCTCAAAGTGCAGAGGTTGCTGGTTCGATCCCTGGTTAGGGCACATATAGAAACAGCTCAATGTTCCTATCTCTTTCTCTCTCTTTCTCTATCTACCTTCTTCTCTCACTAAAATCAATAAATAAAAATTTTTTAAAAGTTAAACAGGGCACTGACCAGTTGGCTCAGTACTAGTGTGTTGACCTGGTGTGTGGAAGTCCCAGGTTCAATTCCTGGTCAGGGCACAAAGGAGAGGCAATAATCTGCTTTTCCTCCCTCCCCTCACCTTCCCTCTTCTCTCTCTCTCTCTCTTTCCTCCTGCAGCCATGGCTCAATTGATTTAAGTGTGTTGGCCCTGTGATGCTAAAAATAGCTCTGTTGAGCCTCCACTTCAGGGGCTAAAAATAGCTCGGTTACAAGCATCGGCCCCAGATGGGCAGAACATCAGCCCTAGATGGGGGTCACCAATTGGATCCCAATCAGGGCACATGTGGATGTCTATCTCAGTATCTCCCCCCCTCACTTAAAAGAAAAGTTAAACAGGCAAGGAAGACTTTATTGGAGACTATTGCAAAAGAAGCAAGAGATTGAACTCAACTCTGCTGAAACAAAAGGCAGACAGATTTTTAAGCACTAGGACAAGCCACTGGAAAAGTACTGTACTGGAGGACTGTAGAAGTCAAGGTGATGAAGACTCTACTAGGATCTGCTTGTCATCTGTGTTTGCCAGTTGTTGCTTATCGAAATTAGGTCCCTACCCTCCCACAGATATTGGGAGCTGGGGGCCTAACCTTCCTTGAGAATTACATTTCAAAGGGATGGCCAGGTCCTTGACAAGGACATTCCTAAGTTGTATAAGATCTGTATCTCAAAGGTGCCAAGACAGAATTTACAATCTCAAATTTTCTTTTTTCTTTTTTTTAATTGGTGCCCTGACCAGGGATTGAACCTGCCACCCTGGTATATGGGAACAAGGCTGTAACCAACTGAGCTACCCAGCCAGGGCTACCATCACAGATTTTCTACAGTGAGTGTTCAAGGAAAAAGGAAAGTCAGGGATTCAGGGTCAGAATGTAACCTGCCTACCATTTAGTCAAACCACAGGGAAAAGTAAGGCCATCTTGGTGATGTGTCCTTGTAAACTGAACACTGTAGGATGATGGAGGCCGAACAGGAAATCCCCAGAGGTCAACAACACCTAGGAATGAGCCCCACTAATGTTCAAATGCTCACAGATGTGACAGGACATTTGAATTAACCTCTTAACAGGCAGTTTATTTACCAACCTTTCTCTGGTACCCAGCAGGTGCCTGGGTGTCAATAATACATTTATATTAGCATATATATATTATTTCCATATAATTTTATGTCTATATAAAAAATATACAACATACAGATATAAACAGAGAACTGAGGAAGCCTACTAAAAGGAGCCAATTAATTCTCAGTAGGAGCTCTGATAGCTTTGTGTCACACTTGAATCTTCCAAACCACCATTATTACATCTTATTTAAAAAAGAAAGAAAGAAAGAAAGAAAGCCATTCAGGCTAAAGACATTGAGACGTCACTGCTCTACTTTAAGTGTCCGGCCTGGAAATTTAATTTAAATCAAAGCTCCATAATTCCCTAAGTAGTCTCTACCCCGGGTTTATGAGTTATATCAAACCCAAAGGCATTTTGGATGTGTCACATAGCCTTCTCTTCATAAGTCTGATCAATTCATTCTTTCTTTAAAATTCAGAACTTGTGTAAAAAATTAGGAGGCATGTCACTCCTCCGCACTTCAGCAGAATGTTAAATAACTCATCCGGGAGACCATCAGTGAAATACCCTTTAAGGATCTGAAAACACTTGCTACACAATTAATGATTTTCTTCCTCTTTCAAGAAAAAGAAATGACTCTAATAAAATAGGGTTGCTATATATACTATTATTAAGAAAAAGACACCAACCTGGATATGTCCACAAAGTAAATTACATATACATGTTGCAGATAGAAAACATTTGCAACATGCTGAGAAAAAAACAAAAAACAACTTCCCTTGTTCAGAAAGCGCCCTTGTTTGCTATTTAATAAACAGAGAAGGAACTCCTGGTCAAAGCTCACTCAGATGTTGTTATGAAGGTGTGACGAGTTATCATTGTGGTCTATTATTTCTGTCCCAGAAGAAATCAAATCAGAACGTCTCTGTGCCTATCCTGAAGTCATGCCACCGTGCACACAGAGCTTGCCTGAGACTGTGAACAAGCACGTCTCCTCTCTGCCTCCAAGTGACCTCTGCCCACGAGGAACCTGGAGATGCTCGGACACACACACAGCACCCCTCCCCTCCGGCCAGGGTGCTGAAAACCAAGGGTGGCTATCTGCAGCGGTGTGCCCACGAGGGACCTGGAAATGCTCGGACACACACAGCACCCCTCCCCTCCGGCCAGGGTGCTGAAAACCACGGGTGGCTATCTGCAGCAGTGAGCCCACGAGGGACCTGGAAGTGCTCGGACACATACAGCACCCCTCCCCTCTGGCCAGGGTGCTGAAAACCACGGGTGGCTCTCTGCAGCGGTGTGCCCAGGAGGAACCTGGAAATGCTGGGACACACACACAGCACCCCTCCCCTCTGGCCAGGGTGCTGAAAACCACGGGTGGCTCTCTGCAGCGGTGTGCCCACGAGGGACCTGGAAGTGCTCGGACACATACAGCACCCTCCCCTCCGGCCAGGGTGCTGAAAACCACGGGTGGCTCTCTGCAGCGGGGAGCCCACGAGGGACCTGGAGATGCTCGGACACACACACAGCATCCCTCCCCTCTGGCCAGGGTGCTGAAAACCACGGGTGGCTCTCCGCAGCGGGGAGCCCACGAGGGACCTGGAGATGCTCGGACACACACACAGCATCCCTCCCCTCCGGCCAGGGTGCTGAAAACCACGGGTGGCTCTCTGCAGCGGGGAGCCCACGAGGGACCTGGAGATGCTCGGACACACACACAGCACCCCTCCCCTCTGGCCAGGGTGCTGAAAACCACGGGTGGCTCTCTGCAGCGGGGAGCCCACGAGGGACCTGGAAGTGCTCGGACACACACAGCACCCCTCCCCTCCGGCCAGGGTGCTGAAAACCACGGGTGGCTCTCTGCAGCGGGGAGCACACTCACCTTTTAAGCAGACTCATTCTTTAGTGTCCTCAAACATCCCATTTTCATTTTTACAAAGAGGCAGAAGGAGGCCTTCTATCCAGAGAAGGAAGTCATCCCTAATTGGTGTAGTTCTAAAACAATGCACAAGTGGGCCCTGGCCAAGTGGCTCAGTGGATTAAGCTTCATCCCAGCCCACCGGGGTTCTGGGTTCGATCCCTGGTGACGGCACGTGAAAGCAGCAATCAGTGAGTGCACAACTAGATGCAACAAGTCAGTGGAACAACGAGTTGATGCTTCTCTCTCTCTCTCTCTCTCTTTCTCTCTCTTCTCAGTCAATGGAAAAAATAAAAAATTAAATGAAATAAAACAATGCAGAATTGCATCATCACCCTTAATCATATTACACTAGATTATCATTATCTGGTTACCCATTTGCTTGTCCACCAGCCTGTGACCAACTCAAAAAGAAGAATTTTAATCCATGCTGTGTTTGACACAATATTTAGTACGTGGTTGGCACACAACAAACATTTTCTAAAAGAATTCACAAAAGCGAAGCTCATGAAATCTGAGAGGGATAGAAAGCTAGGGAAATGGGCACATCATCCGAGGAGTTCCACACACAACACCCCAAAGCATTTCAAATCGAGCTAAAAACCTCATACATGACCTTTCCAAAACTTCTATTCAAAGTTTTTAATAAAGGACCCAAAATATAGCTATGAAGAAAAATTGGCTGAACTGCATGCAGTTCATGAAGAAACCCTGTCAATTCCAGTTCACAACACGCTCAAACTGAGCCCACGTGAACTGGCCTGGGGGGGTGTGGGGGGGAAATAAGGCGGGGTTATCGCCGCACTCCAGGCATCACCATCCTCGCCCCCGGGATCCGGGATCCCCGCCTCGGCCACAAGGGGCGTGAAGCCCTTCTGCCGTCTTCACAAGGAAGGGCCATGTTGAGCTCTGCGGAGGATGGAACTCACTGTTGAAAAGATCTACCTAAGACACAGATAGCCAAGGTCAAAGACCGTGCAGAGAAACTGCACAGAGTCCCCACAGAGAAGCAATAAGCAAGATCTGAGCATATTAATAACTCGGGAATGGGCGCTGTCTGGCCAGAAAATAACTGCCTCCCAGTGGAGCTGGAGCCTCTCCGAAAAGCGACAGTGTGAACCCCGCCCGGGGATTTCAGCATCAGAGAGCGGCCCTGGGAAGACGCAGAGCACGAAAGGTTAATTACAAGACCATAGTGGAGCTGGACAAGCGAATGGTGATCAGCGCAGCAGGCAAAAGGAGCCTCTGTCCAGCCGGGAAGAGTTTGAGCTCGACTTGAATGAAACCATGAGAGGAAACACCTTTCTGGAAAGACAGCTTGGTGTTGAGAAGGTCTTCAAATCTGTTCACCGGATGAAAAATGAAGCTAAGGATTTGTTGGATGGGGGGGTGGGGGGGGGGAATTGGCAGAACCGTGGAAGCAGGAGAAGCCCAGAACACCCATGCCTGCCCATTCTTTGAAAGCTGTGCTGTTGGACGTAGCCACCTAAGCCCAAAGCAATGGCTCCACGGAGATCACCAAGAAGGGCCTGGCTCCGGTCTAAACATACTGGGTGTATCAGGTGCAACCTGTCACATTACCCACCCCTCCTCCACTCCCCAATGCCCGTGGCCTCAATGTCCCCATCCATCTTAAAGTGAACTTACTGTCGTAAATAGGGCATCCCATTAGACCTTCGTGTGTGACTGGTCTCCAACCCGTGCAGGTGTTCTGGTGTGAGTGAGGGCAGGGACAGGACGGCAGTGACCGATAAGACAGCAGCAATCCATGTGCTTTTCAGCCATAACATGTTGGGACATATTTGGAATTTGGGATGTCACCTTCAGGAATTTCCTCACCATCACTGTCATCCCCACAGGGTCTAGTCAAGATGCTTTTAGGAAAACCAGAAAGCCCTTGATTGGTCTGTCCATTCAATTGGTTCACGCACGCCTTTAACATAGATGAGCTCTCAATCTGTTAGCCGTCCAAACTGTCATCCACGTCTACTAGAACGAAACCTGCAATGCCTGTGACACAGTCAGGATCAACATCTTAAACTTGTTTCCAGAATTTGAATGGCAATCAATCAGATAAATTTTTTTTTTTTTTAAATGATAGCAAGCTACCTCGATGCCTAGCTAGAAACTGATGAGTCTTCCTCTCACGGGCTTCCAGCGGTGTGCTAACACAGACTTCTGCTTGAGGCTGAAGGGAAACTTCATTTTGACCGAGGTCAGTGGAAAGTCTTTCCTTTTTTAGGGACTTCCTGACCACTAGTCTGTCTGACTCTCCTGGGTGTGGCTGACCTCACTCTCTGGCCTCAAGGACAGCCTGTCAGGACGGGCTGGTCTTAGAAACTATGGTTTCTGCTAACAGTCTTTATTTAAAACCTCACTGAACTGATAGAGACATCTTTCAAAGGAGATTTACATAGGAAGGTAGTTGTCAAAAGCCTGTTTTTCAAAGGAGTAAAAGAACACAGGATAGCAAATGACCTGCGGTGTGTATCCTCATCACTGATAGTCATGAATGGAAGGAACCTTGCATTTTTAGACCGGAGTAGAAGAACACACTAATTTCAGGTATATTATTCTCAGCTTAATAACTTTTCTTTTGTTACAAATTATTTTCTAGGAAATAAAAACTAAAAAAAGTAAATGTGTCTTGGAGCTTGGAACATAATTTTTATGTACTACTAAAATTCGGTAGAAGAGATAAGTCAATGCCAGGCTTCTTAAAATTTTTTCTTAATTTGCATCAAAAAGATAGGCTTTTATTTAACAAAAAAGAGAGAGAGAGAGAGAGAGAGAGAGAGGTGTTCAATTTTTTTCCGGCTGAGTGATAACCCATGATGATATTTAATACAGTAATATACTTAAATCTCTCGGTGGTCTCACATGGTGATAAAAAGCTATCTGGGCTTCTGTTTGCTTTTATTTAACTTAAATCATTAAATATAAAAAATAAAATATACTTTTAATTTTTTTTTCCATTCAAGCAGGCTTTTGGTAACATATTTTGGAGACATTTATACACTGCTGAAAGCATTTTCACATTTGATCGTTTAATTTAGTCTTGTAAGCGTCCATTAGAGATGGGAACTCGTGCACGTGTCCCCCAAGGGGAGTGGGCAGGGCACCTTCCACTGCAGCGGGGGTTGTGTGGGGGGGAGGCCAATGGCCTGGGAGACATTTTCCGGCCACGGGGCAGAGGCCCACCACCACAGCCCGGTCTCACGGTCCCTTCTCTATTCTATAAAGTGTTGTTCCGTCCTGTGTCTGATGGCATTGTGTTTCCCTTGGTGACTCTTAGCCCCAAGATTCCGTGAGCAGAGAGTTTGGCCTGTTCCCAGTGGCTGGCAGGGTGGTGATTGTAGCTGTCCTCCATGAAGGTAGAGCCCACCACTGGCAGTGACCATCAGTGCTGGTGCCATGCCCAACACCTCCCAGACCACCTAGATTTATAATTCCTCCGTCTCTCCTGGCAGGAACACCATCATCCCCTGTAGGAGTCCCTTGGGAGAGTTAGGCGAAGAGCCATCAGAATCTGTCTCTGTGCCTCCAAAATATTAACTTTTTTTTTTTTTTTTTTGTATTTTTCTGAAGTGAGAAGCAGGGAAGCAGGGAGGCAGAGAGACAGACTCCCATATGCGCCCGACCAGGATCCACCCAGATTGCCCACCAGGGGGTGATGCTCTGGCCATCTGGGGTGTTGCTCTGTTACAACCGAAGCCATTCTAATGCCTGAAGCAGAGGCGCCGGGACCAACTTTGCTCCAATGGAGCCTTGGCTGCGGGAGGGGAAGAGAGAGACAGAGAGGAAGGAGAGGGGGAGGGGTGGAGAAGCAGATGGGCGCTTTTCCTGTGTGCCCTGACCAGGAATCAAACCTGGGACTTCCACATGCTGGGCTGATGCTCAACTGCTGAACCAACTGGCCAGGGCAGATATTAACTCTTTATGCTATTTGTACACACCAAAAAAATGAAGGATCCTTAAAGAAAGTCCCAAACTCCGTAGCAGGGCTGACAGGCAGGGCGGGGCTGGGGCAAGACCTGCGGTCCACACTGTAAGGAGATGTTCCTTCTCAGCATCAGGCTAAGAGGCCTTTCACGAGCTGACCTTCTCCGCTGCCCTCCCAGTCTCTAGGCCTCACATGCGCCGCCCCAGGCGCAGGGAAACACATACTCCTCCAGGGGGCAGGGGGGTTGGGGACGGTCCCCTCAGTAGGTAGGGCTGCCACAGCAGACATTTACCTATGAACACAGTGCTACCCGACAAAATGGCAGCTTGACCGACCTAATGCCAAGAAGAAATAGAATGCCCCGATTTTCGAAACAGGTACCAGAGGGTTATCTAAATTTGACAGCAAGATCCGCAGATGATGTGGCTCCCTCCGCTCCGTCACTGAGTCCGCATGCTAGTGAAGAATGTCACCACTCATTCTAGAACAGGGGTCCCCAAACTATGGCCCGTGGGCCGCATGTGACCCCCTAAGGCCATTTATCCAGCCCCTGCCACACTTCTGGAAGGGGCACCTCTTTCATTGGTGGTCAGTGAGAGGAGCACATTGACCATCTCATTAGCCAAAAGCAGGCCCATAATTCCCATTGAAATACTGGTCAGTTTGTTGATTTAAATTTACTTGTTCTTTATTTTAAATATTGTATTTGTTCCCATTTTGTTTTTTTACTTTAAAATAAGATATGTGCATAGGGATTTGTTCATAGTTTTCTTTATAGTTCGGCCCTCCAACAGTCTGAGGGACAGTGAACTGGCCCCCTGTGTAAAAAGTTTGGGGACCCCTGCTCTAGAAGGAAAGCACACCCCAGCAAAGCAGAGCGCTCGGTAACGGCGCTCAGGAACAGTCTTGTCAGAACTTGTTCTGGCATCAAACTTGGTCCCCCAGACAAGTCGCCAACTTCTGCACATCAATCTCCCTTCTCCGTGGGCCACTGGGCCAGAGCGTTCCCGGGCTCACTTCACCTTCTTCCCTGTGTTCTTTCTCTCCCGTAAAGCAGAGGCCAGCCCTGTCACCTCAGACTGCCTTCTCCCTTTCATCGTCTTATAACGAATTCTCCTCCGTTTCCAACAAGCAGTCTGTCCTGGGAACGAAGTCGGGATAAAAGCTTCAGTAAGAGCTTAAGTCCTTTAGAGGTTTTTGCATATGTGTTTCTTTTCTCCGAAAAAAACCCCGAAAACCTGTGACAGCACATGAGACACAGTCCCTGTTTAATAAATACTTGTTGGGTAAACAGTGAGTACATGGATGGATGGATGGATGGATGGATGAATGAATGAATGAAGTTAGCTTAAAGGTCATTTTCTTGGATCAGCCTTCTCCAAACCACCAGGACAGCTCGTGTTCCTGAAGGAAACCGGAAAAATGTCACCCCCAAATGCGCCATTTTGGCTAACTGTTCTGAATCAACCACACTTAAGAAACAGTGGAGCAAGAACACTGCGACCTTCCTTTCTCTTCCTAAGAACAGGGGCTAACACGCCCCATGTGAAAGGCACCCTCCTTGAGCCAGGAGGGAGGGACCGGAACTCATCGCCAACGACAAGGAATTTGGGGCTGAGAGACCTATACAAACCGACCTTGTTCAGCTCGCCCTCCTCTTCCTAGTCACTTCTTCATCATCTGCTACTCCGTGCCCAAATCCTCCCTTCCTCACAAATTTACGGTCTCTTTGTTTAAAAGGTAGGAAAGCTGACTGCTCTCGGCACCCCTGCCGGTCTGTATGTACTCTCTTGCGAAGGCTCCCATGGGACATTCTAATGAAATCTATTCTTTTCTCTTATTAATACGATCTACCTCACAGTTTAATTCTTTGGCCCAGCCGAAGAGCCAAAGTAGGTAGAAGGGAAGTCCCTTCCCCTCCATTCCCTACTGACCACTCTGGTACCTTCCCATCCTTCTCCTCCAGGGCGCCATTGGCCATTGTATTTAAGCAATTAACTAGGTAATTGTCTAACTTACCTATGACAGAATGCTCTGAGCTCCGTGACAGCAGGAATCATGATGTCTTATCAGCTGTCGTTATTCCTCCTGGTGCCTACTACTGAGCCTGGCACGGGCAGGGAGCATCAGCTTTATTGAAACAATAATGTCAACATTTGCGTATCTGTCACCAAATGAATCGACGGTAAGTAAAACAATCATGACTTAGGGAGACGCTTAGATATGGGAAGGGAGTTGCAGTTTAGATGCCCCCCCAGTTTTGCAGGTAAGGGCACAGAGACCAGAGAAGCTGAGCGACCTGCTCAGGGTTTCATAGCTAATAGCTAGCCAGGGTTGTGTCTCAGGCCCAGTTCTCCCCACCTCTGTGGCTTGTGCTCTGAAATGGAAACACTCCGCCAAGCTGTCCCATTTAAGCAATGATACATTCATTTAAAGCACCAGAGATCCCATTTTAGTAAGAAAAAGGATTTGTAGTATGAGATGAATCAATCAGCCATATGGAAGGAAGGGGAAAAAAAAAACACACACACCAAAAAACAGGCCGAGAGCTTTCTTTCACTTTGCAGAATATAAATTGTCACAGGAATCAAATCTGGCACCTTCTGTAGAGCAGAGGAAAAAGTGATCCCACGTTGGATGCAAAATGCAACTCGCATTTGGTCTGTTTGTGAAACCCTCAGGAGGACACCGAAGGGCCTCCGGAGTTGGGGACACCATTACTTTGGTGATCAGCGTTTTGTGGACTTGTCCCCAAGCAAGGAGATGAGGACCTGAACCATTACAGCCAACCTCAAACATAATGAATGCGTTAGACGTCAAAGCAGCCAGCCAACGTCAGGCAGCCTCTCCGAAGCAGGGGGCGGTGTCTCAGGACCTGGCGTCCCCAGACAGAGGCAGGGTCAGGGGCCAGGAAAGGGCCCAGCAGGCCATAAAACACTGGCATCTGTCCCTTCTCCTCCTTGATCTGGCTTCCCTTGCCTTCAGCAGCATTCCAATTTCACAACCAGATTCTAAAGCCCACCCGCTCATTAGAAGAGAAGTCTAACAGCAGCCACCAGGTCTCTGTCTGTGACTGGCACCCAACTCTAACCATAACAGGTAGATAATGGAGCTTATGGACGTTAATTGTTAACTCCATCTCACCTGCCACATGCAGATTCCACAGACTGTCACTCCCGCGCGATTCTGCAATACTGCCTGGGCCACTCGGGAATCTCAAGCCCCCCCCCACCCCCTTTTATGGTCTTTATCACAGAATTTCAGAATTGGAAGGTGTTTTAGAGATCACCAAGTACATCACATGGCACATGCAGTAATCGTCTTGAAAACATCTGTCTTACAGACTCAGGGGGCCTCTGTGACTCTGTGATGGAGATCGCTGCCCCGCGAGGCAGCCTCACGCCTCTCATTGTTGGACAGCTCAAAATCGTTGGAAAAATCTTCCATCGTTAAACCAGCATTGACTTTCCTGTGGCTTCTGGTCCTGTGGTTTCCTCTGCTCTCCGGAATTGCATACATGTTATAAAAAAAAATGTAGCATAGCCTGCCCAGACGGTGGCGCAGTGGATAGAGCGTCAGACTGGGATGTGGAGGACCCAGGTTCAAACCCCCAGGTCGCCAGCTTGAACGCGGGCTCATCTGGTTTGAGCAAGGCTCACCAGCTTGAGCCCAAGGTCGCTGGCTTGAGCAAGGGGTCACTTGGTCTGCTGTAGCCCCCCGGTCAAGGCACATATAAGAAAGCAACAATGAACAACTAAAGTGCTGCAATGAAGAATTGATGCTTCTCATCTCTCTCCCTTCCTGTCTATCTGTCCCTATCTGTCCCTCTCTTTGTCTCTCTCTCTGTCTCTGTCACACACAAAAAAATAAAAATTAAAAAAAATTTTAAAATACAGCATATGAAAAACAGCCCTGGGCTCTTAAAAACTTGGGCTCCAATGCTAACTCGGGAACTCAGTCATCATGCCGCCTTCCCCAAGTTCAATGTCCTCGCTTATGTAATCGAGGTAACACCGCAGGGCACTGCCGCGAGCATGAAGCGAGGTCCGTGCTGCCTGGTGCCAAGGAGTCCAGTCTGGTGGTGAAGAGTGGACTCTGGGGCCAGCCAGCTTGCTCTGCAACCTGGCCCCACCACTGAGTGGCTGTGTCATCTCGGGCCAGTGACTTACAAACGCTCTGGTCTCATCTTTCTCATCTACATAAGGACAATGATACGACCTGTGTCCAGGCTGCCCCTATCTGGATAATAGCCAAGCACAAGAGTGGAAGCCACAGTGGGCTCTCAGCCAGCACCGCCCAGAGCTGACACCACTCTCTTCCACTCACAGTCGTGAGTGTTCGAAACACAGAGTTTATTCTTCTAGTGTTCACTAATTATTGTGTTATTTTCCATACAAACAACTGTCAACCCACTTTTGCTCCGCCCTGTCTGTTGAATAAGTCAGACACAAACAATAAATACTGTCATTCCACTTCTGTGAGGTCCCTAGAGTCATCCAGTTCATAGAGGCAGAAAGTAGGAGGGCATTTGTCCGAGTCTAGGGGCTGGGGACACAGGGAGATAGTGTTTCCTGGATACAAAGATTCGGTAGGAAAGGATGAAAAGTGCTCTAGAAGTGGATAGGGGTGATGGCCCCGCGGCAATGTGAAGGCACTGATTTACTGACCTGTGCACTTAACCCTGGTTAAAATCCTCAACTTGGTTATGTATTATTATCACAATATGAAACTATTGGCTGCCTCACACTTCAGGGAGGCGGGTCTCGTTTTAGGAAACACTTACTTCATATGTATGCCTGTTCCTTAGTCCTGAGGGTAGACATATTTCTTAGCATGGATCAGGGTTAAAAAGCCACTGACCCAGGGGCCAGTGATCAAAACCATAGAACAAAGTATATACACTATTTTTCCTGAGAGTTGCCCTTGCTGAATCCCAGATTCTTAACAGTTCTTGCTTTTGAAGTTCCCGAAGTAGTTGCAGCAGGGTTTATAAACACACACGTCCACATCCACACACCACCTTCCAGCACTGAAATAACTCTGTGCTCTGACATTCCTTTCTTCTCTCCTGCTCACTTCTTCCTTTCCTCAGGGGGTCAACTTGGACATCCTCCTTCTTAGAGTCCTCCTTGACCTTGACTGTGACCTTGACCCGGGAAGAACATACTTCTCTGTTAACGGCATTTATTATTCTATCTACTCTGCTTCTTTGTTTCGGCCTCCTCTGCTCAGTGAGAACCTCTAGGAAGTGTTGATCTTGCTCACTTCTAAATCTCCAGGATTTAGAACAATGCCTGACACACTATTTTTTAATAATTATTCATGAATGATGGCTGCCTATGAAGTAGAACTGCCTCATAACCAAATCAAACTAAAAATATATCACCTGCCCTGTTAGATAGCCTAGAATAAATACCAATTCATTTTTATCCCTGTCTTTTTGATTCGTCATGGTCTATCCTCCAGAGAGGAGGACACAGCATAGATATTTATTTCCTGATGGCTGGCATGGACCCTCCTTCCAATATGAAGGTGTGGAGCTGAGAGCGAAAGGAACGGATGCAGTGAGACCCTCAAAGCAAAGGGACTTCTACTTTGGAGACATGAAGTGCAGACATGATTGTGAGGGCTTACAGCCATGGGGACACTGAGCTTGACTTTTACTCTGGGTTTCCCGGCAACCACAGATGTGTCTACAGACTCCTCGCCCCTACAACCTTCGCTCGTTCCTTCGAAGATGTTGCTTACCCAGGTGCATCTTTAGAGGGAGGTATTATCCCCAAGCCTGCAGACACAACCCCGTGAAGCTCTGCTGTACTGCTGTTCGCTCCTGCCGTTACCTTCTTACTCTCTTCTTGCCTCCGAAGCGATTGAAAGCTGGAGAGACACTTGACTCACACGCTGTCAGGATTGCAGGGAGGGGGCTAGCCTGGCATTTGGGGAGGGCTGGGGAGGGAGGCTGGAAGCAGGTAGGTGAAAGGTCAAGTGGAGCCCTTCCTGCCCCTCCCCCTTTCTTAACCCACTGCTCCTACTGCTGGATCCTCTAAGGGGGGGGGAGGGGCATACAAGAATCAACTTTGAAGCCTTCATTTTCACTGTCGAATCAACCTCTCATGGTTATTTAAAGTGCAATTTGGTTCCCTGATGCCATTCTCCACATTGCATTTAGAATCTCCTGCTAATTTTCTTTTCCTTCGCTGGAGACACTGATGAATATGTATGAGCACGGGCTCCCGGACCACCCCTGCAGCACGCCATCCATAAAGGGCTGACCAGGGACAGGACTGCGTTGAAGCAGCGCTCCTCAGGGGACAGGCCCCTCCAGGAAATTCTGACCTTGACCACCTAGAGTAGCCATCAGAGGTTGCCTGACCAGGCCGTGGCGCAGTGGATAGAGCGTCAGGCTGGGATGCAGAGGACTCAGGTTCGAAAACCCAAGGTCATTGGCTTGAGCGTGGGCTCATCCAGCTTGAGTACAGGGTCACTGGCTTGAGCCCAAAGGTCACTGACTTGAGCAGGGGATCATTCACTCTGCTGTAGCCCCCTGGTCAAGGCACATATGAGAAAGCAATCAATGAGCAACTAAGGAGCTGCAATGAAGAATTGATGCTTCTCATCTCTCTCCCTTCTTATCTGTCTGTCCTTATCTGTCCCTCTATCTGTCTCTGTCACACACACACACACACACACACACACACACACAAAGGGAAAGCTAACAGTTGCCTTTATAGCGAGCAAATCACAATCATAGGCTCTCACTGTTCCCGAGGGCCCCCCAAGCCCTTAGATTCGAATTAATTTCCCCAACATTAAACACCATGCTCCATCCAGCCTCGGACATCCATAGTCCATCCTTGGCAGGGTACCACAATGAGATGTGAAAATGTACTTAGTATCTACATTTTCAGGTACCATGTTCAAGAAAAGAGAAAAAACAAGGAACGTTTCTAAAACTTTAGAGAAGTTTTGTCTGGCCTGGGAAAATGGAAATGCAATGCAAACAAGGCGTCTCTGCTTCTGAACACGGAAGTAGAACAGAACCTAATAAAGCATCGTTTCCAGCGAGTAAAGTGGCCAGTGCTGTTCTGGTACCACAGGGTTCTGGGACCGCCTAAGGCAGGGGTCGGGAACCTACGGCTCGCGAGCCAGATGTGGCTCCTTTGATGGCTGCATCTGGCTCGCAGACAAATCTTTAATAAAAAAACATAATAACGTTAAAAATATAAAACATTCTCATGTATTACAATCCATTCATTTCCTACCGCTCATGTTCATGGTTGCGGGTGGCTGGAGCCAATCACAGCTGTCCTCCGGGACAACACCAACTTTTTATTGGATAATGCGTAATGTACATGGGTCGTTGTATGGCTCTCACGGAATTACATTTTAAAATATGTGGCGTTCATGGCTCTCTCAGCCAAAAAGGTTCCCGACCCCTGACCTAAGGGGTGCCTCTCGGGCCAGCTAGAGGGGAGCCAGGCTATGCCAGGGACAAGGGGCTAAGCTGGAGAGCCAAGGTGCTGAATTCTGTACTTTCTCCCCCCGCCTGGAATACTTTTCTGCACCACTGCATGATTCTTTTTCATACTCTTCAATTCTCAGTTCACATGACACTCAGAAAGGCTTTCTCTGACCCCGCCTTACCTACTCTTAGTACTCCCGATATTCTTGACTTCATGTCTAGCTTGCGTTTTCTATAGTCTTATGCATCTTTTTTTTTTAACGATTTTTTAGAGAGAGGAGACAGAGAGAGAGAGAGAAAGAAACATGAATTTGCTGTTCCACTTATCCATGCATTCATTGGTTGCTTCTTGTATGTGCCCTGACCAGGGATCAAACCTGCAACCTTGGGGTGTTGGGACGACGCTCTAACCAATTGAACTACACTACCAGGGCCATTACATATCTTAAATTATCTTATCGAGGATTTCATTTTTATCTGTCAACCCTTATAGAGAATGTAACTTTTTTTTTAATTTTATTTTTTTATTTTATTTATTCATTTTAGAAAGGAGAGAGAGAGGGAGAGAGAGAGAGGAGAGAGATAGAGAAGAGGGTAGGAGCAGGAAGCATCAACTCCCATATGTGCCTTGACCAGGCAAGCCCAGGGTTTCAAACCGGTGACCTCAGCATTTCCAGGTCGACACTTTATCCACTGTGCCACCACAGGTCAGGCTAGAATGTAGCTTTCATAAGAGCAGGGACTTTATCTTCCCCACAGCTCAGAGGATGACTGTGCATGGTAGAGGTACTCAGCCAATATTTGTTATGTGAATGAATCAATGAATGAATGATGGAATGTATTCATGCATGTCACATATAGGCATTGGCATGCACACTACATACTCTGCCACCTCGCAGACTTGCCTTGATTGGACATGCATTTCCTCCTGATGGGGGGTAGGACAATGCTTTCATTCCTTTCTAAAGGATCTGAGATCTTTTGTTATATTAAGGATGCCTTATTGCTGCAAGAGGCCTCATGTAATCCTCACAATCCCTGGAAGAGTGGAGTTCTTACCCCACCGCAGAGATGAGGAAAGTCACACGCAGTACACACACCAGGATTCTGACTCCAAATCCCTTGCTGTTTCCTTCAAATGAAATTTTGAGCCTTTCAATGTGCGTGGAGCTAAAATGAGAGAGACGTGAGTGTTGGTAGTTTACCAGGGTCCTTTTGCTTCTTTTTCTTTCTCTTGGTTTTCATGTGTGAGAGATGGGCATGAGGAGAGGGAGAGAGAGTGGAGGGGGGGGGGGAGAGAAAGAGAGAAAAAGAGAGAACAGACTCTGTGCTGGTGTCCATCCAACATTGCTACATTTCCTGAAATGAATAAGCTAACACTTTTTCAACCTGCCTTTTAGCCTCCTGGGTCAGGGCTATATATTAGAAAAAACATAGACTTTGAAGATGGAAAATACAAATTCTAATACTGACATCATTCTGTATTAACTCTGTGGCTCTGGCCAAATTACTTACCCTTGCTAAATCTCAGTTTCCCCATTCCTAAAATGAGAATGACGTCATTCACCTCATGAAGTTGTTATGACACTTTGCTGAGAGTTTGTCTTTAAAAGTCCTAACGCCATGCTGGGCACCCAGAAGGTCTCCCTCCATGAAAGTTTGTTCTTCTCTTCCTTTTTAGGTTCCATTTTTTTCCTTTTCCTTATTCTAAACATAGTTAGAAACTCTGCACCCAGTTACAATGGAGTAGGAGAGAAGTGGGGTGGTTTACCACTGATAATTCTCAGGAGGCCATCCGGGTACCCTACAATTCAATGCAATTCTGCACAATCTACCCAAAGATATTCTCCAAGGAGTACTGGGGGGGCCGTGAGCGAGGGACTGTGGATGAGGACCAACTGTACACACAAATATATTTCTTATTCTAAACCATAATACCACAACCATACATATCACAATTGCTTATTGCTTAGGCCTATCTATATTTACTCAAGTAATAAATGTTTTGTTTGCATCCACTATTTTTTTTATATATCTCTCATAAACAAAGTTGAGGTGATTGTTGGTGTTAGGGATCTATTGTGTTTCTGACCTTTGACCCGGTCCTCCTGATAATCTACAAGTGCGGAAGAGAAAGCTGTTGGAGGGGGCGGTTTTATTTTTCTAGTTGAAACTGTAACTGAACTTAAAAAGAATTATAGAGTCTTAACATTTGGAAAGAGACTTAGAGGTCATTAGTTTCAAAAGCCAGCTGGAAAAAACTTGCCCGGGGAGCTTGGTAAAAATCAGGCATCTCCACCCAGCCCCATCGAGTCTGGTTCGGGAGGTATGGAAAAATACCCAGAAATTAGTATTTTTATGAAGCTCTCCACGGGAATCTGATGCACGGCCAAGTTTTAGAATCGGTGAAATATAGCAGTTTTCAAATGTTGTTAAATCAGTGGAAGACTTTTTTTTTCACTTCTTCACTTGGAACCTTAATATGTAAAACTAATAAAAGTTGAGCTGTTCTGATGAAAAAGGACGCTGGGAAGCCCTGTCTGCTCCCGCCTGGATGAGGCCTGAGGACCACCAAAGAACTCAAATGGGGGGCACTGTTTGCAAACTACTGATTTGGATCGAGTCTTCCAAAATGTTACTGATACCTGGTCATTCAGCTCCAATTAGAATGCTCCCAGGATGTAAATCTTCCTCTTATAAATAGTCTTTACAATTGAGACATACTTAGTTCTTATGTGCTAGTTATATATTGCTCCCCCCAGAACTCCACAGGTTTGTGTACTTACATTATTCAATAGTTCAATTAAGCATAAAACTAAAATTCCCCCCGGGGTGAATGCGACCCTTAACTTCTCATCTCTGCCTCCTGGGAGTCCACCCAGCCTCTTACCTCTTTCCCCCTTAATTCTTTCCCAAATCCTTCTCTTCTACACAGATAGTCATAATACAACAAAGAAATAGCACGAAGAACGAGGAAACATTAACCATTTTCTTTTTTTTTCTTTTTTTTCTGTATTTTTCTGAAGCCGGAAACGGGGAGAGACAGTCAGACCCCGCATGCGCCCGACCGGGATCCACCCGGCACGCCCACCAGGGGGCGACGCTCTGCCCACCAGGGGGCAACGCTCTGCCCCTCCAGGGCGTCGCTCTGTTGCAACCAGAGCCACTCTAGCGCCTGGGGCAGAGGCGGAGGAGCCATCCCCAGTGCCCGGGCCATCTCTGATCCAGTGGAGCCTCGGCTGTAGGAGGGGAAGAGAGAGACAGAGAGGAAGGAGAGGGGGAGGGGTGGAGAAGAGATGGGCGCCTCTCCTGTGTGCCCTGGCCGGGAATCGAACCAGGGACTTCTGCACGCCAGGCCGACGCTCTACCACTGAGCCAACTGGCCAGGGCCAACCATTTTCTTTTAAATGGGAAATCTGGTCCTTTGACAAAGAGAAAAAAAGGTAAACTAGCTTATCTTGATGTAGTTTGTAAATATAACTGTTTATTCTACAGTACCAGCTCACCAAAACATTTTGAGCACTGATTCTGTGCCCAGACATAGGCCAACACTGAGTACACAAAGAAAAGTCCAATTTGGCTTCTGCCCTCCATAAAATCACAAAGACATAAACAGCTGTAACATAAAGAATGAGGAAAGTGCTGAAAAGTCGTAATAGGAGCTAAAAGGGGATGCAGATTACCTCCAGGGGCAAAGAGACGTTTGAGTTGGGCCAGGAAGAAGAGTCAATGCAAGAACCAGAAGAAGAAGTTAAAGAGAAAAAGAAGAGAATGAAGAGATCAGAAACATGACAAGAAATCAGTCTTCTCAAGATTAAAATATTTAAAAAAGGAATGAAACACTTGGAATTTTTTCCCCCAAAATAATGAGAAACACAAGATCTCTAAGAAATCTCTCATTTTCAACTGTGAATTCTATATAAATCCGAGCTGGGAAAGAAAACAATGTTATTGTATCTGCATCACAACTCAAGAGAGATGTGTTAATCTGAGATCAGCAGGATAAACTTTATTTTGTTAAAGAATCTATGGATGAGGGTTGTGGTTTGATGGGGCAAGAATTGCTTATTTCACTGTTAGCCTTATAAGACTGTTTGACTTTTTAAGCTATGGCTAAAAGCATTTCCAAAAAGAGCATTATAGCAACACAAAAGATATTTAAATTCACTTGAGAAGGAAAACATTATTATGGATCAGCCTGCTTGCATGTTATTAAATTAGCATCCCTGCCCCCAAGACCGCCCCACCATTGCAAAGAAGCTGGGACCACATTTCCCAGAATCCCCTTTCCTGCTAATGCAAGGCCTGCATGCAGGATTGGAAATCCTGAAGAAAGCAGAAGCCAGCCTCTCTCAGAAGATGTGGCAGCCAAAGGCATGGGCAGAAAGCAGACCTGAAATTGAAAACAGCTTATGGATGACCTTGAGGACCATCCAAGTCAGTGATACAGACTAAGAGAGTTTAGTGGGAGCTCCCCTGAGCTTCTTGGGATCTTCAGCCAGGTCCAGGAAGCTCTTGAAATGCACAAGCATCAACGCTTATGAGTAGACAGTCTGTGATTGCATCCTTGATCTTTGAGCCTTACTCAGTCCCTTATACTAAAGCCCTCTATACTTGGAATATATAGACTGACTTTTTCCCTGGCTGAACCAGACGCAATCAGTTTTAGAAAATTCTTCATTAACTTGCTCATTATATCTACGTGGTCATAAATACAGTGTGGTCATGACAATCACCGTACTAGAAATAGAAACCGAGGAGAGGATGGTGGGCAGTCAGAATGTGCTCTGTGGAGCCGGGTCCCCTGGGTTCACATCCCAGCTCAGCAACTTTCCGGCAATGTTGCTTTGGGAAGAGTCTTCACTCCGGGTGCTCCATTTTTCTCACCTGTAAAATCGGAATAATACTAGTACCTATCTTGGAGGGTCACCAGGAGACTTAAATGAGCTAACACAGGGAAGTGTTTATAAAAAAACCTTTGGCAGTAAGTAAACTTCCAACATCTGTGACCTGTCGTTATCATTTTTAATCTTTGAAATTTCTCAGATATCTCCTAAGAGCTCCCACATGGTAAATCATTACAGAAAATCCCTCCTTGGCCAAACTTTAGTCCAATGACTCTGAGCCCTCCTTTTGAGGAGGTCCTGTCCTGGGCCTGCTGAGTCCAGGAGTAAGTAGCAAAAAAGCAAAAGCAAAAAAAGCAAAATCCTCCTAAGCCAGGTTAATAAAAAATCTCCACCTCTGCTATCAAACAAAGCTGGGTTTTTTTTCCCCTGAAACCTTGATACTTAACCAAATTCCTCTTAGTAATTTTCCATTCACTCTCTCAGCCTGCCTGTCAGCTATAGATCCCCATGTGTTCCTCCTGTACTCAGTGTTCCTCTCCCCCATTGCAACAGTCTTTAATAAAGCCTTTCTTGCCATTTGTGACAAGTGTCCAGTAAATATTCTTCTGTAATAGTTAAAGGACAGATAGAGAGCTTCCCAGACAAGACCAAGCTAAAAATGTTCATCATCACCAAACCAGTATTACATGAAATATTGAAGGCTCTTATTTAATAAAAAGAATTTAAAACATATATTTAAAAATATGAACAATACAATGGCAATAAATACATATCTATCAGCCATGGAATCTAAAAATCAAAATAAGTGAAAAAGCAGAACAGAAACAGACTCATAGATACAGAAAAAAGTTTTTGATGGTTGTCGGATGGGAAGGGGTTGGGGAGTGAAAAAGGTGAAGTAATTAAGAAGTACAAACTGGTTCTTACAGAATAGTCATGGGGATGTAAAGTACAGCACAGGGAATGCCGTCAATAATCTAATAACTGTGTACGGTGTCAGGTGGCTATGAGATCTATTGGGATAATCACTTTATAAGTTATATAATGTCTAATCACTCAGGTGTACACCTGAAACTAATATAATATTGTATGTCAACTGTAATTGAAAAATAAAAAAATAATCTAAAGAATAAAAATTTTAAAAACCAGTAGCAGAAGAACAAAATCTAATTTTAGAGAAATCCTTTTACACGTAATCTAATCTAATAGTCTTTTTACACTGAATCTAATCTAATTTAAATATTCTCTTTAGAGTTGGCCTATTCTTTTTGTATTTTTTATGGCCTATTATTTTCCTTCTTTTTTATACCCCTGTTTAAAATGCCACCTGGGTATGCAGGAGGGCCTTACCTGACCTTGTGTCAGTCTTTGGATGAGTGCCCTGTTGAGTCCAGTAGTGTCTGCCTGGCTTTAATCCTCTCCTTGGCTGTTGAGCTCCTCTCCTTGACTGTTGAAATCGTGATCCACCATTTCTCAGCTTGATCAGAACATGGCGCTCTGTCTCTGCTGTCGAAGCCTTTCATGAGCTCTCCATGGTGCTGAAGACCGCTATGAAGTCTCCTTGAGACTCTGCTTGCACCTGGTTCAGCAGCCTCTCCCCTCTCCAACCCTGCTCTGCTGTAATGACACATGCCTTCCTCTAGGGCCCCCATTGCCTTCATACTGGTGCTCAAATCTGTGTGTCCATGCCACACAAGACTCAAGGGAGGCCCTCACGTACAAAACAGACCCTCTCTGTGATCACCTATGATTCTATATGGGCATGGGCTTAGTGATCTCTTCAGCTCACTATTGAGAATAGAGTAAGAGTCCTCATACATCTAGGATTTCAAAACTGACAAGATCTTGTGAACCTGAAGATTTCATTCAACATTTCTCCAACCTCAGTCTCAGTTTCTTTTAGTTGTCTCTACCCACAATCCTCTCAGGATCAAAACAAGTAGAGCTCCCTTTTAATTTTTCTGTGTCATATCTTGTGATAACTTCAACTCAGTATGGAAGAAACTCTAAGACGTGACATCAAGCCCAGTGATTTATAGTTTAAATGGGAGATAAAGGACATTAAAAATCTTTCTGTTTGAAAAATATCCAATTACTTTACTGTAATAGTTTACTAACTCTCTATTTTTCTACAAATTTCTTTTATAGCAATTCTAATTTCTACTCCAAGCCCTCAAACACACGAATAAAAACAGAAGCGAAATACTCTGGTAACAGAGCTACTAAGATTAAGTAGAAAGATTAGTAAAGAGGATAAAAACAAGATATAATACAAAAATCAATAGCTTTTTCTATACTGGCCAGCACTGCTTGAAATTGGAATGGGACAAAATAATTCTTTACAATAACAACTTACTAAATGCTACGGCACTAATTTAAGAAGAAAACTCAAGATTTATGTGAAGATCGTAATAGAAAACCTTCTTATTAAAAGGCACAAAACCAAGTACAAAAAAATGAAAAGACATAATCTTTTATTCTGGGGAAGACTTAATATCACAAAAATGTTCATTTCTTCCAAATTAATATTTACTTTTAATTCAAATCCCAAAGTTTTTTTTTAGGAGAGGAATAAAATTATCTTAAAGTTAATGTGGCAAAATTAAAAGACATGATAAAAAAAACAGTATAATATAGTAGGGCTAATCCTACATGGTATTAATAAATTTCCTGTAATTCATAATGTCACAGGAAGAAAAAAATAAATCAATGGAAGAAAACAGTCTAGAAATTATCACAGCATATGATTCACTGTTTGACAAAGGTGGTTTTCAATCAATCAACAAAAATATAGTTTATTTAATAAATGCTATTGGCACAATTGGCTTACCACCTGGAAGATGATAAAGTTGAACTGGTCCCTCACACTGTGAGATACAAAAATAAGTTCCTGATGGATTAAGGAAAAAGCAAACTACCGAGTAGAGAAATGGTCAAATGATACATATAGGCAAATTTAAATGTGATAGATCTGTAGTCCATAGACTTATAACCTCATCTGTGGTTAAGGACATACCAACTCAGCTATCACTGAGATGTTTTGGTCATTATCATATTGACAAAGTTAAAATTTAAAAGAGAAAGATTCTCTGGTAAGGATGAAGGTAAAATATAATATAGGAAATAGAAATCATTTTTTCATCTGGTAAATCAGTATCTTTTTTTTTTATGGCAGAGATAGAGAGAGCCTGAGAGAGGGACAGATAGGGACAGACAGACAGGAAGGGAGAGAGATGAGAAACATTAATTCTTTGTTGCGGCTCCTTAGTTGTTCATTGATTGATTTCTCATATGTGCCTTGACGGGGGGGGGGGCAATAGCAGACCCAGTGACCCCTTGCTCAAGCCAGCGACCTTGGGCTGGTGAGCCTTGCTCAAACCAGATGAGCCCACACTCAAGCTGGTGACCTCGGGGTCTCGAACCTGAGTCCTCCACATCCCAGTCCGATGCTCTATCCACTGCTCCACTGCCTGGTAAGGCAATCAGTATCTTAATATATATTAAAAATAAGAATACAGATATCCTTTCTACCAGCTAGAGTTCTTGGCTACAATGAGAGATATGTGCTCTGCATGATTTAAATAGATATGTATTGAAAGGAGATTAATCATTGACTGAATTCAGAAATACTAGAGAACGATGCAAAGACAATGGACAGGGGTCATTGACATCTGAACAGCTGGACCCACAGCCAAGGGCAAGCCCAGGAACAGCCAGGTCAGGGGGTCTCTGATTCTTCCAGTGGACAGTGAAAAAATGGTGTTGGCACCCAACTCTAGTCTTAGGAAAAGAAAGGCTTTAACCTCTCAATTTTAAGACTTGGATTCTTTTTTTAACATAAAAAGGAAGTTAAGAAATGAATTATCTCTTTAGGTGAAAACATCCTTTAAAAAGTTTTGAGTTTATATATAGACACATATTTGAATGATGGCCATCACTTTTTAATGATCATTTCTGGGTAGTGGAATATTTTGGATAATTTTTATGCATTTTTAAAGGTGACTAGTTTTTATAATTAGGAATATCAACCTTATTAAAACAACCATGCCATTATTTGATCAAAAGTAGACCGGGTCATTGACTTATATTGGAAAAAGAATTATATGACTTGAAATACTTTAAACCTGTAAATATCAGATTAATTTTTTCCATAATAGGGTGACTGAGGAGAATCAGTCCCAGATCTGATTCCTGAATTAGATTTTCCCTATTTTTCAAGGTTTCCTCCTCCTGGTTCAAGGAGGCTGCAGCACCTACTGTATTTTGACCATATGACTACGTTCAAAAGTCAAAAACATAGGGCACAGCCTCTCTCCCTGAGGACACTGCTCAGGAGTGTCCTCCTTCGATCTCACTGCCACCCACACCCCTCAGGACCCTCCTGAGTTAAGGAAGGGAGCTCTTCCTGACATCAGAGCAAAACTGGGGTTGTTACCCAGGAAAGGGGGAGAAGGAGGCAATAACTTTTGAGGAATTAATCTATGTTGTCCACTAGACAATGTAAGGAGAGAGAGAGGCTTCATAAATAGCTCTGAATTTCTTTCGAGTTTTATTTTTATGTCAAATGTAATCAGGAATTACACTTCAGTAGTGAAGTGTGGCGTTTTCATGAGATTGCTATCTGTTTTGCTTCTTCATCAGTCCTTAAGTACATAGTTTATATGGTAACTATCATTTCTCTTTCCAATATATTTCCTTGAAGCAATGGAATTTATGCCGGAGACTAAGGTTTAAAACATTTAGCCAACCGGTGGACTCATAATCCAATGATAGTTGTCTGTAAATCAGGGAGAATTAACTATATAGGAATTAGCATTTAGTTGAGAAATTATGGTGTTTTCCATAATCTTTGGGAAATTAATTACCAACAAATTAAAACCCCAAAGCTCTATAAATGTTTTCTCCAAAAAACAAAAAACAAAAACCCAAATGTGATTTTTGTTTTTGTACAGACTTTTGTTTTATAGTTTTGCAATACATTGGGTTTTGAGTGAGGAACTTTAAGGATACAATTTAATAGAAACTGGACGGTGCTAGTCAAAGATTTTCATGCAGCAGTGACTGATTTCTTCCTCCATTTTTTCCCCCCAAATCCCAGCTAAATGGCCGATTGAGAGTATTGGAGAAGCAAATACAGACCTTAGTGAAAGAGGCAAGTCAGTTATAAAATTCTTATCCCAGAAACAAAATCAAGAGCGTTGAAGGAAGCTACTTTTAATCTCTATGAACATTTTTTTTTTTTTTTTGTGGTCCAGAAAGGCTTGTCTGGCCCCTACATTAAGAGAAACTGGCGAATTTTAAGGGAACATTCTCATTGAAGAGCAGTCAGATTGGTTTGGGAATAAGTAGGTATCCATTACAGGTAATGAAAAAGGTATCCAATTGCACCTAACTGTTCGTTTTCCTCAAGATCTGCATCTCTTTGTATAATCTTTAAAAGAGGGTAGTTAGGAATCCTGCTTAATGTTTTGCTGTTTTAATAAAACATTCTATTTTTGTATTAAATGACACATAGTCAAATCTCTTTTAGTTAATTCCATGGAGCCCACGGAACCCACTGAGTGAATGCATGTCCTAAACCCAAGCTCAACTCAGAGGGAATGCACCGAGCTTCCCGTGAAACACCCACCCCGATTCCAGGACCTCCGCTTCAAAGGGAAGAGTGGCTGTGGTCCGGTCCCTTTCCTTCACGAAGAATCGGACCATGACACCTACGAACACTAACAGGAAGAAAGAAAAGAAAGAGAAAGGGTAATCCAGAACGCTGACAATAAATACGTGCAACCAACCAAAACATTAAGCCATCAAATAAGACCAAAATACGTCAAGAGTATGTATTTCGGCCAATGAAAGCGCAGCCCATTTTATTCTTTCTCTCATCCATGTTTGGTTAGTAGCTTGAGGCAAACAGAACAAGTGGGCAAAGGTTTAGAACCAGGTTGCAACATGTGGGGCATTAGGGCCCAGTGTGGAAACAACTGTATCTGACTCAAATGCACTTTGAATTTGAACCAGTCGTTTAGATGCCGTATTTTTTTTTACTATTTCCTCTTCTTTAATCAAATAACCTTGTTATTTTCTGTTATTTCTGGGATCCTTCCATTTTAAAATGTGCAGGCTACAGCCTGACCAGGTGGTGGCACAGTGGATAGGGCATCAGACTGAGATATGGAGGACCCAGGCTTGAGACCTCGAGGTCACTGGCTTGAGCGTAGGCTCATCTGGTTTGAGCAAAGCTTACCAGCTTGGAACCAAGGTCGCTGGCTTGAGCAAGGGGTCACTCACTCTGCTGTAGCCACCCCCCCCCCCCACCCCCGTCAAGGCACATATGAGAAAGCAATCAATGAACAACTAAGGAGCTGCAACAAAGAATTGATGCCTCTCATCTCTCTCCCTTCCTGTCTGTCTGTCCTTATCTGTCCTTCTATTTCTGTCACAAAAACAAAACAAACAAACAAAAAACGTGCAGGCTGCAACCTGGGGTTTTATTTGGTAGTTTCCAGCTGGCTGTTATAGAACCGTCTTGTTTGTGTGGCTGGAAGAGTGGAAATTTGGGCGGTAAGATTTAATTAAGATGAGTCATTTTATAAAAGAATTGGCAATGTTTTCTCCCTGAACGATGCTTCAGTAGATGCTTCACAAGCAGAGAACATCGCTGACTGATTTGATTATTGAAAAATGAACAAAACCTGCATCAAATCGCTCCAAACTAATTCTGAGTTTGAGTCATTTTGCCTGATCCTGTGGAAGTCTAATATTTAAACTCCAGTAAATTACAAATTGAGAGACAATGAAAATTCTTAAAGGAAATCAAAGAAGACCAGCAGACATCTAAGGTATTTAAATGGAATATTCACTGGTAGGGCATCAGAAAAGAAATAAAAGACCTATTTGAGATTCTTTCCTTCAATGTTTGTCACTTTATTTTGAGACATGGAAATAAATTCACAAAGATGTATATAATAGGCACAGGCAAGGGAATTCTGAATAGTCTCTTTCTCCTTCATGGAATATACAAAATGTCAGGAGGAAAGATTCCGTCACTGTCCTATTCATTCATTATTTCTGTTTCCCCCTCTCTTTCTTCCTCTCTGTCTCTCTCTCTCTCTCTCCAAAATTTTCCAGAGAAAGTGTGTCTCTAAGTGGTAACACAGCTTTCCTAATTCAATTTCCAGCCCTCGGTTTTATGCAGAGGCTATAAGCTTAAGAAGAAAACAAAATCCCAGCGAGGAGTGTCCACTCAAGGGTTAAAGCTGTCATGTTAGTTTACTTATTTTTCTTTATTCTGCATCTCAGATGGGGGCAACAAAGAGCTCTACCAGTGGGAATTAATTACTTAATCATAGGAAATTCTTGAAAGTGGCCATGTGCTCTAACTGTCAAGCACAACACTCAGCAGACTCTCATCGAAGGGTGTATTTGCAAAATAGGAGAGAGCCTTGGATTCCCCGGAGACAGAAAGGGAGTCTGCAGGGTGACTGTAAATTGACTAATGAAAGCTGCTACAAGTTGAAAATATCCCTTAGTTTTGTTTTTTTTTGTGTGTGTGTGTGGTATTTTTTGTATTTTTCTGAAGCTGGAAACGGGGAGAGACAGTCAGACAGACTCCTGCATGCGCCTGACGGGGGGGGGGGCGACGCTCTGCCCACCAGGGGGCGATGCTCTGCCCCTCCAGGGCGTCGCTCTGTTGCGACCAGAGCCACTCTAGCGCCTGGGGCAGAGGCCAAGGAGCCATCCCCAGCACCCAGGCCATCTTTGCTCCAATGGAGCCTTGGCTGTGGGAAGGGAAGAGAGAGACAGAGAGGAAGGAGAGGGGGAGGGGTGGAGAAGCAGATGGGCGCTTCTCCTGTGTGCCCTGGCCGGGAATCGAACCCGGGACCCCTTGCATGCCAGGCCGACGCTCTACCACTGAGCCAACTGGCCAGGGCTATCCCTTAGTTTTTAAAATTTTTAAAAAAATAAAACCTTTAAAATGTAACTTCCATAAACTTTATTTTCCTTTGTCTGATTTTAGCTCAAATCCTGATAGCCATCTTATTTCACTACCCTTTTAGCGACTTTTTTTTTTTTTTTGCCTGACCGCAACAGGTCTACCTTAGACTAGAAAATGGAAGATGCCCTTTTAAAGGATAACGCCTTTAAAAATACCTACAATAAAATTGTCGTCTATACATCTCAAACCAAAATGCTCATCCTTTCTCACAGTGATGGACTGACAGCTCTGTCCTTCAGAATTCATATGTTGAAGCCCTGTCCTTGACGTGATGGCATCTGAAGATGTGCCCTTGGGGGGGTCAGGGTTAGATAAGGTCAGGAGGTTGGGGCCCTCACGATAAGATTAATGCCCTTGTAAGAAGAGACACCTGAGAACTTGGTGTCACTCCAGCATGTAAGGACACAGAGAGAAGGTGGCCATCTGAAAGCCAGAAAGAGAGCTCTTGCCAAGAACCAAATTGGCCAGCACCTTGATCTTGGACTTCCCAGTTTCCGGAACTGTGAGAAAACTAATCAATTAATTTCTATTGTTTAAGCTGTCCAGTCTATGGTATTTCGTTATGAACCCCAAACAGACTCATACATGTGGTCTATAAGACACTGACATGATGCAAAGACTTCCTTGTTTAGGATGCAGAAATCAGACAGACCTTACCTCTGCGTGACCCTGAGCAAGTCATGAATGTGTCTTCTGCTATATCTTTACCTAAAAGATAAGAGTAATAATGCTTGCCTCATTCAAGAGTGTGTCAATTCAAACAAGATGGAACTAAAGGCTTCACGGGGTGTATGGCAAGTAGCAAATACTGAAATAATATTTATTGTTTGCACCCACCCTCATCACTCTACTCTGTACGGGGTCATCATAGTCGCTTCACAGAGAGGAGCACAGCATCTGACCTGATCTAGCCCCTACTATGTTTACAGAACTCCAGCAGATTCCGTCTTTATTTCTACCAGTCCTTCATCGCACATTAATCAGTACTTGTTGAGGCCAACAAGAGGTACTGCAGGGCTATACATCTTCTGAAATGCGTTACCACTTTGCTGGAATAAGATGTTACCCTCTAAAACCTGGTTGTTTTCCAAGAGGCTTGAAACAGAATTCTAACCCCAACTGAATAATTTAATAATGATTCAATATAGTAAATATTTTTGAACACTTGATATATGCTGGAAAAGTTGTCCTGGGAGCCGTGGGGCACACAAGGGCAGCTAAGACAGGGCCTGTCCCCAAAGAGCCCAGAGCAGGTGGACTAATACCAAACAATACTAGCAAGTGACCACCACTGACTACTATATTACTAGTGTATTACTACTGCATTACCAGTACTACCCATACTACTAGTACTACCATTGCTAGTGCTACTAATAACATCTAACATCTGTAGAGCTCTTCACAAAGTGCCTCCACCCATTTCCTTACCATTCTGCCCTCCAGCTGCTATTCTTAACTTAGTCCCAAATGAGGAAACTGAGGTTCACACAAACCCAACAATCTGCAAACTTAATTCTCTTTTAATTAGGAATAGCAAGAAAACATCAGTCGGTGCTGGCACATCTTTCTCAAAAGTGATGGAGGATTAGAAGACACAGGAAGCAATTCTATCCCCTCCGGATGCTCCGCCCAAATCGTGTCTGGCTGGTTCCCAGGGCACCTGTTCTTCACTACTTGAGGAAATCAGCCACCGTTCTCATTTGCATCAATTAACATTCTGAGAACTCTAACCGATGCTGTTCATAAACTGTGTTTATACTACATTGCTTTCTTTTATTTTTTTTAAATTTTTAATTATAAAAGTAAAATATGCTCATTACAGGCAACTGAAAAAATATATATAGGCAAATATTAAGGGGAGAAAAAATTAATCCCTAACTCAAACCCAAAGATAACCACAGTTAATATCTGAAGATATAAAGGATGGCACAATAGTTTGTGTGGAAAATAATACAATAATTTATAAACAAGAATAGAAGAATAAAAAAAATAAATAAAAAGAATAGAAGAATAAACTCAGGGTTCTAGTACGCACAACTGTAAATCTAATTCTACTTCACCCATGTAATTCTCTCTAGCTCATTTTCCTTTTCATTTGTGTGTTTCTGCATGTATTTTTATTGGGGAGTTTACTTTAAAAACAGATATGTTATGCTGTATTATTATTTATTTTTTGTATTATTATTGTAATAAACTTCTTGGGGAAAATGTTTTATTTCAAAGAATAGGTGCAAAGATGTTCCAGAGTTGCTGTAAATCTTTTCCCAGGCTTTCGCTACATAGTTGCTTTAGTTTTCCCTGTTGTTACTGCCAGCATCCTTCTGTCTCAGGATGCAATCTACATTATCATCACATTGCATTTAGTTGTCATGTTGTTATTGATGTCTGCTGACCTGTGCCAGTTGCTGAGTTTTTTCTTGTTTGTCTTCTGTGAAGACTACTGATCAGGTATGCCATAGAGAGCATTCCTCTACTTGGATGTTTTTCTTTAATGTTCCCTCCTGAGGAGTATCCTTATCATATCATTTCAGGAACTACATACTATCAACATAATGTATCATTGGAGAAGTAAACCTTGATCTTTTCTTCACTGAGATGAAAATTAGAATATACACTAAATACCAGTAAAGAAATGTTTTTCGCTCCAGGTCATCAAGATTTCAGTTTCATTTTAAATCTATGAACTCTGTCAATGTTGAGGTTTTCACAGACTTCTTTCTGTTTTCAGTAACTTCCTTTGGAGGCTCAGTTATGTAAATTTTAGCAAGCCAGTAACTAGGCTTCAAAAATATCCAATGTGACAATCATTCAGAAAAAAAAGGGGTTCTGCTTCTTACAGCTTATAAATTTTTGACACAAGTATTCTTTTACATGGGCAACACAATTCCGAATGAAATGGCAGAGGGTGAAGTCTGATCCCATTTCTTTACATTTAGCGTCCCCGTTTTGATGACATCGTTTAATGTGCAATTCTATTCTACAGCAATGTCAACATCCCAAAGCCTCACGGTAAAAGAAAATGAATTTCTTGACTCTTAAGATATATAATATAATCTGGATGCAAAAGCTTTTACAACTTTCTGTCATTATTCTCTCACTATCAGGAGACAAACATTTATATAGGGTTTCCGTAACATCTGGTTGTATCAAAATATTTGCTTATTAATTTAAATATTTTATCTCCTCAAAACATTTTAAAGTAATGTACCAAGGAATTTGCTTACAACCAATGATTCCTTTGTTAATATTCCTTGCAAAAAGATATTTAAAGTGAGGGAGGAAAGCATTATAGGCACTCTGCAATGCATATTTGAAGAGACTCTCCTTAATTGTTTAATGAGAGCTTAATCTTTTTGTACTATTGGACTAATCTTGAGAGGAAGATAGCTTTCTGGCTTTAATCAAAAGTTTGTCCATTAAGATGAGAAAACATATGTCTCCAAAAATCATCTAAATAGAAAATATTGAAAGGGGTCACAGGCTACGATACTTTAAAATAATTCATTTTCAAAAAATAAATTAAGTAAATATAAAAACATTTTCTAAAAACATGAATTAAACATGTATTATGCAATATTGGAAATAAGAAAAGGATCATTTTCACTACTTTAATAAAATTCTGAAAATGTCACATTAAAAACATTCCTGATTGTCATATGTAATCATACATATCGGTTTCTGGAATTGTAATATTCCATAGTCCCTTTTAAAAATCAATTTAATTGCATTTTATTCTATTATTATTTGTTCTGAGTAATGTTTATTTTTACTTTGAAAAGCAAAAATGATTATAAAATTTAATCAAGCATCAGATTTTGAATCCTTATTAGTAAAAATAATAAAATAACTACATAAGAATGAAAAAGTACATTTGGAAATGTTTTGAATCATTTAGATGTTATCTATGTAAATCTGATAAAAAATCATAATTATAATTATACTCTCTACCACTCACTGATCATGACCGCATGTCAGGCATTGTTCTAACTATTCTATAAACTTATTTAATCCCCACAATAAGCCTATGAGGGAGATATTGTTGTTATCCCCATTTTATAGATGAGGAAGCTGAGTCACAAAGAAATTTCTTAATTTTTCTCAAGGTCTAATGCAGTGATGGGTAATCTTTTGAGCTCGGTGTGTCAAAATTTGCCAAAAAACCAAGCATAACTCGGTTGGTGTGTCATTTCAAGAAAAAAAAACATAATTTCGCGATATTTATAGTTTAAATAACAAAAATGTATAATTGTAATATATAACTGTATTTAATAAACCAAAAACTAATTATTTAACTTACCTGCTTAGTGACTTCTTTGTTCATCTGTCAGTCGGTTTCTTTTGTTGGTCTTGATATTATTTAACCTGTGTGGGTGCCATGAACTAAGATAAGTGAGGGGGAGGGGGAATTCTTTAACTAACCTGCCTATTAGTGACTTTTTTTTTTTGCTGAATTTCATTGGCTAAATCTTCAATTGAAGGTTGGTATTTTGTACACTTCAAGCCCAAGCAAGCGCTACTGACTTCATCTGTCAATCTGTTTCTTTTGTTAGTTTTAATATTATTTAACGCTGAGAATAAGGTCTCACAAAAGTATGTAGAGGGAAAAATTGTGAGTAAAGCCATTGCTATATTTTTCAGGATACTAAAAGTGTCTGGTAATCGGTTCCAGGCACTCCAAATTTCCTGTTCGTAGTGGCATTCCTCTTAATTCTCCAAGGGGCACCTTTCCAGATTCTCAAGCTTTGACCTCAAGTCGACAAACACCTGAGCCCAGATGCTGTCCTGAAATTCTGCAAGTTGCATCTTATGTAAATTAAGATGGCTGCCGCTATTTCTAATGGTGGGAAACGGCACCCATAGCACAGGCCCTTGCCTCTCCCAGCCTCCCCCTCACTTATCTCAGTAATGATGGTCAATTAGAAATCCAGGACACCCCAGAACAGTAGATTGGATGATGGTTGCTGTGGTTATGTGGTTGCTGGTAAGGGTGATCACATCGCCCCCAGAGATGCACCCCCCCGGGGCATTCTGCTGCTCCCTGTAGCCGGAAGTGAAGTCAAAGATCCCCTGACGGCCTAACCGGAAGTCCCAGGACTAGACGCTCTGTGCCGGAGTTCTGTTGTTTGGCCTATAGACCTCCAGCACAGAGTGTCTACACTACAGCAAATGTTTTATCCTCGGCTACTGCACCTGGCCATGCAGGAGCCGAGGATGAAACGTCCTTCTTGGCCTGCGGCCCCATACTTCTCTGGTATGCGGCTGCATGCAGCCACGTGTCATCGAAAATGGCTACGCATGTCAGTGCTGACACGCATGTCATAGGTTCGCCATCACTGGTCTAATGACTAACAAGTAGTAAATCTAGAGTTAGAACCCAAGTGGGCTAGATTCAGGGTCTGTGCTCTCAAAAAAACATCCACTGAAGAGTTAACTAAAATGAATGAAGGGGATTTGAGAAGAGGGAGGCAAGGAGAGGATGTGGTGCCTTTGCTCCTCCAGAGCTGTCTCTGCAGCGGATGCTACCTAGGAAGTCTCGGCCCTGGGTGGTTAGCTCCATGTGTCCTCCAGAAACACCAGGGTTGCTGGTTCGATCCCTGGTCAGGGCACATAGGGGAAGCGACCAGTGGACGCACAGCTCAGTGGAACAACAAACGAATGTTTCCCTGTCTCTTTCTCTCTGTCCCTCTGAAATCAATTAATAGAAAAATAAAAGAAAGTCTTATGTACTAAAACCACTATTCTGCTATTCAACCATTTAAAAGCATTTGCATTTAAAAAATATTCAAATATTAAATTTTTGTAAATTTATAACATTTTAAAAACTGGTTTCAATTTCCTTCTCTATAAAAAAAAAAAAATTGACCATTACAGCTAATTAGTGTGTTACCCTCACTGAACTTCCCCGGTCCCGTTAACTTGTTAAGACCTCTCCTCAAGTACTTGAAAAAATAACATTTCAGGCCCTGGCTGGTTGGCTCAGTGGTAGAGCGTCAGCCTGGCGTGCAAAAGTCCCGGGTTCGATTCCCGGCCAGGGCACACAGGAGAAGTGCCCATCTGCTTCTCCACCCTTCCCCCTCTCCTTCCTCTCTGTCTCTCTCTTCCCCTCCTGCAGCCAAGGCTCCATTGGAGCAAAGTTGGCCTGGGCGCTGAGGATGGCTCCATGGCCTCTGCCTCAGGCACTAGAACAGCTCTGGTTGCGACAGAGTGATGCCCCAGATGGGCAGAGCATCGCCCCCTGGTGGGCATGCCGGGTGGATCCCGGTCAGGCGTATGTGGGAGTCTGTCTGACTGTCTCCCCGTTTCCAGCTTTGGAAAAATACAAAATAAATAAATAAATAAATAAATAACATTTCAGCTCAGACTTCAAAAGAAAATACTAAACAGATCTCCCAAAAAGTGCAGAAAGGAGAAGGAGGGAAAGGAGAGAACAGGGATAAGAGAAGAACATTCTAGATGGAAAGGGGAAAGCACATTTAAAAGGTCCTGAGGTGAGAAAGAGCCTGGTTTTCAGGAAAATTAAAAAGAGCCCAAAGTTATACACTGCGCTGAGAGGTCACAGAGGACGAACCTGAGAGTGTCTGCTGGACTGGAGGTTGAAAGGAGCCAGCCAAGCGGTAGGATATTTAAGAATCACAATGAAAACGGATACCCAAATTCATCAACCTTTAGAGTCAGCATATTTGACAGCAAACTTTGACCAGACTTTCCCAGGGACAGACGCAGAGTAAGACACGTGTTCGTAATTGGACAAACTCTGCTCTAGATCACCTGGCTCGCCCTGGACCAACACGATTCCAAAGCAAAATGAACGCCTCCGTGCTATTTCCCCGTTTTGTGTTTTTAATCCTCAACAGGTTTTCATTTCTTTGCCCAAGGAAGAATCACCTCTAAAGGAGCTTGCAGAAGGGTCATTACACCTCGAGGGACGTGGCCCTACCTGGCAAACACAAAAGGAAAAGCATAGGATGATTGAGGGATGTGAGAGGGTGTTCGGGGGGGGAAAGAGAACATAAGGAAATACAGTTTCCAGACCTTGCGAGATACCCCCCGAGGATGTGACTCATTGAACACAAATGAGTCCTCATAAATATCATTCACATTCCTACTTCTGATTTGTAACCCCTCCACTGGGAGCTGTCATACGATTTTGATATGGTTTAGTACAGGTGATGTAGAAGAAGGCAATCACTATTCAATCTGCTACAAGTTACTATTAAAATCTCTTAACAATATTTTTAAATAATGGGTGGGTGGAAAAGTAGAAGGGAATTAGTTGTACATTGTAATGTGACAGGTCTTTTCATAAGGGTTAGGACATCTTCTAATTCATTGTTGAATTTAAAACCCATCCACTCTGGATCAGTGCAGAGAAAATTTATGCAAGAATACTGTATCTGTTATCCCACTTCTCTCCTTAATCATAAATAATTTCCCCTAGAGAATGGGTCCAACCAGCCAGTGGCACAATGGATAGAGCATTCGCCTGGGATGCTGAGGACCCAGGTTTGAAACCCCGAGGTTGCCGGCTTGAGTGAGAGTTCACTGGCTTGAGCATGGGATCGTAGACATGACCCCATGGTCGCTGGCTTGAGTCCAAGGTCACTGACTTGAGTCTAAGGTTGCTTGCGTGATTCCAAGGTCGCTGGCTTGAGCAAGGGGTCACTCACTCTGCTGGAGCCCCCCAGTCAAGGCACGTATGAGAAAGCAATCAATGAACAACTAAGCAACTACAACAAAGAATTGATGCTTCTCATCTCTCTCCCTTCCTGTCTTTCTGTCCCTGTCCCTGTCTGCCCTTCCCTCCCACCCTCCCTCTCTTGCTAAAAATAATAATAATAATAATAATAATAATAATAATAATTTTAACTAGAGAATGAATGCTCTGATAAAAACTGAGACAGTGACCATGAGTACCATCCTACTATTTACTAAACCACATTTGAAGAAGGAACTTTTTACTATACTTCTATTTATAATTTTTAAAGAAGTATATTTTACATTAATGGCAGTGTTACCAAGTCCATCCGGCTAGTAGAGCCTTGATTGATGATCAATGAAATAAGCCCGTATTTAAATTTCAAGTCAGTTTTTAGCAAAGGCATTATTTGAGTGTAATATAACATTGCAGTGTTGAGGATGTGTGATCTCAGACTCTACAGAGCTTAAAAGACTATGGATTTGCTCAGTTACCTTCACCCCAATGTGCACTTTATAAAGAGATGCTGCATTAGCTGTTTCCCAGATTTCAACTCAAACAAACATGTACCTACTGAGGGCCTTCAAGGCACCCACCCCATGTTTACACAATGCACGGTGATGCAAAGGTGCCTGAGACGCTCTCTGCCCGGACATCTCCCATTCTAGAAGGGAAGCGAAGCTATCCACACAAAGAAGGATAAGTAGAATGCAAGAACTGCTAACGAAGAAATCCATGAACAATTAATGGTTAAGGGCACACAGAAGGAATAGAGGTTAATGGCTGCTAAACCCGGAAGAAAAAAAAAAAGTGGTATTGGTCCTAACTGAGGAAGACAGAGGGCTCAATAAGGCTTCATTGAAGACAATGGATTTAAATTATAAGGGCGCATCATCCAAGTCATACATCACTCTTCTCTAAATATAGTGGCTGTGTCTTTATTTAATAATTATCTCATAGGTTTGTAATTCAGGGGGTTTTATAAAATCTAAATTGTTACATGATTGTCGTAAAACCATTATTGCAGCAGCATCATGGCTGTGTCCACAGCTCCAGGCTAAGACTCACGAAGAGGGCAAAACACTGTGAATGCTGCCATGAAGGGCTTGGATGCAGTAGGTACGAAGAGAATACCCGGGGACGCCCAGGCGACAGTGCAAGGAAACACGCAAAGGATTTTCACGGGGATTTTCTGCGGTGCCCATAGACTGGCCCACAGCTGGGCCCCAGCCACAGACTTCTGCATTGGAGAACTCAGGGAGCCAGCCAGTGGCCTCTGTTTGCGCTCCGGCTGCAGGTAGAAACCACAGATATTAAGCGTGGACCTGTTATTGACCTGCGTGCATAGAACAGTTGCAAGATATCCTGTGACCCATCGTCAGAAGCAGGAATCCCGACACACTCTCCTGTACGAGATGCTTTGAAGGAGGACAGGAAAACCATGATCAAATACCAGGTCGAACTCTTCAGTTCATTTGGTGTCTTCTAATAACGTCACCGGCTCCTGCTAACCTAACCGTTGCTGAAGAATGCATTTATCTTACGTAGAAAATAACGGAAAGTGAGAGGGCAACCTTCTTCCGCACCGTGTTTGCAAATTTACAAACGAGTGTTGGACGCGTACCACGAGCCAGTCTATGGACTATTTCAGATCTGACCCTGAAAGAGGTAAACTAGGAATTCGATCATTTAAATTCCGTAAGGCTCTTGCTGACTTTTTGGAAAACATTGAAAACAGACACTGAGAAGACCGTGCTGCCTGCGCCCCTGAACGACCTTTTTCGCCTGAAAGCTGGCAGGGTGTTTATTGGTGGGGCATGGGCCCTGTGGAGATGGGGGGGGGGGGCATGGCTGGAGTGGAGACACCCGAACCAGCAGCCCTGTGGCATCAAGGGTGTGCTTCCCTTTCCGTCGCTGAGATGACACAGCCCGTATTAAAAAAAAGAGTGCTTGAATCCAAATCTACTCTGAGGAGATCTGCAGGGTTTGCTCTGAAACACTTGCCCACCTGCTTCCTGAGGGAGTTCAATGCCCCAGGGAGCCACCCGGGTCTCGGGACTCGGGACTCGGGTCTCGGGTGGCCGGTGACCCTTAGGTGGCATGGAAATAGGCCATCAGCAGGTTGCTGAGGGCCCAGAGGTGACAATGCCGCTTCCCAAAGTGCCGAGCTCATCCAGAGAGTAGCTCTCCGGAAACAGAGCCCAAAGTGCAGACATAGATTCATTAAAGCAAAGTGAAAAAAAAAAAAAAAAAAGTTAGAGAAAGGAAAGGGAAATACCAAGAGATACCCTTGCGTAGAATACCGCTTAACCGAATAAATAATGCACCTCATAAAATATGTATTTGTTTTGTGAACGCCAGGTATGCCACAACATCAGTCACAAAAATCACCCTGGTTTTGCAACTGAATAATGAATACGGCGCCTTGAGATAGCTCGCTGCCAAGAGGGATAAAAGAGAGAAGCAGGCAGCGCCTGCGCAGACCTCAGACTGACCCGCCTCCCCCTGCGTCTGGGGGAGGAGACACAGCGCATGCCCAGTGATGAGGCCGTGGGGGCCACGGCGCACCGGGCCCTGAATAATTCGTATCCTTGGGAACCATGGGTGGAGGTCGCAGGAGCCTAGCTGCTGTGGGAGGAAGGGAGGCTATTGAAGCTATTGAAGCACCGAAGGGTCCCACAGCACGTGGGGGAGGGGAAGGGCAGAAAAGCTGCGTTCGGCAATGAATCTTCTGATAGCCCTGTATCCAAGCAGAAGGGCTGGCAGATAAAGGATTTGATCCGCTTCCGCACAAGAGCATTTATTCTCTTGCAGTACTAGTCACTCGTGGGAAATGAACATCTTCATGCACTTAGGTCCAGTCTGACCACGATGGACCAGCATTACCCATTGGAACCCTTGGGTTGTTTAACCCTGGTTTGCAGATGAGCACAGATTACCTGACAGAACATACGTGGCCGGGAATTTTCAGAACACTTTCCAGATGGTTCAACGGAGACACTTGATTGATCAGAGACGTAGGCATGCTGAGGAGGTGCCGCTGTCTAGACATGCAGGTCAGGGCCATCAGCAACCCTTCCCCCACCAAGCCTTCAGCCTGTGGTCACTATGCAGCCCTGACCTTCCCACGCTGACAGCGTGTGAGCTCACATTCTCACTCCGCCACAGTCGGAGCGAGGGCTTGACAAATTCATTCCCATGTCCTGACAGCTCACGCAGGGCATAGTTCTGGGAGCTTTCAGCCGTTGCCGAAATCAACATTTTGATTTCCAAATGGTAGTAATCCGTAAAGAAGAAATGTCTCCAAAGTACTGATTTCTGATAAGGAGTGAAGATCTGCATAAAAAGAATTGCTTTAAGAGTCTGTGAATAAGGGTGCGCTGGAGCACAGAGGGAAAGAGGACGGAGGCTATAACAGGACAAAAAAGAGAAGGACGTGGGTTGTGGGAAGTACTGAAGGAAGAGAGAGCCGCCATCAGTGGTCAGTGGCCTGCTGGGAAGAATTCAGCCAGCACTCCTCTGGCCCTACAGTAGACAGTGCCTTTTTGTCAATGTCCTTTCCACGACCTTCTTCCTGAGTAGTATTCCGCTGTATGTATGTATGTGTGTGTGTATATATATATATATATACCACCTCCTCTTTTCCTAATCATCTATCAAAGGACACTTTGGTTGCGTCCATGTCTTGGCCACCATGACTCATGCTGCAGCAAACACAGGGCTACATATAAATCTTTGCGATTAAATTATCTCAAAATTTTCGGGTAGATCCCCAGAAGAGAGGTTGCTGGGTCATATACTATTCAGCCATAAGGAAAGATGAAACGCTGTGACTTGTGACAGCACGGTTGGACCTTGAGAATATCGTGCTAAGCAGAATTAAGTTTGACGGAAAAAGTTAAGAACCACATGCTTCCACTCATATGTGGAATATCAAACTGAAAGCAAAAAAAAATGGACAAACAAGAAAATGAATGAACAAAAGCCCAGAGACATAGCCAGCAGTATGGCAGTTCGCCTCTGGTACCTGAAAGAGAGGTGGGGAAGGGAACTTAAGGATACCGTGGGTCAACTATATGGTGGCAGGAGGAGTCTTAACTGTGGATAGTGGGTACACAATGCAACATACAGATGATGTATCACAGAATTATTTATTTTTTGCTCCATAAGATGTGCTTTTTCCTCCAAAAAAGTGGAGGGGAAAATACCCGTGCATCTTATGGAGCAAAAAATGTGGTATTTTATTAAATATTTTAACACACCATTTGGTTCAGAATTTTTTTTTTCTCATTTTCCTCCCTAAAACCATAAGTGTGTCTTATGGTCAGGTGCATCCTATGGAATGAAAAATATGGCGTATGCTTGAAACCTCTATCATCTTATTAACGAATGTCACCCTAATAAATTTAGTAAAAAAAGAGTAATCCTTCTTTTTCCTTCAAATGATTGAAGTCTGTTAGGCACATACATTGGTAGATGTTTTATAGGAAAGGAAAATGAAGGAAGAAAGCTGTTGTTTTCGAAGGCAGAATGTCTCTTAGTTTAATACGTAACTTGCATGTGTGTTATAAATGATCTAATCTCAAATGTTAAAGGTCATATCTAAGTGTAAGAATTACTGTCCCTTATTATAAAGTGAAGAGAGGCTGTTTCAATGTATGAATAAGATGGGCTCTTTGTGACCCCTAATAGAGATACGAAACAAGATTTGTCTTGAATTATCAACATTTCCCCTTGAAATGAGAACACGCCAGGAAAGACCTCTACATTCCTTTTTTGTTCCCTCAGAAATCAGTCATTCAAAAATTCGGTAGCCACTACCAGCATTTTCTGCACCTCTAAGAGATGGTAGTTTTCTACAGAATAAGACAAAGCTGAAATTATTTCCACAAACAAAAGAGAAATGGGCATAGGATCAGACTGGGGAAAAAATCATGGAGTTTTAAATGGAGGAAAATGTTCTGAAATAAAAACCTATTACTGTAGCCCTAGAGCAAAAGGTAATTTATAGGTAGACCAGTAAAACATGTGTTGCTCAATAACACAGTCACTTCACCTGGAATCTAGCCAATCAGCAGTGTAAGTCTCTAGCATGGATCTAGATTTTTTGTTATGCTGCTATTAGTCTGATAGCTTTGAATGACTTCTACTTTTAGACAACAGTTTGGGCTATTTAAATCTATAATTCGCCGTACATTTCTTCTTGAACATACACGCTGACATTGCTTATTTTCAGAACAGGGAAAGCAAATGGTTATAACACATGGGCTTCAGAAGCATCAATTATTCAGGGATAAAAAAGTTTCTGCCACTAACATTTCTTTTCAATTTCTTTATAAGGTATGATTTACATACAGTGAATTTCATTCCTTTTAGTGCACTACTTTGTGAAGTTTGACAAACACATACAGCCATGTAACCACCATCACAAGGAAACTACAGAATAGTTCAACAATCCCTCCAGATTCTCCCCTGCCCCTCAGTAATCAACCTCTCCCACACCCTCAGCCCCCGACAACTATTGATCTGTTTCCCTTCCTTGGAGTCTTTTGTTTCCTAGAATGTCATATCACTGCAATCAGATAGTATGTAGCCTTTTAAACCTGGAAACTTTCACATAGAGAACTGTGATTTAGCTCCATCTATGTTGTTGTGTGTACCAGGAATACATTCTTTTGATTGCTGAGTAGTATTTCATTGTATTACAATTTGAATTAATTCCAGTCTTCAGAGATTGTTAACAAAGCCACTATAAATATTAACATACAAGTTTTTGTGTGAATATAAGATTTCATTTAGCTTGGATAAAGACCTAGGATTAAGGTGAGCTAAGTGGTATGCTGAGTATATATTTAATGTTACAAAAATTACCCAACTGTTTGGAGAAGTGGCTATACCATTTTAAATCCCTGCAGGCAATCAGTGTGGGAGTTTCAGTTGCTCCACACCCTTGTCAGCACTTGGTATTGTCTGTTATTTTATGTGTTTGTGGTACCTATTTTAATAGATATGCTGTGGTCTCATATAATGGTTTTTAGTTTTCATTTTCCTAATAATATGTTTTAAGCATCTTCTCCTGTGCTTATTTGACATTTTTGCCTTTTCTTTGATGAAATACCTGTGTAAATATTTTGCTTGCTTTTTGATAATTATCTTATTACTGCATTTTAAGAGCGTTTATGTAAGCTGGAAACAAGTCCTTTTCAGATATGAGATTTCAAATATTCCAGTCTGGGTCTTTTAATTCTCTCAACAGTGTCATACATATGGGAAAGGGCTTCATTTCAATGCAATCAACTTATCAATCTTTTTTTTTTATGGGTTTGCTTTATATATTCTACCTAAGAAATCCTGGTTTAGTTCAAGATCACAATAATTTTCTCTAATGTTTTCATCTATTCTATAGATTATTCACAACAAAGTTTAAAATATATTAGTATTCATGAAATATCAGTGATAGTTAAAACAATGGATAATTTTTTTATACAATTTGAAAAAATACAAAGACCTTCAGTAGATCACATACTTGAAAATCCTGCAATCATTATTTGTTCCCTAAAACATAACAAATCACACAGCACAATAGTCAATCACCAATTTATTTATTTATCAAGTATTCATTAATGGCCCTACTATTTTTCAATTATTCTGTTAGATGGTGAGGTCAGAGAGTTGAAAATGTAGTTGGTCTCTTCCCTCAGGAAGTTCACACCAAATACAAATACATAAATAACTATTTAATTACCAATGTTTTCAGCTATGAAAGAAAGTTAAAGAAAATAAAGAGAATGTAGAAGAAGAGATAATTCAGTCTAGAAGCCTAAGGGAAGCCATCCTTAAAGATAAAAGTAACATGCAAACTGGAAGCATAATTAGAAATTACTCTTGGAACAAGAGGGGAAAAATTCACATTCTAGACAGAGGAAACTGCATATTTAATGACTCTAAAATAGGAAATAAATGAACATAGTTGAAGAACAGAGCAAAGGGCAGGCCAATAGGGGATTATGTAGTGGTTTTCTCATTTTCATTTATATGAGCATCACCCAGGAAGCTTGATTAAAATCAAGATGACCAGGCCTCGCATATAGAAATGTCTATGGTCTAAAAGAACAAGGTGATTATCGTGTGATGTAGCAACCACCACACCCCAATAAATTCTGGAAGAGAGAGAGACAGGATAAGAGTGGTAGGGAGAGACAGTGGGTGGGAACTAAGTCATTCAGAGGAAGGAGAGTTGAGCCAAGCATTAGCCTAAACCCTCTGGGAAGCCTCTGAAGGCTATAAACTGGGGATGAGACAGGACCCAGTTTGCATGAAAACTAATTCCTTGGGAGTGACATCATCAAAGCACTTCTCTCTGATTTGGATCATCAGCCACAGGGCTGTCCTACATATTCACAGTCCCACCCTGGCAGGGAAACAAACTCACAGTCCCATCCAATAGTCAAACATGCAGTCTGACTACAACATCTGGCAGCCTAGGGCACATCCGATGGCCTGCCTGGGCAGGGAGCCAAGTTCGCCAACTGCTGGGTGCACCTTCCAGCCCCACAGAAACAGGGAGCATGAACACAAACCCCGAGAAGCCCTAGCGCCCATTCTACAGTACTGCTCAGCCACCGAGCCCAGACTATAATCCAACCCAGTGGCTGAGCCCAGCCTAGGGTCCTGCTCAACTGTTGAACAGCCAGTGACCCTGCCCATGTGTGGAACAGAGCTGGAGGCCCCACTTGGCCAAGAAGCCAGGCCAGTGACTTTGCCAGACTGAAGAGCACAGTCACTATCAACAATGGATTTAGGAATCAAGGAAAGAGTGAGTGTGAACAGCAACATAAATAACATGGAACTAACAGGCGTGCCACAGCAGCAGAGTGCACGTTCTTCAATAGCACACGTGGAATGTTTTCTAGGGTAGATCATAGCACATTTTTGAGGCCAGGTCATATTGTTGGCCACAAGTCTCAACAAATTCAAGAAGATGCAAATTACATCCACTATCGTTTCTTAAAACAGTGGTATGAAACTAGAAATCAGTAACAGGAGGAAGGTTGGAACATTCACAAATATGTGGAAATTAAACAGCACAGTTCTGAACAAACACTGGATCAAAGATGAAATCCTAAGTTAAGTAAAAAAAATACTTTGAGACAAAAATGAAGAACACACCATAAAAAACTTACTGGATGCAGTAAAAGCAGTTCTAAGAGGAAATTTTTTAGCTATAAATACATTTATTAAGAAAAAAAAGAAAGATTTCAAATAATCTAACAATTTGCCTCAAGGAACTAGTAAAAAAGAACAAAATAGGCTCAAAGTTAGCAGAAGGAAGGAAATACAAATTAGAGCAGAAACAATTGAAATAGAGAACAGGAATACTATAGAAAAGATGAACAAAACTAAGAATTGTTTTAAAAAAAATACCCAGAAAGTTGACAATGAGCTAGAGTAACAGAAAAAAAAAGAAAACAGATTCAAATAAATTTATAAACATCTGTCACCACAGAACTACAAAGGCTCCTAAGCGACTACTCTAACCAGTTATATGCCAAGGAATTAGATAAACCTAGAAGAAATGGGTAAATTCCTAGAAATACACACCCTACATACACTACATCATGAAGAAATAGAAAATCTGAAAAGACCAGTAATGACTACAGAGATTAATCCACTAATCAAAAACCTCCCAACAAAGAGCCCAACACTTCAGCATCACACTGTACACCTTAAATTTGCAAGAGGTGAAATGTCAATTATATCTCCGTGAAGCTAAAAAATAAATGCTTAAACCAAAATTGCTTTGGCTTCCAGGCAGATAAGAGGGACCACAAAATGGATTGGAAAATCCACTGGGAGTGAGTCCGTGGACCTAAGTGAGTTCTTAGGCAAGGGTGGCATGTAAAAATAAAAAGAAAGTAAAAAATCCATAAAAGATAACTATATAGTTTTTGTTTATTTTAAGAGAAAATTTATTTAGAAAGTCACAAGAGGGAAAAGAAATGGACTTTAGGAAACAAGTTATAGAGTCAAAAAAGGAGAACTTAGCCTGACCTGTGGTGGCGCAGTGGACAAAGCATTGACCTGGAATGCTGAGGTCGCCAGTTCGAAACCCTGGGCTTGCCCGGTCAAGGCACATATGGGAGTTGGTGCTTCCTGCTCCTCCCCCTTTTCTCTCTCTCTTTCCTATCTCTAAAATGAATGAATGAATGAATGGAAGAAGAGGAGCTTAGGAGAAAGAGAAATATGCCTGGGGCGGGCGAGGAGAAAGGTGCAGTGTGCTCCAGGGACAGACATCGCCAAGATAACTAATTATCAATTCATCTCAAAAGCTCTGGTCCGCTTGCCCTGTCACAGTCAAAATAGGCCAGCTAGTCAGTGTACTCTCTAATCTCTGGGTTTTGCCTAGGAACTTCTGGTGAGCTTGTATGCGGTTAACCAAACATCTTCAAACCGCTGCTACCCCCTTCTTTATATTTCAATTTAGAATTGTTTAAAAAAATGGGTTGGGTATGCTTAAAGACAATAGCTTTCTTCAGACACTTTAGAGAAAGCACTCCCAAATCTGGTGAACTGTTTCCGAATCATCACACTAAAATTTAAGTCGAAGCTTCTCTACGTGGATGTGTAAATTCCAACACTTCTAATCCAGTCTGGAGAGTCCTTTCCTCCTGCTACCATGTGCTCTCCGCTTCCCTCCACCAGCCCCACACACATATCCCTGGCTGCTGACATTGCCTGAGGGGCATAAAAAACCTAAGAGCATAAGTTGACATCATTTCCCAGTCCCGGAGACACAATGATCTGTGTGAACACAGCCAGGAAGCCAAGCCATAGTTGTGAAACAGTTTAGGCAGTAAATGTCTTCACTCATTTTTGTGTGTGTGTGTGACAGACAAAGAGATAGAGAGATAGGGACAGACAGGAAGGAGAGAGATGAGAAGCATCAATTCCTCATTGAGGCACCTTAGTTGTTCATTGATTGCTTTCTCATATGTGCCTTGACCAGGGGGCTATAGCAGACCAAGTGACCCCTTGCTCAAGCTGGTGACCTCGGCCTTTTGAACCTGGGTCCTCCACGTCCCAGTCCAATGCTCTATCCACTGTGCTACCACTTGGTCAGGCTCTTTCTTGTTTTTAAGTTAAAATATATTTTTCTTTTTTATTAATTTTACAGAGGTAGGCAGCTGGACAATGAGAGGTATCAACTCATAGTTGCTTCACATTAATTGTTCACTGATTGCTTGTCCTATGTGCCTTGACCAAGCAACCCCAGGGCGACCTCGGTATTATGGATCAATGCTGTATGTCCACTGCACCACCACAGGTCAGGCTACATTTCTTTTAAATGCTCTTAATGGCCAAAATAAACAGTTGGCAACTCTTTGTCAGACTTCCACATTTTCTTAAACTTAAAGACTATAAATGTCTGAGACTTTAAAACACTGATAAGACAATCAGATTAAAACTATCTCTTCATCCTAAGCAGCTCCCATTAAAATACCTCACACACAGAAGCAACTCACTGAATATCTTAACGGGTTTAACCGTTTTTCTTCCTGTGAATGTTCTCATTAGAAATCAAATCCTCCTTCCTTACTCCCTTTGTCCTATATTCTAACAACTTAGCACGTGACCGACGTGTGTGCCTGGTGATTCTGTAGAATGAATCGGTGTGTTTCCGCCATATGCACAAAGTCAGATTTACTCTAACTCAAGTCCAGGCACTCATGAGAGGGACGAGGGAGGGAGAATGAAATAGTATGAGCTTTCCACTTGTCATTCCCCTCGCTGAGCATATGCCCCAGCGAGAGCATGAGATGGAAAATGGGATTCTGCCTTTTCCTCTGCTGGGTTCACATCCCACGCATCTCTCGTAGTGATCATCTTGTGGCCACTCTGAGTATTCTAGCTTTAAAGATATGTATTACATATAAAAGGACTCCGAAAGTCAATGCAGTTACTTCATCTGGTACTCAACCAAAATAGAAAAAAAAATCTATCTGTTCCACAGCCAGAGGGAAAACTGGCTGTACTGGACTTACTAAAAAGGGATATCAGTTTCCAGCTTGGCACCTTCCTACGGGACTTTCAAGGGCGAGTTTGCCTACACTGAACTTTTGCTGCACCTGCTGACTCGAGACTTCATTCCCACCTAAGATGCCACTCTGACCGCAGGCCACTCCACTCTAGCCTACGAAGAATTTCTGACTGTGACATGTAATGTACTGGATGCAAGGCGTCCTCTACTCCTAACTGCTGATTCCCAACATCCAGATCACCGGCCACCATTTCAGAAGTGCCGTGATTGATAACAAACAAGCAGAGATGGCAAATCACAAGAAGAGGGGGAAAGGTGTACCGTAAAGGTCCCGTAGCAAGGGCCCAAAGGAAAAGGGCATGAGGGTGCGGGGAGGTCTGGAGAGCGCGGGGAAGGGGACAGCACAGTGGCTCAGCATCAACCTACCGTTCTGAGGCGGGAATGTCAGCTCAGTGGTGCCTTTTACTTCCCCTAAGAGAAGCTGAAAATTGGGCTTTATATATGAAAGGCTCCCAAGGAGTTTTAAAAATAATAGAGAACCCTCTGGGTCAAGACCACAAGAAACAAGATCCGAAGGTGTGACTTAACACAGTGACCCTCCACGGGCAATCTCTTGCTACCACACTTTCTTCACAGATATATATATGTAAAAAATAACCATCTGAGCAAATACAGTTAATTAACATTCCAAAAATTGCATGATGTGTGTTTTTCTTTCTATTGGGGTATTACAGTATTTTGTTGAATAAGGAAAAAATGCAATTTGTAGTTTGCTTGAGAGAAAGTATGAAATAACCCCCCACAGAAGAGGACATTTCAGTCTGTGCCTGGAGTTCTTTCTCTTGATTAAGAAGAAAGGTTTGCAGATACCTGTTTACCTAAGAGTTAAGAAATAAAATTATTTAACCCTGGCTGGGTAGCTCAATTGATTAGCACATCGTCCGGATATACCAAGGTTGAAAGTTTGATCCCTGGTCAGGGCACATACAAAAGTCAATCAATGAATGCATAAATAAGTGGAACAATAAATTGATGTTTCTTGCTTTCTTCCCTCTCTTAAATCAAGAAAAGAAAAAAGAAAAAAAAGAAAAGAAATAAAGTGATCTAAATAATTCTCTGCATCTGGAAGACAAATTAGATTTATTCTTTACGGGATCACAGTACTAGATCGCTGTCGTACATACCTGTAAACACAATTTGATGGTTTCTCTAGACTCAAAAAAAAAAAAAATTCTGTAGCCCCCAAATCAAGCCTTCAGTATGACTCGGGAAATTCTCATCACAGGTTGCATTTCTGAGAAAGTCAGGGCTCTACCAATATAGTTGTTGGCAAAGCATTGTCTGACTTTGATATACACAACAGCCGAAGCCATAGCTTGGAGGTCGGACCCTCAAATCATTATTCCATACATACCAAACCTATTTGCTCATTTCTATAATCATTCACGGAGCACAGAAACCATCAGAGGGGAATAAGTCCAGGAAGGCAAATTGTGCTGCTTATGGCCATAAGGGACGTAGGGCTCGGTAGAGTGGAATTACTTTCCTAGCAAAATAAATCAGAGGGGCTCCTCGAGATTTTTAAACCTCAAATCATGAATGATGTTTGCATTTCTTGTTGGCTTTTAGTTTCACATCCAACATATGGCGAGTAAAAAAAAAAATATCCAAACCCATCCCGGACATGAAAGGGGAAAAGCTACTTCACAATGTGAGGGGCCCCCAATAGCCTGGTGGCCAAGGTTGTATATCTACCTTTTTGCTGTACATCTCTTTCTGATGAGCGTGTTTTAAACCTGCAGGAAAAATAGTTCCATCGGAACTACTGTGTCTATAACTATTGTCTAGTAACGTATACTGCCTGGCGTAGTAGAATAAACGTGAGAACCACTACGAGCTTAAATATAGGAAATCTCTTAAGAAACCTGGAACGAACTCTCATCTCCTAGATATGGGATAATGTGACGTGCAGTTAATCAAACGGGGGCAACAAATATCTTCCTGTCACAGCTGGGCCAAAATTACCCAGCAGAAATTGGCAGTTTTTCCTTATGGGCAAAGAAAGGGGGAAGGGGCGGGATGAATTGATATTGACTGACGTTGGGTTTCCTGATCGTTGCTGTTCCGTGTTAGTGTGCCAAGGTCGTGGGAAAAGTGATGTTCACAGACATGCCCAGAAATTTGACGGGAGACATTCCCCATCTCTGGCCCTTAAGAGGACCCATCTCTCACAAAGAAATACTTGATGACTGCTCTGTATTTATTCCTATTTTATTTTTTAAAAGGATCTCAAATAATTATTTATCACTCATAGGCAAGGGCTATTCGAACAAAGGCAGGCATTTTAATTACATGTAGTCAATTCAGAATTCTTTTTTTTTGTTTGTTTGTTTTTTTTGTTTTTTTTGTTTTGCATTTTTCTGAAGCTGGAAACAGGGAGAGACAGTCAGACAGACTCCCGCATGCGCCCGACCGGGATCCACCCGGCATGCCCACCATGGGGCGATGCTCTGCCCATCCTGGGCGTCGCCATGTTGCGACCAGAGCCACTCTAGCGCCTGAGGCAGAGGCCACAGAGCCATCCCCAGCGCCTGGGCCATCTTTGCTCCAATGGAGCCTTGGCTGCGGGAGGGGAAGAGAGAGACAGAGAGGAAGGCGCGGTGGAGGGGTGGAGAAGCAAATGGGCGCTTCTCCTGTGTGCCCTGGCTGGGAATCGAACCCGGGTCCTCCGCACGCTAGGCCGATGCTCTACCGCTGAGCCAACCGGCCAGGGCTCAATTCAGAATTCTATGTTTCGTTTTGTTTGCTTAATCTTCAGAGCTATACAATGCTGGTGGGATTCAAAGGTGTAAAACAGTCTGCATGGTGGGGGTGCTATGTGCCGTCCAGAGATCATGAAATTAATGAGGTCAGCTATAAAGGGGCCAACTTTTTTTGAACTAGTTTGATTTGAGCAAAGGGGACTCGTTTTCATGTAGTCTTACAACATTTTTTATTAGAGCGATTTAATTTTATGACACTGGTCCAAAGACTTTGCTAAAAGTCAGGGAATTCTAGCTCTCTCTCTCTCTCTCTCTCTCCCCCCCACACCTCCATCCCTTTCTCTCTCCACCCACCATATTTTATTCTCCCTATATTGAAATACAGGGCCTAATTTATTTCATAACTTAGAATCGTATATAATTTCTTATCTACTAGAACACTCAGATTCTAAGGGTGTTTATAGATTTGGGGTGAGTTTTGAATCTTGAACTCAACGTCAACAACAATGTAAGCTTTGTGTACCTCTCTCTACCTTCCCCAGTTTCCAAAACTTGTTTTAGACGCTCCTACGAAATGCATAGAAAATTTCCACCTCTCCCAATAGGAAATAACCGCCACAAAAATAAACAAACTATTATTTCTAACCCAGGTATGGAAAGATATAGGTGTTGAATCCATTTCCATGAATTGGAAAAGAACATTGCCTCAGTTCTCTTATAGCAGTGTTGAGCTAGACCCCCACAGAGTCCTAGGGAAATGATGAATTAAAAAGCTGTGTAGAACACTGTAAAAACATATATATCCGTTTGACACATTCTTATTACTACTCATAATAATGATAATAATAAGTTCACCATCAAAATCACAGCCTTTCATTTATCCCTTTGTTCCTTCCCCGTCATTATTCCACTGTGAAAATCAACACAAAATGTTTGGGCACCTTCTGTAACCCTGTCACTGGAAAATAGGTAGATGACGTTGTTCTCACCCTGACGTAACGTCACGTCTCATTGGCAAGCTACCAATACACACGCACAAGCTTTTGAAAAATCATATATAGTTGATAAAAAAAAATCATGGCTAATATATAATCTTGTATTGTGAGGGATGGACTCAGAGTGTCACACGAGGGAGAGCACAGTTTTAGCGGAGTCATTGGGGGAAATTTGACAGGAGGTATCTGTGTGGCTGGCCTTGACATCTGGGTAGGATTTCATGAAGTATGGAGCAGAGGGCACGTGTGCTGTGGGGGCCCGCGTGGGCGTGGGCGTGCATCCAGGAGGAGGGACAGGTGCCAAAGGTACTAGATTTCATGAGAACAACCCATTTAATGAGGAAAACGAGGGGGTACACCTGGCTTTTCCAGGGAGTTTTGAGCTATGTGGATTTTTATTTAATAATGAATTAGAAACATCACATCTCTTTTACCTTTTCCATCATCTTAATGATTACTATTTTCTTATCTTTGTTATTTTTTAATCGAATTTTGTGTGTTTTCCCTGTTGTACCCATCCTATCTCTGTGCTTTCAGTCACTTTCATTATATTTTAAATTGCTTTAAAGTATGGCTTCACTTCCGATATGTTTTCTTTGTCCCCAACATTTCTTATCAATATTTTGACAAATAATCACTCGTTTTTAACTTTCTTCTATCACGTGGGTTGTCTTATCGGGCCCTTATATTTCTTTTTTGACGTCTTTGAGAAGTTACGTAGCTACTTCCTTCCTGTATGTTTTTAGGCAAGAATTCTTACGGTGTGTTTCCTTTGCAAACATCTGCTTCCGCCTCGTTTCCCTCCTCGTGTCCTTGTTGGCCCCTGAATTTCCCCCCAAGTTTGACTGAGGCTAGCGACCTGCTGGAAAAAAAAAAAAAAAACCATGTAGCGGAGCACTAGGGAGAATGTACTAGAAGACAGGGAAATCTGTGGGCTCAAATAGTCTCTACCCTATCAATCATCTCTCCTGTCACCGGGGCATGACTCCCGTCTGTGAGTAGTCGCTGTGACTCACAGATGGCCCCATCCCATGGAATGTTTCCCGTGCCACAACCTCATCTTTGCGTCCCCGCCCCACCCCCACCCCGGGAAAGGACGCCAGCCAGGCTGCGGTCATTCCCTGCCTTGACTGACAGCTGGGTTTCCAATCAGGGCCACCGCCCCTGCCACGACGCACTATTAAACGTCTATTCCACAGAGGAGGCTCTGGACTTTGCTGCAGCCACTATGCCCCCTGGATCCTGTCATCTTAAATCAGAGAGTCCCTGGCTAGGCCTTTGTCTGGCTGGTAGCATTTACTTTTTTAAAAAAAAAATCGATATCCACCCATGTTCCAGAAGGCATGTGTGGGCTCTCATCACCCTGCCCTGTTTGGGACCCAGATTTGACATCATTTTGAGGATGTGCAGATAGTTTAGAGTTTGATATTTTAGCCATTTCTTGTGTCATTTGAGCTAGATGTGGGTTTGTTTGTTTTATTAAAATCACTGGTCATTGTTTTTAATGGATCTGAGAGAGAATAAAATCGCCTCGACCCCACCCTCTGAAACCTGAAGCTTCTGGGCATTGAATGAAAAGTCTAGAGAGACAGTGCAGCAGTTTGATAGTTATGCAAAGAGTTGACCTGTTGTTGTGTCCCTCAAAGAGCTCAAGAGCTTTAAAAGCTACACAACTCCAGGACAGAAAACACTTCCTTTAGGAATCTGGACCTTTAGGGCGTATTCAGAAAAGCAAGGAAACAAACTGGCCAGGATATAAAAGAGAAATGTGATCCCAGCGTCATTAGAAGCAAGAGAAAGTCGCCTGCCTTGTTTCTTCTAATGTGAGACCTGTGAACGTTAAAAGCCACCCGCCCCGTTCATCGGCTTGATTTTAAAAAGGTACCTGCCCTAACGCACTCTCTCTTTCTCACTCTTAACAAGGAGAATAAAAAGTTTCTGCCCTGAATGATTCCACCCCTTACAATCCATCCCCCCCCCCACAACCTGACCTGCAGTGAAGTCAAAATGACAAATTTGTGACATCATAATAATTTTTTTTCCTCCGGGAACAAACTGTGAAGCCATCAACACAGGACGGTGACTTCACCGCAGGATCACACAGAGCAGCTGGCTGGAGAGAAGCGAGGAGCGGTCCCCATCGAGCACACATAGATCTTCCGTAATCACCAGGGAAATTCAGAAAATTACTGTCAAAGTAAATCGCATTTTGTATAAATGCCGTCTCCCTCCAAGTTCAGCCCAGCGTGATCGCCCTTCTTTATTTACAGTGTTGCCCTTTTCTCCTTAGAGACCTTTAACAAAATCTCCTTTTCTGTTTCATGTATCATTAAAATGACTTAACTAAGTAGGAACGGGACATGCCTGACATTTATTTTTAATTATTTACATAAATAAAGAGGTGCTCTTATTTTATACCTACTGCAGTTCTGGACATTTCTTTCTTTCTTTTTTTCCAAGTGGATTTAATGCTCTTGTTAGCAGAAAGCCCTGAACAGGTAAGACCTATTCAAGTTGTTAGTTCGCCAGGCGAACGGGTATGCTTTGACCCAAGAGAGACTCCGTGAGGTGATAAGGGCGCTCCAGTGATTATTGTGTGTGTTTCTATTCAGATCGACAAATGGTGACGGTGAGGGAGAAAGTAGAATAGATATTCTGTGCACCTGACAGGCCACGTGGATACACATGACAAGTTAAATCATCAGTCAAGGACAGATGCAGGGTGTCAAGTGAGCAAGGCCGACCACACGGGCCAGTTCAGAGGAGACTGTCGTGACCGTGAAGGCCCCGGGACTGAGAGGTGAGGCTCTGCAGTTGGAGAGCTCAAGGTTCACATCTCACCTCTGCAATTGCACTGCTAGTGACTTCACTTCTTGAAGCAGTGATATCCTCCATTATAAAATAGAAGCGTAGGTGGGAAAGGTCAGTGGTAGCCCTATGGGAAGCACTGAACAAAGCTCCTGGCATCGTGAAAGCCTTCGACAGACACACCCAGGTAAACAGGAGTGGCAGTTTTCAGGTGGGACCAAGGAGCAGAGTCTGATTTCAGATCAGTTACCTCAGAACAGGAGTTAGAATGGGGAAACTCAGGAAGAGAAAACCATTTGGGGAATTCTCAAAAGGGCGCTAGTGAAGGGTTGTGCACAATAGATTTGGAACTCAGATTCACAGGAAGGGGCCAAGAAAGCTGTCAAGAAGTAGGCTGGGGTCAGTTTGTGGAAAACATTAAATTTAGGCTACATTTAGTGTGGATTGCTCATTATTCAGTCAAAAATTTTATTGAAAACCTACTATCTGTCAGAGAGTCACTGAGGCTGTGATAACAAATGACACAAAGTCTCTGGCTTCGTGGAATTTAAAGTGAGCAAAGGAAAGATACTTGATGGCTCTGAGCTAGGACATAATGTGACACCATCTATATTTTATTAATAGAAATATAGCCTGACCAGGAGGTGGTGCAGTGGATAGAGCATTGGACTGGGATGCAGAGGACCCAGGTTTGAGACCCCGAGGTCACCAGCTTGAGTGCAGGCTCATCTGATTTGAGCAAAGCTCACCAGCTTGGACCCAAGGTCACTGGCTCGAACAAGGGGTTACTCGGTCTGCTGTAGCCCCACGGTCAAGGCACATATGAGAAAGCCATCAATGAACAAGGTGTCGCAACAAAAAACTAATAATTGATGCTTCTCATCTCTCTCCATTCCTGTCTGACACTGTCTGTCCCTATCTATCCCTCTCTCTGACTCTCTCTCTGTCTCTGTAAAAAAATAGAAAGAAAGAAAGAAAGAAAGAAAGAAAGAAAGAAAGAAAGAAAGAAAGAAAGAAAGAAAGAAACTAGAGAAATATTAAAAAGATGGATATAATCAGAAGACATGAATGTTCATAGGGGCCAGAGTTTTTCTGTAGAATGCTATATTGCAAGGACTCAGAAATGATAAGAAGAGATTCAAGATTAGACTAGAGCCCGTGAAACCAGAGAGAAAGATTGGACAAAGATCGCAAAGAAAAAATTATGAGATAGAGACCAAAAGAATGTGGAAATGCTAAATTTCAGAGTAAATACTGTTCTTGGTTTTAAATGGATTTAAATATTCAAGAGAAAACTCAGCAGATAGATTCCATAGATTCGTGACTTCTTTCTTCCATTCTTCCTTCTCTCTCGCTCTCTCTTTTTGGAAGCTGTTTCCTTAGCAATAATGCTCAGCGATGCAAATGGGTAAAATCTTTGAAAGCCGATATTAAGAGATCAGAGAATAAGTGGAGAAAATGGCTACATTCTTAGATCTTCTGGAGACGGAAGAAAATAAAACAGACTAAGAAACAGACAGGAAGAATACATGCTTTATAACCTAATATTGGCATAGATGTCAAGGGAAGAGTTTCGTGATAAAGGAAGTGGTCAAATGTGTTAAATGTACCAAAACACCAAGAAAAATGAGGACCAAGAAAGGACCGTTGAATTTGACAAATGAAGACGTCATCTGAAGCCATTGCAGAGAGCGGTCTGTCTCACTGTGGTGGTGAGAGAAATCATTAGATGGCAGGAAATGGAAGCGATAAATAGACCCCAATCATTGGACGCGTTTGGTGTTAAAAGATAGACTTCTAAGTGTCTAAGTGTCAGGCGAGCGAGTCACTCATTCCTCCCCTTTCCCGTTCCAGATGTTACCAGTGATCCCACACAGGCATTTCAGAAGTGCTTGCTTTTAATCAGAGGGAAAACTGAGCGAACCCATGTAAATACGGCTGAAGGCAGACTCACCAACATTGCAAGAGAAGAATGCATTCTGACGATGCCCAGTAATTGCACTATTTTTGTAGTCATGGCATGCAATTCATTTTTTTTTTTTAAATATGACACAGAATTCTGAAACCCTTCAGAGACAGGAACTATATTTAAGAAGAGGAGTCAGGAGAACCTTTGACTGCTATGTGCTGAAATGATCCCATCCGTATGGAATTCTAACATGCTTTCTCCCCGTCACAGCTAGATTTACAGAGGAGCCCTCTCATTACCAGACACCTTCCCCTCTTGAAGATGACAGAAACCTACAGCTATCAATCGCGAATGGGCGTCGTTCTCTTGCATTGCAATCCACTCTACAATGCATTTTCCTTGTAAAGTCCCAAGGGTAAGAGAAAGAGAGATCTATCTGCAGCCGGCTGCTGTGAAGCTGTCAAACATCTGAGCTGATTTGTCTCTCTGTTTCACGTCTGAATTAGCACAACAGTGCTGGGGCATTTATGTCTACCGAGGTGAAGGCAAAAACAAAACAAAACAAAACAAAAAACTAAACACGACACCCTTATCATCCCTCTCAACCCCTATTATCACAGAGCACATGCAGTCTGGTTTCCTCAGATTTGTATTTCTTGATTAGATACTACCTCTATCAACACCTCTTCTGAAAAGCCCTTCATTCAGCCCTAATGATGGAGGATTAGAGATCCAGAGAGGTGATCTATCCATCAAGCAACCAAAGACTCCATCTTAGAAATTTCTCAAGTTATCAGTATTTTATGCACAATCTGTGTCGCACAGACAGGAGGCTGACTTTTCTGTTTCTTTTTAGAGCTTTGTATTATAACAATAAAAACCCTTAGCGTGCTTTCTCTACCTTAATTTTTTCTCGTATTCAGTGGCTGAGGCGGAAGGACTTCTTCTATAAGTAATATATTATATTTTCCCCAAATCTCGTACCAGTTGATTACAGATTCCAAATGGCTGTCCTGGTACCTGAAGAAAGTCATTGCCCACGCCGGTTGGTGGCCTTTTATTAGAAGTTGTTGCAAGTGTCTACATTGTCATAAATTTTTTAAAGAAAATATGGGAAGTGAGCCTCTGATATTTTTCAAATGAAATATATCTCCTACGGTTCAAATTCAATCATGAAAAAAAAAATAATACCCTGTAGAAAATATGTGGAAAAGTATAACACATCTAAGACATGGTGAGTCCGCCAACTGGCTCATAGTGCTAAGAAGATGAGAACTACTTGTTCCCATAAAACAAGACTAAGCAATGTACTCCTTTAAGCAATAACGTTTTCTTAACAGTTACAAACTTAACGCCTACAGGAGCCATGATGTAAGTATGGCTAAAGGAGATAACAGCCATTCAGGTCTAAATTATTTGTTTGATTGTTCTTATGCTAATAGTATTTATTGAAGCATAAGGTATATACTGTCAAATGCACATATCAGAAGTATATTTACTGCTCACAAAAATTAGGGGATATCTTAAAATGAATATGAAGTGATAAAATATCCCCTAATTTTTGTGAGCAGTATAGCTTAATATTGGCAAATGCCTATCATCAAGATCAAAATAAATCATATTCCCAGCAGCCCACAAATTTCCCTTTCTAGTCAATACCTCTGCAACTCCCCCTCCCCAGAGATAATTTCTATTTGCTCTTCTGATATCTAGCATCATAAGCTATTTTTTTCTTATTCTTAAAATTCATTATATGTGGAATCATACAGAATATACTTTTCTGCCTGGTTCTCTTTTTTTTTTTCTCTCCATAGAATTTTTTGGGGATTCATTTCCATGTTGTCGTGTATGAGTCATCTGTTTTTGTTTTGAATGTTGAGCACATCCCACTAGACGGCCATTCCACAGGTGGTTAATGCAGTTTCCGGTTGACAGGTACTTGGGTTGTTTTCAGTTTGAGTCCATTATGATTAAAGTTGCTGTGACCATTCTTTTAGAAGTCTTTTTTTGTGGGCACATACGTTCATTTCTCTTGGCTAAATTAGGAGTGGAATTTCTGGGTCATAGTTTCCTGTTAACTTTATGGAAACTTTCAGTGTTCCAAAGTGGAGAAAATATTTGTAGTCCCATTGGCAATATATATGAGAGTCCCTAAGACTCTCATATTAGGGGGAGTTTCCTAAAAGGAGGAAATCAGAAGGAGGACCTGAGCCCGCTCTGTGCTGGAATGTTCCCATCTGTCCGGAATCTGAGCGTGGCTTGTTACAAAGTGAGAACACGGGTTCAGTATTGTCATGTCTTCTCTTTAATTTTTTTCCAAGAAATCAAGAGGTGCCGGTTTTTAGGTGAAAGTTTCTGATTTTAAAATCCTGGCAAGTAATTCAGTTGCTTTAAATAAGCTGACCCATGAGAACACATTCACCAGCCAGACTCTTCCTGCAGGCCACCAGCAGGAAGATTCTGAGGTACTCCTTACTTCAGTCACTCCTTAAACAGAGTCATCTAAACAGATCCAATTTCCTGATAACATAGACTGTTTATAAGGGTCAGTTATATTCTGTATCACTACAATCTTGGAAGTCACCAAAATCTCCTGAGGTACAAAAGAAGATCTGTCCCAATACACCGTCACCCTAGAGGTCTAGGATGTATTACGTTACCTCAGTTCTGCCTTTGGTAATTTTTCCATCTCTCTTGTTCTCAGCAAGTCATTTGTAAGCTCTTGATGGCATAGATATGACCATGCTTCCCATTTCAAAAATATTGCTTATTCATCTCCATTGTAGAAATCCAGATAATGACCTTTTCTTAAAGAACTGTGTAACTAAGAACAAATAAACTTTGGGTGAAGGCCTGGAAGGCACCTCCATAAGTAAAGAGAGAGATTTGGGGACATCGATTTGGGGACATCTCTCTTTCAGCTTAGAGTGACCTGTTTATTTGCTGGATGAGCCACATTCCAGACAGGAAACTTTGGGAGAGTGCTGGATTTTTAGATAGCTAAATATTAGCCTAATATCAGTAAGGGATTTCATTCAAGGACAAAGACCCAAATAAGGGACTGAGAGGTAGCAGTATAAGATGCCCTCATAACGCACATTTCTTCAGAAAATAAAAAGGATCTCCACACGTTAGCCTTTCATTATACAATAGTGTAGTGTTTTATGTTATTTACTGTTATTATTTATAAAGGCTGATATGAACCATTGGTTTTTAAATGTCTATTAAATATTTTCTTGAAATGCAGAAAACACTCCCAACTCCCGGGGTAATTTTGAAACAATAATTGAGTGTTTACTATATACCTGGCACTATCAAAGCATTTTACATTGCATTGTCACCTCTGACCCTCATGCCATCCACTGAGCAGCGTATAGTGATTATTGCCAGACCCATATATTCCAACTGAGGAACCCGTAGCCCAGACACATTAGCAAATAGATCAAACTCATCCATCAACCTTAATAGATGGTGGGAGCAAAAAACTGAACCCAGACATTTTTCTTTTAGAGCCCATGATATTATCCACAACATTATACGTTCTGTGTCTACGTCTTTTTCTCCTCCAGGTTGAAATTTTAAGTAAATCATTTAATTAACGTCACCTTTGCAAATTACTTTAATAATGTGAAATACATCATTGCCATGGTTTCCTACATTCTGCTGTGAACTATCAGAAACCACTACTGAATGAGCAACACATTCTGCCTAGGCTATTTCTTAACAAGCCTCTGTATTCAAGAACAAAATTGTTAAGCCAAAATGCTCGCCTACATAATAGGTGCCTTAGAGGTACTATAAAGAAGGCTGTAAATGGCCCGTTGTATTTATTTCCACAGCCATATTTACAATATATTCCCAAGGAGGCGCTGACTATGGGAGAGAGTTTGACATGCCACTTAGAAATCAACTGATTGGTATCCTAGGTATTTAGCAAAAGAACAATTAGCTTTCTATTAGAAAGAAAAGAATCTTGCAAAATTGTCCGTAGACACGGGGCTAGCTGCATACCGTTCCCTTGCGCTAAATAATTAATCACCTATCTCTAAAAATGTTTCACTTTATTGATTTATGAGGGAGGCTTTTCCATGTTTGCCGCTCTGACAGCTGTAATTAGGAATGAGTACGATTTCTAAGTTTGAAATAATATTAGCTCGGCAAATAAAATAACTTTTAATATGAATGTGTGAGTGGGTTTGACTGTGTGTGTTCTTGAAAAACAACTCCTACAGGAATGCAACATAGGGGGTCTTTGAATGTAGATGTTGCCCACCTGTGATGTCACCAGCCCTCACCGCTCTCCCGTGTGCACTGGGATTGGAAAGGTCCCCCTGAGGAGTCTCTGTGTGGGCAAAGGCACCCTCTGCTGACGGAACTTCCGCCCTCATCTGACAGGAACCTCGTCACAGGGCTACTGTGCCCACACTGCCCATCCAGCTCCTCACTGGGTCATTGCACAGCGCTGGACAGCATGCACTGGCTTCTTCCAGCGCCAACATGAGGAAGTAACGCATTCACTGGGCCCTGAGGACTTAGCGACTTCCTCTCCCAACAGGAATCGCTGTTCTCTCCGAGTCTGCAGAAAATATGTATAGAAGACATTTTTTCTTAAAAAAAAATTAAAATACAAATAATAATACAAGGAAAGGGGGGGGGAGAATTTTGGGCTTAAATGTAAATTCTAAACACTTGTCTAACAGAGTGCATGTTAAAATTTGTCCTGATACCTTGAAATAATCGCCGTTTTCATTTGGTGGTCTAGGAATGCTTCCCAACTGTTATTACAGGAAAAAGAGTGACCAGGATGAAAAGAGTCTGGTAAATAACAACATCATCACTTAACAGAGAAGCCAGTGCTGCAGAAGCTATCAATGCAGGACAACATCAGGTCAGGGTCCCATCAACTTGCAAGAACCAAAATTCACTTGGTGAAGAGCTCTGCTCATACCGCTAGACACGTGTAGAGGATGTGGAAGGCATGACAACGCCAGGCCATTCCTTCTCCAAAGCGATCTCCATCCTTAGGGACGGTCTTTGAGGCTGTTCACGCTATGACAGTATGTTCTCACTAAGCACTCAGTGTCTGGGATAATTAAGCAAATGTAAGCACGCCCAAACCTTTCTATCCATCAGGAGTCCTTGAACCAGTTGAAAGACACCCCCCAGAGAGAGAAGACAGGGCCCTCTGTTTCGGATTCAAACAGGGTCCTCTCTAGTGCCCTCGGCAAAGATCCTGAGAAAAATTGTATGTAAGCGATATTCTAAGAATATTTTGGCCCCATTTCCCTGGGAAACTAGTAAGTTCTCTGTGGGGTTGCTCAGGTTTTTAAAGGCATGCCATGTTTATACAGAAAAGAAATGATAGTCATTGTTCTTCTTCCCGTAAGGACAAAACAGAAAGAAAATGGGGTAAGAATGAACCCGATGGTTTTATAACATCTAGAAGGTATATCTTCCTTAGAGAAGCGACTGATAGCAATTATTGGAACATATTACAGAGTGTGTTTGTGTCTCTGGAGGAGCAAACTGGTGGCTGGTGGACTGGATCTGGCCACGAGACTCCTTCCTCTTGGCTTGCACTGTATTTGAAAACACTGAGAGATGCGTCGTGGAAACTCGGCAAAGATACGGCCAGGCTGACCGCAGTCAGCTGGGGACGGGCAGTGGCTGTGTCCTACGCACAGGACACGCTCTCCCCTGCTTACCCTGCCCCCTCCACTGTCTGTTGGCTGCTTCGCACATCTGTTTTACCTGCTGGGCCCTCACAGTAACTGTCTTCAACTCCTTTCAGCATCCTAGCTAGTCATGATATACTTTATTTCTGCTCCTAAAGTTTCAAAAATATATTACTTCTTTTTTTCCTCCTCCATCTTGACGAGATGTGGAGAATGAGTAGCCATCATGCCTTCAAAGGTCTCAGTCTCCTCCAAAAGACAAAGAGTCGATTCAAAGCCAACAGCCCAAATAGTCCAGAATCTCTGGAAATCCTAAGTGTTCAAACCTTCTTCTTGAGAGTCAGTGCCTTCTGAGAACAGCACGTGGGTAAGAAAATATTTCAGCCATCCCCAGCCTCTGTTTAGTGCTGGGTGCAAATTAAATCAGGGTGAAACATAGGACTCCCTCAAGGTCAGACCTTCTAAGTCCCATGTCACTTTTCAGATACAATTAAATAATGTCTTGCTTGAAAGCTCAAAGAAATGAAATACTTCCAATAAAGAACTTCTTCCAGGAATGGTCATACTTCTCTACCAGCTAAAATCTAGCTCAGCCTACAATTCAAGTTCAGGAAATCAAGAACAGACACCCCAGCACTGAACCGGAGCCCCTTCCGGCAGAAGTCTCCAGGGGCAGCAGGATAACTCATGAATTTGACACAAGGACCTAACACCCCCTCCGCTACAGAATGAGATTATTCCAGATACAGTTACAAATGAAAAGGAACATTGATAGTGACCAGTAGAGAAATACACGCACAGTGCGTATTTTCTTTTGTCAAACTTTGTATGTGAAATTGTGCCAGTTAAAACAACTTAAAAATAAAAATGTTACAGTACCCCAAAAAATTAGTTAATACTTTTATGTACATTTTTTAAAAAAAGGCAAAGGTTATACTTAGTAGACATTACTTATATACTTAATATATCTGTTACTGTACAAATAATACATAATAATACAGTCTATAGTAAGTAAAATTCCATACGATAAAAATATAGGCTCCCTGCTTACCATTGACGCAACATTCCATTTTCTCAATTTAATTTTTAGTTTTAAGACAAATGCTGGTAACTTTAAAAGAATGATTTTCCTTTAATGAAATATTTTCTTTTATAAAATACAAATAGTTTACAATATGGACCCAAATTTGCACTTTCCAAACAACAACAAAAAAATTGTACCTTACAGTTTGCCTTGTTTCACTTTTAAAAATTTTAAAGAGAAGTAAAAACCCCACGTGGTCACACAGGAGGACAGAACGGTAGGGGCTCAGGGCGTCTTCCTGTCTTGACAGATTAGGCCCCCATACATTTTTGATTGGCTGTCGCTTAAGCATTTGCCTTATTTGGGAAAGCCTAGGTGGCTGCTTGTGATTGGTTGTGTTCAGATTTTGGTTTCTTAACCTTGAGGCACTTGCAGGCTTAGGCTGGGGTTTGCTCAGGTCAGCTGCTGAGGTATCAGGACCGCCTCAGTCTAGTGGGCTCTTTGTTTCGTTAACTGAACAGCTTTTCACTGCATCTCATCTGCTCTGTTCCCTGATTTGCCTCTGGGGCTCAGAAAGGGGCATAGTTGCTTGACTTGTCCTTCATTCTAGCTGCTAGGAGACTGAATGAATAGCAGGACTGAAAATAGACGGATGTTCTCTTGTGTGATAAAAGGAGAACATTCTAGACCCCACCCCAAAGCACTTCTAAACTCAAGGTGACCAAGCCACGGTCAGGAATGGAAAGGTATCGGTACCAATTCTGCTGCTGGTGGCATCTCCTGGAACAAACAGTGTTTGTCAAGCTTGTGTTTGGACATGAATCGTATGGGGATTCTAACTCCATAGGTTTGGGAGAGGGCCTAGGATTTGCATTTCTGACAAGCTCTCAGATGATTCTGATAGTTCTGGTCCCAGGCCTCACCTCGAGTATCAACGGCCCAGAACAACCTTGTCTAACCTCCTTCCGTTGCCATGGTTCTGTCCGGAGCTCCCAAGGGACTTGGATAATATATATTGTCTCACTTTGGGCACCTAGGACAAAATTCCATAAACTGAGTGGCTTATGAACAACAGATTTATTTCTTACAGTTCTGGAGGCTGAAGTCAAAGATGAGCATGCCCACGTGGTGGGATTCTGGCGAAGGCCTTCCTCCAGGTGGCAGAATGTCAGCCTCTCGCGGTGCCCTCACTTGGTAGAGGCACTATGGAGGGCTGGGGGTCTCTTTATAAGAACACTGATCCCACTCACGCTGACTCTACTCTCCTGACCTGAGCACCACCCCCAAGCCCTACCTCCTAACGGCATCACACTGGGCATTAGGATTCCAACAAACAGATTTTGAAGGGACACAAACATTAACACCATATTATGTATGAACCTTTAAAAAAGCAGCAGTTAAAGAGAGAAAGAGATCCTGGCAGTGGTAGAGCGTTGGCCCAGCATGTGGAAGTCCCGGGTTCGATTCCTGTCCAGGACACACAGGAGAAGCACCCATCTGCTTCTCCACCCCTTCCCCTCTTCTTTCTATTTCTCTCTTCCCCTCCCACAGCCAAGGCTCCACTGGAGCAAAGTTGGCCCCGGGCACTGAGGATGGCTCCATCGCCTCAGCCTCAGGCGCTAGAATGGCTCTGGCCACAACAGATAAATGCCCCAGAGGGGCAGAGCATCGCCCCTGGTGGGCATGCCGGGTAGATCCTGGTCGGGTGCATGCTGGAGTCTGCCTCTCTGCCTCCCTGCTTCTCACTTCAGAAAAATACAAAAAAGAGAGGGGTGGGGGGGTGCATAATTAGATGGTGGGGTAAACATAAGTCTGAAAAACCGTTTGGGTAACTGTTGTCAATTGTTTAAATTGAACTTCCAAACACTGTAGTAGTTGCTCAGTTAAAGTGTGGTTAGCCGTATTTGACACAAAATATTATAGCTTCAAATATATTTATCTTTCAGTTCAAGATCATTTGGTTCACTTCTAGTGATCTTCCTAAATGAAAATCCGATGATGCGAATGATGTCGCAGTGTTACTCTGATTGGGAATTAATTTTAATAGTCATTATCCGTGATGGTTTCGAAGTCATATTTAGGCAACTGCTCATTTTAGATCTGCCCCCAATACTATAAAAGTTCAAATTAATGTGTTGTTTATCAGTATTTACGTATTAATAAAAATACTATTTTGGGGGGGTAAAGTTTGACATAGAACTTGAACGGATTCTTGGCACTCCTCTGAGAATCTAGGTTAAAACTACTGACCAGTTCTAGATGTTTTGGTGATAAACTCCACCTGCCTAGTGCCATGGAGAGATTTCAAAGTCATTTCTTTGATCCAGACTCCAGAATCAATCCCTTAGTACCCTATGTCTTCCTTCCCTGCAAGGTAACCAATTTAAGTGAAATAAAGCGATATTTAATGGAGTAGACTGTTCGAATGACCCTATCTCCTGGAGAGGGCATCATCATGAATATTTATTTAATCTCTTTTACTTTTCTCAGGCTTTGTTTTAAATTATGTTCACCAGTATAACCTCGGGAGTTGAAAAATCTATTTTTTTTTTCATGCAGGCATTGAATAATCAACATACGCCTGTTGCCTAAGTTTCAATGAGAGTTCTATAACTTGCTTTTAAAATATTCATCCAACGCCATCCAGCCACAAGTAACAGATACACTTCCTCTTTCCTTTAGATATTTTAGAGTTAGGAATTAAACATAAAAAGCACATAGAACTAATACCACTGAAAGGTGAAGTCAAATACATCATCTAGTAAGCTAGCACAAATATGACATGTTGATATGTTCTCAATGACGTGGGGAAATACGCAAATATATGGGATGCAAAATTATATCTCTCTGAAATAAGTAAAGAAGAAAACAGTTTGTATAAACAGTTTTAAGACTGCGCACCCCACAGAGCAGTGTTAAATTTTTATACTAGCTTGGGCAAGAATAACTCATTTGTAAGTTTTCCTTATACCTGCTTTAATAGGAATCATTAAAAATCTTGAGTGAAATTCTAACCTGCATTTTGAATAACTGAAAATAACTCGTGAGTAAATTTGGTCCATGATGATTCTTTTCCCACAAGATTACCATTATTTGAGTTAGTGAGAGGGGGAAAATATATTATATATATATATAATCTTTTCCCAGAGAAATTCTATTATACTTCCTCCAAGCCCTAACCAAAAATAGAAAACATGTATTCCCAGACTTGTGGTGAATAGATTTTTTTCTTTAACGACCATTAGGTACCAATGGCTCTGTCTCAGGCTGTCCTGCCTTGGCCCCTAACGCGGCTGCCAGGGAAATCCCTCCTTAGACATCCTAGGAATAAAATCCTAACGAGTTCACCTTCCAGAGAACCAGTGCTAAAAATGGTATTTATTAATAGGCTTTGTGAGAACTTGGAACTACAGCAAGTCCTTGAATCAGGTCATTTTGTTCAAGGTCATTTCCTTACAACTTTGATGAGGAAAGAAAAACCAGTCCCCACTAAGCCCGCTGTCTGCGAGGAGCTGGCTCCTTCTCCCCAGGTGGGCGTGGCGCTTCTCCGGGTCTCTGGTTTCCTCCCACGCCCCAAAGGGGTACACACTCGGTGAGCTGGCGTGTCTGTGCTGTCCCAGTCCGAGTGAGTGTGGGGTGGGTGTGCGAGGCCCTGCGATGGTGGGAGGGGGCGCCTGTCCAGGGCGTGTGCCCACCTTGCTCCAGGAGCTGCTGAGAGCGGCTGTAGCCCCCCGCCCCCCCATGACCCTGAACTGGAAATAAGCTAGTTGGAAAATGATCATCTTAGCTATTTTATTAAGCCTTCTTAATGTATGTCTAGCTCGTGTTTATTTCAGTGTTAACGTTGTGTTTGGGCCTTTATTGAAATGTTCGTGTGACCAGAAAGATGCCCTAGGAACTTAACTCTTACTTATTTCAATTAGCCCAGGGTAAAATTGGCTTCCTCATAGTGTTTTTGCTTCAAGTTGCAGTGTCTATGAAACTATCTATCGATGACGTTACTATATAAGGGATGAAACTGTACATTAAACCGTCACTTAGAACCCTTTGGACACCGGAAGCATTCTGAGCTGTAAACAAACTTACAAAAATCAGCACACACAGTCTGAGGCCTGCCACGCTAGTCAGCAGAGTCATGAGAAGCTAAGGGCTGTGGATGTGCAGCTTGTCTGGTAGACAGGAAGCTGCTGGAAGGACAGAATGGGGAAAAACCAGGCTGGTTTTCTATAGGCAGAGGGGTCAGACACGGGTGCACCTGTCTCCCTACTTGTTCAACCTGCACACAGAACATGTAGAGAATAACTGGGCAAGACTCAGAAGAGGGAGGAATGAAAAACTGCTGAAAGAGGGACCCGCAGAGGACACCATCTCGCTGGCAGAAAGGAGCCATGACTTAAAACGACTCCTGATGAAAGTGAAAGAATAAAGAGCCAGAGGGGGGACGGAGCCGACCACAGAGAAAATACGCAGCTTTAGCACTGGCAGTGGAGGGGCTGAGGTGGTTACAGGTTTTGTTTATGCTGGTTCAACCATTAGCTCGAATGCAGACTGCAGCCGAGAAGCCAAGAGGAGGCTGAGACTGGGCAGGGCAGCAGTGGAGGAATCAGGAAAGGTGTGGAGTTAGAGACCAAGGCTGAGACCACCCACCCCCTCGTATTCCCTCTCCCTGTGTATGGATGTGCAAGGTGGACGGCGAAGAAGGCTGGTTGGAAAAAAAAATGGATTCAGTTGAAATATGGTGTTGGAGGCGAGTTCTGCAGATATCCTGGGCCAACAGAAAGAGGAACATGTGGGTCCTAGAGCAAGCCAAGCCTGAAACGTCACTGGAGGCAAAAATAGCAAAACTGAAGCTGTCCTGCTTGGGCACCGCGAGAAGGCAGGGTTCTCTGGGAAAGACGATAATGGTGAGAACTAGGGAAGGCGGCAGGAAAAGAGGAAGACTGAACAATAGATGGACTGACTCCATAAAAGAGGCCAGAGGCACGAGTCCGCAGGAGTCGGTCAGGGATTTGAGGACTGGACACTGTGGACATCACCCATTCATAGTGGTCACCAGGAGTGAGTTCCAACTCAGCGACATGTAACACACACACACACACACACACACACACACACACTCTGCTTTCACTTCTCTTTCGCTCAGCTGCTGTACCTCCCACACACAGGATTCCGTGAGTGACTAATGAATAGTGCGTAACATCATGCCTCGTACAGAGAAATTGGCCCATAAAGTAGACGTTTCCTCTCTTTCTCATTGCTCTCCCCATAAACCAGATTCTGAGAGTCTCAGAAACAGACAGCTGCCTCAAGTTGTCATTTCATTGAACGGTTCACCTGTCAATCTGAGATTTGAGAGCCAGAGAACCCGAACACGAATCCGAGAGCCAGCACCGCCTGGCTGAGTCATGGACGTGCTCGGTCTCCTCATTAGTAACATAGAAAACCCACGCTCCCCTCTCCGTGGGGCCACTGTGAAAAAACCAAACGAGGTCCTGTCTGGGGAGGTGCTCTGTGAGCCAGGGAGGGACCAGTAATGACACCGAGCAGAACGCTGATTCTAAATTCCACAAGCCCCACTGGAACACTCAGTCGTGTGGGAAAGAATAAAAGCAATCAAAAGAAAATTCTTGTTCCTAAGCAAATGTCTGTCTTCATCTATTTTCTTCTCAGAAAACTGAACACAGAGTGGAAGGGCAGCTCCCTGGCTATACAGAAAGCAGCGATTCCAGACCCGTGACAACGCAGAGCCTAGGATCAGATCACCATTCCTCTCCGGCCCGGTCCTTCCTTGGTGCTGTGGGGAAGGCCCGGGGCACTCAGTCCTGCTCGCCTTGAGTTTCCCCTTGACCTGCAAAAGGAACCAAAGCTCAGCAAGCTCCGAGCCGACTCTGTTCACAGGTGTGAGACTGCACGGGGCCCCACCTCGCAGCTCTTCCTGTGACAGCGGCCGAGGCTTTCCGTTGACCGTCCGTTCAATATAACCCTGCTGGGTGAAACATCTGAGGATAGCACTGAGAGCAGAGCGGCGATAATAGTTCACATTTCTCCAGCGCTACCGCAAGGCCAGACGTTGCACGGAGGTCTTCCCGTGCACTGATTTATTTTACCCTCCTCACAACCTGTGAGACAGGAAATGCCACACCCATTTCCCAGCTAAGCAACTGACAGTGACAGTGATCACTGACTGCTTCTGCTGCAGACTAACCTATGGCTTTCTGTACTTTACTGCATCAAATTCCTCACAGAATTATGTGGCCAAAATACAAGAAGGAAGGAAGGAAGGAAGGAAGGAAGGAAGGAAGGAAGGAAGGAAGGAAGGAAGGAAGGAAGGAAGGAAGGAAGGAAGGAAGGAGGGAGGGAGGGAGGGAGGGAGGGAGGGAGGGAGGGAGGGGGGAGGGAGGGAGGGAGGGAAGAAAAGAAAAGAAAAGAAAAGAAAAGAAAAGAAAAGAAAAGAAAAGAAAAGAAAAGAAAAGCCAAGAACAGGACTATTACACAGTAAAACTCAAATCCTGCATTTTCCACGGTGGTGATCAGAGACTGTTCAAGTGCTTCACAAACTTAGTACCCAGCCCCCTAACCACAGAACGTCGGCAGTGACCCTTCCCTGGACATCGACAACAGACATTCTACTCATTTCTCAGTCCTCTCGAGGGGACCATCAGAGCCCTTTTTGAGAATGAAATTATAAGGAGAATGGCAAAACATTTCCTTGGATTTATCCAGGCATGGACTTTGAATATTTTTTCATTAATTCATTAAATGTTCAGTGGGCATATCCTGTTTGTTGTGAGGTTACAAGTGAAGGTAGGTATCACTGTGCTAAAACGAAGCAGCACACAGTTCATGTTTTGTTTTTTGGTGTGTGTGTGTGTGTGTGTGTGTGTGTGTGTGTTACAGATACAGAGAGACAGAGAGAGGAACAGATAGGGACAGACAGACAGGAAGGGAGATGAAAAGCATCAGTTCTTCGTTATGGCACCTTAGTTGTTCATTGATTGCTTTCTCATATGTGCCTTGACCGGGGAGCTACAGCAGACTGAGTGACACCTTGCTCAAGCCAGTGACCTTGGGCTCAAGCTGGCAACCTCACGGTCTCGAACCTAGGTCCTATGCATCCAAGTCCGACACTCTATCCACTGCACCACCACCTGTTCAGGCTTCATGTCTTGTTTAAAGTGTATAAAAGGAGGTAAACCACAAATAGGAATAAGCATTTAAAAGAAAGAAAGTGACATGTACTCTAAAACCTGTGCAAATTAAAATGTTCTTGGAACTTAGAGAACAGTAGTCATTACTAGTTGGAGAAAGACCCAGAAGTTTCCACAGAGAAGATAGGGTTTAGACCTGGGTTTTGAAGGAAAGTAGACTTTGGGTAAGCAGAGTCTGAAATGAAGAGAGTTCCAAGCAACAGATCCACATGCATCAAGATACAGACGGCCCACACATACGACATTGCGGAAAGTGGTAACGGAGCTATGGCCAGAGCAGTCAGGCGTGTGGGTGCTGGAGGCTGGGTTCTGGGTGCTTGGGGCTGGGTTCTGGGTGCTGGGGGCTCAGTGCTGGGTGCTGGGGGCTCGGGGCAGGCAGTGGAAGACTAGGAAGAGGAGCCCAGAAGGAGAATCAAGAAGGGTGCTGAGGGTCAAGCTGGAATGGTGAGGGAAAGTCATTGAACAATGCAAACAGAGAGGAGCCAGGACACAAATGATCTTTTGGAAATATTTATCTGACAACTTTGTTAGACTGGATTGAAGAGGGCACAGCTGGAGGTAACGAGGCATACAAGGAGAGTCCTGCCTGTGTCCACAAAAACAAACAAACAGAAAACAGTAATAGAAGAAAGGGGAAAGGGGTAGATTCAGGAAACGTAGCAAACATAGGCTCAACTCTTTGGCCCCTGATTTGACATCAGTGGGTCCAAGCTTCTTTCACAGTGAGCTTTGGAGGTTAGGTGAATTCATGGAGTTATTTACCCAGCCAGAAAGTATCGAGTTGGCGAAGTGCGGTGTGGGCACTGGAGATAGAGAGGTAAGTGGTCCCCGCTGCGGGCGAGGGGCGGGGATTCATGCCGGGTGGAGATGAGAAAATCACCAGGGCGAGGGGAGCTAGATGCGGAAGTCCTGGGTTGGAAGACCTGGCTGAAAATCCACGATGTGTTTAATAAACAGATAAGACGCGTCACAACCCAGCTCTGTCTATTTGTGAAGTACTTTGCTGACTCACTCAACACACACTTTTTTTCAAGTACCGTGTCTGTGCTTTTATCACTGCACATAGAAGACACAAATATCTACGTGCTGTTGACACTGCTTGATTCATATGTCTCCGATCTGCCCGACTCTCTTTACTCCCCCCCCCAATTACCCTAATTCGGGCCTCAGGCTCCACTCACCTCCGCGCCTCGGTCTGCCAGGCCCCTCCCCTGCAGGTTTACCCGTCCACAAACCTGTAAATCTGTTCTCTGGACCGGGGTCTGAGTGGTTTTCTGAAACGTGAATCTGATCGCGTCCGTCTCTCACAAAACACCTCTCAGCGGCTTCTCGCAGCTTGAAGGATCAAGTCCAAATTCGCTGTCAAGACCCGCGACTCCTGCCTCCTCCTCTCTCTCTCTTTTTTTAATCTTACTTTTATTAATTTTAATGCAGGGACATTGATAAATCAGGGTACATATGTTCCGAGAAAACATTTCCAGATTATTTTGACCTTTGATTATGCTGCATACCCCTCACTCAAAGTCAAATCGTCCTCCGTCCCCTTCTATCTGGTTTTCTTTGTGCCCCTACCCTCCCCCCACTCCCTCCCTCTCCTTCCTCGCCCCTTCCCCACCCCTCCACCCCACTCCCGGTTACCATCACATTCTTGTCCATGTCTCTGAGTCTCATTTTTATGTCCCATCTATGCATTGGTTCATATAGTTCTTAGTTTTTTTCTGATTTACTTATTTCACTCCGTATAATGTTATCAAGGTCCATCCATGTTATTGTAAATGATCCGATGTCATCATTTCTTATGGCTGAGTAGTATTCCATACTATATATGTACCAAAGCTTTTTAATCCACTCGTCCTCTGACGGACACTTGGGCTGTTTCCAGATCTTTGCTATTGTGAACAATGCTGCTATAAACATGGGGGTGCATTTCTCCTTCTGGAACTGTTCTCTGGTGCCCTTGGGGTATATTCCTAAAAGTGGGATGGCTGGGTCAAAAGGCAGTTCGATTTTCAATTTTTTGAGGAATCTCCATACTGTTTTCCACAGAGGCTGCACCAGTCTGCATTCCCACCAGCAGTGCAGGAAGGTTCCCTTTTCTCCACATCCTCGCCAGCACTTATTCTGTGTTGTTTTGTTGATGAGCGCCATCCTCCTCTCTCGCTGCCTAGCGTCTCCTCTCCATAGACTTTCCTCCTGCGCCAGGCTTTCCTCAGACAGCCCGGCCACCAGCTGCACCATCCTGGCGCCCCCTGCTGGCTCCTCCAGGGTGGGCCCCTGCTGTGTGGACCCTCTGCCCTCCTCGTCTGCCTGGCCACTCTTCATCGCTCGATGACCAATCCAGACTTCTCTCCTTGCTCCCCAGAGCACAGACCTGATGGTTCCCAGAACGTGCTTTCCTAACACACTGTATTTCCGCCGTCGGAGCGCTTCCCAAACTGCGTTTCCATTTCCTGTTCATTCTGAACTGCCTGTCACCCCCCCCCCCCCAGACTCCCAGACTGTAATTGTCGTAAGAAGGGAGTTATCTTTATCTAACTCACAATTGTATGACTAAAGCCTAACAGCACCTCAGACATAGCAATTAATATTTATTGTATTCATGGAAAGGGCTTACATCCCAACGCAACTGAACACTGCATTTTATACCAGTGAACCCTCCCTATGTGGTATTGTTATCCTCATCTCCACAGAATGGCTATTATTTGTTATGTATTTGTCTAATGGGTCGTGAACTGCTTGAAGTCAGGGATTGCACTTTATAATTTCTGTATTCCTTATATTTTCCAAGCTGACTTGAACGTGATGGGCATTCAATACAATTTCACTACGTGAATACAAGTCAGTGCCTTACACATACCCTGGTGTCTAATTTCCCCAGCAGCCCGGTGTTATATTTATAGAGGCGTCTGATCATTTTGCAACTTATCAGCACAGTCTATTTTCTAAAATTCTAGACAGACAATAAATTCACAATGGTTCGTATCATAAACCTCCCCAAGACATTCACTCAAGTCAATTCTGTTCTGTGTTATTCTTTTTTCTTTTTTTTAATTTTTGGGGTGAGAGGAGGGGAGATAGGCAGACTCCTGCATGCGCCCTGACCAGGATCCACTCAGCAACCCCCATCTGGGGCTAATGCTAGAGTACAGAGCTATTTTTAGCACCTGAGGTTGATGTGCTCAGAACAACCAAGCTATCCTCAGCACCCAGGGTCATGCTCAAACCAATCAAACCACTGGCTATGGGAGAGGAAGAGGGAGAGAAGGGGTAGAGGGAGGAGGGAGAAGCAGATGTTCACTTTTCCTGTGTTCCCTGAGCAGGAATTGATTCTGCGTTAACTGACAAACTGAAACAGAATTCCCCTTGGGCACCATATGGACCAACTTCCCAAGAGCTACTTGGGGTGCTCGTAAAACATATAGGTCTGAGGGTCCCACCCATAACTCCTGAATCAAAACCTTACACATATGCCCTGGCTGGTTGGCTCAGCAGTAGAGAATCAGCCCGGCATATGGAAGTCCTGGGTTTGAGTACCAGCCAGGGTACATAGGAGAAGTGCCCATCTGCTTCTCCACCCTTCTCCCTCTCCTTCTTCTCTCTCTCTTCCCCTTCCATAGCCAAGGCTCCATTGGAGGAAAGTTGGCCCAGGTGCTGAGGATGGCCCCATGTCCTCCGCCTCAGGCACTAGAATGGCTCTGGTTGCAACAGAGCAACGCCCCAGATGGGCAGAGCATTGCCCCCTGGTGGGCATGCTGGGTAGATCTCGATCTGGCACATGCAGGAGTCTGTCTGTCTGCCTCCCCCTTGCTTCTCACTTCAGAAAGATAAAAAAGATTAAAAAAATAAATCTTACACATCCGATTAACAAAGTTTGAGAAGTACCGAAACTGTCACTCACACTGACCCTATAAGATTTCATTTTCCGTAATGTAACCAAATCCAAACTGTTGTCCTTGACAGAATTCACATCACATCTGTTCTCGGGTATCTCTATTTTAGGATCTAGGCACATTTCAATTACCAATTATAAAACAAACACGCAAAAAAAAAAAAAAAAAAAAAAAAAAAAAAAAAAAAAAAAAAACACCAAACGCCGCCTTCCTTGTAAGAGCACTTCTTCCATAAACATTATCCTGTCTTTGTTCTCTAAGGTAATCACATTTTGGACATTATTTAGTAATGCATTGCCACCCTTGCAGAAGCACAATTGATCCTGGGATAGGACACAAAGCTTGTGCTGGGAAGAGGATGTATTTACTGTCTAAGCACATCCATATTTAGAAGGAGGACGCTGATGAGGCAAAGGCTGCCCAGATTAATAGGTCACCAAAAACTGAGAGAACCCAGCTTCTGCAGAGCTCTCTTAAGAAAGCCCTCCGGATTTTTATTTAACATAAGGGCCATCCTTTAAAATGTGTTTTGTGCGACTTCATGATCTTGTTTGTGTTAGTGTATATATTTATAACAAAATGTAATTATGGGACTGGCTGAGAAGTATATTTATCTATCAATCATAGAAGCTTCCCCAGGTGAGGATGTATCAATTTTTTCTTTGTTCATTTGAACAGGTGATGAGGGAACCATTTTGGTGGTTGGAAATGTGTTGATTACAGAGGCTTGGCTTGCGTGGCTATTTTATGGATGGTGATCCTGAGAATGTCACTTTGTCCTCTGGTCTTTCATCTGCTGTGTTTGTGAAGGTTCTTAGGACTGTAAGCGAAGAAAAGCAAACTGCTTACTTCAAAAAAGAGAGGATATTAAGCTATTTCAGAGATTTTTAAAAAGTTAAAAAAAAAAAAAAAAAAAAAAAAGCAAGCCCGTTCAGGTAAAGGACGGAAAGAAGTCATGAAATTTCAGTAGCAGCTCACACTGTCACCAACATATCTCAAAAATCAGGCCCTGGCCGGTTGGCTCAGTGGTAGAGCATCGGCCTGGCGTGCAGGAGTCCCGGGTTCAATTCCCGGCCAGGGCACACAGGAGAAGCGCCCATCTGCTTCTCCACCCCTCCCCCTCTCCTTCCTCTCTGTCTCTCTCTTCCCCTCCCGCAGCCGAGGCTCCACTGGAGCAAAGTTGGCCCGGGTGCTGAAGAAGGCTCTATGGCCTCTGCCTCAGGCTCTAGAATGGCTCTGGTTGCAACAGAGCAACGCCCCAGATGGGCAGAGCATCGCCCCCTGGTGGGCATGCCGGGTGGATCCCGGTCGGGCGCATGCAGGAGTCTGTCTGTCTCCCGGTTTCCAGCTTCAGAAAAGTACAAAAAAAAAAAAAAAATCAACTCAGCCTCATTGTCCCTCAGGTCAAAGTTTTACATTCCAGAGAATTCCTCTCCCAGCGTAATTGCATTGAGATGAAGATTTCTGTCCAACAAGAGTCCCACAAACTACGTTAAGAAGGAGATGGCAGGTTGGGAAAAGATATTTGCCATGTCCAAAACTGACATGGTATTTATGATCAGAACACAGCAGGAAATCCTGCAAATTAACTAGAATTAAACATTTTTTAAAAGCAACCCAAATAGAAAAATGAATGTAAGTAATGCAGACGATGGTAACATGTTCTAGTATCAAAGACATGCAGGTCAAAGCCACAGTAAGAAGTCATTCTAAAGGTCTTCGTTCAACAAAAATTAGAAAGGTGGTCATGCCAGGTGTTGGCAGCAACTCAGGGAGGCTGGTGCCTTCAGGCACTATTGCTGGGAGTGTGAACTAGGGCAGCTATTCTGGAGAACAATCTGGCCCTACCCAGTCAAAATAGTATGTGGACAACTGAGCATTTCCAGTTCTATTTTGGAAACGTGTCCCAAAGGGGACATGGGCAAGGATATTCCCTGCAGTGATATTTGTGGAGCCAAACTTGTGTGTCCGTCACTGCAAAGAGTGACAGGTAAAATGTTTTGCATGCAAGCTGTGGAGTTCAATGCACAGTGCAAGCATCCGCCTCGGTATAATCACAGCCATATGGATGGATTTAAGGGCACGGCTCAGAGTGAAAAACAGAGGCTGAACCAAATATGTTACTTAATGCCATTTGTGCTCCTTAAAAGTTACATGTAAACAAAAAGAACAGCATACATTTTTGCAAGAGTGCATAAGCAAACGAAACGATACAAGTTGTGTAGAGTTGTGTATATTTGAAAATCTGCCTATGGTAGAGAGAGGAAGGGAGATGGGTGTTGGGAATGGGGGCACCGTGAAGGGATCATTAGATAAACGACAAAAGGGAGGGGACTTGTATGGACCAACGATGACAATCTACCTTGAGAAAACTAGCTAGCCATGTGGCTGTTATATGTTTACCTATGTTTTATTCATGTAAATCTGATCAAAAATAGAAACAGAAGTCCACATAAATGCATTATTATCTCGATCATGGGAAGAAGAATCCAGGTTGAGGAGTGAAGACGCTGGATACGAACATGAATTAGAAGTAGCTACTCTCCGCTGTTAGGAAAATATTGCGATCCATCATTCCTTTTACTATCCCAGTACGTTTTACAATGTTCCGCTTTTACTACCCTGGTTTCCTAAAACCCCACGGTATCTAATTATAATTGCACAACTACACACATTTTCCCTCCAGCCCGACCTTTCATTCTTACTGGCTTTGACATCCATGTCATGACCCATTCAACAATCCCTCTCAGGTTAGGGCCCCTTCCGGTATCCGCCCACCTCTCCCCTGCACACGCACGCACCGGCCTGACGGTGTCTTAGACCTCAGCGTCACCTGGTTATATTCTTCTCAGGTCCTCTAATAACTTCTCCCCCCTTCTCGCATTCACTGAGCCTGCTACTTCCCACCGCCACTGAGACTCGAATGTCTCAAGCACAACAAAATTAAGAAAGTTGATTAAAACTGACCTAAGTCGGCCCTGGCCGGTTGGCTCAGTGTTAGAGCATCGGCCTGGCATGTAGAGGTCCCGGGTTTGATTCCCGGCCAGGTCACACAGGAGAAGCACCCATCTGCTTCTCCACCCTATCTATCCTCTCCTTCCTCTCTATCTCTCTCTTCCCCTCCCGCAGCCAAGGCTCCATTGGAGCAAAGATGGCCCGGGCGCTGGGGATGGCTTCTTGGCCTCTGCCCCAGGTGCTAGAGTGGCTCTGGTCGTGACAGAGCGACGCCCCGGAGGGGCAGAGCGACGCCCCCTGGTGGGAAGAGCATCGCCCCCTGGTGGGCGTGCCGGGTGGATCCCGGTCGGGCGGATGCGGGAGTCTGTCTGACTGTCTCTCCCCGTTTCCAACTTCAGAAAAATACAAAAAAACAAAAACAAAAAAACTGACCTAAGTCTTTAACATCTAAAACATCGCCCCTCCTCTCTCAGCAGGCGGTCTCATTTCTGACTTAAGGGTGCCACCCACCCTGCACCGTAATTCTCCAAATGTTGGTCATTGTCCGTGTCGTCTCATCATTTTTTTTCCTGTTCTGTTCTTTCTTTTACATTCACAGGAACAGAAGTTTTCCTTCTTTCTAATTCCTCCACCTTAATCATCAATCTCAACCCTTTCCAATTCCTGGGAAACCTTGCTTCCGTATTTATCTCACCTGTCCTAGTAGTTCCGGATTCTCCCTCCTCACTGGGTCCTTCTTCTCCAAGCCTGCCTGCATCTGCACTCACCCAGAGAACCAGGTCTGCACTGAAAGCGTCCCTTCCACCCGAACCCCCTCACCCCGATCCTACGTAGCACGGGCGACATTTCTTAAACGAGGCATTTGGACACATACCACCTTGCATTGTGGCTTTTTAATTTTTTTTATTTAGGGTCATTCTTTCACTCTACCGACCCCCACCCCACTCCTCCATCCACCCACACATAGGGACACACGCAGGTGATTTCTTAGAGCGCAAACTCTCAACAACATAAGGAACAGTTTTGTTCGCTCTGTGGACATATCCTTTTGATAGCAAACCCCAGAAATATGAATTATTCACAACTCTCACTTGCGTAACTTCCGCTGCTTTTTAAATGATTTCTCTCCGTTTCTCTGCACGCCAACCTCCCCTTTTTCTACAACGCACACACCTGTACTGACTAGAAAATGAAGTTCCTCTCTTCCGCGTGACATGCAGTTCTTTAGCGTAGAGCAGGGGTCCCCAAACTTTTTACACAGGGGGCCAGTTCACTGTCCCTCAGACCGTTGGAGGGCTGGACTATAAAAAAAACTATGAACAAATCCCTACGTACACTGCACATGTCTTATTTTAAAGTTAAAAAAAAAAAAAACGGGAACAAATACAATATTTAAAATAAAGAACAAGTAAATTTAAATCAACAAACTGACCAGTATTTCAATGGGAACTATGCTCCTCTCACTGACCACCAATGAAAGAGGTGCCCCTTCCAGAAGTGCAGCGGGGGCCGGATAAATGGCCTCGGGGGGCTGCATGCGACCCGCGGGCCGTAGTTTGGGGACCCCTGGCATAGAACATCATCTCCCTCAGATGCACCCCAACCCTTTCCAGTGTCATCTCCCACCAGAACCCTTCCGTCCTAAGAGTTCCATATCCTAGCCTCATCAAACCACTTGCATTTCTGAAAAACAACCTGCTACCTTTTGTTGTTGTTGTTTTGGGTTTATTTTTATGCTTTTTACTTTCTGGGCAATCTACCTGGAAGGTCTGTTCCCGTCCCCACCTCATAAACCCTTACTCAGCCTGTAAGACCCGTCTCAAATAGCATGTCCCTGGTGATTGTCACAGGCACGAAAGTGAACTGCTGTTCTTTCTGTTCCCGGGGCTGTTAGCCCTGTGTGGTGCAGCCATGCTAACTCCCATCACACTGTGTCGTGGTTACCTACGGAATATCTGCTTTTACCATCCGAGTGCAAGCGGGGAGTAACCAGCACCCCAGCCATTGCCTAATGGAGAGCTTATAAAGACTTGGGACAGCCTGACCAGGCGGTGGCGCAGTGGATAGAGCGTTGGACTGAGATGCGGAGGACCCAGGTTCGAAACCCAGAGGTCGCCCGCTTGAGCACGGGCTCATCTGGTTTGAGCAAGGCTTACCAGCTTGAGCCCAGGGTCACTGGCTTGAGCAAGGGGTCACTTGCTCTGCTATAGCCCCCTGGTCAAGGCACATATGAGAAAGCAATCAATGAACAACTAAGGTGTTGCAACAAAAAACTGATGATTGATGCTTCTCATCTCTCTCCTTTCCTGTCTTCTTGTCTGTCTGTCCCTATCTGTCCCTTTCTGTCTCTGTCACACACACACACACACACACACACACACACACGACTTGGATAAATAGAAGAAAGGAAGGAAGGAATTAGTTGTATTCATAGCTACATGTCTTCCACTTCATCCACTACCCACAGAATTGTTCGGAGCAATAGTTACTGCTCAGTAAAAGCTTGCTGAGTGTATAAACAGAGGGATAAATTAATGAATGAAATCTTCTGTTTTCCGATGTCTTGCCTTTATCAAACCACCCCTACACACGCTACGTCGCACACACTCACTTAAATTTGTTATTAACCATTGATATTGGTAAGAGACCATCCTCTCTCAGTGTTATGAGTCCCTGATGCATTGAAAATCATTAAATATCATTTAAAATATATTTATAAATCTATTTTAGCATACTATTTATTGTTATAATATCAGGAATAGATTAATCGTAATCTTTCTCTCATGAACATTATTTCATTATTAATGTCCCTATTTATTTCATGTTTGTTTGTTTGCTTATTTGCTGAATGTGAGCCTATCAAGCCACCTACTAATGAACTAATGAACCCGTGACACATTATCTACCTCTGGATTCTATAGTCCCGCCTCCCCTCCCCACTGTGACAGAGCAGCCTCTGCCCTGAGGGGTGTTTTTATCATTTCCTTGTTGTTCTTTTCTCCTTTCCCACATATAGGTGTATACTTGCTTTGGAACTGTATAGAAAGTAAGGTCTACTGGAAAGTTCTGTCCGTTTTTAGAATAAAACAAAATACAAATTCTTCTGACTTAATTCATGTGGCACTCATCTTGAATATTTCCACACTAATCCTACCTTTCGAATATGGTCCGAAATGGTTTGCTGAGCTGAATTAAGCCTTTCTGCGATCTCCGATGTTGTCAGAAAAGGATCTTGCTCCAACATGGTCTTAACAACATCGTCATCCATCAAAGATGGTCGCCCAGAACGTGTGGCTTATCAGAAAGGTCGAAATCACCTGTTTCAAATTTTTCGAACCATTTTCGGCATGTCCTATCAGAAACTGTACCTTCACCAAACACTTTCAATAAATTTCTACATGCTTCTGTAGCATTTCTTCTTTGTTGAAATTCATAAAAATACAGTGGCGTAAATGAAGTTTATCAGTAGCCATGGGTACACTATCGCTTCACACATAAGACTAACGTGAATCAATTTTGTTTTAGTTAATTTGCTACGTCAGTATGTATACATTAAGTGGTAAAAATAGAGAGGCACACATGTGCCAAATAAACATGCTTATGTGTCGAAACTTGTGATAGAAACGGACAGAACTTTCTGGTAGACCATATATATATATTTATATATATATATTTTTCATATATATATATTTATATATATATATTTTTCATATATATATATATGAAAAATCAGCTGATTTCTGTTTTTCCTATAATCTCCCTTACCCAAAGGGGGTCCATTCCAACACCCCCAGTGGATGCCTGAATGTGCGAGAGTCCCAAGCCCCTATATATATACACACTATGCTTTTCCCTAGAGGACACACATTTTCATTAAAGGAGCACATATGGCGTCTCCCTGGCATATCCAAATGGCCAGCATCACTACTCTTGTGCGTTGGGGTCATTATTAAGTAAAGTTAGGGTGACTTGAACACAAGCACCTGCAGGAGCTTGACAGCTGATCTGATGACAACTGAGGCGGTGACTAAGCGACGAATGGGCGGGAAGCGTCTACAGTGTGGAGATTCCAGACAAAGGGAGGCTTCAGTCCCGGGCGGGACAGAACAGGACAGCGCGGGATCTCATCACGCTTCTCAGAACAGCGTGCACTTTAACAACCTACGAACTGTTTGTTTATGGGCTTTTCATTTACTGTTTTTAGACCGAGGTTGACCCTGGGTGAGCGTGGGTGAGGGTGACTGCCGTAGCTATCATGGCTTCCTTGAGGACGGTTCAAGTCCATCGTAGGACCCTCCTCTCAGAACGCCTCCTCTCGGAAAAGTCTGGGTCCTCTCAGACATGGTTTCCGAGCACTTATACGGTGATAAAAATCAGTATACTTTTAGACAGACTGAAGGAACGTTACAGCTGAACTCGAAGCACACTGCCCGATGATTGATTGATTGATTGATTGATTTTAATAAGGTCTACATTTTCAAGCATATGAGTCCACAGCCAACTATCCAAATGCATGCGGGATGACTCTATGGCTCACTAATCAGAACACAGTCTCTTCTCATCTAACTTGGTCCTTCAGGAAGCAGATTTTTCAGCCTGCTTACCGTGCATCTGGAGTTGAGTGTCATACCAGGTACTCCTGTGCTTGGTAACCCTCCTGACTTACCTTTGTCAACCAGTCACATAGAGGAGGAGCTGTGTGTGTCAGAAGCCCAGGGTGCAGTGGTGGGCATGCAGTGCTCACCGGCCAGCAGGAGATGGTTCTAGCAAGAGAACTGGCCGGGGAAGCAGCCGCACAGCCTGCCGCAGCGCCGTGAGGCTGACCCCACAGAGGGAGAAGGCGAGAGCGGAAGGGTGAAGGCCGCCACTATAGTGCCAGCTCGGCCACTGTTTGTCTGAGCGTCCTTGAGAAAGTTCCTTCATTCCTCTAAACCTCAGTTTGCCCAGCTGTGTAATGAGGCTGACAACAGCACTGACTTCACGGGGGTGTTACAAAGAAAACACAATTTCATATTTAGACATTTCTCAGAAAAATATCTGTCACTGAACACCAGCCAATATAAGTATTAGAGAAGTCAATAAGTGATGTGATTTTTACTGATACCTCATAGTTTGCTTGCTTCTAACTTTGGCTACATTTTGAGTCCTTAAAAAAAAAAAAGAGAGTAATCATAGTAGTCTGTTGGCATTTTTTTTCTGTGAAAACCTTGATATTGGAAACTATGGCATCTCTGGTAGAACAAAACGTTGTTCTTGATAATTATGGGTTGGAATTTATTTTTTTCCTTTAGTGAGAGGAATAGAGGCAGAGAGGCAGACTCCTACATGCATCCCAATTGGGGATCCACCCAGCAAGCCCACTAGAGGATGATGCTCTGCCCATCTAGGGCTCGTGCTCCATTGCTCAATAACAGAGCCATTTTCTAGTGCCTGAGGTGGAGACCATGGAACCATCTTCAGCGCTCGAGGCTAACTTGCTCAAGCCAGTGAGCCATGGCTGCAGGAGGAGAGGAGAAGGGCAGATGAGGGTTGGAGAAGCAGATGAGCACTTATTCTCTGTGCCTTGGCCAGAAATCAAACCCGGGAGTTCCATATGCCCAGCTGATGCTCTACCACTGAACCAACCAGCCAGGGCCTGGAATTTTATTTTTCTATACATGCAAATCTCAGGTGAGGACATTGCATTGACCTATTTCGTTCATGCAATTATGCAATGAATGTTTATTGCGCTCTTACTTCTATGCAGAAAACTGTGCAAGAACTTAGGTGAAGATAAAGCATTCAAGATCCTTTGAATTCTCCAATAATGATGATGGTGGTTATATAATCCATGAAAATAAAATGTTGCCAGCAGACTCTGTTGATTTTTCCAGGAGTTATTCTGCATACACGCAACAGGTAACTTGAAGAGTGCTCTCTTTAAAACTGAAATAATTTAGCCAAACTGAAACGACACAGACCTTAATGCCGCAGGGATAACAAGTGAAATCCATCATGGCTCAATGGCACGAAAATAGAAGTCTTCTAAGGCCGAAGTTCTGAATGAGAGCATTCTATTTTTCCAAATACAATTTCACTTCAAAGTGTCCTTTGTGACCCCCAAGAAGTGAAAGACAGTTGTCACTTTTCTGACTTGGAGTGGTGAGCACACCATATAATGTACAGATGATATATTATAGAATCGGACACCTGGACCCTTATATAATTTTATTAACCAATGTCACCTCAATAAATTCAGTAAAAAGTCTTTTTAAAAATAAAATTTCTTTCTATACAAAAAAATAAAAAAGAAAGCTGTCACTTTTCAAAACATAAGAAATTAAAGGTGTATTCTGTTTTTGTTGTTAAATGTCATTCTTAAAATTAACTATCCCTATTTACATAGCTCACTTCCCTAAGACACATAAACCAGAACTCACATTGTAATAAATTGCCTACAAAATGGAACTTAAAAATGTGCCATGACAAAGTACGTAAACTTAGCGTTTCATTGGTAAGTAAACTGTCACAGAGACTCTCAAGGACTCCCTGTTTGATGCCATCTGAGGTCAATGGGATGGAGTACTCTACAACAGTCTCATAGAGCAGTGATTTTCAACCTTTTTTCATGTCATGGTACATACACTAATTACTCAAATTCTGTGGCACACCAAAAAATATATTTTTTGTCAAGCTGACAAAAAAAAATAGTTATAATTTTGATTCATTCACACCAGATGGCTATTGTAGTGTGTTGGCTGTTGTCTTTTCTTTTTTTTTTTTTTTTAAATGACAATCTAAGGTAAAGAGGTCAGTGCCCCAGACTAAAGAGTCAGGTATTGCATATTTCACGGGTTGAAAATCACTGATAGGCAAGAAGCTAAGACGCTGCTCATTTTGAAGACCCATGTGCTCCATGGAACCCATTGCTGCAGTGACAACCGCTAGGACCGGGACCGGATTGCCTCCGCACAGAATGGCTCCTAGTAGCCCTATGGCTGCATCTTAAAAGATGGATAGCGTGGCCCTGGCCAGTTGGCTCAGAGGTAGAGCATCGGCCTGGCATACAGGAGTCCTGGGTTCAATTCCTGGCCAGGGCACACAGAAGTGCCCATCTGCTTCTCCACCCCTCCCCCTCTCCTTCCTCTCTGTCTCTCTCTTCCCCTCCCGCAGCTGAGGCTCCATTGAAGCAAAGTTGACCCGGGCGCTGAGGATAGCTCTGTGGCCTCTGCCTCAGGCGCTAGAATGGCTCTGGTTGCAACAGAGCAACGCCCCAGATGGGCAGAGCATCACCCTCTGGTGGGCATGCCGGGTGGATCCCAGTCGGGCGCATGCGGGAGTCTGTCTGACTGCCTCCCCGTTTCCAACTTCAGAAAAATACAAAAAAAAAAAAAAAAAGAAAAAAAAAAAGAAAGAAAAGATGGATAGCGTTTCAGCAGGATGAAATTAAATTAGAAGAAGAATGGTTTGTGTTAGGAAACAGTCCGCTGTCTAATTGACCAAAGCTTAGGGATTGTGATGGAGAGTAGAGAGCCCTGAGGCTCGAATTAGAACGGCCTGGAAACACGAGTGTCCATCCCATCCTGACCTCTTCTTGCACGGGAGGAAACTGCCTCACAGAAATGACGCACCTTCCCCAAGTCACACAGCTAATGGCTGAGCTGAGACGCGCCTCAGCAACCCGGCTTCCCAGGCGGGTTCACTTTCCATTACCTCATAGTCGGGGAAAGATAATGGATGAAACTGAACACCACACCCAGGTTCTTGGCTTTCCTCTAGAAGCGATTTGACACTGAAAACCGTTGGGTGGCGGAATGTCCTAGCCAGGGAGGTAAACATCTGGCTTAAGCAGCACTGTGACAGGGGAACTGAACAGGGAAGAGGCTAGGGCAGGGGACAGACAACATGCTTCCATGGCCGCGGGGCTGAACCAGGGTCGTGGTGCTGGGGACGCCTTGGATGGGACACATAAGAGGGTTACTGTGGAAGGGGAACCAAACAACCGGATGGAGAATCAGAGGAGAGAAATGAGAGGGAAGAGAATGCCCAACCAGCTGTGCCACTGCGGGCACGTTACTGAAGCTCTCAGTGCCTCCTCCGAATGATGTCCTAAGTGGCTTCTGCCCTTATTCTGTGCATTATTACATCATCACAGACCTAACACATCACTTTTTTGTACACAGAAGACACAGAGTAGAGGAGAAAGGACTCTGAGCTCCGTCCCAGCTCTTGTCCCTGGCAAATTCCTTCTCAGCCCTCCCTGTCCCCTTCTGTGACACCAGCCATGGCCTGGGTGATGTCAGACACCCCTTTCAACTCTCACGACAGTGGTTGTCACTGTCATGTGACCATAATGTACAGCGGGCCAAGGGCGGCCAGCGAGAAAGATGCTTCTGCCCGGAACGTCTCCGACGTTGGGGGAGGGGCACCGCTTGGACGACCAAGTGGCTCCGCTGTCTGAGCTCAAGGAGAATCCTGCTTGGCGGCTCGTCACCCTCCCGGGACTCTGAAGTCGACCACGTGGCTGAGGAAGTGACAGACGGAGCTCTAGAAAGATCTGACCCAGCAGCTCGGCCCTCCGCGCAGCTAGGTCCAGAAATAACACCCGGCGGGAGGCCACCCCACTGCGCGCCCCTGGGGCAGTCCCTGCCGCATGCCTACAGGGGTCGCAGGCCCTGGCAGAGCATCAGTTTGGGAGCTGTCTGTCCTCAGCCCTCAGGAGGATACCATGCTGAGCATCAGGCAGAAGACCTCTTACTCTGTCACCCATACTTGGTGTCAGGAACCTGGGACCCATCACGCTTTCTTTACAGGAGGCTGCCACACGTCTTCCGTTTTCACTGTGCCCAGCCACCAGCCAGAGCTCCAAACGCACACTCTTCTCAGTGGTTCCTCTGCCGCTGAGCCAATGCAAGCGCCCGATGGCACAGTATGATGGATAGGTCTTTCGCTATCAAATAATCCATTATTCAGAATGCTTCATTAAGAGTGACGACTCGAGTCGATGGCCAGGGTCGTGGCCAGGCGGCTCGTCTGCGCTTGAATGCACTGACCCCTCCCTCTCTCCTTGTCAAGTGATATCAAGAAACAGATTCATCAGGAGGAACGGCCAGATGTTTGCTTGTTAATGATTCCTCCATAATCAGAAATGCGATGACCACGGGACACTTCATCTTGTCAATTCTTGTGACAAAGAACATGCCTAATTTATCATGAGCTCTGCAGAAAACAGCTCCTGCTTGTCCAAACCACACCAGAAAACAGAATAACTAGACTTGAGTCCTCTTTGGGCCAGAATCTCAACATGAGCTCTGCAGAGCTTGTCCACACTGCTTCTGCTTCCAGAACATTCTGTAAACATAGCGTTGGGGACTTGAACCAGCAGCCCCCAGACGCCACGCGCAGTGCTGAGCTCAGTCGAGCATTGGGCTACCGTGAGCTTTGATTGGGATAGATGCCAGGCTCTTCCGTCTGGCCCGTGGTCACTGTCAGCGCTCTGCCCACCCACACAGCGTGGGCACGCCCCCCGGCGTCTGCCACCCTCCGCGCTCAGCATACCTGTGCACTGAATCATGCCCTCCTCGCTGGCATCCTAAATGCCCCACAGACCACAGAGCTCCTGTCAAGGCGGACCGCATCCGCCACTTCTCGCTAGGACTTGTCCAGGGACGGTCGGGCCTCTCTTTGTACCTTTGTTCGTCCCTCTCCCAATCCACTTTCAAACACTAGCTGGAACAACATCTATAATATAAACCGCAAGTGTGATTTTGCCCTTGCTATGCTCAAATCCCTTGAAGGGCTTCCTGATACTGTACTTGTTAGGGGAAAAGCTAACAAACACCTAGACGTTTCTTCACAACCTGGCCACAGCTCGCCCCTCCAATTCCTTCACTTCTCTTCCTCTTCCTCTTCCTCTCTCTGCTGCTGCTTCTCATGGCGTCCTCTTTTCCCAAAGATGCCCAGGGCATCCCCACATCAGTTCTTTGGTACACACTGTTCTCCCTACTTGAAGCACGTTGCCTTTGATCTCACTAACTCCTACTGATCTTTCAAATTCTGGCTTGAATGATACTTTCTCAGGGAGACCTTTCCTGACCCTGGAGTCTAGTCTAGGGCCCTGCTCTATTCTCTTAGGGCATGAGTTCCATTTTAAACATACATACATATTTGTGTTATTCTTGACTTACTGCCTGTATCCACCACCCTAAGCATCAAGGGGGCAGAGGCGGGCTCTTTCGTCTGCCTTGTAACCCCACACCTAGCATAGCATCTATACATAGTATCAGAGCTTTGTTGAATTAATTCATTAGCTGCTTCTTCAACAGCTGCATTCCCACACAGCCAGGCTTCTGTCCTAATCAATGGCTAGCATTTTTTGAATACTTACTACATGACACTGTGCTAAGAGTGTCACATGCTTTATCTTTATTGGCAACCTATAATGTAATGCAGTCACCACCCCCCTCCCCTCATTTTATAAATAGGAAGCTGAGCCACTCAAGGTCACAGTAAACAGAGATTCAAAACAAAGCCTTCCAGCTCTCCGGGACTATATTCTTACACAAGTCTCTATGCGCTGTCTTATAAGAGAGCAGGTGAACTTTGTGGGGCGGGGAGAGCAGTCAGAAAGCGTGCGTTTTGTAAAAAGTCTGGCTATCCACTGTATTGGCTTCTCACTGACCCATGGACACCGTTTTTCTCTGTATTTGTCATTGCCAGCGACAGTTACTCTTACCACGCCACGTTGAAGGGGGCGACTGTGTTTCGGGTTTCCGTAGGATATGAACCGGCAGACAGGAATGAATTGCAGCCTGTGTCTCCCAGCTGCTTGAGTGTGTTTGTTTGAAACACAAACATGTAACATTTCTCCGTGATAGCCCTCAATACCGGACTCCCTGCTTGGTGTCCTTGCCAGCCAAAGACTGTGGGAGGCGGAACAGTATGCCGGTGGCAGGATTCACACCGGGGAAAGGAAACAGGTATTTCCAAGGAAAATGAAATACACCCTTATTTGGCTTTAATCAAAATGGTGAGTGACATACTTTAATTTTTTTTTTTTTAAAGGGCAACCAACTCTCTGGTCATAGCATCTGAACCTGCAAATCTAACCGTCAGGAATCCTGAAAATAGCCAACTCCTCCCTCTTACCAATACACCTTCAGGTCTTTGCTCCTCCCAAACTGTTCCCTTGGTGACAAGTCTGTTCCCTGGGTGACTACAGATGGATTCCTTCATGATGTCACACAGACAGTGACTTTAATCTGAAGAAAGGTTTCAGCTCCTGAGGCAGGAAAAACAGGACACAATCATGGCTCTCCTGAGGATTAAAAAAATGGAATTTTATGGGAAGCAGAGACAAGCCTCATTCTGTGCTAAAACTTTGAGAAAACGCTCTGAAGATCTGTTTCCACGTTCTTGTCCATTTCGGCTGGTTCGGCCCCGTGTCTGGATTCTGAGCAGAAATGTCACAAGTGAGCACTATATACTTGGCCTCTCTCGTTACTGAAGTGACAGTATTTCAGTCCTGAAGAGAACCTCCGACAGCTCATCCTGTTAAACCAGCAATTTTCTACCCTTCTCACCTCTGGGCACATTAATTGCTAAAATTCTGTGGCATACTAAAAAAATGTATTTTTTGCCAACCTGACAAAAAATATATATAATTTTGATTCATTCATACCAGATGGCTATTGTTGTATTGGATGTTGTCATGTTTTTATTTTAGAATCTAAAGGAAAAATGGTCAGTGCCCCTGACTAAATAGTCAGATATGGCATGTTTTAAAAATTCTTATGGCACAGAAGTTGAAAATTGCTCTATTAAGCCAATTTATGGAAGAGAGCTTTATTATTTTTTTAAATCTATTTTTGTGGGAGACTTCAACTGCAGTCATTAATACTCTTTGGCATTTATTATTTATTTTTTAAAATGTTTATGCTCTTTGTTTTTTTGACAGAGTCAGAGAGAGAGGGATAGATAGGGACAGACAGACAGGAGTGGAGAGAGATAAGAAGCATCAATCATCAGTTTTAGTTGCGACACCTTAGTTGTTCATTGATTGCTTTCTCATATGTGCCTTGACCGTGGGCCTTCAGCAGACCGAGTAACTCCTTGCTCGAGCCAGCGACCTTGGGCCCAAGCTGGTGAGCTTTTGCTCAAACCAGATGAGCCTGTGCTCAAGCTGGCGACCTTGGGGTCTTGAACCTGGGTCCTCCACATCCCAGTCCGACGCTCTCTCCACTGCGCCACCGCCTGGTCAGGCTGTTTATTCTCTTTGTGTTTTCATTCTTCCTGTTAAATATCAGATATTTCAAGAGAGGGCAGGGAATAAGGCAATTAAAAACTCTGAAGTGAGCCAAAATCATTTTTACAATACAATCATTTTTCTCTGATTTCCTGCAGATAATAAAATAGCCCAGTCCCATGGGGCAGAAACGCATAATTGATGTTCACCTAAAACTACATAATGTTTTTTACAGGAATTATTAGGAGGCAAATGAAACAGTCTGATGCTGACGGTTTCTCTTGACCATTGTTCTAAGAGTCCTGCATCATTTTATGGAGTGTGTTCAGCAGGAATGAACCTAGTCAGGTTTCTAAATTAAGCCTTTCACACCACAGGTGAGACTTGGAATGGCTTCTTCTAGATGACTTCACTTTCATCGCGGCTGCCACTGAAAACATGATGTTGAATGTTCGTGTGTGCCCCCTTAAAATGCTACATTTTGGTTCTTCCAGGACTGATCACCTTGGAGACACAGATGAATATACCAACAGAACATATGACAGAGCTTTTAATACCCCTGTCCGGCTTGCATTTCAACGCCGTCGACGACTCTAGCTCCTTTTTAAAATCCCGCAATAACTAATCACCTGCCAACTCTCTCTCTCTGTGACTTCTACATGAATATTCCACGAGGACAAGGAAGCACAGAGATATCATCACATTAGTGGCAGGAGAAGGAGAATTGGGAATCAAAAGTGAAAAAGAGAAGAACTAAATTCTAACCCAGATTCTGTTGTTTATTTCTGTGGCCTTTATACTTGTAGCCCACAGGACTTGGCTGTTCTTAGATTCCACTGTGATGTCTACATTATTTTTTTTTTACCTTCTTACTACCCAGAATATCGATGCTGATATCATAGTTTGACTCTCCAATTGTGAAGGCAGTGGCTTAGAAGTAACCTTTCAATGACTGCGCATTATAAGGAGAGATTGTATTTTATCCCAGTTTTCATTCTGTTGATGTTCCCTAAAGTCACAACAGTTATTAACAGACAAGAACGACAAGGTGACTAAGGTAAGCACCTTAGGGGCAGAGACATTCTTTACCATTTTGGATTGCCATTACAAGGCATACAGTAGGCACTTAATAAAAACTTAATGAATGAATGAGCCTGTGATAGGGGAGGAAGTGATCTGGACCCATCACTGACCGAGGAAGCTGCCGCCCCCAAGAGAGTGGCATGAATTCTCTGGACTGTAACAAAACACTCTGATGCGCCCTTTGGTTCTGGGAGAGAAAAAACTCAGAAGGGAGAGGGGACAAAGGAGAACTAAGTTACTCTTTCTGCCTAATTAGATACAAGCGTGGATGTTTCCATGAGGATGGGGAAAGTGGAATAAGTTTGCAGGGGGAAAGAGAAGCTCAGACCCACCCCCCACTCCTGACCTACATGAGACAGTCATTGAGAATGGCCCAGGGACTTCCAAGCATATGGCAAAATCTCAATTTTCAATTGTTTGCATATAGCAAAGTAACCCGTTGTTCACAAACTTCAGTAAATGACTGCTAGTCACATATGTGACCTGCATCGCTGATACCCTGGACAAGAAGGACAGATGGTTATCCAGTTGCGAGGAGCCATTGGAAAACAGCTGGACATATTTGTACCGGCGGGATGGGCCCCAACGACTTGAATTGAGTGGTCGCAGCAACTCGGGGAAGCATGACTACCAGACGTATAAGCCACTCAAGTTGCCCCGTAAAAACAGAGCAACGCATTTCACAAGCCAGGACACCCCCCCATGCATCTGTGTCACCAGGAGCACAAACACTATTACCTTCTCCTTTAAATATGTTTCCAGCCTTCCCGATACTGGTAACACAAATGGTGTGGAAACTAGAAACGCGAGAAGTCAGCCTATGCCACATGGCATCTTTTTGGTCTATTTAATTGTGGAGTGTTGGGTGGTTGCTTAATGGTTTTTGTTTGGTTGGTTTTCTATCGATCTTGAATAGCAAAAAAAATAGCTCTCTGACCTCACTGAATTTTCACAACAGGTCTATATCATCAGCAAGATCGGTACCTTTATATTACAGTTAAGGAACGTGTTCAAGAGTCACATAGATAATCAGAGACAGGGAGTGAAGCCAGGCCTACCCAACTCCAAGACCTGCAGTTATTTTGTCTTTTGAAATGAACTAGAAAAAAGAGGTGTTCCACTCTGGAAAGGGAAACAGTGGCGTTCCCTGGAAATGACTCTCTGGCCCGGACAGGTCTGGGAGATGGGAGGCTTTGTGCAGGCCTGTCTCACGGAGAAAACTCTCAGCCCCGTGGGCTCACAGATCAAGAGGAGAACCCTGAATCTTCCCTGTAACACCCAGGATACCCCAAACAAGCTGGGCTGGCCCGAATGCATGCAGGATGGGAAGGAATTTAGCAATGTGGTTAAGAGCACCCGAGGGCCACCCTGGGGTGCACGGTGCAGTCCTGCGTTCAGATCTGACTGCAATACACACTTCTCTGTGGCTCTGTTTTCTCATCTGAAAAACGGGTGTTTAACGGTGTGTACCTCCCAGAGTGGCCATGAGGAAGAAATGAGATAACCTAGCGAGGTTACCTGGCATATTTCCTTCAAAGAAAGCTGGTGATCAAGGTGATGACACAGAGCATCACCCTCGATGAGGGTGTCAGCACGCCCACTGCGCGGAACAGAAGCGTCCTGGATATTTGTGTGTGGATATTGCTCTCTTTGCACCAGAGTCCCTCCTCATGTTTGGCCCAGCAGTCTTGGTGAGGGAGTAGCAAACGTCTTTCCAGTAGGATTTGTATCCTGTTACTTTTGCTGAGGACTAAAGGCAAGAAAACCCACTGAAGATAAACGGAGTATTCTATATATACAGACAATGATAAGAGGGGCAGGTCACTACTAGCTGTTTGCATTACACCTTATTGGTTTAAATTATACAAGTATTTAAGGAACAGCGACTCTAAATACTATAGCCTCCCAAAGGACCAAGGAGATAGGACAAAAAAAATATTTCCTGAGTGGGCCGTGTTGCTTTTGAAAGTTCTTCTTTGCCAACCTAAGAAATCATAGCAAAATCCAAGCTAATTCATGTAAAATGAATAAACGGATCTCCCTATATAGGTCACACAGAGGATGAGAAAAGCGACACCTATTTTCTGGCTCACTGGCAAAGACACACACACACACACAAAGAAGCAGACACTCTGCTAGCTTCTAGGTGTGTTTGACTAATTGAGAAAACACTGAATTTTGCACAGATCCGTCTGTCTGCCGAAGGCCACATCTTACCACCTGGGAACATAGTTGCTAACGTGAATTCAAGCAACGGCACTCAGAACCATTTCAGTACCCGGCGGAAGTTGCAGAACGTGGGAGCGACGTGGTCTGTCTCCTGGACAGACAGACGCCAAATTAGCCGCCATATCCCTAAAGGGTTAAACCACAGCGATCCATTAAAGGGGGGGAAGAGAGGGAAATACTTAGGAAATAATCAATCTTCACTGCTGTATGGTACTTCTAACAAGCTGCTACTGTAATGAAATTAGGCTGCGGCTTTATTATCGCACTGGAAGTAATCGTATTTACTTGTTCAGCCAACACATCGGCGCGGGGCGGTGAGAGCAATCAGCCGCCGCGCTTGTTAGCGCACTGATTAAGTATGTTGTCACCCAACTTGGAGCTAATTAAAGGAAACTGAAGCTGTTTGTGCATTAGCCAATGCGGCATCAACTTGAACTGAGGTTTCTAAGTTGCTTCCTCTTTTCTCTGCCATAGTTTTTTTTAGATCACTTTTCTTTATTACTAGTGATCTCACCCCGAGTTACCAAAGCCTGTTAGAGCTAACTATAAATCTTTGCGGGGGGGCGGCAGGGGGAAGGGGGAGTGTTGTTTATAATCGCTATTCACACCTCTTCGCATCTGACTTGAGAAGACACTGCAAACAAGAAGGACTTGAGCACTACGGAAGCCCGAAACGGAAAATTAATTAACGTAAGTTTTAATGGGACGCCTCTCTTTGCGAGCGGACCTATGAGTTTTTTAAATTAAGTTTCCGGGGGTGACATCGGCTCATAAGATTATCCGAGTTTCAGGGGTACAGTTCTATGCCACATCATCTGTACAGTGTATTGAGTGTTCACTGCCCCAAGTCCAGTCCCCCCACACACACTCACACAGCTGTCCATTGACCTCTGCACCAGGGGTCCCCAAACTTTTTACACAGGGGGCCAGTTCACTGTCCCTCAGACTGTTGGAGGGCCGGACTATAAAAAAACAACAACTATGAACAAATCCCTATGCACACTGCACATATCTTATTTTAAAGTAAAAAAACAAAACGGGAACAAATACAATATTTAAAATAAAGAACAAGTAAATTTAAATCAACAAACTGACCAGTATTTCGATGGGAACTATGCTCCTCTCACTGACCACCAATGAAAGAGGTGCCCCTTCCGGAAGTGCAGCGGGGCCGGATAAATGGCCTCAGGGGGCTGCATGTGGCCCACGGCCGTAGTTTGGGGACCCCTGCTCTGCACCCTCTGACCCCCGTGCTGCTGTCTGTGTCGAGGTTGTTTGGTCATTTGTTGCTTTCTGTTTAACATCCCACATATGAGTACTGTCATATGATTCTTGTCTTTTCCCTTCTGACTTATTTTGACAAGCATCATTGTGACCCCCAAAGGCAAGGGAAGAGAGAGCAAAAGTGAATTTCAATAGAAGTAACCCTGTGGATGGGCTTACGGGTACACATCAGGCGGCTGAGCCAGTGGCACCAACCGGAACCCGGAGATCTCTGTGACTCCGCCCCCTGCCTCTCCAGTCAGCTGTCTGCAAGTATCCCGGCCCATGGTGTCGCCACGGTCCATGCCCCTCTGGTCAGTAACCCCGAGACCCAGCGGTCTCAGAACTCTGAAGCTGATCTAGTATTTCCAGAAGCAGGTGGGTGTCAATGGGCTGTTTTTCCCCAAAGGCTAGCTCTGAGATATTCCCGGTGGCTTTGTTCATTCCCCAGTGAAAAAAGCAACCCCAGGGCAGTCCAGATCCCAAATAGAAAGTTCCTGGAGGGCTTCAAAGAAACAGAAGTGGGGGGGGGGCTCAGAACAAAGGATGCTATTACCTTGCTGTTCCAAACCCACTTCACCAAGGTTACCTTCCCCAATGAGAAACTATCAGTCCTTTGTAGTTATATGATGCTTTTAACTTTTCTAAAGCACTTTGACCTGTATTCCTTTAGAAATCAGGAGCTGGCTTTTATACCGAGTAAGGACATAAGTGATCCTAAGTTGCTTGCTTCGTGAGGTTCCAAGCTGAACGTGTTGTCAAGATTAATTAGAGCAAAAATGCTCCAAGGAGAATCAAACCAGTGCTAGCAGGCAGCATGCAGGTGATCAGGAGAAGACAAAGCCTGCCATTTCAGTGGGTAAGAATTCAATAGTTTAAGTCACGTAGTGGCACCTCTAAGCGAGACTAAATGCACGGGGAGCAGCTGGAACCACTCTTAGCCACAATCGATTGGTTGTGTTTTCACAACACCAGTCAGCCAGCCAGACCCACAAAGGTTTTCACTCCAGCTGGTTATATTGACTTTAAACTCAATGACTGTGGCTTCTCTGATTTTGAAAATTATAAACCCAGGAGACAGGCAATCTGGGACCAAAATTGTGGCAGGAGGAGGTAATGTTTTTAAGTTTTTAACTGAAAAAAAAGGGGGGGGCTACATACACAACATGGAATAGGAAATAGAAAATAAAACTAGGACAGATAGTGAGCAACAACACAGCCATTGTAGAAGGTTCATTTTTAAAGAATTGTTAGTCTATGAAGCAGTAAAGAAGTACTTTGGGCAAGTCACTGGACAAGGTGTTCCTCTAGGATCCCCTGCAACATGAATAGATCATCAGTCTGTGGGGAACCCCTGCAAAGTGTGCTTTACCAGCATCTGCATCTGTAGCAGCATGGAGTCATTTGTCAGTCAAAAGGACCTAACAGGAAGGCAGGAAGGCAGGGAGGGAGGGAAAGAAGGAAGGAAGAAAGGAAGGAGGGAGGGAGGGAAAGAAGAAAGGAAGAAAGGAAGGAGGGAGGGAGGGAAAGAAGAAAGGAAGGAGGGAGGGAGGGAAAGAAGAAAGGAAGGAGGGAGGGAGGGAAAGAAGAAAGGAAGGAGGGAGGGAGGGAAAGAGGAAAGAAGGAAGGAAGGAAGGAAGGAAGGAAGGAAGGAAGGAAGGAAGGAAGGAAGGAAAAAGAGATAGGAAGGAGGGAGGGACGGAAGGAAAGAAGGAAGGAAGGAGGGAGTGAGGGAAAAGGGAAGAAAGAAGGAAGGAGGAAGGAAGGAAGGAAGGAAGGAAGGAAGGAGAGGGAGAGAGGGAGGAAAGAAAGAAGGAAGGAAAGAAGGGAGGAAGGGAAAGGAAGGGAAAGGAAGGGAAGGGAAGGGAAGGAGAATCCATTTCTACACTTGGATTGAGTCTAGAATCCGTTAGAATTTTCCATGAGCTTCCTTCTAGACACAGTCCCAGTACACTGTGCTGTTGGGCCCTTTTTTAGCTGCCAACTTAATTCATCAAATGCTTTAACCGAAAGCCCCGGAGAGCTGATGCAGCCAGAGGTATCGGACCCTCCCAGCACCGCTGAGGAGACATCCTTCCAGAGCAATGGAGACATGGCCCAGGATTGCTTTTTCACTAAAAGGATGTAATTGCTAATGTAGTTATTGATGTGATGGATCTGTCCCAGCCTGCCTTATTTCATTAGGGCTGTTTCCTTGGCCATTTTAGGATGAAATTTCCTAGGTACCTTACTAAAAAAAAAAAAAAAAAAAGTCTTTCTTTTTTCAACATGTCATTAAAATTGATTCCCGTTTTTGAAGGGCTCACAAGACCCTAAGCACTATATAATAATACATGACTGTATTCCCTCAGCAGTTTGTACAAACATGCCTCCCAGTGACAGAAATCAGCCTCCACCTCTGGCCCCTGAGGTGCCTGAGCTCCTTCCATCCACTGATGGCTCATTGATCCTCTTAAACAGCCACTTGCTCTTTCCTCGTTCATCGGAATGTGGGCAGTGCGGCAAACAACAGCTGTAGGCAAAAGCCTTGGCCTTTCCTCGTGTAGGGTGTGAGTTTTGAGATCATTTCTCTGTTGCAAATTAGCAGACCCAACTCCTTCTTCTCCTTCTGTCAGCCCAAGAAAGGCCGCGGGGAGAGCAGTCATGGACGCGGCTCTCCAACTAGGTCCCCAGTCCGTTCGCCACCACAGCTCGGGGAGCCTGTTTCTTCAGAGATGGCAGAGCGTTTGGCTCAACTGTGAGGGATGAAGCGACTCGTTTTAACTCTAAAGATAGTATTTCCTGAAAGGAACCCAGGTAGACACTCAGTGACTTTGAAATACACATTTTCAGGAGTGACTGGCGGAGCCCCGCCCCCCGGCCATGGCAACAGTGAGTGAAGGAGTCACCTGCCACGCTCCAGTCAAAGTGGCGTGGGCCCTCCACTAGAAACTCGCCGTATGACTTTCAGAGGCGTATGACTCAGCCCCAGAAATTCACTCTCGGCTGAAAACTGGCACAAGGCAATGAAACTTGAGAACACAATTTTTCTACAGAAAAAAAAATCATTTCTGTCTTTTAAGGTTATAGAAACTTTTTATTTTTTTATTTTTCATGCTCACATAACGCCAATAAATCTGCTTTACATACACATTTCCTAGGAGTTTATTGAATTTCAATCACCGATGATGTTTAGAGCTCTAGAATATCTCTTTCCATACCTCTGCCTAGCCCTCAGCGGAAGGTTTCCATGCGAGCCAGGCTTGGGACTTTGCAGAACTGAGCGGGAGGGAAGCACGAGGGGGGTGGGGGGTGGGGTAGCAGACCCAATCCCGTTTCCCCCAAGAACTTTCTCTGCTTCCTTTCTTTGCCTTGCTTCCTTCTGCACGTTACTGATAAGTTCAGTCTCCTTTCTTCCTTGGGTTTCTCAAGAATTCCTTTTTAAAGATCTGCATCACGTCTAGGGAGATGCCACTATCAACTCTAGTTGGAAATGAAAAGAGAATGCTACCTTTTTTTTTTTTTTAATAAAGGATCTCTAGAAGAATCCGCAGCAAGAAGGGCGACGTGAGTGGTACCTCTAACCCCATCGATGAGGAGCGTTGGCTTGGCTGCTGCGGAGGGTAAAAGACACCCTGTCCCTTTGGGAGACAGGCAGCCATCCTGAAGCAGTCGCATCAGAAGGATGGATGTATTTTTCAGACAGAGGAGTTACAGACCTATTCTTGCAGTGGTTTCTTTGGAGAAAACCCTTTTTTAAAGTCACACGTCTTTAGATGGCACTTGCTCCATAAAAGCTATCACACTTTAAGAAGATCTTAAAAAAAATATGAAGACCCATTAATGAACCCCAGCATTTCTTTCTTGAAACCACAGAAAGGCGAATGTATCCTTGAAGCACGTTCCTTGCTCCAGCCTCATACCCCTGGTGAATGAAGAGAGCCAGACCTAAGCCTGGTCTCCGAGGGGCTGCACAGCCTTTCGGCATCCAACCAGCTACTTTAGTTCCATTGATTTAGCCTAATCGGGACAGTCAAGGATAGATTATGAAAATCCTTCAGAGAAAGAGAGAAAACTGATGTTAATTATTTTAAAAGGTGGGTGAATGAGAAGGAATGAAATCAAGTTACCACATAATCAGCATCTGTTGTGTCTCGGGTACTTGGCTAGGCATTTTCCGCTTATGGTTTGAGCTTAAGGAGCCAGAAAAAGAAATTCCAGTTAATGCTGCTGCTGCTCTCTCTCTCTCTCTCTGAGGTTAAAAGAGCCTAAATCACCAGGAAGAAAAGCGATGTGTGGAAGTACCAGGTTAGGGTACAATTCCACGCTGCCCGTGGAAAACGCTCTTTTACACGTTCATGTGAGGACACATTACACACGCTCCAAATTCACCGGTAGAGTCACACGCTTTCCTGGGGGGGGGGGGCACATGGAAAAAATGAAGCCCCACAGCAAGCCATAAGCTTAAAGTGATTCCGACTCTTCCAGTAAGTGTGAGGTCAGCGAGGAGAAGTGTTCTCACGTCCCGGCTCCCTCTGTATAAGCGGAATATCTATCCCCAAGGGGCAGAGTCCTAGCTTGACAGTTTTTTGTTGGTTGGTTGGTTGGTTTAAAGTTGAGCTCTCTCTCCCAGGAGAGGAATGGAATAGTCCAGGTGAGGAGAAGAAGAACTGGTGGAAACTGAAGGCATTTTGGCTCGTGTACAGCCGGCAAAAAAAAAACGTCTCCAGGGGCCCAGTTTGAAGGGGTGTCACCCTGAAGGGCACAGAGAAGACACCACAGCCCACAGGATGGACGAGGAGGAGTTAGTTCCACCATCGGAGGTGAAACGATTCAGTTTGACGCGGCCCGGACTTTGAAGCCAAGACCACCAGCCGAGCGCACTTGGCAAGCTGCTCAGACTCCTGGCTCGGAGAACAGGCTGGGCTTTGGGGCAGGGCGCGCAGAAACTGCTGCTGGGCCTGGGGACTTTGAGCCAGGCCAGCACACACGGACAGAAACACTGTCAGCGGGGCCCTTTCAAAATGTAACAGGCAGGGGCAGACACTGTAATGGAGGCAGCTTCAAAACCTGGGGAGGGGGGGGGAGCTGGCCAGTTGGCTCAGCAGTAGAGCATCTGCCTGGCGTGTGGAAGTCCCAGGTTTGCTTCCCGGCCAGGGCACACAGGACAGGTGCCCATCTGCTTCTCCATCCCTCCCCCTCTCCTTCCTCCCTATCTCTCTCTTCCTCTCCGGAAACCAAGGCTTCATTTGAACAAAGTTGGCCTGGGCGCTGAGGATGGCTCCAAAAAAAAAGAAAGAAAGAAAGAAAAAAAGCTAGGGGGAAATCCTGCCCAGGGAAGAGTTCTGAAATAGCAAAAAAAAATATACATTTTTCTCCTAAAGAATAAACAGACGTCCTTATTTGATGGTGGTGGTGGTTTTGTTTCGTTTTGTTTTTGTAATGTGTTCACCATCCTGGCCGGATGAATACACGGACTCCTCATTTCCCCGTAGATATATTTTCCCAAACGGATACAGCCCTGGGTGGAGGGCTGGCTGCCTTTGGAGCATCTGCTTCTTTCATTTCCACCTGAAAGTCTGGACGAGGCCGGATGGGGGGAGAGACTGCCTCCCTGCCGTCCGAAATTTTCTCCTCATCTCCTGAACTCATCGAACGTTTTCTTCTTTCCAAGCAAATTATTTGTGAGATAATTACGCACAAATAGATCAAAAATACTTTTCTCTCGTTTGAGGTCTTTGTATTCGTGAATCAATTTAGATTGGGGAGATTTGATTTCTATTTTGATGTTCAAACCATAATTAAGGCAGTTGTAGGTTTGTGGATGAGCCCTTGATAGATCTTTGATGTATCATGAATGCCAGCAAGGAGAAATTATCATTTAATTATCTGTGCCTGGAACCGTTCAGTTTGTCTTGACTGGGGGAAAAAAAAAAGCTGCCCAAAGTGCTAAACTATTAATTAACCCAACTTCCCTCAGTCTAATCCAGTGGTTCTCAAAGTTTTTGAAGTTGGGGAACATTTAAAATCCTACAAATAATTGTAGGTGCACTATATACAAATTTCTGAGAAATATGTTATAATAATTAAGTCAGATACTAAAGAAAAAATATATAAAGTCCAAGCATGCTTTTATGGTAATTAAACAAAATAAATACGACAAATTAAATTTATTCTGACATTAAAAAACACATTTATGTTACATTTTTTTGTTATGCTTTTTAAAATTTGTAAAAAAGGAGGGTTAAAAAATTTAAAAATGACAAAAAAGTTATCTTTATATATATATATATATAGATACATTCTTAGTAAGCTAAATTTGGCAGGTCCCAGCACAAATATGTTAAGTTTTTTCATTCTTGTGTTTATGAGAAACATGAGCCTGATGTGTCCTAATGGTTTCTTCAATGTTTGGGCATCTATTTGAAAGGCAAACTCTCATTTCCTCATCAATACATTGAAGAATTCCTCTCTTTTTACTCTGAATTGTGTTGAGTGCAGAAAGCCCCCACCATACATATCATCTTAACTTACACCAAACAAAGGATAGAAGAAACTTGCCTCCAGTCTTTCTGGGGAACATGGGGGGTAGTGTAAACAATCCAGCACCACAGCTTAACAGCCTTTTGCAACCTAATCAGGCAAGTAAGGTGGGGGGTTGGGCAGACTGTCAGCTTACAGCCAATTCCCCACACCTCTGTCCCCCAAAGATCTAAACTCCAAAACCCCTGTTGGTGGTGCCAACAGGCACATATTTGTCTGGAATACCACAGGGCGCACCTGGAAACCTTCTAGGGTGCACCAGTGCGCCCTGGCACACACTTTGAGAACCACTGGGTCTGTCCTTCCCACTTATGCTGAACGTTCTAGAAGCTGGAGAGGAGAAACGCGCAGTTATGAGCATGTGTCTGCCGCTGTGATAGACACACTGTCCCTGATCCAGGCTGAGCACTGACCTTGCAGGCTTCCTCTCCCCTGTCCTGGGCCAGGCGCCCCACACCTCACTGCCCCAGACCCCTGGCATTGGACTCACCTCAAGCCACGTTCCATGTCCCGGTCCCTCTTTCCCACCCTGACCAACACTCATCTGCTGGCTGTCTCCTTGGACATAGCAGCTGAAGAAAATCATCAGCAAGCAAGACTCAGCCTCCGGAGCTCAAACTCAAGAGTATTCCGTTCCGGAAGCCGAACACTTCAAATTAGGTGAGCTCTTTTTATGACGTGCTTTCAAGAACTGTGGCCTTTGCAGGATTCCTCGCAGTTACGATCGTGCAGCTATCTGTGTGACGTCTGTCTTTACGACACTACAGTAACATGTCCGAGAACGGGAACGTGGCCGGTCTCAGTTCCGGCCGTGCACCTGGCACTGGGGCTGGCAGATAGTAGGGCCGCCCGGAATCCTGGCACTGCTGGGACACGTGGTTGAATGTATCATCCCTCCTGCGGCGCATCCGACTTCTCAAGGGAGAGAAGGGCGGGGCATGTATGTTGCTTGGGCTGGGCTCTTCATGTTCCCATAGGATCAAAAGCATGACCTCACGGGTCCTCTCCGTAACCCTGCGAGGAACGGATCGTCGTTCTTAGATGGGCTCCGTATTCGGAGGGCCATCGCTGGGCGAAGGTCTGAACCCACATCTGTCAGACTTCCAAGTATTTTCACCACGTTCACTTCCTTTGTTCCCGGAGAAAATAATCTCCATGACACAAGGCACAGCATTTCCTTCTGACCCTTCCTTCCCATGACAGAGATGCTCTTTTACGTAACTTACGAGCTTGTAACCGGTCTCATGGCCTCGTCTCCTGCGTCCTAAAACCCTTTATCCATACAACAGCCAGAGTGGTCTCAGACTAGCGGTCATGCGTGCCGCTCTCCTGCCCTGAATCTCCCGGGTCCTCCCGAGCACCTAGAATAAAGCCCACACGCCCTGGGATGGCCAGCGAGGCCCTCTGGGCTCTGGCCTCGCCTCTTCCCTCGGCTGCCTGTGCCCACCGGGTCTCCGTCACGCCTGTCCTCTTCATTCTCCTAGAGGACACCAGGCTCAGTCCCGTCTTAAGGCTTCTGCACTCTCCTCTCCTCCTGACATTCCATTCCACTGCCCGGGCATCCACGGCTGCCTCCTCCTTCCAACGCAAAGTTCACCTCCCGCGGGAAACTCCTCTGACTCCCAGTGAAAGTGCCACCATCCCCCTGAGTTACTTCCCATCTGGCCAAGACCTCGCCCACCCACTAACTCCTCCTATGCAGGCTTATGTGTCACTTCCCACGAGAAGACAGCCCTAGGCCATCAGAGAGAAGTCTTCCAATAACAAGCTTAAAAAAAAAAACCCCAAAAAAAAACAAAACACCACTTTCATTTTACTTTGCTAAAATTATCAATTAAATATTGGCCTTAACCCTTTTAACCAACTGGTATCTTGTTTACTTATTTGTGCCATCTCCCAAAATAAGTCTGTAAATTCCGTAAGAGCAGGGATCTTACATGTCTTTTTTTTTTTTTTTTTAAATCACCCAGAGATAAGTCAATGATTCTTGTTTGTGGCATTTACACTGTAGGGAACATTTTTAAATTATTTAAAGTGACTATTAGTTAAAGTCATTAGTTAAGTAGTTATTATTTATCATGTATAATAGCTATCATTTATTTATAAGTGTAATTATAAATAATTACTTTTATTAATTGAATTTATTTAGGATGACTTTGGTTCTATAATTACTTTAAGCATCTATTTAATTATTTGAAATAATTATTATTTTTATAATTATTCAAATGCTTTAACTAAGTGAAGCGTGATGGGCATTACAAGCAGAGAAAGCCCAGAGAACAGGGTGGCAGGAGAAGAGACAGGCACCTCCTCTAGTCTGGGTGGAGGTCGAGAAGGCCTTCTGAGTGAGTGACGCCTACGCTGAGATCTGGGATCGCGCAGGAGTCAGCCGGGCGGGGGCGGGAGCGGGGGCGGGGGCGCCCAGGGAAGGGAGAATGTTTCAGGCAGCTGTGAGCTCATGCACGTGACCCGCTCCACCCCAGAAACCCTCTCGCTCTCCGCCCCTTCGCCCTGCTCTCTTCACAGAACTCACAAGCCGTCAACACGTCACTGTCTTTCTTTGTGGTCTGTCCCTACAAGCCATTAAGAGAAAGTTGCACGAGAGCAGGGCCTCTGTCCGACCTGTTTACCTCCCTGCTCGGGTGCGGGTGCGCAGAACAGGGGCTGTCACTGAGGAGGTGACTTCGAAATGACTTCGAAATGAATGAGCAGAGAGACCGCTTACCTTGAAGCGGTCAAGGTAAGAAGACAGTACACAATGAGCGCTAAGGATGTGATGTGCAATGGAGGAGACGATGATGTAAGAGAAACTGGGGGGGCCCCTCCCCCGGGGTGGGGGGGCAGAGCGGAACAAGGGAACATGCTCAGGAAGGCTGGGCTTTATCCAGAAGTACAGCCATGTCTCGGTTTTCGTCGACTTCGGTTATTGTCTGTTTCAGTTATCGTTGGTTTCCGTTTTTGTCGATTTTTTCCGGAAAAATTTGTCTCGGATTTTGTTGGTGTGCCCACATGACCTCGCTGTTAATTTTGCGAAAACAAAGAGCGACCCACGCGCCCTCCTGCTCAGTGTGGGCTGTGAGCATCACCCTGAGGGTCTAGCCAAACAGTTCCATTGCTTTCCAGTGTTTTTGTGCTTTTTTTTATTGGCTGCGAGTGCTAATACTACAATTAAATGTGATTATTGCGGACAATAATTGGATTGGCATTGATTCATATGGAAATAATTGCCTCGGTTTTCATTGGCTGGTATTTTGCTGATTGTTTTCGGGCGAATTATCAATGAAAACTGAGGTATCACTAACGAAAACATGTAAGTCTTCAGCAGCTGTGCTCTATGATCAAATATGTGGTTTCAGAACACCACCTTAATGGAAGTGTAAAGAATGGATTAGGCCCTGGCCGGTTGGCTCAGTGGTAGAGCATCGGCCTGGCGTGCAGGAGTCCCGGGTTCCATTCTGGCCAGGGCACACAGGAGAAGCACCCATCTGCTTCTCCGCCCTTCCCCCTCTCCTTCCTCTCTCTCTCTCTTCCCCTCCCACAGCCAAGGCTCCATTGGAGCAAAGTTGGCCTGGGCGCTGAGGATGGTTCTGTGGCCTCTGCCTCAGGTGCTGGAATGACTCTGGTTGCAACAGAGCAACACCCCAGATGGGCAGAGCATTGCCCCCTGGTGGGCATGCCGGGTGGATCCTGATCGGGTGCATGCAGGAGTCTGTCTGACTGCCTCTCCGTTTCCAACTTCAGAAAAATACGAAAAAAAAAAAAAAAAAAAAGAATGGATTAAAGAGGGTCAAAACTGGAGGAAGAGCTGCCAGGATTGGAGAATTTTACAGGTGTCCACATGAGAAGCGAGAGCCTCTTGGACAGGGGTGGAGGCCATGACCACAGAGAGGAGCAGTTGAACTTTAAAAAGTATTTGAGTGACAGCATTTCATTAATGGAATGCATAACTGGACCTAGCACGTGGAGAGAGAGAACACAGCGTTGGTTCCCAGCCTTGAGCCACAGACGAATGAATGAAGGAGCCACTGCCTACGCAGGGAGGAAGAGAGAGTGT